>NC_132857.1:5505000-6210000 GCF_048164855.1 Canis lupus baileyi
GGGGCCCCGGGGAGGGCGTGCGGGTGCGGTGCGGGTGGAGGGAGCGGAGGTGGGGGCAGGGGAGGGGGTGCGGGCGGAGGGGCGGAGCAGTGGCGGGGTCCTGGGTCCCCGAAAGCCGCCGGTGAGGCCCCGTGGGTGCGGCCGTGCCGCGTAGGCCGGTGCTTCTCTCCTGGGCCGCGTTTTACTCACGCAAAGGGCACAAGGTGGCAAGAAAAATCAGGCCGCAAGGCTCTGATGGAAACCAGCGCTAGAAGATCCCCAAGCTTCGCAGTAGAGGTTACAACAGGCTTGAGAGGGGAAAAAGAAAGGAGAATTTGAAAGTAAAAAAATGTTCAAGAGAGGGGGGGGAAAAACCAGGCTCGAGGATTCCGGGAGGTTTCCTGGAACCGGCGTTCGAGTTGGGCCTTGACTGGGTGTAGGTTTCAGCACGGGGAAGGGGGGCGGGGAGCGGGGGTGCGGGTACCTGCGGAAAGGAGAGGAGCAGAGGGCCCGGGGCGTATTCGGGGAAACCCGGACTCTTAGTTCTGTGGGATGGAAGCTAAGGAGCCAGATGCATAGATGAACCCTAGTGTGGATGGCACAGGTGATACCAGGCGTTGGGTAGGAAACGTGGCTTGTTAATGTTTTGTGAGCTATGCAGAGATATGAGGGTCATTTTTATTTATTTATTTTTACTTTTTTAAAGATTTTATTTAATCATGAGAGACGCAGAGGGAGAAGCAGGCTCCATGCAGGGAGCCCGACGTGGGACTCGATCCCGGGACCCCGGGGTCACGCCCTGGGCCGAAGGCAGACGCTCAACCGCTGAGCCACCTGGGCTGCCCAAGGGTCATGTTTTAAATGGAGGTCTTGTGTCTCTGCCACATGAAAAGGCAGGAGAAAATAGACCAGCTGAGATGAAAGATCTTTCTAGATCAGCATCTGGTATTGCAAAAGAATGGATGGAAGAAGCATCTCCCATTGGGCGGGAAATGGCTGACCAGGAGTGGAAGCGGAGTGAGGGGGACGGTGACCCGAGACTGGATTCCTCTTTCAATGAGTTATGAGCCAGAAATGTTTTCTTGGTTTTCCCATGATTTCCCTGATTTCTCCTATCTTGTGGAATTGGAAGCCTTTCATTAGCAAGGATATTCAAAACATTTTTCAGACCCAGGTTATATGTCTAATACCCACAGGGTATGGATGAGTCACCTGGCACAAGTTGATCATAACTCTAGGAGATAATCTCTTTAGCAAATCCTTAAGTTCTCTTGGTCTCCATTTCCTTATCTATAAAACATAGAATCATACTTCAGTCATTACATGAAATAAAAGGTGATAAGAAAATTAGCCTATAAAAAGTGGGCTAATATACAATATAACAATATGTTGAACTAGAATCTAGGTAATGGGTATGTGGGTGTTCATTTACAATTCTTTTTCTTTTCCCTATGTTTGGAAATACTCATAATTTTTTTTTTTTTTTTTTGGAATTACTCAGTGCGGAAAAGTGCTCTGAAAAGTTAAAAGTGGGGATCCCTGGGTGGCGCAGCGGTTTGGCCCAGGCGTGTGTCTGTATGTGACTATCACAAATAAACAAAATTTAAAAAAAAACTAAAAAGTTAAAAGTGCTGTTCAAATATAAACTCATTAAAAGGATTTCAAAGGACAATTCTATGCTGGGAGTGCATCAGTACTATTATTTTTATGATATACTAAACCTGCCTATTTTAAACAATCAGAAAAACATAAGACCTACTTAAAAAATTCATCCAGTAAACATTTATTGAGTGCACGGTATGCCCCAGGCTCTATGTTAGGGCATGCAATAATGGACTGAACAGTCTGTTCACTGTTGAGTGGGTGAAACATTGTATAAACACAAAGATAACTACCCGATAGTAAATACAGAATCATGATAGGAGCAAGATACCATGGAGACACAGGAAATACCTAGTTGCCTGGAGAAGTCAGGGAGGCATTTGGAACAAGGTGACTTCTAAGCAGAAAGGGATGAGGGATGATATCCCCTGAGAAGAGCGAGGCAAAGAAAGGAGGGATGTTCCAGGAACAGCAAGTACCACGCTTTGATAAGGCTTGAGTGCAGGGTGCCCATACGGGAGTGGCAGAGATGAGGTGGAAGCAAGAACCAAAGTGTGAAGGGCTCTCAGAAGAGTTTGGACTTTATCCTGAAGGCTCTGAAGAACCTCTGAAAAAATAAGCAGATCGTTTGCACTATCCTGGTTGCATTTTTTTTTTCCCCCATGCCGTCAGCAGTGGGAAGATGGACTGGAGACCAGGGAAGAGTAAGAAAACGCAGGTAAGGAAGAGCATGTGCTGGGTCGGAATCCCAGGAGGAGAGGCAGGGCAAGGATGCCTATTTTTAAAAAACAAAACACAACACACAGGTGATTCTGACGCATATCTCTCTTCCTCTCTCAGCAAATAAATTGGGGGCAGTGATGGTGGAAAAGAGAAGGGTTTTAAGAACTATGATGGAAACAAACCACAGGGCTGAGTGGCTGGTTAAATCTAATGGTCGAGGGAGGAAAGGACAGAGTCTAGGTCTGACTTGGGTGAGGGTGGATAGCAGTACCAAATAAGGAAAAGAGGTGGAAATGCTGCTCTCCAGGGAGCACTGAAGGTCAGCACATATAATTGTGATGTGCTCATGGAACTCCCAGGTGGAGTCACTTTGTAGACAAATAAAAACGATGGACTTGGAGTTCATAGGGTCAGGGGCAAGCACTTTCAAGAGCTCCGGAGCTGAAGCCTTGGATAGTGAGGTCATCCACAAAAAGTCTTTTGAGTGAGACAGGAAAAGCGTGAAGGAGGAGATCCCTGGAAACACGTACCTTTAAGGATTGGTAGAAGGGAGACTCGACACCTGGTCAGAGGAGAACAAGGAGAGGTTGGTGTCTAAAAGTAAGGGGGCAAAAAGCTTTGGGGCACCTGGGTGGCTCTGTTAAGTGTCTGCCTTCAGCTCCTGTCATGATCTCAGGCTCCTGGGATTGAGTCCCTTCCTGCTCAGTGGGGAGCCTGTTTCTCCTCCCTCGGCCCCTCCCTCCAGCTTATAGGCTCTTGGTCTCTCTCTTTCAAACGAAATCTTAAAAAAAAGTTTCTAGAAGGATATAGTAATGATGAACGCTCCCAAGAAATCAAGGTGGGGACTGAATCCTTTGACAGAAGGCGGGTCTTTAGCTACTGTGAATAGTTGTAGACAGGCATGGGAGTGGTGGAGGAAATCAGATTGCACGGATTAGTGGGGCTGGAAGGCTGGAGGTCCATGAAAAACAATGGGATAAAGCCCCAAGTGAGTTTTCTTTGTTTCTTGATATTGGAGCAACCTCAAAATAGAAGCTGAGGAGAGGGTGCCCACTAAACATAGGAGACGTAGTTTTTCTGCTGTTAAGACTTTCTGCTTAGTGCCATTGTTGGCCTGGGAATTCTGTGACTCTGTCTACTAGCTAATCTCTGTTTACTAACATCAGCTGTCTGAAGCAAAGCTACACAAAAAGAGCACGTGTGAAGGCTGGAGGGCAAGGGAAATCTCTCTCCCTCTTTTTTTTTTCTTTTCCAGATAATCTCTATGCTCAACATGGGGCTCAAACCACCCCAAGATCAAGAGTCACATGCTCTATCTACTGAGCCAGCCAGGCATCCTCTCTCCTTTTTCTAATCAGACCATCAGTCCTTTTGGATTAGGGTGCTATCCTTATGACCTTATTTAACCCTAATTACCTTCCTAAAGGTTTTATCTCCAAATACAGTCATGTTGGGGGTTAGGGCTTCAGCATATGCATTTTGGGGGACACCAGTCTGTAGCACTGTCAAAGATCGGAAATACATCAGTTGGTTAGTAATCAAACAAAATGAAACAAAGTAAACAATGCTCAAGTTGTCACTTTAAGTTATTCTTTCATTTTTATTAACAGTTAATAAACTGAGTTCATTAATTTATTTTTAACTAGCCTCCACACCCAATGTGGAGCCCAATGCAGAGCTCGAACTTACAACCCTGAGATCAAGACCTGAGCTGAGATCAAGAGAAAGACACTCAACTGACTGAGACACCCAGGTGCCCCAATAAACTGAATTTAATAACAGATATTATCTTGAGCATATTTAAAAATGCAGAAAAATCTCAATTGTTTTAACTAGATTTTTTTATAGTTAATAAATTCATTTGAATATCTATGTTAGACTCCTTTGGAGTTTTTTTATTCATTATATGCTTTTTTCTCAGAAGGTCACACTTTTTGTAAGTTGTCTTTTCAGAGGCTGGATCATCAGGCATCCTGAGTCAGGAGAATGTGTCTCACATCTCCTGTAACTGCAAGCAGGTTTGATTGCTCTGGACCCCATAACTGCTGTGGGGCTGGGGTCTTGCTTCCCATAACATGCGTCTAGCTCGCAGCTGATGTGCCCTGAGCGCGCCAAGGTCAAAGGAATCAGGTTCCTGCAAAATGTAGGACTACTTTGAGGAGTAATTGAATTTGGCTCAGTAACTCCACACAGGCCTTATAAATTCTCTGAGAACGGCATTGCTGCCTGCCATCCCTTCCTCCTTTCCTCCCTGCCTGCTTTCTCTGCATCTTGCCTCAGACCTGCTGTAGGATGACCGCTCTCTCAGCCTCCTCCAAGTCTTTCCTGTTCCCTTCACAGACCTTGCCCTAACAAATCTTTTGCATGTGTTAAATGCCAGCTCCCAAATCTCAACAAGATGGAACTGAGTTTGTTGCTCACTGTTGCACAGGAGAGTTACCACCTGCAGAGAGCTTTGTTGTGTCCCAAAGGGGAAAGGGTGAGGCCTGTTTCTATGGAGATTTTGAAGTTTGATTTAAGGCAGGTCCACCAAGGAGGAGATCAGTCAGGTTCAATTTGTGATATGATAGTGATTTAGGATTGGTGGAAACGGGGAAGGATTAGCGAGGTTGGGAGAAGAGTGGTGGTAGGAAAAATGTCAACGGTTTCTATTAAAGAGTTGATTTTTCTTCTTTTCTTTAGGTTTATTTGAGAGAGAAATCGAGTGAGCACGTATGGACACACAGAGGGAGAAGCAGACTCCCAGCTGAGTGGGGAGCCCAATGCAGAGCTCCATCCCAGGACCCCAGGATCATGACCTGAGCCCAAGGCAGATGCTTAATCCACTAAGCCACCCAGACACCCCCAGTTGATGATTTTTCAAACAAGTTCCTGAATGAACAATAAAGTCATTTGCCCGGATAAGAGGCTTCTGGAATAGTACAGTTATGCCAATGAAGACAATGGAACAGTAAGTCAGGTTACTGTAGACTGGGGTGGGGGGTGGGGGTGGCTGGTTTAGGTTTCACATTCATTCATTTTAGGTTAATTACTTGGCCTCTACTTCTTGGAGGACAGACTTACACAGCTACAAATATAAAAGCAAATTTCAAAAACCTTTCCTTGTTTTCTTTGTCTCAGTAATGGACAAACTCTCGTAGCAGTCCATGACCAGAAATTAGATTTTAATCTTTTATTCTTCATGGCCTCAAGGAACCATCAGATTTCCTCTTTATTCCTGAATTGTAACATCCAAAGCTATTTCATGGTCTTACTCTTGCAAGGTAAGGTCCAATGATGCCATATGAAATGACTATTCCCTGCTTCCAATTTATGGGCCAAATATTCTTTTTCATGATTAAAATCAAAACATGGCGATTAGCTCAATAAGAAGCTCTTCTTATTCTTTAAAAAATAAGTACATAAAGCAAAATATCTCTTTTTTAAAGTCACCAACTTTTGTTACAATTCATGTATATCATAGAAAAAGGAATGTAGCAAACAGGGTAACATGAAGAAATGTTTTAAAACTGCAGGTTTGTACATGCTGCTCTGTTTACATCTGGAACAGGTTCTCCCTCACATCAGGCACAGCAGCTGCACTTGCCTGATGCCTCCTTGGCAGATGCAGCCCTGGGCATGCTTGGCACAGCCCATGGGGCAGCAGGGGCAGCAGCTCTGCTTACAGCATATGCACGAGTGGGCACAGATGCGGGAGCCACGGGGGGAGTGGGAGCAGTTGGAGTCCCTTTTGAGCCAAAGTGAGGAACAAGGCCCAGAGCAGGTAATGCTGAGAGACACTGGTGCGGCTGGAGGCGTGGTCCATTTCTCCCTTTTTTTTTTTTAAATGATTTCATCTATTTTTTTTTTTTTTTTTTAATTTATGATAGTCACAGAGAGAGAGAGAGGCAGAGACACAGGCAGAAGGAGAAGCAGGCTCCATGCACTGGGAGCCCGACGTGGGATTCGATCCCGGGTCTCCAGGATCACGCCCTGGGCCAAAGGCCCACGCCAAACCGCTGCGCCACCCAGGGATCCCTGATTTCATCTATTTATTCATGAGAGAGAGGCAGAGACACAGGCAGAGGGAGAAGCAGGCTCTCTGCAGGGAGCCCGAAGTGGGACTTGATCCCAGGACCCCGGGGTCACGCCCTGAGCTGAAGGTAGACGTCTGCTCAACCAGGTGTCCCCATTTCTCTGTATTTTTATTTTTTAATTTTTTTTGTGTTTTAATTTTTTTCCTCTTTTTTCTTTTTTTTCTCTTTTTTTTCCTCTGTGTTTTTAAAGAACATTCATAGTATGACTGAAATCTTCAAAGCTTTACAAAGAGGACAGCCCATTTAGTTCATCGGTTTGAGATTGTGTTTAGCTGATAAGAAACCTGAAATAACTGGCTTAAAACATAAAGATAGTGCTTCCTTTTTTTTTCTTATTTAAAATAGCATAGAAGCAGGCAGTCCAGGGGTTGGTGTGGTTGACCAAGAAAGAATTCACTGACCATTTAAGCAAACGGGGATTTTTTTTGGGCAATTAGAATTGTGATTCAGAGACAGATTCAGGTAGAAACCTGACTTGTGTTCCGAGGAAGAGGAAGGAGGAGCAGAGTTATGAAGATGAAAGGTCACGAATGCAATCCTTATTTAGGATCAGTGAGCCAAACAGGGATGTGAAAGTCGGTCAACTGGGATTGGTTGGGTTAATATGCAAAAGAGGAATTGAAACTTGTCCTCAGATTGAGTTGGCTCCTTTTGAAGTGAGAAATGTGAAAAGTCATTCAGGTGTCCTGGTGAGAAGAGAGTTAAGTCCAGGCTGAGAGCCTGCCCCTGGCAAAGGGTTCATAGTTTCTCAGGTGATGATTTGCATAAATTCCTCCCTTATGGCCTCCTGATCCATCGATCTATCTAATCTATTTAAAGAAACTGAAAACAGTTTAGGTTTTTTTTTTTTTCTTTTTAAGATTTATTTATTCATGAGAGAGAAAGAGAGGTGGAGACACAGGTAGAGGGAGAAGCAGGCTCCCTGCAGGGAGCCCGATGAGGGACTAAATCCCAGGACCCCAGGGTCACGACCTGAGCAGATGCTCAACCACTGAGCCACGGAGGTGTCCCCCTCCTGGTCCTATTTAAAAGAAACTCTTAGCTAGGCTTGCTTGCTCCATTTTGAAATCTTTTACATCTCCACATCACCTGAGATTGTGATTCTGATGATGGATAGTTGGAAGATAAGGATCCCTGCCTTTGGAGGAACTCATCCTTTAAAAGATTTTACACCACCCTGGAAGGAGCCCTCCACCCTTTCCCACATGATAGATGACAAAGACCTGATCAGATGACAGGCACATGTTTGATCAGATTAAAACACCCCACCCACAAGCTCATAAAAACCCCTAGACGTAGAAACTCCCCATGGCAACGTTCTTGGGTCCCATCCCTCTTTGGGAGCTTTGTACTATCACTCAATAAACTTTGTTCTGCGGCCCACACTCCGTCTGGTCCATCTCTTCATTCTTTGAAGCAGCGTGACCAAGAAGCACGGGCATCGAAGGAAACGAAATCCTGCAATGGGATGCCTGGCGGCAATGGGATGCTCGTTCTCTGTGTCTCTCATGAATAAATAAAATATATATTTTTTTAATCCTACAATGATTCCTTGTATCTTTCTGCTCTATCACCCACTGAATAGAGTTTCCAGCATTCAGTTTACCTCATTGTTCAAGATAGGGCTGTTGGAGCCATCACGTTCACACCGTAGGCAGGAAGCAGAAGGAAAACAAAGGACCACACCAGCTATTTGTTCCCATTTTCAAAGAGCTTTCTTTAAAGGACTTCCAACAAGTTCCATGTAGATCTCATTAGTCATTTGGCCACACCTGTCGGCCTGTAGAGAAGAGTAGAAATGAGGGCTTCTAGTGGAGCACATGGTCTTCAAACAAGCTAGAGAACCTGACATTAGATTGGCAACTAGTAGTTTCTGCTACACATGAGAACCGAGGAAGTGTGACTTTTATATTTGGAGTAAGCATGTGATACGTCATCAAAGCTTAAATTGTGTCACGGTAAATAATACCAGAGGATGGGATGAATATAGGAACATCCTCTTTTGCCCGTGCTGTTACAATCTGCTATGGAATCTAGCTGCTTGAGTATCAGAACTGATAATAATAATGACCAAAAAAATAAACTTCCCCTATTTCTTTTTTAATTTTTATTTATTTATGATAGTCACACACAGAGAGAGAGAGAGGCAGAGACATAGGCAGAGGGAGAAGCAGGCTCCATCCACTGGGAGCCTGACGTGGGATTCGATCCCGGGTCTCCAGGATCGCACCCTGGGCCAAAGGCAGGTGCTAAACTGCTGCACCACCCAGGGTTCCCAAACTTGCCCTATTTCATTTCTTTTTTTTTTTAAAGGCTTTTAAAAAAATTTTTTATTCATGAGAGACAGAGAGAGAGAGAGAGGCAGACATAGGCAGAGGGAGAAGCAGGCTCCATGCAAGGAGCCCTACATGGGACTTGATCCCAGGTCTCCAGGATCAGGCCCTGGGATGAAGGCAGCACTAAACCGCTGAGCCACCCGGGCTGCTGTATTTCATTTGTTCTTTTTTTTTTTTTCATTTGTTTTTAAAACAAATATTTAAGTGTCAGGCACTGTTCGAGATGCTTGAGATCTACCAATAAACCAAGATTCCTGCCCTTGTAGAGCTTAGATTCTAAAAAGGGTATATAGATAATGAACAATAAGTAACTATTTCTTTAAAAAAATTTTTGTTTGAGAGCAAGGTAGTGAGGGCAGGCTCCACGCTGAGCATAAGCCCTATGTGGGACCTCATCTCACAACCCTGAGATCATGACTTGAGCCTAAATCAAGAGTCAGACACTTAACTGACTGAGCCACCGGCATATGCCCCACTAAATATTTCAATAATGAAGACCTAACTTAGAAATTTCAGGTCTTAAATTATACTTTAGGACACTAAATCTATCTTAACCATCTCTATCAAATGACAAGACTACAATTTAGTAACCAATTTGATGTCCATTATTCAAGGGAAACCAATCTGTGTACGTCTAGGAAGTACAGTGCCTCAAGAGCGATGGAGTGCTCTTCCCGAGGGATTTGGTGCAAGTCTCACAGAGCTTTAGAAGGAGCAACTGAGAAACAGCATGATTGGCTAGGAGATCAGGGATTTCCTTATAAGGCTAGCAGGTTTGGTCTTCTAGGGTAAGGTAAGCTAGCTAAAGCTGAGTTGGATGGTTATGATTGGTGTACAGTGGGATTCCTTGACTGGTGTTTCTGGTCCATGCAGACTGACTTGAGTTTAGATTTGTGACTTGGACTGGGCCACTGGGTAACCTTCATTTTGTGGGTCCAGTTATATAAAGTAGATTAATGATATCACTACTCCATATAAGTGTAAATTGGTACAACTTCTTGACAAATGCTATGAAATGGTCATATCCTTTGATTCATTAATTTTAATTCTTAGGAATCAGAATCTACCGCAGGAAATAATCCTAAACACCAAAGGCTTTCTGCATAAAGATATTAATCTTTTTTCCCATTGTTTCAGATAGAGAAAAACTGGAAGCAATCTATCCGTCCAGTGATAACATAATGGTTAAATAAACCAATACCTCCATTGACATTAAATGATGTTTATGAAAACTACTTAATGGCATGGAGAAAAAAAAATGGCATGGAGAAATGCTTCTAGTGTTTAGTGACAAAAACCCAAAACACCTACAGTGCAAAATTATTGGAAGAAAATACACTGAAATATTAATAGTGATTATCTTTGAAGGTTGGGGTCCTTATCCCCCTACTTGGATACATTTTTTTCTTATTTTCTTGATTGGTCATTTATAAACAGGTAAAAATAAGAAATGAACACAATTACTGGAGACTGATTTATTGTTCTAAGGTGAGTACTAAGTAATTGACCTCCACAAGTATTGACCTCACATTGTTATGCATCTGTTGTCTTTCTTTTTTTATTTTTTTTATTTTTTATTTATTTTATTTTATTTTTTTTTATCTGTTGTCTTTCTGTCTATACAAAGATCTGCTATAAGTTTTTCATAATCGGCCCTGCTAATCATCTAAATAAATTGAAATCATATCAGATTTTGACTAGGTCTAAGGAGAAGAAGAAAACCAGCACTTCCACTGATGGAGTAGTCCAAGCTCCTTCAGTGTCACAGGAAGAACTTTCAGAGATTATCTGTGCAATCTTTTTTATTCACAAATGAGAAAAAAACAGAGGCCCATAAGGTTAGGCTGATAATAGCTAAACAGGAAACGGGAGTTAGGGTTACTGACTTCCTGAAAAATCAAGCCAATCTCTAAAGTCCAACCAGAGCTTCATGATTCAATTCCCCAGTACTGGCTATAATTTAAAAAAAAAAGAAAAAAAACAAGCTATCTGAGAATGCTGATGGTAAGGGGAAGCAGAATAACTAGCTGTCAACTCGACATTTGGACATCTGCTTGAATATGGAAACAGATGATTTAAGGTTTTCGTTTTAACAGCTTTTTTGAGATAAATACCATAACAGTTCACCTGTTTGAAGTATACAATGCAATGGTTTTTAATACATTTGCAAAATTGTGCAACCATCATGGCAATCAATTTTAAAACATTTTGATGATCCTAAAAAGAAATCCCATAGACACTAGCAGTTACTTCTTCATTTCTCCACAAGCCTATCCCCGGGCAATCATGAATCTCCTGTCTGTCTCTATAGATTACCCTATCATGGACAGTTCATATAAGTGGAGCCATGCAATATGTGGTCTTTTGGGGCTGCTTCTTTCACTTAGCATAATCTTTTCAAGATTCAGGTACTCATTCATTGTCATGGCCAAAAAAGTTCTATTATAAGGATATACTGCATGTTGTGTACCATTTCAGTTGGTATATTTGAGTTTCCACTTTTTGGCTATTACGAATAATGCTGTTGTGAACATGTGTGTGCCAGTTTTGTGTGGACATATGTTTTCCTTTCTCTTGGATTTATACATTAGAATGGAATGGCTGAGCCATATGGTGACTCTATATTTAGCCTCCTGAGGGATTGTCAGACTATTTTCCAAAGCAGCTGTACCATTTTACATCCTACCAGCCATGTTAGGAGAGTGCCTATCCGCCCACCCCCCCTTAGCAGCAAGTGTTACTTTGTTTGTTTATAGCCATTTTAGCTAGCGGGTATGAATTGATGTTTTATTGTTTTTGATTTGCTTTTCCCTAATTATTGATGACGTTCAGGGAAATGTTTATTCATATTTTTGTGCCCATTTAAAACATTTGGATGATTTGTCTTTTTATTATTGAGGGTTTTTTTTTTTTTAAAGATTTTATGTATTTGTTCATGAGAGACACAGAGAGAGAGAGGCAGAGACACAGGCAGAGGGAGAAGCAGGTTCCCCACAGGAAACCTGATGCGGGACTTGATCCCAGGACCCAAGGGTGACACCCTGAGCCAAAGGCAGATACTCAACCACTGAGCCACCCAGCACCCCTATTATTGAGTTGTAAGATTTATTCTTATATTCTAGATAGAAGGCCTTTATCAGATATAATTTCCACAACTTTTTTCCTATATTTTAGGGTTGTCTTTTCAGTTTCTTTTTTCTTTTTTTTTAAGTTTTACTGTTTTTTTTTTTTTTTTAAGATTTTATTCATTTATTTATGAGAGACACAGAGAGGCAGAGACACAGGCAGAGGGAGAAGCAGGCTCCATGTAGGGAGCCCGATGAGGGACTCGATCCCAGGACCCCAGGGTCATGCCCTGAGCCAAAGGCAGAGGCTCAACCGCTGAGCCACGTGTGTTCCTGTCTTTTCAGTTTCTTGATGCTATTATTTAAAGCATAAAAGTTTTGAGTTTTGATGAAGTGAAAAAGTATTTGTTTTTATCACTTGTACTAAGTGGTTTTGTATCTAAGAAACCATTGCCTAACCCAAAGTCACAAAGATTTACCCCTATACTTTTTTCTAAGAGCTCTGTAGTTTTAGCTTTTACATTTGGATCTATGATTTTTTTTTTTAATAATCTCTACACTCAATATGGGTTTGACCACTCACAACCCTGAGATCAAGAGTCACATGCTCTTCCAACCAAGCCAGCCAAGTACTCCTCTATGACCCATTTTGAGTTCATTTTTGTATATGGTGTTAGGTAAGGGTCCAACTTTGAATTGTCTTGGCACTTTTCTTGAAAATCATTTGACCATGGGACACCCAGGTGGCTCAGCGGTTGAGCGTTTGCCTTTGGCTCAGGGCATGATCCTGGGATCTGGATCTGCATCGGGTCCACATCAGGCTCCCTGCATGGAGCCTGCTTCTCCCTCTGCCTCTCTGTCTCTTATGAATAAATAAACAAATCTTAAAAAAAAAAAAAAAAAAAAAAAAGAAAATCATTTGACCATGAACATAGGAGTTTATTTCTAGACTTTCTATTCTATTCTATTAAATTATATCTATCCTTTTGCTAGTACCAAACTTTTTTTCTCTTTTCTTCTTTCTTTCTTTTTTTTCTTTCTTTCTTTCTTTCTTTCTTTCTTTCTTTCTTTCTTTCTTTCTTTCTTCCTTCCTTCCTTCCTTCCTTCCTTCCTTTCTCTTTTCTTTCTTTCTTTCTTTCTTTCTTTCTTTCTTTCTTTCTTTCTTTCTTCCTTCCTTCCTTCCTTCCTTCCTTCCTTCCTTCCTTCCTTTCTTTTTCTTTCTTCCTTCCTTCCTTCCTTCCTTCCTTCCTTCCTTCCTTCCTTCCTTCCTTCCTTCCTTCCTTTCTTTCTTTCTTTCTTTCTTTCTTTCTTTCTTTCTTTCTTTCTTTCTTTCTTTCTTTCTTTCTTTCTTCTTTCTTCTTTCTTCTTTCTCTCTCTCTCTCTTTCTTTTTTTTTTTTGAGAGAGGGAGCTGGGAGGGTCAGAGAGAGGAGGAAAGAGAGAGATTCTTAAGTAGGCTCCTACTCCCAGTTTTGAGCCCAACACTGGGCTCAATATTATAACTTCAAGTTCATGACCTCAGCCAAAATCAAGAGTTGGACACTCAACCAACTGAACCACCCAGACCCCTCAGACTGCCTTGACTACTGTAACTTTGTGGTAAGTTTTGAAATTAGAAAGTTGTGAGTCCTTCAGCTTTGTTCCTTTTTTTTTTTTTTAACTTTGTTCTTTTTCAAGATTGTATTGGCTATTGTTGGTTCCGTGAATTTCTATGTGAATTTTAGGATCAACTTAATTTCTGCAAAAAAGGCCAGTTGGGATTTCGATAAGAAATGTGTAAATCTAGGGATCCCTGGGTGGCGCAGCGGTTTGGCGCCTGCCTTTGGCCTAGGGCGCGATCCTGGAGACCCAGGATCGAATCCCACATCGGGCTCCCGGTGCATGGAGCCTGCTTCTCCCTCTGCCTGTGTCTCTGCCTCTCTCTCTCTCTCTCTGTGACTATCATAAAATAAAAAAATAAAAAAAAATAAAAAAAAAAAGAAATGTGGAAATCTGTAGATCAATTTGGGTAATATCGCCATTTTAACAATAATAAATATTCTGATCCATAGACATGGGTGTCTTTCCTTTATTTAAATGTTCTTTAATTTTTTTCAACAATAATTTTGCAGTTTTTAGAGTATAAGGACCACCTGATTTCGTGGAAAGAGCAATAGGTTTGGGATTAGTCAGGTCTGGATTTTTTTTTTTAAAGACTTTATTTATTTATTCATGAGAGGCACAAAGAGAGGTAGAGACACAGGCAGAGGGAGAAGCAGGCTCCCTGCAGGGAGCCCGATGCAGGATTCAATCCCAGGACTCCAGGATCATGCCCTGAACCAGAGGCAGCCGCTCAATCTCTGAGCCACCCAGGTGCCCCAGGTCTGGATTTTAATCCCAATTTTACCACCCAGAAACAGTGACATTGGAAAGTTACATAATTTCATGGATGTACATTCTTCATCTGACTAATGAGAATGGCCAAACCTATTTTACATTAAAGTTAGGGTTAGATAAGGAAAATACCCTTAGCAATTGAGTCCAGCACATAGTAGGTATTCAATAATATTAATTCCTTTGGAATATTACTCAGCCATTAGAAACAACAAATACCCACCATTTGCTTCGACATGGATGGAACTGGAGGGTATTATGCTGAGTGAAATAAGTCAATCAGAGAAGGACGAACATTATATGGTCTCATTCATTTGGGGAATATAAAAAATAGTGAAGGGGAATATAAAAAATAGTGAAAGGGAATAAAGGGGAAAGGAGAGAAAATGAGTGGGAAATATCAGAGAGGGAGACAGAACATGAGAGACTCCTAACTCTGGGAAACGAACTAGGGGTGGTGGAAAGGGAGGTGGGTGGAGGGTGGGGGTGACTGGGTGACGGGCACTGAGGGGGGCACTTGATGGGATGAGCACTGGGTGTTATGCTATATGTTGGCAAATTGAGCTCTAATAAAAATTAATTAATTGATTGATTGATTAAAAAAAACAAAAACCAAAGGATGGATTTAAAATTTTAATTTATTCTTTTGTGTGGCTTGGAAGCAGGTCCTAAGAAATAAAAAAATAAAAAATCACTTAAAAAATTATTAATTCCTTTGGGAAATTCCTCATAGCATTACATCAGGTCATGGTGTTACCCTTCTTTCCTTCCTTCCTTCCTTCCTTCCTTCCTTCCTTCCTTCCTTCCTTCCTTCCTCCTTATTTCTTTCTTTCCTTGGCTCCTTGTCCAATGTTGGGCTTGAACTCATGACCCTGGGATTAAGAGTCCCATGCTCTACCAACTGAACCACCTAGGCACCCCTCATGATCTACTTTCTGATTGATCGATGTCATTGTTTTATTTTTGTGTGGACCTGTTTTTAAAGTGTAAGTGGCCTGTCTACTCTTGTCTATTTTCTGCACCATGGTAGTCAGACCAATTTCCTACAATACCGTTTCCAATTATATTATACTCTGTTGAATAGCTTGCAGTTTTGCCCTGGTACTTTCTCTATAGAGTCTAAACATCTCCAACTTTCCAGGTCTCATACTACCCTGTCAGCATTCTATTCAGGTTAGTTTTCTCTCTCTAGAAATTAGACCAGAGATTCTATGTCATGTAGGAAAGCAAAGAGAGTTGGGATGCCATCTTGGGCTTTCTGCCACAGACATCTGTCCCTCCATCTCCACAATATGTGGGCAACAAACCAGGTTTGGACAATTGTAGGCAGCTAGACAATTAAGAGCATTCTGTCTTGTAGGCTTCAGGTTGCATGGCTCTATAATTAAGCAGAACTCCTCTTTATTGATCGTGAAGTAGTAAAATAGAGACTGTCTCAGTTATACAGACGATTGATAAGATTGGAAATTTAGAAGGTTAAAACCGATAGTCCAAACCAGCCATTCAAAATGTAAATAAAACAAAATGTAAATAAATAAGCAGAGAAAATATTACATTGCATTTATTAATATAAACATGATAGGATAGATCCTTTTGACTAGTTATCAGTCTCCAGCTGACCGAATCCCAAGCCTACCATGGCAACCAAAATTTATTTAAATCCCCAGTGTCCATCAGTGAAACCTATAACAATAAAAACAAAAACAACAGATAAACAACCCTATAACATTCCAGTTGGTTTAACGATTGGAAGTGTGGGTTCCACACTTCCTTGGAGGTGTTGTTTTGGGAATAAGAGACCAATTGAAAAGTTTCTCCCTGATTATCTCTCTAAGATACCGCAGTGGGCTTGGAAAGGTAGATGTGATTATTTCAGTCCAAACTAATGACTTCACAGGGCCTACATACTGACACAGATCCTCTTCCTAATGGACTCTTGTATAAAAATAGTCCTCCCACTCAGAGCTCCTAATTAATCTGGCCTGCAGTTTGTTCTGAGCACATATCCAGTTCTGAGTCTTGCCCCAACAACATTTCTGCCTCATGGTCATTATGTTTTACATATATTTCTCTTTGGCCTCTTTCCCAGTTAAGGAAATGTGTGCCTCAGCCCAGTCCTCATCTCCCACGCCGTGTATCATCAATTCTAAGACACAGATTTGATTTTTTTCCTCACATTTTAATACCTTGGAATTTGAGATGGTTTCTTAAGTCCAGTGAAATTTGATATGTACATTCATCAGAGGTATAATTATAACCAATCTTTTCCCAGATCTTTTTTGAGATCTGGTTTTGTTCACCTAATGCTGACCAGGAAATTTATGGTTTTCCTGCCTTTTGCTAAATCCTGGTTGGGAAACCCTATGACAGGGTCATCATAGAACCCAGAGTCTTGGATCCCAAAGGACAGAACTTCTATAATTTTCAGGATGTCTTAGACATTTTTTCCCAATGTCTAAATATTGTGTCTTCCAGTGCAGCAGATGCAAGGGTCCCAACCTTACTTTTTTATTTGGCTTAAATGTCATCTATTTGTAAAAGCCCAAGGCATTAGGAAGTGTAGTTTCCCATATATAATATTTCAGATGTTCCCTCCTCTGTTTCCCCCACCCAAACGCCCTGAAAAACTGTGTTAGTACTAAGGCAAACTGATTGAGCTGATTTTTATTAACATTAGAAAGTCTCTGAGCTACTTGTCCATATAAACTATAATCCATTTATCTCATTATAATCAAACTTTGGTACATGTTGCTAAGCTCTTTGCTATCT
Organism: Canis lupus baileyi; assembly: GCF_048164855.1. Classification (NCBI taxonomy): domain Eukaryota; kingdom Metazoa; phylum Chordata; class Mammalia; order Carnivora; family Canidae; genus Canis; species Canis lupus. The sequence continues at coordinate 5,521,922 of NC_132857.1, forward strand.
GTGCCCTAAAAAAAGAAATGTTTTTTATATATATCATTTGCAGATCTCCCTGTCAGATGTCTAGAACTAATTTGATAGTCCTCCAAATTGTATTCCTAAACTTTTCATTAGCTTGTATAATAATTGTAGGGAGCAAACACCAAAATTGGTAGTATTCTAGGGAGCTTTATTTAAAATTGAACCAGGACCTTTAAGCAGACACTATAATAGGATCTCATCAGCTGCATGAAGCTCTGCAATTAAAACTTCCATCCATGAAAGATTTATCTGCAGAAAACTCTGGTACCTTTAGCATCAAAGGAACTGCTAGGCTGGAAGTATAATCACAAGTTAAGACTGTATGCTTTCAGGGCCACATAGAATTATTTATCAGAATCAAGACCCTTCCTTGCAAATCAGCTGATATTCCTAAAGCTGTGTGAAATGGCTGGGAAATTATATTTTGTAGCAGCAATATTATTATTACATAGGGACTCTATTTAAATGGGATCACCAGTCATTTTCCAACTTTTAAAAACATCAGAACATTTCTATTAAAAATCATAATTAAAAAAATCAATTGGCAATGTTAAAAACACAAAATGGAATCAAGTAATTTTGAAGTTCTAATTGGCATTATTAAATGGTTAATGAAATTAAGTGTATTGGGCAGCATCCCATCAGTAAGGAGAGGACAGCTCCTGAGTTGTACAAAATCGAAGGTTTTAATAGGAAGGAGGGTGGGGCCGGCAAGCTATTAGCGAGAGAAAAGAAAGGCTTGTTTCAGGCCAGATCACCCACCTTCCCTCACAGGGGAGCGCGAGGGTCTTATTATGCAGATGACCTCATCTCCCTTGGGGGGATGGAGAAGGCCCCCGGGATGGATTATCTTACGGGTATTTATGGGAAAATGCCTGACTCACCCATTAAGGTTTCTCGTTTCTGGGGGAGGTTGAAACTGCAATTAGGTTAGGTATTAAGTCCTGGCTTGGTGACTTGGCCTGGCCTAAGTGACACCATTTGGGGCCTAGTTTTCTTTAAACAGCAGCTGGTACAAATCAATACTATGTAAGACAGGAGTACTATTGGGATGTAGAGGCTACAGGCTCCAAGCAGAGTAAACTCTGTAATTGGTGATAAGGTCAGAAAACAGACAGCTGTAACTAGAGCCAACAAGTAACAACAAACAGGTGTGTAGTGGAAACAGTGCTGGGCAGTGGGGAAAGGGGGTGCTTCTCAAGCTTGGCCAGTCCACAGGGACTAACCCATGATCAAATTTCTTCAGGTCTCTTGTTTAATCATAAAAATAAGTGCGAGTCTGGTCTTATTGTACACCATAACATGGTTATGTTTGTGTTAAGTAAACTCGTTTTATTCCTAAATCCTGGAGCAAAATGTGTATCACATAAATATGCTGTGTGTATGGTGTGGCTTTGTTACAGGATTTCTTTTCCTTCTGTTCCCGAGGTTCTTGGCCAAGCTGCTTCGAAGAATGGAGAGGTGGACTAGACAGAGAGGTGGGCAGCAGAGCAAGGTTTATTGAGCCCCAGCACACAGCTCCCAAAGAGGGAGGGGGCCCCAGAGAGAGTTTCTACCTCTAGGGGTTTTATGGGTTTGTTGGCGGGCTGTTTTAATCCGATTAACCCTCTCTGGGCTGGCCACCCAATCAGGTTTTTGTCATCTACCTACCACATGGGAAAGGTTGGGGGGGGGGAGTGCTCCTTCCCTCTTAGGGTGGGGCCTCCTGTCCCTGCCTGCCTCTCCTCTGGCTCTCCTGCATTAGCTTCAGAGAAGCTGGCATGGTGCTGAGCTCTAAACTGTTGTGCACTGAGCTGGGCTGGGGGTGGGTGTTGGGAAGTCTGCCGGCTTTGGGGAGAGAGAGCAAGAGAGCTGAGGTGCAACAGTCCCAGCTGTAACTCCTACAAGCTGCATGAATGTGGGCAAGTTATTTATGCAGTCTGAGCTCTACGCTTCAGTTTCCTCAGCTCTAAGATGGTCTCAGTACTGCCTATCATGGAATGGCTATTCATTTTTCCCCTTCCTCTTAAGTAACAGCACCCTGGGTTTTAGCAGGGCACAGGGTTCAAAGACTACATTTCCCAGCCGCCTTTGCGTGATGATGGGGCCATATAACTAAGTTGAAGTTAGCAGGTGTGGAAGGGACTGCAATAGGGTGCAGTTGTCTCCTGGAAGGTGGGTATGACCACTGGAACTCTGGAAGTCTTTTTTTTTTTTTTTTTTTTTTAATTGTTCTTATTTAATCATGAGAGACAGAGAGAGGCAGAGACACAGGCAGAGGGAGAAGCAGGCTCCATGCCGGGAGCCCAATGTGGGCCTCGATCCTGGGACCCCGGGGATCACGCCCTGAACCAAGGGCAGATGCTCATCCAGGTGTCTCTGGAAGTCCTTTTGAATCATGAGAAGAAGGGTAACACTCTACAGATGGTGGAATGGAACTGAAAGGACCACTTTATTTTTTTATTTTTAAAGATTTTATTTATTTACTCATGACAGACACAGAGAGAGAGAGAGAGAGAGAAGCAGAGACACAGGCAGAGGGAGAAGCAGGCTCCATCCAAGGAGCCTGATATGGAACTTGAACCTGGGACTTCAGGATCACACCCTGGGCTGAAGGCAGGGGCTAAACCGCTGAGCCACCCAGGGATCCCAGGACCACTTTACACACTGGCATACTACTCCAGAACCGCCTACCTCAGGTCATCTCTTACATGAGAGAAAATGAGATTTATGAAATACAACAGGAGGGAGAAAGGGTTCTTTTATATCAGTTGAACCTAATCCTAACAGATAACTCTCTCTCTCTCTCTCTCTCTCTCTATATATATATATATATATATACACACACACACACCCATACGAAATTATTATATGTAACGTATTAGTATATTACATGTATAGTATTAATCAAAGGAGATAAATTATCTAGACCAGGCAAGATCTGGAGCCCAATGAATAACTTCTGTAAAGTAGATTCTATTGATGATTTTGTCCTAAATCAATTATTACTGTGATTGTTGTAAAATAATAAATTTGACCCATCATTCTGTCTATATTTATTAACTGGCATTCCATTTTATTTATTTATTTTTTTAAAATTTATTTATGATAGTCATACAGAGAGAAAGAGAGAGAGGCAGAGACCCAGGCAGAGGGAGAAGCAGGCTCCATGCACCGGGAGCCTGATGTGGGATTCGATCCCGGGTCTCCAGGATCGCGCCCTGGGCCAAAGGCAGGCGCCAAACCGCTGCACCACCCAGGGATCCCCTGACATTCCATTTTAAAGAAGAGCTTTCCCTTTTCCCTCACTAATGAATGTATGTATGTAAGTGAATATGTGTGTTTCTATGTATGAACTCATGGGTATTTATTTTACTCTTACAGGTTAAATGCCATTATGTTTATTATTTATTTATTTTCATAATTTTATTGTAGTGTATTATGCCAGTAGGCTAGCTCTTGTGTCCTTTTCACATGTTCCTACCATTTTGGGGGTTTACCTTCATTTTCTGTCACAATACCTTGTCCCAACCCCAGAAGTATCCATTTCTTTAAAGAGGCCTGTTTTTTTTTTTTTTTTAAAGAGGCTTGGTTTTTTTCAGTGGGAAGTGGTATCATTTTCTTTTTCTTTTTTTAAGATTTTATTTATTTATTCATGAGAGACACACAGAGAGAGACAGAGACACAGGCAGAGGGAGAAGCAAGCTCCCTGTGGGGAGCACGATGTGGGACTCCATCCCAGGACCCTGGGGTCACACCCTGAGCTGAAGACAGATGCTCAACCACTGAGCCACTCAGGCGCCCCAAAAATAATTTTTTTAATATAAGTATGTCCTGTGTAATATTTGGGAATATGGATACCACAAAATGATTCATTTGTTTGGGTCTGAAATTCAAATTTAACTGGACATCCTCTATTTTATCGGACAGCCCTACCTTCTCAGAATCTCTCAAAATAGCACAGACTGCTATCTGAGCTCCAGAATGCTCTGTCTCCCATTTGGCTTTCCAGCTTCATATTTCTCAGTCTCCCTTGAAGTTAGATAGAGCCAGGTTATTAAGTTTTCCAAAGAAATATAAGCAGGCCATGGTATGTGCTACTTCTAAGCCTGCTCCATAAAATACCCCCTATGCTTTCCTTTGTGTGTGTGTGTGTGGTGTGTGTGTGTGTGTGTGTGTGTGTATGTGCTTTCCTTTATATTCTTTCTTTCCTCCTCTCAGGGGCTGAATTTCCGATGATAGAAGTGGCCAGAGTGACTTGGGGAGTGATTTATTCAAGATGTGGAGACTCAGTCAGCCTGGGTCCCTGAATGACTGTGTGAACCAGAGCCCTCAACAACTTGGGATCTCTGGCCCTGAATGTTATTTGAAAAGGAAAGAAGTCTGTTTTTGAATCGCTAAGTTTTAGTGGTTCAAACTTGTCAGTACAGTTTGCCTTACTCTAGCTAACACACACATTTTAACTGTTTTTCTCAAATCTAAATGCCCTCTACCCTGTTGTGTGCTGGGGTGGCTTGTAATGGGGAGTGTCTCTTTTCAGACCCTGTTCAATAACATCACATTGGTTGCTTGAAAAATGCCGTGCTGGGAATATTTACACCAGGGAAATGGACAGATACCCCCAAATCAGGGCTCCCATACCCACCAGAGCTGTTTGTTAAACATTTACCAGCACACCACTGCCCTTCACTGTATTTCACTCAGGTGCTTATCAGCTTATACTTGGCATATTTTGTTACCTCTTAAATGATTTCCTTGCCTTTCAATTTACCTTAAAAATCTCTTATACTTCCTTGATGTCTTCAGGTTTAGTTCAAATTCCTTAAGCTTCTTGCAATCCAGTGTCTTAAAAATTTGCCTCCATTTCTAAGTAAGTTTTGTCGAATGTATACACTTCTGTCATCACTGACACAATGAAGATGACAACATTTCCAACCCCCTGGAAAGTTCCCTTGTGCTCTTTCCTAGTAAAAACTCACCCCCCAAATCCTGACCTCGGGCAAACAATGATCTCCTTCCTATTTATTATTATAGACTCAATTTGTTTTTTCTAGAGTTAAGTGAAATATGCAGTATACACTCTTCAACATAATGCTTTTGTGATTCATGCATGTTGTGTGTCTCTTCAGGTCCCTTCATGTTATTACTGGAGAGTATTCTGTGTGCACTACAATTTGTTTATTCACTCACTGGTTTTTGGACATTTGCATTGTGTCCAGCTTTGGCTTTTAAGAATAAAGTGCTATGGATGCTCATGTGCTAGTCTTTGTGTGGACATATGTCTTCACTTCCTTTGGGTAAATGCCCGAGTGGAGTTGCTGAATTGTGTGGTAAATGTACATTCATGAAAAAAGACAAATTACTTTTCAAGTGGCTGTTTCCCAGGAAGACAGTCTCATTCTAAGAAGATAAGTTAGAGGTTTATTTTAAAAGTAAGTTTATTTTCTCTTTTTATTATATATATACATTTTAAAGATTTTATTTATTTATTCCTGAGAGACACACAGAGAGAGGCAGAGACACAGGCCGAGGGAGAAGCAGGCTCCCTGCGGGGAGCTTGATGAAGGACTTGATGTCAGGTCTCTGGGATCACTCCCTGAGCCAAAGGCAGATGCTCAACCACTGAGCCACCCAGATGTCCCTTCTGTTTTTATTATAAATGATGCATGAATACAGGCTCACTTTAAGACATTAAATCGTTCAAACAACAGAAGGACAACCCTCACTTGTGACTCCTCCTTCCCTCCTAGGTAACTCTCATCAGTTTTCTGGGGAGGAGCCTACCCAAGGCAACTGGGAGAAGCAGTTCCTGGGCCACCAGGGTGGAAAGGAGACGGGGTACCTGAGCGGAATAGCACTGGAGCAACCGAGTCTCTTTCTCAGTTGCTCCTTTGGCTTGCTAGCTTCGAAAGGATTGCTTTTCACTTTTGCAGCATGATTATGTTTAGAGAAGGACTGGCTATTTAGAAGCAAATATGCTCTTTCCTAGAATACACAGTGTTTGAGAAACACAAGCAGATTCTTCCTTCTGGTGCTCATTTTTTTTAGACTCCATATGAACCACACCCCCCGTGTGTAACTCGAAAGAAGTTTAAGTTTGTTTGTTTGTTTGTTTGTTTGTTTGTTTCTTTCTTTCTTTCAGATCTTATTTATTTGGGAGAGAGTGATAGAGAGCGAGAGCACAGATGAGCAGGGCGGAGGGGTAGAGGGAGAGGTAGACTTACCACTGAGCACGGAGCGCAATGGGGGACTCAGTCCCAGGAGCCTGGGATCATGACCTGAGCCAAAGGCAGACAACCAGCTGAGCCACCCAGGCACCCAAAAGTTTAAGTTTCTTAACATCTCTGTATTCCAGTCCTGTCTTCCTGAGGATACACCCTAGGTGGCGACTTAGCAAGCACATGATCTTTTCAACGTCTGGAAGATGTGGGTACTAGCCATTGGGTGTTCTCTTTGCAAATGGTAAATTTATCAAAATTTTATCTCTTTTGGGGGTGGGATAGAGACACCTTCTTAACAGTAATTCTTAGCACATTAAGTATTTGCCTTTTTCTTTAAGAACAAACTTCAGACTATAAATTCTTGGATTGCGGGATACTTGTCCCACGATGTGGTATACATTGGGGAGCTGTTTTATGGCCACTAAGATTTGAGGCAGAAGGTACGGATCTTTACGCACTCCTTCATTTGTTTATCCACACTTACACAGAGCACCCACTTTACTCAGGCAGTGCCAGGTACTGCACACACAACAGTAAACAAGACAGACAACAGTGCTGTAGAGAGTTTACGTTTGAGTTCAGGGAAAAGACACAGATAATAAGCCAGCAAAATATATAGGACAGTTATACAGTGTGGTCAGTGCTATGAAGGAACTAAATCAGATGATGTGATAGAAAGTAATATTTGAATTGAGACTGAAGGATGAGAATGAACCCCTGTATGGGAAGAGCTGAGGCAGGGAGCTGCCAGGGTAATGGCTTTGGGGTGGGAAAATCATTTAATGACTTTGAGGGACAGGGGCCAATGTGATTGAAGCCAGATCACACTGACATATAGAGTTTGGATATTACTCTAAGAGCACTGGAAAACCACTAGAGGCTAAGCAACAAAGAAACTATCTGATTATGTTCTTTTTTTTTTTAAAGATTTTATTTATTTGTTTATTAGAGAGAGAGAGAAAGCACAATCAGGGGGAGTGGCAGGCAGAGGAAAAGGGAAAAGTGGTCTCCCCACTGGGCAGAGAGCCCAACTGTGGGGACAGGATGAGGACGAGGATGTGGGGCTCCATCCAAGGACCCTGGGATCATGACCTGAGCTGAAAGCAGACACTTAATGACTGAGCCACCCAGGTGCCCCATGATTTATGTTCTTAAATATAAAACATATTTAAAAACATAGCATATAAAACATTTGGCTGTGGGGTGGAGAAGGCGTTGTCAGGGGGCAGAGTAATAATGGAATCCGATTCTGCTATCTCCCTGGTGACTTCCTAGCTGAAGACAGCAAGTGCTATGCAAACAGCAAGAGCAGGAAACTCCACTTTCAACTCCCCTCTTCATAACCACAGGAGTCTTTTCCCCTGGATCCTAGCAGTATGGAAAAGACCTGTGTATGTGTGAGGAGAGCACACCATTGACAGCAAGACTTGGACGTCAGGGCCTACGGGCTGGGAGAGGTCTTTTCTCAACTCCTTTTCCAGACTTTTTTGGACTTTGTCCATGGTTCTCTGGACTAATGGAAAGTTCCAGTTGGATGGGTGGTGACTCAATGATCCGGCCACAGGACCTGTGTCACAGGAACTGGGGCAATACCAGTCCGTGATAACGAAAATGACAGTGAATAATGAAATATGAACAAAATACCAGAAGAAATTACAAAAAAAAAAAAAAAATCAGCAAATAGCAGGAAGAGGACCTCTAAGTCTTTTGACCCAGAAAAGAAACATAAAGGGAACTTAAAAAGTCTTGTCATCCCAGAAGTTTGATATGTAAATGAAGCTAAATATAAAATAACTTCCTTCTCAGAAGTAAATTTACAGCAATATAAGCAGTCTTTAGGATGAAGATATAATTTATTTATGTTGCTCTGATGCGGCCTTGACGTCCTGTCTAGATTATTCATGACATGACTTTCTATTATATAAATCTCAAGATAAAGATAGATTTAACCTTTTAAGAAGCTCATGTTTCTTAGAGTATTGAAAACAAAAGTGAGATATTAGACACATTTTCTTTACTCATTTTTTTTCTTTTGAGGAGAGTACATATAGAGCCAACCCTTTCATTATAAACTAACAAAGTAAAAATTCTTTTTTTTTTTTTAAGATTTTATTTATTCATGATAGAGAGAGAGAGAGAGAGAGAGAGGCAGAGACACAGGCAGAGGGAGGAGCAGGCTCCATGCAGGGAGTCTGACATGGGACTCAATCCTGGGACTCCAGGATCACGCCCTGGGCGGAAGGCAGGCGCTTAAACTGCTGGGCCACCCAGGCTACCCAGTAAAAATTCTTATACAGTTATGTATGTGTATATATAACATCTCTGTCTCTATCTCTGTGTGTCTGTATCTGTATCATCCCCAACTGGGTTATGTTTCAGTTGTGTTAAAATATACATAACATAAAGTTTACTTTAGCCATTTTTAAGTGTACATTTCAGTGACATTAAATATATTTGTATTATTGTGCAACCATTACCACCATCAATCCCCAACTAGGTTTTTTTTTTTTTTAAAGATTTTATTTATTTATTTATTTATTTATTTATTTATTTATTTATGAGAGACACAGAGAGGGAGAGAGGCAGAGACACAGGCAGAGGTAGAAGCAGGCTCTATGCAGGGAGCCCACTGTGGGACTTGATCCCAGGTCTCCAGGGTCAGGCCCTGGGCTGAAGGCGGCACTAAACCACTGAGCCACCTGGGCTGCTCCCCAACTAGGTTTTATCCCTGTGTGGAGCCTGATACGGAACTTGATCCCAGGACCCTCGGGATCACAACCTGAGCCAAAGGTCAACCACTCAACCTCTGAGCTACCCAGGTGCCCCTAAACTTAGATAATTTCACTGGAGATTTCTACCAAACATTAAAAAAAAATGAACACCAAGTTTCAGCAATTTTTTTTATTGTATGCAATTTCTTTTGAAAGTAGAAAAGGAAGAAGCATTTCAAATTCATTTTATGAAGCTAATATTACCTTATACCAAAACCAGATAAAGAGAGTATAAAAAAGTAAAGTACAGACCCATATCTTTCATGAATACAAATGCAAAACTTCTTAAGAAAATATTAGCAAGTAGATTTCAGCAACATATACAAAGACTTCTATACTGTAAGCAGATTGGACTTATCTAGAGATATCTAGAATATCTAGAGATATTTCAATATTTGAAAAGGAATCAAATATAATCTACCATGTTAACAGGCTAAAGAAGAAAATCACATGATTATATTAATTGACATAGAGAGAGCATTTCACAAACTTTAATACCCATTCGTGATAAAAATTCTCAGAAAAATAGGAATACATGGGAACTTCCTCAGGTTGATAAAGAACATCTATAAAACCCCTCTACACCTTTTTATACCTTTTTTTTTTTTTTTGCTAGCATTATACTTAATGGAGAAAAGGTGCATGCATACTTTAGCCTTGTATTAGTTTGTTAGTACTGCCATAGCAAAGTACTAGACTCAGTGGCTTAAACAACCGAAACTTACTTTCTCACAATTCTAGAAAGTATAGCAAAGTGTGAATAGGGGTGATTTCTTATGAGGCCTCCCTCCTTGGCTTGTAGATGTTCATCTTCTATGATGTCTTCACAGAGTCTTTCCTCTGTGAGTTTGTGTCCTAATCTCTTCTCATAAGGATGTCAATCATACTGGATTAGGGCCCACCCTAAAGACATCATTTAATTTATTTACAACTTTAAAGACCCTACCTTCAAATAAAGTCACATTCTGAGGTTCTGAGGGCAAGACTTTAGCATATAGATGGGAGGGGGACCACAATTTCAGCCCATCATACTCCCCAGGTCGAGGGACAAGGCAAAGATACTCACTTTCACCATTCTTATTATGGTATTAGAAGTTTCAGCCAGGACAATATGACAGGAAAAATAATTAAAGGCATGTGGAAATAAAATTGTCCCTATTTGCAGATAACATGATTTTCTTGGTAGAAAACCCTAAGAAATCTACAAAAAAACCCTCCTACAACTAATAAATGAGTTCTGCACATTCACATGATACAGTATAAACATGCAAAAATCAATTGTAATTCTGTATTCCAGCAATGAACATGCAGATATTGAAGTTAAAAATACAATACCATTTACAGTTGGTTAAAAAAAGTAATACTCAAGTGTAAATCTCACAAAACATGTACAGAATTTGTATGCTAAAAACTACACAAAGTTGGTGAAAGAAATCAAAGCAAACCAAAATAAATGGAGAGGCATATGTTCATGGATTGGAGAATTCAGCATAGCAAAGATGACAATTCTCCCTAAACCCACAGAAAAGTTTAATGCAATTCTTATCAAAATCTCAGTGAGACTTTCTTTTTTTAGCTATAGATGAGATTACAATTTATGAGTAAAGGCAAAGAAATTAGAATAACTAAAACATTTTTTTAGAAGATATTTATTTGACAGAGAGAGAGAGAGAGTGCACAAGCAGAGGGAAAAGTAGAGGGAGAGGGAGAAGCAGGTTCTCCGTTGAGCAGGAAGCCCAATATGGGACTCAATCCCAAAATCCCAGGATCATAACCCAAGCCAAAGGTGACACTTAACTGACTGGGCACCCAGGTGCCCCTAACTAAAACAATTTTGAAAAAGAATAAAGTGGGAAGAAGGAATCAGTTGATCCAATTTCAAGCTACTTGTAGCTGTAGTAGTTAAGAGTGTGCAGTACTGGTAGAAAGATAGACAATTGAATAGTGGAACAAAATGAGGGACCCAGAATAAACCCCACAGAAATATGCCAACTAATTTTTGACAAAGATGCAAAAACAAGTCAATAGAGGAAAGGTAGTCTTTTCAACAAATGGTACTAGAGGAACTGGATACCCATAGGCAAAAAAATAAACCTCCACCTAAGTCTTATACCTTATATAAAAATCAGCTGAGAATAGATCACAGACTTATGCATAAAATAAACAAGTATAACATTTTTGGAAAAAAAAAAAGGAGAAAATCTTCAAGATCTATGGCTAGGCAAAGAGTTCTTAGACTGGACACTAAAAACACAATCCCAGGGATGTAAAATTGATAAATTGGACTTCATCAAAATGGAAACTTTCGTTCTATGAAAGTCTCTGTTAAGAGGATGGAAAGACATGGGCAGCCCGGGTGGCTCAGTGGTTTAGCCCAGGATGTGGTCCTGGAGTCCCAGGATCGAGTCCCATGTCGGGCTCCCTATAGGGAGCCTGCTTCTCCTTCTGCCTGTGTCTCTGCCTCTCTCTGTGTGTTTCTCATGAACAAACAAATAAAAAAAATCTAAAAAAAAAAAAAGAGGATGGGAAGACACACTTAGAGTAGGAGAAAATACTTGCAAACTATATATCCTACAAAGGATAGTATATAGTATACACAGAGAACTCTCAAAATTCAAATGCAAAAAAGTAAACAATCCAGTTAGAATATGGGCAAAAGCTATGAAGAAACATCTCACCAAAGAAGATACATAGATGGCAAAGGAGCACATGAAAATATGCGCAATGGCATTGGCTACTAGGGACATGCAAGTTAAAATCACAATGAAATGTTATCACATACCCATCAGAATGGCTAAAATAAAAAAATAGTGGGAACACCAAATGTTGGCAAGGATGGGGAGAGACTGGATTTCCCATACATTGCTGGTGGGAATATAAAATACAGCCAATCTGGAAAGTAGTTTGGCAGTTTCTTATAAAACTAAACATGCAGCTGCCATACAAACCAGCCATAGTCCTCCTGAGCAGTTATTCTAGAGAAATGAAGACTTATTGGACAAGAATCTATGCATGAATGTTCATAGCAGCTTTGTTAGGAATAGCCCAAACCTGGAGACAACACAGATGTTCTCCAACAGGTAAATAGTTAAACACACAGTGCTACATCCACACCACGGAATAATACTTAGCAGCGCAAAGAGAGAACTAAGGATTCACACAACAACCTAGATGAATCTCTAGAGCATTAAATCCTGAAAGATTGGGGTGCCTGGGTGGCTCAGTCGGTAAAGCATCTGCTTTTGGCTCAGGTCACGATCTCAGTGTCCTGGGATGGAACCCTGTGTTGGTCTCCCCCCTTGACAGGGAGCCTGCCTCCACCCTCCCTCAAATAAATAACTAAAATCTTAAAAAAAAAAAAACAGCCCAGAGATTATATACTGTATGATTCCATTTAAGTCACATTCTGTACTGTGAGACTTCTAGAAAAGAACAGATCAATGGTGGCTCCGGGTTAGGGTAGGAGGCAGGGAGATGTGACTAGGAAAGGCCATCATGAGGGACGCTCGTGGTGGTGGAGCTGTGTCCTGGCCGCGTCACTGCCAGTATGCTGGTTGTGATACTGGATATGGTGTGGCAAGATGTTACCACGAGGGAGACTGCGTAACGGCTACGCAAGGCCTCTCCCTATCATTTCCTACAACTGCATCTAAATTTGTAATTACCTCAAAAAATTTAATGACTAAAAAAAGACAAAATCTGCTTGTTCTGTTCTCTGGCTCCCCTTTGTCGGCATTTGCCTTGACCTCTTAGGGAGGCCTTGCTCTGGAAGCCTTGTTCTTACCGTCTTCCTGCCCGGGGCACTGGGTCAGTTCTCCAGAAAGTGTTTCTGAGGACTCTTCCAAATATGTCAGAGAGGACTGCGGTTCGTCAGCCTGTAGGGGAAGTTGCAAGAACGTTTCCTTAGCAGATTTCTGGGGCTCCTCTGGCTAAAATTGGCAACAGGGATATTAGTGGATTGCTAATTCCCACTGGGAAACTCTAGGAGGGGAAACAATGAGAGTTTAGAGCTCTCGGTTATGTTCCCTAAAGATTGAGAGGAAGCCAGTGGGGAAGAAGTCAGTAAACAACTCTAAATGGATTTGCAGCATTTTGCAACCTTACTGGCTTCTTGTCCTCTCCCTTGCCCCTGCCTCCTAGAGGATACATTAAAAAAAATTTTTTTTTGACGATTTTATTTATTGGGATGCCTGGGTGGCTCAGGGGTTAAGTGTCTGCCTTTGGCTCAGGGTGTGATCCTGGAGACCAGGGATCAAGTCCCACATGGGGCTCCCTGCATGGAGCCTGCTTCTCCCTCTGCCTGTGTCTCTGCCTCTCTCTCTGTGTCTCTCATGAATTAAAAAAAAAAAAATTATTTATTTATTTGAGAGAGAGAGGGAACCAGCCGGGGAGGAGGGGCAGAAAGGGAGGGAGAAGCAGGCACCCCACTGAACAGGGAGCCCGTCCATGTGGAACTGGATCCCAGGCCCTTGAGATCCCAACCTGAGCCAATGGCAGAGGCTTAACCAACTAAGCCACCCAGGCATCCCGGAGAATACATTTGAATTTATTTTTTATTTATTTATTTTTTTAAATACATTTGAATTTAGTTGGCTATCCCTAAGATATCCATCTTTGTAGTCCTTGTCGTTTTTTTTTCTTTTTCTATCGGTATATGAATTTTTAAAATTAATTTATTAAATTTTTAATTTAAATTTTAAATTAAATATAAATTTAATTTAAATTAATTAAATTAAAAATTTTTTCTTTATCAGTATATGAATTTTTAAAATTAAATATTTTTGCTTGTTTTGATAAGCAAAAGGGAAAGGAACTCATGTTTATTGAGTGACAACACGTTGTGCTAAGCATTTTACATTCGTTATTTGATTCTTTTGGCTGAGTAGTCACTATTTCCCCCAGTTCCTAGATGAGGAAATTCAAGCTCAGGTTATGTGACTTCTCCAGAGATCAGACAGGCAGGCAGTATCAGAGGCAGCTTAATGACACATGTCTATGTGGCCCCGGTGTCACACCAGTCTGTCTATCTATCTAATCATCTATTTATCTACCTATCCCAGAGAGTAAAAATCCATGTTGTATATGCTGAACTATCACTTTCACATGGGGGACACATCAACTCTAAATTAATATATTTAGTGCATTCTCTAGGGTGGCCAAATAAGAGTTTGAAAGCAAGTGTCTAGCTCAGGTGAAGGTTAACAAACAGCCACAAAGTCCTGGGTGGTCTCTTTCATGAGGAAGAGTGCCTATGGCCAAGTGAAATTTTTGCTACCGATTTGCTTATGACATTTATGCGGATGTGCTGTAAATCATAGATTCTAGCAGCAAAGCAAACACAGGTGCAACCTTTCTAGTTTACTGAGAAGGAAATTGAGCGCTTACCTGCCCAGAGAGTCAGTTAGAGCCCAGATCAACTGTCTGTAGGCCAGTGCTCTTTCCAGTTTAGCATGTTGCTATGGAAAGAATATCCGGTTTATTTTCCATGCTCATAAACTCTGTCTTTTTTTTTTTAAGATTTTTTATTTATTTATTCATGATAGACAGAGAGAGAGAGAGAGGCAGAGACACAGGCAGAGGGAGAAGCAGGCTCCATGCCGGGAGCCCGACGTGGGACTCGATCCCGGGACCCCAGGATCACGCCCTGGGCCACAGGCAGGCACCAAACCACTGAGCCACCCAGGGATCCCCTCATAACCTCTTTCTATGGGAAAAGTCTAGCCTGCTGCTTAAGGTCACAGACTCTGAAATTACCTGGCTCCACCTCCAGGATCTGTGACATGAAACAAGCTATCAACTGTTTCCTCTTCTGTGAACTGGGGTGATGATAGTACTGGGATGAAAATGAGATGGGACATTGCATGTCAGTGCTTAGAACAGAGCTTGGCCTGCAGCAAACACTTGATAAGCTTTAGATAGTTTTGCATTTAAGCAGGGGGTTTGCGAGGTCATCATGAAGGGATGACCAGTGCTTACGGAGATTATTGATATCTAAGGCACTGGAACTCAGAGTAGACCTGTGTCGTTAAGCTGCCTTTGACGTTTACTGGCTCTCTGATCTTTGGAGAAGTCACATGATCCATCTGAGCTTTATTTTCCCCATCTAGGAAATGGGGGAAATAGTACTTACCTCGCCAAGAGAATTAAAAAACACGTGAAATGCATAGCAGAACATTCTGGCACTCAATAACGAGGAGTTCCTTCCCCCTTTTGCTTTTTCAAACAGTTATGTAGCTTTTTTTTAATTTAATTTTTTTATTGAAGTTCGATTTGCCAATGTATAGTATAACACCCAGTGTTCATCCCATCAATTGCCCTCCTCAGTGCTTGTCACCCAGTTACCCCAACCCCCCACCCACCTCCCCTTCCACAACCCTTTGTTCGTTCCCCAGATTTAGGAGTCTCTCACAGTTTGTCTCTCTCTCTAATTTTTCCCACTCAGTTCCCCTCTTTTCCCTTATAATCCCTTTCACTATTTCTTATATTCCCCATATAATGAAACCATATGATGCTTGTCTTTCTCCGACTGACTTACTCCACTCAGCATAATACCCTCCACTTCCACCCATGTCGAAGCAAATAGTGGGTATCTGTCCTTTCTCATGGCTGAGGAATATTCCAATGCATATATAGACCAGGTCTTCTTTATCCATTCATCTGTCAAAGGGCATCATGGCTCTTTCCACAGTTTGGCTATTGTGGACATTGCAGTTATGTAGCTTTTGGTTTGAAATGTTGTCTGCTGGCCGTCAGGTGGCTTCAGGGTTCATTCACCATGAATGTGATCATAATTTAATCTGGAACAAAAGTAACTCCAAAACTCCCCCTACACAGGGGAACGTGTTGTATGTCAGCCATGCTTCAGGACCTATGCGCTATCCATCTCATAAGTCATGTTTTAGTTACTGTTTTAATGCTTCAAGAGAACCAGTGGCAACCACCTGCAAAATAGCAGGCTGTAGAGGAGGGT
This sequence comes from Canis lupus baileyi, assembly GCF_048164855.1. Lineage (NCBI taxonomy): Eukaryota > Metazoa > Chordata > Mammalia > Carnivora > Canidae > Canis > Canis lupus. The sequence continues at coordinate 5,537,881 of NC_132857.1, forward strand.
CAAGGCTTTGGGCTCACAAAATGTTGGGTGGGAGAGCTGGGGCTGCGTGCTAGCTGAGGACCTAGGGCGGGTTTCCCAGTCAGAGTTTCCCATTCAGGGGGGATTAGAGAGAGAAACGTAGCCCTTGAAGGGTTGCTGTGAGGCTGGAGCTCTATACAAAACACAGAGAAGCAATAATAGCTAATATCGAGCATTTATTCTGTGCCATCCATTGTTCTAATTATTGCATTTAATTGTCACAAACATCCTGGAGGGGGGGTGCAATCACCACCATATTGTGGATTAAAAACCCAGGCACTAAGAATTTATGTCTCCTGCCCAAGACAACACAGCTAGTTAAGCGGCAGAGTCTGAATTTAAACCCAGGCATTGTGGTTCCAAAATCTCAGCAATTAGCTACCAAGCTTTACTGTCACCTTGGCACATAATAGATAATAAATATTAGTTTCCCATCCTTTCACTACAGATAAGCTTGTTGGGACACCTGGATGGCTCAGTGGTTGAGCGTCTGCCTTTGGCTCAGCCTAAACTCGCATTTCCAGCAAGGGGTGGAGCCAAGAGTCAAACCAGTCATGTCTGAGTCTTCAGCTGACGGCCTCCACTCCATCCCTGCCTCTGGTCCAGGAGTCACATGGCCATATTTCTCAGAGTCTGCCAAGACTTCCAAGTCAGGAAGTGTCATTGGCTGGGATTTCCAGTGCCTGTGCTTGGTTATTCCTGGAAAGCCTTGTTCCTAAGTATGGCTGTTGAATGAACGGGTGCAGGAGGAGGTCCTCCTCCCCTCTGAGCCAGGACAGTCTCGGCTTGCTCTTTTCCTACCACTGGCACGGACATCCTACTGCTTTCTCTGAATTTAGCAGGTGTCCAAACTTGAGACTTACTTCTGTTCCTCTTAAATGCACACGGGCCTGGGGTAAATGGGGGGCCCATGCGGTAGGCCGTACAGGGGACTATTTATATGAGTCACCAAGGAGGATTCCAGCAAAGAATTTGTCCCAAGGTTAGGGTCAAGGCACACCAGTGTGATCTGAGCCTTTGCTGCCAGACCAGAGGGGAGAGATGTGTGTCTTTTTTGCCAACTCTGAAACACTCCAGTCTCGAGCCGTGGGGAGGAAGGTCTGGGAGTAGAAACAGAAAGAGCGGCTTGACTAAAATCTCTGTGATTGGAACCCACAGCTCATGCGTAATAGCACAAAGCTGGGTCTGAGGAACGTGGAGGCACCCTGCTGCAGGGAGCCAGCACCCACCAGGGAGAGCGCGAGATATCTAAGGGGACCAGAGGAGCCTTCAGGGAGACCCACCCTGGACCCCTGGAGCCCTAAAGTGGGTCAGGGGCAAGGGGCTGGGGTGGACCTTGAACCGAGCTTGAAGGATCCATACTAGCAAGTGAGGTAGATTCGAAGAGATAGTTTTGATGCCATCCCATTGGCCCCACTCCCACTCCTAAATTGGAATGTTGAAGGCAAGGTGTGTTGGGCTGTGCTTTCAGAATGCCTCTGATCCCCAGAGACATGGTTTGCGACTCTGAACCTAATCTGGAGGAGACATCTCACACCTGGTAATTAAACATTCACACAAATACGTAACTTCAAACTGAGCCAAGTCCCATGAGTGGGGAGTACAAGGTGCCTGGCTGGTGCACACAGGGAATCTGATTGGCCTGGGGGATGAGAGAACAGTAAGGAGAGGTTTCCTGGAGGGTGTCATGCACCATGGGGAGGGCTGCCAAGATCCTGCAGCAGATGTGGGGAGGGCAGGTAAGCTTCAGACTGCCAGGGGGCGGCCCAACACGACCTACGGGCTATTTCTTCCCTAACCTGCATTTTATTGATTTATTTATTTACTTTTAAAGATTTTGTTCATTTATTTGATAGAGAGAGAGCATGGGTGAGGGTAAGAGCAGAGGAGAAGCAGATTCGCTGCTGATCGAGGAGCCCGACCCAGGACCCCGAGATCTTGATCTGAGCTGAAGGCAGACAGGGGAACGGACTGAGTCACCCAGGCGCCCCTCTGATCTGCATTTTATTTGTTTGTTTACTTATTTTTAGGTGTATAAACTATTAACAGACGAGGCCTACAGATTCATTTCCTCTCGGGCACACCCATGGTGCGGCCCTGTGATCGTGGTGGGCCGGCCTCCCACACAAAGTCCCCAGGAGTGGCTCAGCCTCCGGGGGCCCGCATCTTCACTCACTCCAGGTCTTCACAAAGCTTGTTGTCCAGACCACTGGCTGGGACCTGGCTGTCCTCTCCATCCTTCTCGTCCTTTTGTCTGTTCAAAAGACCGGTTTGGGATCTTACACTGGCTTAGATTCTGCATTGTAGTGGCCACACGTCCCATGTCATCCTCAGTGAGCTCTCTGGCTCTCTTGGTGAGCTGACGTCTGTTTTCCTCAACGTCACTGGAGCACAACTTCGCCCCACACTGTTAGCTGCAGTGATGGCAAAGGCTATTACCTGCGTATCCACAAAATCTGCCGGACCTTCTCAGGGATCACTAGAGACATGGCGGTGGTGTGTAGGCCTCTTTTGGGAGAGATGATCTGCATTTTGTTTTATTTTATTTTGATCTGCATTTTAAAACACGGATTATATTTATAAAAGCAGAAGTGAGTCCTTGAATGGTCTGTTTTGCCCAGTGGGTCAGCTTGGCCTTTCAAGGTGTGTGGATGGGAGGGGGGATGGTTGGGGAATCCAATAACCTGAACTCTACTTATGACTATTGGCCAACAAGGTGTATGAGTTCAAGCCGATTTTATCACCTCCATTTCTCTACATATAGAAGGCAGAGACAGGAGTGGAGTCTGCCAAACGGTCTCTGCAAGTCCTTCCAACGCTTAAAAAGAAAATCTAATAGCAGCTTTTTAAAAAAATCCCCTGATATTTAACTTTTTAAAAAAATATTTTATTTAAATTCAATTTGCCAGCATATAGTATAACACCCAGTGCTCATCCCATCAAATGCCCTCCTTAGTGCCCATCATCCAGTCACCCCATCCCGCCTGACATTTAACTTTTGGAGAAAGAGCTTATTCTTTTAACATCTTACTTCCTCAGAGGGATCCAGTCTTCCCTGTTGACTCTCAAAGTGGGCCTTAGGATAATAGAACTTAATTTGCTACCGTGTGAGGTGTCATTATTTTATGGAACACATGTTGCCATTCATTACTTCACACCCGGTCTGGGTGCCAAGCATTCAAAGGAGACTAGAATGTGTCACTGCCCCTTCCAATGGCCCCTGGGCCGCTGTCAGCTTGGAGGACAAACGTGTTATCGGGTAATTGCAATATAATGTGATGAATGCATTGCTAGAGATACATGGAAGGCGTTAAGGGAAACTAGAGGAAGGCCACCAAAGCATGCGTAAGCGTCATATAGTTGGTTACGCTGGGGCTATAAAAAATCGGCATGTCAAGCATAGTGGCTGCTTAATGAATGGTTGTGGCCCAACAGGTGAATGGGTTGTATTGCTGTGACTTTAACCTCACACTTAGATGCCGATTCTAAGACCCCTATTGTTTTTTTTCATGTCATAAAAAGGAAGAAATTAATAACAGTTGGCAATTGTTGTGATTCTGAAGAGTACCCAAGCGCTGCACATACCCACATGGGTAATGTTTACCTGCGCTGTGTTTTTTCCCCTCACTTTTCATTAGGAGTTTGTTTCTACCACGAATCTTTCCTCCCAGAGACTGGAAAGTCTGCCCTTGGCCATGTTCATCTCGTTGTGTTAAACTGTGTTAGAAGGCGAGGGGTTCAATGTACATAACACAAAAGACAGGGAGAAGACTAAAAGCTGGGGAGAGCAATTCAATGAAAGTTTGCTCCCCAAGGATGGAGGCACCAGAGGGAGTAATGCGAGTCTGCGAAATGATGCAGTCATTACTGCGCTGTGGAGATAGTGAGGTTGAAAGATCAGAGTTTCCCCCTCTCCCTCTAATTTGCGCTGAACGCTTGCTATCGTAAAAAAATGGGATTGGGAGCCCTAAGTGAAGATCATCAACTTCAGAAGAAAAATGTTACTTTTATGCTGTCCATTAAAACATTTACCTGCTCCGTATGCTCCAGCACTTACCAGAGAAAGAGGGATTTGCCCAATGAAAATTGAGAGCACATTTCTGAAAAATTGTTTTCCATAAATCTTGCAAACTGCCATGCTCAACTATTCTAGGTTGTAGCCAGACCAACCTCTGGGGAGCGATTATCAGGGAAATAACCATGAACAGCAATGAGATCTTGCACAGATCTGACTAGCAACGCCAGGATGTGACCTTTTTGTGCAGAAGGCATGCATGTGGGCCCGCCCGAGTTGCCAGGAGCACGGTAATTAATGGGGCACCAGGGAATGGCTTCTTCTCTATGAGCTGCTAATGAGTCCTCCCGGAGACACATATCCGGAACCATATCCAGGGTTTCATGTTCCGATCCTGCTTGCTAAATGGAATTGGATGAGTGTGTAAGGGCTACACTGACTAAATCCCAGCACCACCGTGCTGTGCTCCTGCCTTTTCTCCCAGTGTGGTCCCATGGGAGGAAAACTCTGGGAATTGAGTAATACCTAGTTTCTATTTTCCTTTTTTGGATGGAGGCAATGCGTGATTTCATTAGCAGTATCATGAGTATCAAATATACAATGGTTTTGATCTCACAGATCGGTTTTGGCTTCATTTTTACAGTACGATGTTTTGGGTGGATAGTGTGACACGGAGAACACTACCCCCCAGAGTCAGGGGGTGTGGAAACCTACCTGCAGGGTTGGGCGGGTAGGACCCTGCACAAGGACGCCAGCTGAACCTAGCCCACTGTCCACCCACTCGGCATGTGTCTCAGCACATTGGAACCCAGCCACTCTGGCTCCAGAGTTTGAATTTAAAGTCTTAATCACACACCATATGGACTTTATCAATGAATAGTGGCCCTGGAAACCAGCTCTATCATTGACCAGCTAGCTGTCATTGAAGCCTTAAGAGAATATGAAGGCTGAAGCAAACCTTTCTTTTTTTTTTTTTTTTTTTTTTAAGATTTTATTTATTTATTCATGAGAGACACACAGAGAGAGGCAGAGACACAGGCACAGGGAGAGGCAGACCCCATGTAGGGACCTTGGGATCATACCCTGAGCCAAAGGCAGACCCTCAACCACTGAGCCATCCAGGAGCCCCTGAAGCCAATCTTTTAAAACCAAAAAGTAGGTTAGGTACTAGGATATGGCTTGTGGTTGGTATTTCCCAAAGAAAGAATCACTCACCCTAGCACCCACAGCGTGTTTTCCTTCTCCTACTCAGTAGGAAGGTCTGTGAGTAAACAGATGGGATTGTTTATTCACATCTCTTCCAGCGAGACACGAAGGCCTGGTTCACCTGGGTAAAGGTTGCCCTGTAACTGATGTTTAACATCCGTGTACACAATTCTGCTGAATCGGTTCGCAGACCGAGGCTCTGTCCTTGGCAATGGTGCTCTGCAAGCACTGCTGGAAACCCTGCGGGCTTGGGGACGGGCCCAGCCTCAGCCCTTGCCAGCTGAGGGGACTTCAGCATTTAGCTTCCGAGCTGCAATTCCCTTATCTGTAAGATGCCCTGTCCTCCTTAGCAGGAAAGAAACAGCTAAGACCTCTAGCACAGAGCCTGGAGCAACATCGCAGGTTCTCAGTCGATACTGGTTTTCTCCAGCCCCTCTTGAATACCTTGGACGATTCCCATATTAGTTTTCTAGGACTGCCGTAACAAAATACAACAAATTGGGTGGCTTAAAACAACAGAAACTCATTCTTACAGTTCCGGAGGCCAGAAGTCCAAAGCCAAGGTGTTGGCAGGGCCATGCTCTCTTGGAAGCCTCCAGGCGAGGCTCCTTCCTCACGTCTTGCATCTCCTGCCAACCTCATGTGTTCCTTGGCTCCTGGCAGCACAACTGGGTCTCATCACAGCCTGTGTCTTCACAGCGTGTTCTCTCTGTGTGTCTGTGTCCAATGGGTCTCTTCTTTTAGGAGGCTGGTCATAGTGGCCTAAGGGTCCATCCTGATAACTTCATCTTAACTTGATTACATCTGGAAAGACCCTATTAGGTCACATTTATATTGTATTGAATTGAATTTGTATTGTATTGTATTGTATTGTATTGTATTGTATTGTATTGTGTTGTATTCAATGAGGTCACATTTGTAGGTGCCAGGGATTAGAGTGTCAACATCTGGGGTGCCTGAGTAGCTCAGTTGATTAAGAGTCTGCCTTTGGCTCAGGTCATGATCCCAGGGTCCTTGGGTGGAGCCCCGCAAGAAGCCCCGCATGGAACCCCTGCATCAGGCTCCCTGATCAGCAGGGAGTATGCTTCTCCCTCTCCTTCTATCTGCTGCTTTCGAGGCTGGTGTTCTCTCTCCCTCTGTCAAATAAATAAATAAATAAATAAATAAATAAATAAATAAAGTCTTAAAAAAAAGAAAAAGTCATTTAGTGTCAACCTTTCTTTTCAGAGGACAAGTTCAAGACATACCAATTTCTCATCATCTGTAGGAAAATAATAATTAATAATCATTGTTTAATGACTTGAGGGTTTCTTTCTTCTTTATTTTTTTTAAGATTTTATTTATTTATTCATGAGAGAGAGAGAGGGAGAGAGGCAGAGACATGGGCAGAGGGAGAAGCAGGCTCCCTATCAGGAGCCCGATGTGGGACTTGATCCTGGAACCCGGGATCACCCCCTGAGCCAAAGACAGATTGCTCAATTGCTGAGCCACCCAGGCTTCCCAACTTGAGAGTTTCTAAAAGTCTTTTATTATATCTGCCCTGGGAGACAGGACTTTATATTTTTTTAAAGGGGGAAATTTCCATTAAATCTAGGTGGCAGTTTTGTTATAGGAGGTGAAGATACCAACTTAGGTTTGGTGTAAAAATCTCTTGTTTTAGAAAATATCACCAGAAGATACCATTTTTCTTTTAAGATTTCACCACAATCACTTTTCCATGTCAGAACATAGTTTTTATAATTTTCATAATTGATATATGCTCTAGTTGATGTACCACATTTTATTTTCTGCTTGTTGGGTATTTACAAGTCTCTGATCAAGAATGTTTTGGGGTGCCTGGGTGGGTTAAACGTCCAACTCTTGATCTCAGCTCAGGTTTCAATCTCAGGGTGGTGAGTTCAAACTGTGCTTCACCATGGACATGGAGCCTATTTAAAAAAAAAAAAGTCTTGACTGGGGGCACATGGCTGGCTGAGTCAGTAGAGCATATGAATCTTGATCTTAGGGTCATGAGTTCAAGCCTCATGTAGGGCATGGAGCCTACTTAAAAAATAAAAGAAAATGCTATTAAAAAAAGTCTTGGTTGAATTAAGAATTCAACTGATGTCATATAACTATATAGTACTGCTAAACCAGTCTTCCCAGATTGGTGCTAAATTATTGGCAACTGTGTACTGGAAACAAAGTACGTCCTGGAGTGATACCAACAGTCATGTCTCAATGCCTGGCCTTTGCAGCTATGTGAACTTGGCATATTAAGAAAAAAAAGAAAGTGGTAGAACCATATGTAAAATAAGCATATATTTATATTCATGTGAAAAACTATATTTTATCTGCCCAGAAAAGAATCTGGAAAGATCCTTAACAAAAACTGTTAAGCAGGGCAAGCCCTGAGAAGTGAGAATGGAAATGAGATGCGGGGAGTTCACATTTTACTACATGTACATTTATATTAAAAATATTTTTTCAGGGTTGGTTGGGTGGCTAAGTCAGTTAAACATCCAACTCTTGATTTTAGCTCAGGATAGAATCTCAGGGTGGTTGGATAAAGCCCTGAGCAGGGCTCCTGTCTCAGTGGGGAGTTTGCTTGAGATTGTCTCCCTCTGCCCTTCCTCCCCCCACTCCATGCACTCTCTCTTTCTCTCTCTAAAATAAACAAATAAATCTTAATTTTTTTTTCAACAAGCAGGTACTTTTCCTAATTGTTAAAGAATCAATTTAAAATAAGCAAAGAGGGGTGCCCGGCTGGCTGAGTTGGTAAAGTATCTCAGCCAGTTGGTAAAGCACCTGATTTCGGGCAGTGAGTTTGAGCCCTACTTTGGGCAAGGAGCCTACTTAAAAAAACAAAACAAACAAAGAAAAACACTTATTATAAAAGCAGGTCATCATTTGGAAACTAAAGGAATTTAACACTTTGAATTTAACCATTTCCTTTCTATCACTTACTTACCAGTTAGAAAAGATAAATGTGGGGAAAAGACAACTTGAAAAGAGAAATGGAAAAGAGAAATCTTTATTGCTCTTACTCTTGTTTCCAATTATAATTTCCTTGTAACCCACTCATAGTTCACTCAGACCTCTGAGTTTCTTTAATGGTCTTCCTTTTTATAGAAAAAAAAACCTTCCTTTTTTTTATAGAAAAAAATTAAAAAAAATTTTTTTTTGGAAAAATAAATATATCCTTTTATTAGAATTGTCAGAGAAGTATTTAGAATTTTTGCTTTTCCTGTTGCTGATGTTGTTTCTTAAGGTTTTATTTTACAGCTGAAACTTGGTTTTGCATTGTAAGCAAGTATTCTTACTTTTATGGACAAAAGTTATCCTTAGTTTATAAGGTTCTGGAAAGTATATGTACTCAGTAAAAACTTCAGAATGATTGTAAGTCTCCTTGGTATAGTAGTAATGATTCCTCAATAATTTTTTCTACAGTTCTGTTCAATAAATTGTTTTCTCAAAGAAAGCAGATCTCAGCATCACACGTCATGTGTTATTACTTTTTTTCTTTCTTTAAAGTAAGCTCTAGGCCCCAACATGGGGCTTGAACTCATGACCTGGAAATCAAGAGTCTCCTGCTCTACTGACTGAGCCAGTCAGGCGCCCCCTATACCCTTTTCAATGTCTGCTTTTGAAAAAGCAGTGTATACAAGTTTTAAAAGATCAAAATTCTTCCACTTTACTCTCCTTACCATTCTAACAAATACTTTTGAAAAACTAGGAAGTTAGTGATGTACCTGGGAAAGGAAATGACTTTAAAAAAATGTAATTTCCTTATTTTTTCTTCAATATCTTTCTGTTGTTATTCATTTAATTTCCATTTGGCTTAGAGAACGTTTCTTTCTTTTTTCTTTTTTTAGTTTACTCATGAGAGACACAGAGAGAGGCAGAGACACAGGCTCCCTGTAGGGAGCCCCACATGGGACTCGATCCTGAAACTCTGGGGTCATGCCCTGAGCCGAAGGCAGACACCCAGCCGCCGAGCCACCCAGGCGTCCCAAGAGAAAATTTCTTTATGCAAGATCATTCCTGTTTGATTTATACTTATTGAGGTTATCGAGAGTTTTCACAAATAATTGGGCCTGAAAAAATTACATTTGATTTATAAATTATGTATTAACACAAATTAATAAGATCTGTTTCAGTAAGTATAGGAAGTTTCATCATCAATTATTGACAGGTTGAAACAGATCAGTTAGTGTTATTTGAATACTTGACAGATTCTGATGAGTGAAAACAAGAACTAAGTTCAGGTTGAGAGGTCATTGAGAATATTTCGAAACCATTCGTACGTCACTGGTGAGAATACAAAGATGGTTTAAATGACCTTATGTACGTATATGGTCCTACATTGATTTCTCTAATGCTTCTTGTGGCTGCCAGTTCTCATTATTCTTTAATACTCTCATCATCATCGGTTTTATTTAAAAAGAATTTATTAGTCACCTAACGACACACAGATGGTTAGTATGATGTTATGCGCGGATGATACCTAGAGAGGTCCGTGTAGTAAACAGTAAACAGTAAAAGCTGCTGTTAATGTTTGATATTGGGCCTTTTGTGCATTAGGTAGCATAAACGTGGCCTCTCTCTGAGTTTATAGATAAAAGATGAGACCCAGATAATCCTGTGTTGCTTCTGTGGATTGAGGACAGACTAGTTCTTAGGTATTTTGAAGCCTTATAACAGCAAGCCCAGAACCTGACACATGAAAGCTCTTTAGTAAGTGCTTACCACATGACAAGAAGACCTCCAACTGAATGTGAATGAAAGCATAGAGAAAAAAAATCTCAGGAGAGTAAATGTAATGCTTGGGCCACATGCTATAGTATCCACTTGCCCAATTGTTTTTTTAGAAGGAAACAAAAATACAAACACATTCTTTTGTGTGGCTATTAGGGCTTTGGACATTGGAAAAGCAGAATAATTAGATTTCCACTTTCAAATCTTTTCAAACAACGTGGGATAAAAATATCATTTCCTTTTCTATCAGAAATTTTTTTTTTCAAATTTTTTATTTATTCATGATAGTCACACAGAGAGAGAGAGAGAGAGAGAGAGAGGCAGAGACACAGGCAGAGGGAGACGCAGGCTCCATGCTGGGAGCCCGATGTGGGATTCGATCCCGGGACTCCAGGATCACGCCCTGGGCCAAAGGCAGGTGCTAAACCGCTGCACCACCCAGGGATCCCCTTTATCAGAAATTTGAGACATACTGAAAAATTGAGAAATGTAACTCCCAGGAAAATAAGCAATTTCAACATTAGGAGGCCCCAAAATGCAATTAATTAATTATTAATCAATTAAAAAAGAATAATCAAATAATGACCTTATCAGATGCTGAAAAGACAGTTGACAAAATTCAATATGCATTCTTTATTTTAAAAGAAACTTTTTTTTTTAAAGATTTTATTTATTTATTCATGAGAGATAGAGAGGGAGAGACACAGGCAGAGGGAGAAGCAGGCTCCATGCAGGGAGCCCGACGCGGGACTTGATCCCGGGACTCCAAGATCGCGCCCTGGGCTGAAGGCAGGTGCTAAACCTCTGAGCCACCCAGGGATACCCTTAAAAGAAGCTGTTAATAATAACAATAAAAAGCTGTTAATAAACTTTGATAAAGTAGGAAAACTCTGCGAATAGCATAATAATGAGACATTAGGAGATTTCCACTAAAGATAGGAATGGGATACCATCACCATGATGTCATGTTAAATTTTTGTTTCATACCACACTCAGAAGCATATTCCAAATGAATTAACAACTCAAATATTAAAAAGCTTTCATAAAAAGTACTAGAGGAAAGTACAGCCCCCCCCCCCCTTTTAAATCATCTTGGGGTGAAGATGGCCTTCCAAAGGAGAAACTGATGCACCTGCTCTCGGAAATATTTTTTAAACTTCTATTTAATGAATTGTGCCTAAACAAAACGAGATGTCAAGCAGCAGAGAGAGAGGAATTGTTTCCCCAGAACCATATGAGAACCATCATATATAAAGAACGTCCTGAAACCACAAGAAAAAAAGTAGGGTTCTCTTCCCTCAAACAGGGGCCAACAGAAGGCAGTCGACACATAAAGAAATACAAATGGCCAAGAAACACGAAAAGTTCCCCAACCTCACAAATACTCTGGAACATCCAAACAGGAACAATAATAAAATGTGATTTTCATCTCCCAAATTCGTAAACATAAATAAAAATAAACTCAGATTCAATCAGTGGGAGTGTTCATCGTTATGAACTTTTATGGAGAGCAATTTGGCAACACCTAACAGGGCAGTAATGCTCCTGGACACGTTGACTCAGCAGTGTATGTCACCGCGCGTGGATATTCATGGCAGCGTTGCTTGCATCAAACAGCCACACTGGGAAATAGTGGAATACTTTATGGTACAGTGGTAACTATTATTTGCTAAGGAGGGTGAGGCAGGGTTACATGAGCTGACGTGGAAAATGTTTCTGACTCAACGTTAAGCAACTTTCAGAACAATGTGTTTAGCACACACCAGTGTGTGTAGAAAAATAAAATTCACAACACTTATACATATAAACAGACGTATATACATAGAAAAAGTTCTGGAATAACACATGGTGGACATTCCTACCATATGGGAGGGTTCCCACCCTTGTAGGGCCCAGGGAAATATGATCAGAGATTTTGACTTTTTAAAAAAAAAATTTATAGAGATTGTAGTGAATCTCTCTCTCTCTCTCTTTTTTTTTTTTAATTTTTATTTATTTATGAGAGACAAGGAGAGAGAGAGAGCAGCAAAGACGTAGGTAGAGAGAGGCAGGCTCCATGCAGAAGCCCGACGTGGGACTCCATCCCAGGACTCCAGGATCATGCTCTGGGACAAAGGCAGGTGCTCAACCGCTGAGCCACCCAGGGATCCCAGATTTTGACTTTTTTACTCTATACACTTCTGTCTTGTTTGAGTTTTCAAGCACAAATGCATATTTGTACTGTAAAAAGTTAATTATAAAAAGAGAGAAAAGTAAGCCGTGTAACGTATAGATTGTTGTTGTTTTTCATAAACATATTAGGGGGCAAGCAAGGTGCATGAAATTATGTAGGACTTTAAAAAAGGCGCTTTCATCATAGGCAGGGAAACTGTTGTCTCATTGACAGAAGATTTTTTATTTTCTTTGAATGTCAATTAATGTAATTTGCTATTTTTCACCCTGGAGGAGTATCTGCTGGGCCTTCCACCCTGGTTGTTGAAATGGAAATTTGAGTATAAGCAGAGCTCAGTTAAATGCAAGGATTTTTCTTATTGGGAATGTAGCATTAAAAGAAAAGCTGAAAGGAGCACCTGGCGGGCTCAGTCAGTTAAGCGTCTGCCTTCCGCTCAGGTCATGATCTCAGGGTCCTGGGATCAAGCCCCAGGTCCGGCTCCTTGCTCAGTGGGGAGCCTGCTTCTCCCTCTCGCTCTGCCCCTTCCCTCCTCATGCTCACACACTCTCTCTGTCTCTCAAATAGATAAATGAAATCTTAAAAAAAAAAAGAAAAAAAAGAAAATAAGAGAAAAACTTAAAAAAATTAAAAGAAAACGTTTATTTTTTTGCTTGTCTTTTTAAATTTTATTTTTTCTTTTATTTAAATTCAGTTTAACATATAGTGTATTTACTTGTGTTTTTTAAAGTTTTTATTTAAATTCTAGTTTGTTAACGTACAGTGTAATATTGGTTTCAGGAGTAGAATTTAGTGATTTGTCACTTACGTACAACACCCAGTGCTTGTCACAAGTGCCCTCCTTAGTATCCATCACCCATCTAGCTCATCCTCTGCCTACCTTCCTTCCAGCAACTCTGTTTGTTCTCTTTAGTTGAGTCCTTTATGGGTTGTCTCCCCCTCCCCTCTTTTTTTCTTCCTTCCCCTATGTTCATCTGTTTTATTTCTTACATTCCACATATGAGTGAAATGATATTTGTCATTCTCTGACTGACCTATTTCACTTAGCATAACACTCTGGCTCTATTCACATCACTGCAAATGGCAAGATTTCATCCTTTCTGATGGCTGAGTCATATTCCATTGTATATATGTACCACCTCTTCTTTATCCATTCATCAGTTGATGGACATTTGAGCTTCTCCCATAATTTGGCTACTGTTTTTTTTTTTAAGATTTTATTTATTTATTCATGAGAGACACACACACACAGAGAGAGATAGAGACACAGGCAGAGGGAGAAGCAGGCTCCCTGCAGGGAGCCCGACATGGGACTTGATCCCAGGACTTCAGGATCACGCCCTGGGCCCAAGGCAGGTGCTAAACCACTGAGCCACCTGGGAATCCCTTGGTTATTGTTGATAGCACTGCTACACACATCAAGGTGCATGTACCCCTTTGAATCAGTATTTTTGTATCCTTTGGGTAAATACCTAGTAGCGTAATTGCTGGATCATAGAGTAGCTCTATTTTCAACTTTTTGAGGACCCTTCCTACTGTTCTCCAGAGTGGCTGCACCAGTTTGCATTCCCACAATCAGTGTAAGAGGGGTCTCCTTATTCCATATCCTTGCCAACATTTCTTGTTTCCTGTGTTGTTAATTTTAGCTCAGAAGAAAAACTTTTAGGGGATCCCTGGGTGGCTCAGCAGTTTAGCACCTGCCTTCGGCCCAGGGCGTGATCCTGGAGTCCCGGGATTGAGTCCCACGTCGGGCTCCCTGCGTGGAGCCTGCTTCTCCCTGTGTCTCTGCCTCTCTCTCTCTCTCTCTCTCTCTCTCTCTGTGTGTCTCTCATGAATAAAGAAATAAAATCTTAAAAAAAAAAGAAGAAAAACTTTTAAAGGCATTGCTAGTTGAAGTCTCTTGTTGAGTATGATGGGCTATTGTGACTTTTAATTTTTTTTTATTTTTAAAATATTTTATTTATTTATTTATTCATGAGAGACACAGAGAGAGAGGCAGAGGGAGAAGCAGGCTCCCCGTGGGAGTCTGATGTAGGACTCGATCCCAGGACTCCGGGATCACACCCAGAGAGGAAAGCATATGCTCAACCACTGAGCCACCCAGGCATCCCTATTGTGACTTTCTAAAAACACCTTCCTTCATCTCTTTTCAATATTTCTGGTCTTGGACAGGCCAGGGAAGAAGGAGGGCAGGTAAACTGAAGTTATGCAATGAGATCTACATGGACAAGAACAGAGGCCAGTCTCACAGTGTACTACCTAGCCTTGACTTTCTAAGTACCCTTAGATGCACTATGACACCTCAATCAATCCCGAGGCAGCCAGCCAGGAGATGAAAGGAAGAATCTGGCACAAGAGACAGGGAAAGCTTGCCTGGCGTAGAAAGAACCCACTGGAGGTGTCCAGTCGACTGAATGCCAGGCTTCAGGGTGGGGAGGTGACGTGGAGCTGGCACATGGCAACAGGAGGTTGAGCAAAGTGATACCTGGGAGCAGGGGAATGACAGAAATCCAAAGCTTATATAATTCCCCAGAAAGACTCTTTTCTAAGAATATCTCAAAAGAGATGTTACGACTTCCTTCTCCAGAAGTTGTGCTGATTAATTGGAATTAGAGCTCAGAAACAAGGGAAGGAGGTCATCTGTCTCTTCCAATGGAACAGATCACTCTCCTGATTACCAGGAGTGTGTACAAAGCCAGTTTGTACAACACTTTTGCACCACAGCAGCGAAATCCTTACTTTCTTAAGGCAGGTAGTTCACTGTTTCTAACGTCAAGGTGCTTGTTACCTCTTATGTTTCTTTGTAGGTTACAAGCTCCCAATAATGGGAAGACAGGCCGTCATCTTGTGTTCCTTGGGATGTTTTGTTCCATGGCCCTGAAACATAAATCTCTTTCCTAACTTGAGTTTTATAACACCTCTGTCTCAGCATGTCTGTTCCCCTGGCACCCTGTTTCCTATACATACAGGATTCTGAGAGTAAGGTTATTACTCTTAGCAGAATCTATTTATGATCCCACAGGCCTGGCAGGGATGTTGAAATATTGTTAGAACAATATTGAAGTATAAATCTTGCTCCCTCCATTGTCAAGCCTTCAGTACAGGTCAATCATTTCCTATTGCTTAACCATGTATCGATGGTCTTTTCTATCGATCATAGGTCAATTAGCTGGCTTCGGCCAACCCAGCATTTTGACTATTGTATGTGATTTTGGTTACCTGCAGTGGCTCCTAGGGCAGGAGGTGTTCTGGAATCTGAAGATACCAGGTGTTTATTCAAAACTCTCTCTTATCTCACCCATGACTGCATTTTTTGTTTGTTTTAAGTGACATCGCCTTGACCTGGGGCTCCAAAGGGTGGCTCTTTTTCCTTTCATTTTGATTGCCATTTATGTCTCAGGGGTTCTTGCTTAAAACCTTAAAAACCTTAACACTTCTCGATATTTCTAATTTTACACACATTTCTAAAGCACTGGGCTCCGACTTTGGCTTTGACTGTTAATCAGTTTTGAGATCTTGAGATTTCTCCTTATGGAATCCTTGTTTAAGCCAACAAGGAAGACAGTTGTAGCAGAAGGTCCTTGACTGAAATCACCTGCCTCCACACAGGATGCTTCTGATTTACCCAGATTTAGGTAGATAGGTAGATAGATAGATAGAAAGATAGGCTGAGAGAAATTGATGTTTGGTTTCCCTTATCATGAAAGAGTAGGAGGCTCAAGAGTAGCCCAAATATGGGCCGCTGTGACTTGTTCTGTGATCACATCTGTTTTTTTGAGCAGAGCAGAAGGCTCTGACACACCACCTACTTCCTTCCTGGCTTTGAAAATTACAAGTGAGACTGAGTTAAGTTAAGGTGGACACGCCACTAGTTAGGGTGTGAAATTCAGAGTCACACTGGGTGAGACATAAGCCAGCTTCATAAACAAACAAGCAAGCGAAAAGGATGGTTCATCAGAGAGCAGACATAGGTCAGAGACAGAGTGTAGTTACCCTACAATCTAGCAGCTCCACTCCTAGGGAGAGCCCCGTGAGAAATGAAAACGTAGGGCTATGCAAAACCTTGTGCATGGGTGTTCATAGGAACATTATTGATAGTAGCCTCAGAGTGGAAATGACCCAAATGCCCATCTGCTGATGAATGGTGAGCAAAATGTGACATATCCACGCAATGGAACATTATTTGATGACAAAAAGGAGTGAAGTCTGGCATGTGCTACACGAATGTGGATGAACCTTGAAGACACGATGTGAAGTGGAAGAAAAGCTGGACTCAAAAGGTCACATATTGTGTGATTTCATGTACATGGAAGACCCAGCATAGGTACATAAATCCATACAGACAGAAAATAGATATGTGGTTGCTTAGGGCTGAGGAGTTCGGCAGGATAGGGAGTGACTGCTGATGGGTATGAGGTTCCTTTTATAACAATGTTCTAAAATTACACTGTGGCGATGTTTGTACAACTAAGTGAACATATTCCAGACAATTCTATACTCTTATTTTTTTATTTTATTTATTATTATTATTATTTTTAATTCTATACTTTTAATGGGTAAATTGGATGGTATGTGAATCATATCTCAATAAAGCTGTTTTCTTATTTATTTATTTATTATTTTTGTTTTCATTTTTATTTTTATTTATTTTTATTTATTTATTTTTTTGTTTTCATTTTTAAAGAAAGAAACAGCACATTTAGAAGGAACGAGTAAAAATATAGTATTGGCAACAGACATCTAGGTGTGTGTGGCAATCAGGAAGCCACACCCCAACCCCATTTCCTCCCCTGGCAATGTCTCCTGCCTACCACCCTCCAACTGATCTTCCTAAAGTCCTGTGTTTCTTGCATCAGAGCTGCTGCTCAGAACTAACATCGATTCCCCACTGTCTAATGGATTCTGGATCTCAAATGCACCTTTCTAACCTTATGTCCCACAATTGCCCTTTGTTCCAAGTTTTCTGGTCTCCTCACCCTCTGCCAAACCCTCGCATACATTCCTATTCACTCACACTGTTCCGCCAACTTGAAATAACATCTTCCTAGCCTTCCCTCTTTCCATCTGCAAGATAAACTAGTACAAGCCCCACCATCTTCTCTGTGTGCCCTGATCACCTGAAGGGCTCCCCTCTCCAATTCACATCTTCCTCATTGCTCCATTCCCTTTCACAACATAGACACTGCCTGTGTGCATAGGAAAGTGTCACACATTTTCTCGTGTGCGCATTTCTCCCTGCCTCCCCATCACTCATATGCATTTGTTTTGGGGGTGATGGAGGAGTAGACTGGGTTTTGAAGGATCCCTGATTCTATTGCACCCCTCCCCAACCTGCTACGGTCAAATGATAACTTCCAACACATTGAAGAGTTAAGGATGACACGAAACAAAATGGTCTTTTGAAAATACGGTTTTCCTATTGCTAGGAGAAAAACACATTGGAATATAGAACACTGGGAAATAGAGGAGAGCACAGAGAAAAAAATAAAAATTGTCCTTAATTTCCCTGCCCAGAGGTAGGTAACATTAGCATATTCTTTTTTTTTACATTAGCATTTTCTTCTATGACATTGTGTATGCACACGTCCACATATGTAGCAGTTTTAAAACTCAAAGGGGCAGAAATGCAATGTGTGTGTGTGTTTGTGTGTGTGTGTGTGTGTGTGTGTGATTGGATTCAACCTGCTTGTCATCTCTCATTTCTGCTGATGGAGAGGAAAAACACTGTCTTTTGGTTAAATATTCACTCAGATTAAGGGATCTCCTCGTCCTTTCCGCTTGCCCTTGCTCCTATCCTGCCAACGTCTCTTCATATTAACCTATCCTGCACGTGGCTAGACTGGTGAAAGGATGGTGGTTCCTAAACACAGACGTCGTCATGACGCTCCCTCTCCCCACTTGAAGATCTTCAATGGCTCCCATTGCCCATCGGAAGAAGTCCTCATTCCTTAGCAGGCCTCAGAAACCCTCCACAGCCTAGCCCCAATCTCCTTTGCATCTCCTATCTTGCTGCTCCTACGATTGCATTCTCCCTACCAGATACCAAGGTATTTGCTTTTTCCTGAACATAGCAAACATCTGCAGCCTCTTGTTCACTCTGTTTCCTCTACATGGAATATTCTTCTCAGCTTTGGTCACCAGACGAATATTCTTTGCAATGCCCAGTTTAAATGCTACTTCCCCTGGGTAATCTTGCTTGACTCCTTTACATTGAACTAATCCTTCCCTCAATTTTCCCCCCTTGGGCCCTTGCATATGCCTCTCTTACTGAACTTGTTACGCTGGATTAAAATCTGCGAATCTATCCCCTCCTCTGGAATGTGAATTTATTCAGGCCTACTTTTATTTTTATTTTATTTTATTTTATTTTATTTTATTTTATTTTATTTTATTTTATTTTACATTTGGCCTTCTACAGTGGAGTATTACACCCAGAATGTTGAAGGTGCTAAATAATAGTTGAAAACAAAATGAAATAATATCTCTCAGTACATATGTATTGGTTGGCTGAAAAAAAAAAAAAAACAGGATAGATAGGTTCAGAGATATGGAAAGAAATGCAGAATGCCCAGGTGAGGAAATGCAGACCGTATTATTTGTTAGGGGCTCATTCATGGGCTGCCAAAGAAAAGCTAACTGTGAACGGTCCCCTTCTGATTTCTCATTGACCTCAGAAAGAAAATCCCCGAGTCCTCACGCAAGTATGACCACCAAGGGACCGCAATTGCACATCCTGTAGACTTGCTTCTACAGCAAGGGCATGGCTTTCCAAATGGTTGCATGCATTTATCTTGAACTAAAAAACACAAACAAATGTCGATGCATAGATGAATGGATACACAAAAGATGGTACATACAGACAGTGAAATATTAGTCTTAAAAAGGAAAGAAATCCTGTCACTTGCTGCAACATGGGTGAACTTGGAGGACGCTATGCTAAGTGAAAGAAGCCAGTCACAGGAAGACAAATACTATAGGATTCCACTGACATGAGGCATTTAGGAGTAGTCAAATTCATAGAGGTAGAAAGTAAATGGTGGGACTTACTGTCTTGTTTTGCAAGCTTCAGTTTTGCAAGTTGAAAGAAGTCCTGGAGACAAATGGTGGAGAGATGGTTGCACAACAGTGGGAATGTGGGGCAGCCTGGCTGGTTCAGTCAGAGCACACAATTCTTGATTTGGGGGTTATGAGTTCAGACCTCATGTTGGGTGTGGATATTACTAAAAAAAAATCTTTAAAACAAACACCAAATGTGAGTGGACTTAACACCACTGACTTAAAATGGTTGAGATGGTACGTGTTGTGTGTATGTGTGTGTGTGTGTTTACCACGATTACCATTTAGAAAGATAAAAAAGTGTAAGAGCACATGACCCATTGTTTTACTTGCGGAGGAGAGAACCCAGGTTTTGTGGGGTCTGCAGCTTATAGAATTTAGAGACCCTTTTCTAGAAAAAGTTTACAAAAGGAAATTAGATAAGAAAGCAAGTATTTATTGAGAAGGAGACCAGGAAGGGATTCTGTAAATGAGGGGTCCTGATGACTAAGCTTCCCCAGCTTTATGGAGAACCTGTTTCTGCGGATTAGAAAAGTTTTATATTTTATTTTATTTTATTTTACTTATTTATTTTTTATAAATTTATTTTCTTATTGGTGTTCAATTTGCCAACATACAGAATAACACCCAGTGCTCATCTCGTCAACTGCCCCCCTCAGTGCCCGTCACCCAGTCACCCCCACCCCCCGGCCACCTCCCCTTCCACATGCCTAGTTCGTTTCCCAGAGTTAGGAGTCTCTCATGTTCTGTCTCCCTTTCTGATATTTCCCACTCATTTTTTTCTCCTTTCCCCTTTATTCCCTTTCACTAAATGAAGAAAGAGAAATTAAGGAGTCAGTCCCATTTACAATTGCACCCAAAAGCATAAGATACCTAGGAATAAACCTAACCAAAGAGGTAAAGGATCTATACCCTCAAAACTATAGAACACTTCTGAAAGAAATTGAGGAAGACACAAAGAGATGGAAAAACATTCCATGTTCATGGATTGGAAGAATTAATATTGTGAAAATGTCAATGCTACCCAGGGCAATTTACACGCTTAATGCAATCCCTATCAAAATACCACGGACTTTCTTCAGAGAGTTAGAGCAACTTTTATATTTTATACACACCGTAGTACAATGTGGATTGTAGGGCTCACTACCTTTCCTGTGCTTATTAATGCTTAGATAAGAATGAGATTCAAGGCAACCCAAAAACCCACTTCCTCTTGATTTTCCTGGAATAAGTATTTGAGCCTTTTGTCTGGTGTAGACGAGTTTGATCTCTGTATCCCCACACACTGTTGTAAGACTTCAGTAAATATAGCTGGTCTAGTCTTTGTGTGTGAAGTTAATGCTTTCATATGTGTGCCTTTGGAACACCAAAGCTGGGGTATTTAAATTGGTAGATTGTCAATCTTTTGGCTCTGGGGCAGGGGCAAGTACAAACAGAAAAACCAAGAAGAATCATCTTTCAGTTTCTCAGTTAATGCCTTTTTTGGAGAAAAAGAAAGCAGCACGGTGTGGGTGTGGGGTAATGGGCAGGCCCGTGTAGGAGCCGGGGATGTGTTTTGGGCACATTTGGGGGCGCAGCTGCCTCCACCATCCTCTCTGATGATGTTGCTGGGCTCAGATTGGTCATGCAAGCTGTTTGCAATCTCCTGACTTCATTTTCAGTTGCAAAGAATTCCCTGGAAAATGACAAAGTTAAAAACGCGGTTGGGGACTTCCTCCAGGAGAGTTTCTGGGGAAAAACAAAACAAAACAAAACCAACCTCCCTTTCTCCTTACAGAGTCTGAGCTGTCGAACTCCCCCTTCCTCGGGCTCCTGTTTAATCGTAGCAGCCAGCAGAGCTGTTCTTCAGAAATGTTGTTCACGGGTTACGTTTATTTTCAGGGTCTGTTTAAACCAGAAGACAGGAGTGGATGAGAATTTATTATTTTGAAATGATAAGAAAGGTCAGGATATAATCTTTATATTTAACCCAAGATGCATGAGATGAGATGAAGTGCAGAATGGAGCACAGTTTGAGATTTTCCAAATTACCTTCTGGTCTCAGCTACCTCGGGTTTCAGATGATGGCTTATAATCCCTCAACTAATGAATAAATGGGATAGAAGGCTGGGCTCTTGAAAAGAAATGACTTTTCATCTAATTATAGAAGCAATGTGTATGCATTGAGGAACGTTTTTATCTATAGAAAATAATGAAAAAAAAAATAAAAGAAATGTGTCCTGTCATTTTACTGTTCGGAAATAATCCCCGTAAACTTTTAGGTTAATGTTAAAGTATGTTTTCCTTTGATGTTTGACACAGATAATAACTTTTACGTAAAATGAGCAATTTGAAAAAGTAGAGAAAAAAAGAAAAAAAAAGGAAAAAAAGAAGGAAAAAAAGAAAATCTAGAGACTATGTTAAATCGTGTAGACTCTTCGCATTCAAGAATTTAACGTTCAGAGCTTTGGATATATTTAGCAATCTGCAAGGGCTGTGACATGTGGAAACACGGTTTTTTACTGACAAGCTGGTGGGTAGGAGTGAGTCAGCGGGCCCGTGAGTCACAGAGTGGCCGCCAAGTGTCGGCATCTCCATTGGGCTTTGCTGTTCTCCATGGGGGAAGAGCAAATAATGGACGATTTGTGGTCAGCACTGCGTTAGTGCCTCCCAGGACACATTCTCTCCCTCTTTAGTGGCTAGCCATGAGGTTGTAGAACCAAAAGAAAACATTTCTAATTTCCTTTGTAAACCTGTGACTGTCTTTTGGTCAATGAGAAGTGAGAACAATTCCTGGGAAGTGTTCTTTTGCCCTTTCTCCTGGGTGGAATGCGGTTGCTGTGGCTGGAGTTCAGCAGCCAGCTTAGCCCTTGAGGATGAGGGCCACTGAAGCTGAGAAGTACGCTAGCTACCTCCTGAGCATGTTAGGGGGCTGCTGTGCCAGTGTTGGGCTGCCCAACCCAACCCAGAGCGATAGGTTTCTGTCTGGTTTAAGCCAAAGTAAAATAAGTAAGTAAGTAAGTAAATAAATAAATAAATAAACAGATTTTTTTTTGTTTTGTTCTTGTATTCAGTTAAATGTATCCTAATGAATATAGGCTTGTTCACTATCATTTATCTAATGGGGGGAGTTGTTGACTCACCTGTGGGAAAACCAGGATTGAGTGATCTCACTGTGGAGGATTGAGCCGGGAGGCATCCTGACCCTGGTTTGATGTTTACTCATGTCTATTCCTGCCTTGTGCTGTCTCCCAGGACCCAGGTCTGTGGACTCCTCTGCAAGCACACCTCTTAAAGGGTGGGCCTTGCTCTGCGTTTCTGGAGTGGACTGGGGCAAGAAGACCCTCTGGCCTCACAGGGAGGGAAATAACAGTCAAGAATAACCAGAAGTGGGGCGCCTGGGTGGCTCAGTGGTTGAGCGTCTGCCTTTGGCTCAGGGCGTGATCCTGGTCCTGGGATCGAGTCCTATATCAGGCTCCTTGCCAGGAGCCTGCCTCTCCCTCTGCCTGGGTCTCTGCCTCTCTCTCTGTGTCTCTCATGAATAAATAAATAAAATATTAAAAAAAAATAACCAGAAGGTGAAGGCATTCTCAGACGGTTTTTTTTCCCTCAGGCCCCTGTTCCTTTCTTTTCCTTCCTTCCTTCCCTCCCTCCTTTCCTCCTTCCTTCCTATTTATTTATTCATGAGAGACACACAGAGAGAGGCAGAGACATAGGCAGAGAAAGAAGCAGACTCCCTACGGGGAGCCCCATGCAAAATTCAATCCCAGGACCTCAGGGTCACCCCCCGAGCCAAAGGCAGACGTTCGACCACTGAGTCACCCATGTATGCCCCCACCCCCCCTTTAAAAGATTTATTTATTTGAGAGAGAGAGAGAGAGTACATGAGCTGAGAGGGAGAGGCAGAAGGAAAGGGAAAGCAGACTCCGCACTGAGCAGGGAGCCCGGTTCCCAGGGCCTTGGGATCACCCACCTGAGTCAAAGGCAGACACTTAACGACCGAGCCACCCAGGTGCTCCACTAAGGCAGTTGTTTTTAAAGTATGTCCTGGGATACCCAGGATTCCTTGAGGCCCTCTCAGAGAGTCCATGAGGTCAGAACTATTTTCATAATACTCACAAGTTACTTCCCTTTCCCAAAAAGTTTGAGAGCTGCTTTAAGGTTTTCCTTATGGAGAGCGTCCCCCAACCAAACCGATGGCCTCTAGCCGCTGAGAGCAGCAGCTGCAGGTCATCCTCACTTCTTGGGCCGTGAATGGTTCTACCTAAAGACTCTTCTGGACTCGATAATCTTCCAGGAAGATAGACTCAAGGACCCGAGAGTGGAGGAGACAATGCCAAGTACGGGCAGGGGGTATTACGGCTGAAATGTGTCTCTGCCAACTTGGTGCATTGAGTTCTCACCCCTTGGACCTCAAAGTGTGACTTTATTTGGGACGTAGGTGATTTTCTTTTTAAGGTTTTGGTTTGGCAATGTTTTCCTTTTTTAAATTGTGGTATGATTGACATATTACATTAGTTTCAAGTGTACACTGTGAAAATTCAATATTTACACGTATTAGGAAATGATCACCACAATACATCTAGCTAACGTCCTCACCATACATAGTGACAATTTTTTTTTTCTTGTGATGAGCTCTTTTAAGATCTACTTTCCCAGGAACTTCCGAATATGCAGTACACTATTATTAGCTATAGCCACTGTGCTGGGCATCGTATTCCCATGGCTTATGTATTTTATAACTGGAAGTTCATACCTGTTGGGACCCTTCACCCATTTGGTCTACGTGGGAGATGGGTGATTTAGATCACAGACGTGCTTAAGGTCATTGCGGTGGGCCCTAAGCCAACCCTTAGAAGAAGAAAAAATTTGGACACAGACTTGTATGAAGGGAGACCCTGTGAAGACACAGGGACAATATGTCATTTATAAGCCAAGGAGAGAGGCCTTTGGACGCAACCAGCATCTTGATTTTGGATTCTAGCCACTGGTCTATGGGACCTGGTCCTGACAGTGCTGGCAAATGAATAAGGCAGCGGGTGTCTTGGATCCCTTGCTGCCAAGGAGGGGGGTGAGGCAGCTAGAGCCACTTTCCACCCCGTGTGCCTTGAACCATCCTGACGGCTGTGACTCCTCATTTGAAAAAGCTGTCAGTTCCCCAGAATTTGAAAAAAGGTCTGAAAAGTTAAAGGAACATAACTCAAAAGAGTGCCCTAAGAGGAAAATCTCTGCTTCCCTCATTTTACAGATGGGGTGACAATACCAGATGTGATTTCCCCATGGGGAGAACATGGCTTCCTAATGAAGAGGCAGGGTACAAGCGCCTGGCCTCAGGGGCCTTACACAGAGCTGATGTTTCTTCTTCTTTTTTTCTTTTCTTTCTTTCTTTCTTTCTTTCTTTCTTTCTTTCTTTCTTTCTTTCTTTCTTTCTTTCTTCTTCTTCTTCTTCTTCTTCTTCTTCTTCTTCTTCTTCTTTTTATTTTATTTTATTTTATTTTATTTTATTTTATTATTTATTCATGAGAGACACAGGCGGAGGGAGAAGCAGTCTCTCTGCAGGGAGCATGATGTAGGACTCGATCCCGGGGTGCCTGGTTCACACCCTGAGCCCAAGGCAGATGCTCAACCACTGAGCCCCCTAGGTGTCCCCAGTCTGGATGTTCCTAAGGCCTTCTAGGCCATGAGGAGGGGTTTAGGGTGTGTGTGTGGTAGGAGGGAAAGAGGAACCCCCGGGAGACTCCCTCTGCCCCCTTTCTTCTCCCCATGGCTCCCTCTGATTGGAAGAGCATTTTTTTTTTTTTTTTTTGGTCTGATCCTCTTCAGTGGGATGGCCAGCCTCGTGGCTGAGTCAGGATGATCAATGGTTCCTCCTTTGCCTGGGATTGAGGGGTGCCCTGCTGAAGCTAGAACAGTCCTCAGCCCACTGGGCCGAGCTGGTCCCCTGGGCCTAGCTGTCTATGCTTACCTGCCTTTAGTCCACACACACCGAGGCGAACCTTGCAATATGAAGTGAGTTGGACTTGGGTTTGCGCTGTGGAGACATGGGGGAAATCTCTGTGGCTTGGTAGTGCTTCACTAAGGGAAATCCCATTTCCCTAAGGGCATTTGGAAACGCTTGGGAGCATTTCTTATTGCAACTGGAACTGCACTGTGCTATTGGCATTTATTGAGGTGGGGAAATGTCTGCGAAGGTCTCCAAGTACAATAATTGTGCTGCTTGAAATGCCAGTGGCGACCCACTGAGGACCCAGGCGGGAGGGTGTAACCTTGCCTTTCAAGCTCAGTGTTTTGCTAGAGGCCAAACCCTTCTCTCTTGCCCTGGGGCTCCAAATCTTAGTGATGTGTCCTCCTAAGTATATCTTAGGAGGCTTCTAGAAGATATACTTTAAAAGGAGAAATTACATGCAGAGGTAGGATGTTTGCAAAATACTCGCCTATTCACAAAACAAAGGTCTCGAGCTCTGATCAGTGAAGAAGGGCCTAGAGGAAGCACTAGGGATCTCACAGAGGACAGGAGGATGGGACAAGAACAAGCTAAACTACTGAGAAGTAAGATATGACATGAAGTTGAATGAATCTCCCAGCTGTTGGGCTCAAGGGTCCTGACCCACTCTTCTGTGAGGAGGAACTTAAGATCAAGTCCGGAAACTTCCATGGAACCTTTATAGATCGTTGTATGTGTATAGAGTTCTCCTTACAGAGCAAATCCATTTGTCATCTGAATAAAATTTCAGCTCAGAAAAGACATTCAGATGTTGTGATATACAGCTGTTGGACAGAGCAACTTTAGTATCGAGGTTTTGAGGCTCAGATAGGCAAAGATGGAGGAGGAATGTGGTCTTCAGGAGGCTTTCCCCTGCGGCTGGGGTGCTCTACAGCATAGAGCGGGGGAGCCCCTGCAACAAAGACAGCCCCAAAGAGTTTTCAGTTTATACAGAGCCTCTTTCTTTGCTTACACTAAAGTTATTGTAATACTTACATGATCATCTTTTTGGAACAAATTTATGCACAGACTCTCTAATATTTACTCAACGCCCACTGCAATGGCCTTCTAGCACCACCGTGCTTTGTTTCTGGCTGTGTGGCATCTAAACCCATTTCCCTGGTCTTAGGGGGTGAGGTGGGGACAGGGGGCAGTCTATAAGGTTCCTAGTGTATAGTATCTATTTCATCAATTCTAAGATTCACATAATCCCACTTTTTTTTGTCTTTTCAGTTGGGATGCTTCTTACAATCAATGGCATATTATAGTTTAATGAGCAATGTTATATTTGTCTTAGTTGATAATAAAATAATGATGTGCCTTACAAATGGTTGCACCTTAGTTTTTTTCTTTTTTTTTTTACCTTAGTTTTAATGGAAAACAGTAATAAATACCTTACTACTTGTCTTAGCTCGGGCTGCCAACACAAAATTGCACGGATGATGTGGCTTAAGGAACAGAAGTTTATTTTTTTCAGTTCTGGAGGCTGGAAGTCTGAGATCAAGGTTCCAGCTGCTTTGGTGTCTGATGAGAGCTTTCTTTCTAGCTCACAGACAGCTGCCTTTTCACTGTGCCCTCACATGGCCATGGCCTTTCTTCAACAAGTGCACAAAGAGAGAGCGATAAGGAGAGAGGGAGAGAGGGCTCGAGATGGAGCCCGAACACTCTCTAGTGTCTCTTTTTACAAGGACACCATCCCTATTGGGCCTGGCTCCACACTGACAACCTCACTGAACCTTAATTACTTCCTTAGCCAAATATACTTCCAAATACAACCACAGTGTGGGGTTGGAGTTTCAACATGTGAGTTTTGTGGGGACGTATATTTTGTCCGTAGCATCGTTTAAATCAGATAAAGTAGATTATGTTGTTTGCAACTGAACATTCTGAAATATAGAATACAGACAGAAAAGGACCTGAAGGTAAGATGGAATTAAAGTAACTAAATCCTGCCCAGGTCGTTAAAAAAAAAAATTCTATCTGGTTTTCTAAAAAGAAAAAAAAGTTGTGTGCATCAGAGCTTTCTAGAAATGCATGGGATATTTTGCGATACTTGACAGCTTCTTAAAAACTATTACAAGTTCATTTCCAGGATGATCAAAGTTTTTCTCCATCACTCACCTTCTACGCCTCATTATATCTGAATTTCTCCCAACTCTTCTTTTTTTTTTTTCTCTTTTTAAATCATAAGAGAAACTTGTATAAGATGTGATTGTTACCTAACACTGAGTGTGTGTGTTGCTGTTGTTAACTGTTTTCCCATAATGTAATCCAGGACCAAGCAGATGTATGTAATTCTGCATTAGTAGCATCACCACCCATCCTGATACTATCGCCCCAAGTATTTCAGTGCATATGTGATCACTGTGGTAAATGTCTGCCATCAAGTCTAACTGTTCTTATTTCTGACCTCGCTCTTGAATCTGACTCCTTTCATTCCCACTGGTACTATTTTGGCTGGTCTCTCCTCTAGGTAATTGCAGCATTCTCCTTGCATGGAGCCCTGTCCTTACCTTTTCAGTCTACTCTCCTTATAGTGATCAGAGGTCTCTCAGGCAGCTTAGGACCTTGGGTCTTGGGGGTTGTGGCTGAGCAAAGCAGGTACGCAGGTGCTTCTGTTGAGAGGGATTAGGCATTTCCCTACCCCCAGGTATTCGTTTATATTTTTGACATCACTTAAGAGCAGGGAAAATTCCCACAAGAAAAAGCAAATTGAACCCCTGTTCAGCCTTGTTAGGTTCTGTTATAAGTCAGATTATAGGAGGGATAATGGTGAGTACACACACACACACACACACACACAAAAATCAGAATTCATGATAGGAAATGTAGTACAATTAGCCAACTCAAGATCAAAGTCTAAGTATTTTTTTTAAGATTCTATTTATTTATTCATAAGAGAGGCAGAGACACAGGCAGAGGGAGAACCAGGCTCCCTGCAGGGAGCCCGATGAGGGACTCGATCCAAGGACCCTGGGGTCACGGTCTGGGCCAAAGGCAGATGCTCAACCACTGAGTCGCCCAGTGTCCCAAGGTCTAAGTATTTGATGGGGGTGATGGTTCTACCTGAAAGCCTTACCTGGCTACATGTATGAGTCTTGTAGGAAAGAGCGATGTGTAGGCTAAAACTAGACTGCTGTAACAAAGAGACTCACAATATTCAAGAGGCTTATGGAAGATTGAAGTTTATTTCTTTGTTAGCTGTAGTGCAAGGTGAGCTCTGCTCCGTGAAGTCATTCAGGTACCCAGCTTTCTCATTGTGTCTTTTTTCTGCATTTTTCTCATGAGCTTTTTCTCATCTTTTAAATCCTGGTTTCTAATTAACATGGTTGAAACTGAATCACAATCAGTCAGTCTTCCAGTTTGAGGGCAGATGAAAGTACAGGGAGGAATACATGTATAATATCCTAAGGCCGGGGACTACAAGCGGGGTATCCCACTGTGCCCATGTTCCATTGGTGGGAAGTCATATGACCTCATCTACATTGACCAAGGAGGGCTGATGTCATCTCTAACTAGATGGCTGTGTGCTTGGATATAAATCTACTATTATAGTAGATGGAGAGAATGGATTTGGGGAGACGATGTGAATATATAAGATTATGATGCTTTGAGAACCAGACAATTTTGATATGGGACAACCTTGCATTGAGCTTTCTCTTTCTTCAAAAGGGACCTCCTGGTTCTATCATCCAGGACTGAGGTGGTGGTGGTTACAGCAGATCTCTCTTAACATAGTGGAGTGCTCCCTTGAGGGATATGCGAGAGGTCCCACACCACGGGTCAAGGCGGCAATAAGTTATCACCAGGATTGACTGAAAAACTCATGTAAACAACCCTTGGAGAAGTTGGAAATATACAGGAAGAGAAACCCTGGGCAAAGATTGGACCTCCTGTTACTCAAGCAGTGGATAGTCAGAGTAAGACCTGGGGTAGCTATTCAAATGTGGCCTGATTTATACTCTTAGGCTGGTGAAGCCTGGGCATTCCAGGTATTCATAAACATGATTATGTAATCTATATATTTGCATAAGAAAAACCTTATCATTTTCTCTTGTGGCCAAAATAAAGTACAAACTCTTTTACATCTTATTCAAGATTCCTCATGGGCTGACTGCATCTAACCCTTCACATCGAATCTTTCCTCACCCCCTTCCATGCTCTGGCTGCATTGCATTAATTACTCTCCTCCAGATGCCATAGAAATTTTCATACCTCTGTGCCTTTGCTCTTACTGTTCCATATGCCTGGAATGCCCTTCCATGTCTTGGATTACTTTTATTCAACCTTCAAGTCTTGTGGCAAGTAATAATAATGATGATAACTAGTAATTAGGTGCTTGTTTTACACCTGGCCCTGTTTTCAGCACTTTACATGGTTTATCTTCCTTAAGTTTCACAACAGATAGAAGATAGGTACTATTATTATCCTCATTCTACCACCAAAGAAAGAAAGACATAAGGAAGAAAGTGAGTGTCAGAGCCAGAATTTGAGCCAAGTGGATCGAGCTGATACAGTGTGGTACACTTAATAACTAGTTTATAGGGCTTTAATATCCTGTTTCTTGAGTTCTAAGTCTACTCCAAGTTCACTCTAGTAGGAAGTGAATTGGAAAGAAATTTTACAACAATTTTGACAACAAAGAAATTTTACAATTGTTGAGAAATTATAGACTTGATTTGGATCTAAACGAAAGGTATCTTCTTTACTCACCTTCAGCATTTTTATTAATAAAGGAGAAAATCAAGAAAAAAATGGACTGCAAAACAAAAGTGATTAAGGGGAATGACAAGATCCATTGTAATTGTTTTTGATATCAAAAAGTGAATTTTAGGGACACCTGAGTCCTAAGTGCTCAGTTGTTTGAAAGGCTGACTCCTGATTTTGGCTCAGGTCATGATCTCAGGGTCCTGAATTGAGCCCCACACTGGGTTCCACACTCAGCAGGGAGTTTGCTTGAAGATTCTCTCTCCCTCTTCCTTTGCCCCTCCCCTTGCTCATTCTCTCTCTCTCTCTCTCATAAATAAATAAATAAATAAATAAATCTTTAGGAAACAAAGAAGTGAATTATGATAAAACTTTTTCAGTTCATGCCATAGGCGGTAGTCCATTGAGAAGAACTAAATTTTGAATAGAAATAATGAATAAGGTCTTAGGTGTTTGATAGCACAACTGATGAAAAGGAATGAATTGCGTAAACACATTAGGAAAGGATCTACATTTCTTTTCTTTTTTTTTTGAAGATTTTATTTATTTATTTGAGAGAGAGCGAGCAGGCGAGAGAGAGAGAGAGAGAGAGAGAGAGAGAGAGCACCAGCAGGGGGGAGAGGCAGAGGGAGAAGCAGACTCCCCGTTGAGGTGGGAGCCTGAGGTGGGGCTCAATCCCAAGACCTTGAGATCACGACCCAAGTTGAAAACAGACAGTTAACTGACTGAGCCACCCAGGTGCCCCAAGATCTACATTTCTTACTTATTTGATAAAATACTGGTATTCATAAAGAAAATAAAATTCATAATATGTCATTGTATTGAGGATATTGATGACAAACTAATGAAATGTCAGCCAATACTACTTACGATTAACTACTGCTCAAGAAAATTTAGAAATGCCCTGAATTTTTATACCTCATTTATAAAAGAAACTTGTTAGAGGTCTTTTCAAATTTGATAATTCTAAACATTTTACTTGGGTTCAATAATGAGTTGTGGAACTTCGAAACTAAAAGAAACCTTTCTACACTATCAATAATAAAAATACATTTTAGTCAGTTATAATGGAAGAGGGACTGAATTATCTTTTCATTTTTTTTCTATAGAAAGTGATTTTCTAAATCTCATGATATGAAGAGGCAAAGGATAGGCAGCCAAAAAAAAAAGTAACAAAAAAAAATGTTTTATAGATGTGTGTCAGGTAATTAATAAGACTATCAAGTTACCTTTCTAATGTTGGTGATTATGGTGTTTGACAGCTTTATTTTATTTTTTATTTTTTAATTTTTTTGGTGGACAGCAAAGCAAAGTTTGTTGAGCCATAGTAAAGTGATAATACAAAGCTCCCAAAGAGGGAGGGGACCTGAGAGGGGTGCTCCTGTTTGACAGCTTTAAATAATTCATAATTTGCTGAGCTGTCTTGTTTGGCTGTATACAGATATATACCTAATTAAAAAATTCAGTTTCTTCTAGAGGAACCCCAACTGTAGGATCCTCAGGCTCTCCAAAACCTAGTTTTCCACTTTGCTAATACTTTTCTTCTTATCTGTTGCCTTTTCCCCCTCTAAGAACTGGAGATTAGATTTCCAGGGTTTCAGAGACTATGATGACATGTAGAAACCCACAAGGTTGGACCTCAGACTAGGCTCGATTCAAATTTATATCTCAGTAAAATGACAAATCATTACCTGCCATCAATCTTGGGGGTTGCCTGAGTATAACTGACACCTCAATGTTGATGAGCAAGACTTTAGCATCAAATCTTTGTCCTCAGGGACAGTTATCTGATCTCCTTTGAAAAAGTTACTCCTCCCTCCAAATAAATAAATAAATAAATAAATAAATAAATAAATAAATATAAAAAAAAGGAAAAAGTTACTCCCATGCTAATTTTAGATTTCAGAATATCCCCCGACTACCCTTATTTTGTGATTGGATGTCAGCTTTCAAATATCCGGTTTCACTGCCTCAAAGAGCAAGAGGCCTTCTGTCCTTTGGAACTAGCAAATGTAAATCAGGATCTGACAGGGCCCAGCCATTTGTTAGTGGGTTAATAATTCTTGGTGCCCTTACTGTATTCAGAGAAGGCTTACTGAACACGGAACTCTTGTTAGTGGTGTAATCCCCATTTCAGCAAGCAGCTATGGTCTGGCTATCCGTATGTATCTCGTTAGAAAAGTTTTTGCGTCATTGACAGAAAGGACAAGGTCAAAGATGGTAATCCCCTTTATGAGGAAACACTCAGGTTCCTCCTGTGGAATACCAGGCATCTTTTTCCTTCAATCTGGGGGTTGTGGGGGAGAAGCTTCTGTGTATATTGCTCACTGTCAGTGATGGCTCTTAACAGGGGACGCCTGGGTTCTGAGTTGACCTTGACAGATAGAGCTGCCCTTGCCTCTCAATTGCCACAGGTGACTGTCCACCGGCTTTTCTGCTGTGCTTCAGGCTCCCTTTGTGGGCTCTGGCGATCAGGGAACACGGGCATGCGTCCCTGATAAGTAGCAGTGATCTGAGCCACCAAGGACCTGGGGAGAAATCCCTCCATGGGCAACAGAGAGGCTGTGCCAGATGATACCTTGCCTCGGAGTCGCAGGTACCACCTGCTGTTCAGTACCAGCAGATTAGCACTCAGAACTGTTCATGGTCTGTGATTTTGCTCAGGGGCTTGCCTTGACCTGGAACGCTCCTTCTTCCCATTTTCACATGTCAAAAATTTTAGTCGTAACTCCACCAACCCAGCTAAATAGTTTCTGTTCCTTCTATAAGATTGTCTTCTCTCTCTCTCTCTCTTTTTAAAATTATGTATTTATTAGAGAGAGAGACAGAGAGGGAGAGCGAGCAGAGCAAGCAAGAACGTGAGTTGGAGGGAGGGACAGAGGGAGAGGGAGAAGCAGACTCCGCACTGAATGGCGAGCCCGATGTGGGGCTCGGTGTGGGACTTGATCCCAGGACTCTGGGATCATGACTTAAGCCCAAAGCAGGTGCTTAACCAACTGAGCCACCCAGACACCCAACGTTGCCTTCTCTTTTGCATCCCTATATGAGCACTGTATTTATTTTTCGATTAAGGCATTTGCCTCGTCTTGCTCCATCTGCAATTTCTGCAGTGCAGATGCTGGGCACCCTGAGAGTCTGCATACATCAGTGAGATTGGCAGTGACTGCTTCCCCTTACATGAGGTTGGAACACTCCGCTTGTATAGCCTGGAAAAATTCCCGGGATGACAAACTCCTAGAGTTCAGAGGCAGCTGGTCATCACTGACGCCTTTCACTTTAACTTTAAAGTGAAAATTACTTTTCTGACCTCAGGGAGAAGCTATATTTCATCTCTAAGGTGTTATGACCCTACCCTGTCCCCATACAAATTGCTTTTAGGATCAGCATGATTCTTTAGACAAAAGGTGCCTTTAAACATCCCAAATTTTCTATCCGAAAAAAAACCCCAACCTTCCCCATAATTTCAGATCTTGAAACCTCTATGATGTCACCCTTGCATTTCCATCCAGCAATTCGTATCGTATTGGAATGGAAGTATTTAAAAGTCATGGTTATTAACCTGGATCTTATGAGGCCCTTGCCCAAATTTCTCTATTTCAAGTTCTGTTATTACACACTAGATGTCACTCTCTACCCAGTGAATTCCAGAGCAAAGCGTGTGTCATGGCAAGTTAATTAGAAAAGAAAGCTATTTGGAAAAGAGTTTGTAAGTGGCTGCAAAACATATTTTCAATTACTTCCAAATAGGACATTTTCTCCCACGGTTTGCAAGGGGCATTCCTTATTTCTTTGATAAAAAGAAACCCTTCAAAACTCATTAAAGGGAAGAAGAGCCAAGTCAATGGCAGTCTTTTCTCCTTCCAGCCCTGTGGGGTTGAGACAGGTGTGTAGCTGGTCTGAAATAAAGCTTGCCTCGGAAATTCTTTCCTCATCAAGGGCAGAGCCATGGAACGTGGGCACCGAGTCTGTTTCCAGGGGTGCAGGGGTTCTCTCACTCCTTGCGCACAACACCACCTCAGAAAGGACCCCCTGACTGTGTAGGAAGCCTCGTGACTTAATTTCATTTTCTAGATTCACCTGGCATTTCCAGTCATGACACGTACGCCTAACCTAACCTTTCAGTTGCATTGCCAAGGTGCAAGAAACCTAAAGAACCCTCTGCAGGCGTAGAGCTGTCTATGGGAAGTTCTTCAGGTTAAGCAGCCTTTGATGCACGATTGCCATGTCTCCCTTATTCCAGAAGGTTGGCTGAAGAGCGATTGTCTTAGAGCCATCGCCTTGGAACCAAAGAACAAGGCAAGTTAGTGTGGCCTTGCTTTGTTTAAATTCTGTCCTGCAAAATTCTTTACGCCACGGTTGCCCCCTAAATCACAAAACTTCTTTATAATTTCAAAACTTGAGAGGGAAGTAGGGACTTGAGTGTCTTGGTGGGTTGTGGGCGATCTTACTCCACGTGGCCTTGGTAAGCCCGAGGCGTGTAAAGGAGGGATTCCAGAACTGCTTTTCATTTTAAGCAACTGAAACTTTTTTTTTTTTTTTTTTGGTTTAAAGTGACTCTCATCCCCAACATTCCCCAAACCACAATATCCCCAAAATGATGAAAATAAAGGCGACAGCTCAAAGGATAGGCCTGTGGCTTCAAGTGTGAGCAGACTTGCTCTCTATTTCCTAGAAATCTGTGGGCCAACTAAGCTTGTGACCAGAACTTTACCTGGCAAAGATTTGCCACGTGTTTGACTGATGTGTCATCACTTTGCTGGCACTTCGAGATCTGCTTTGCACGTTCATGTGTGTACATGCATAAGCAAAAAAAAAAAAAAAATTATGGGGTTTTATAACAAATCAGGTTTATTATTTTTTTATTTTATTTATTTATTTTTTTACAAATCAGGTTTATTAAATTAAATTTTAGATGTTTATCTGCTTTGAAGCTAATAGAATTCTCAAATAGTTCTGTCTTTGGAGAAGCTGGGTCACTTGTGGCTGTTGCCAAACCATTACTCCTGAACCATAATCTGACCATGTTTGGCTGCTATTAGAAGGTCACATGGTCAGTCTTCATGTGTACATGTCTGGGTGTGATGACATTTTGAGATAATTCTTGGTGGTCTTGTTCATGTCTCAGTGAGGCTGGGTTTGAATTACACCTGAACCTTTTCTCCCCAAATGACAAGTTTACATATGTAGAAGGTCCTCCAAGCAGAAGCAGTATGTAAGGAAATGAACTGAATTCATTTATTCCTCAAGTATTTGGAGGGTATTTACTATCTCTTAATAAGGACATTTTTCTCATTATAAAAGTAGGACATGTGCATTGTAAGAATTTGGAAAATATAGATAGGTACAAGGAGAATATATACTCCATTCATAATTCTACTATGTAGAGATTTTGATATTTATATCTTGGTGATTTACTAATATTTGGTTGATAAATTTCTAGTTTCAGCATCTGTTTATTTATGTGATCACGTTGTGTGTACTGCTTTGTAAACTATTTCTCTCTCATCTACATTATAATTAAATGTTTTTCAACGCCCTAATTCCTATAGGAATAAAAGCATTTTGTTATTTAGACAGTTTTAAAAACCAATCCCGCATGGTTGGACAGTCTCACAGCTAATCAAATCATGTATACTCATGAGTAAGTTCTTCAGGAAACATGAAAGTTTTGGGGTCAAGGGAATTAATATTTTTAAGTCTCCTCCCTGTTGCAAATGACCTTCTTATCTTTTGAAAGTCAATTTACATTTTTTTTTTTTTGAATAGTACACAAAAGTTCCTGGAACTTTGTGCTGTTGCCTTAGAAGTTTTTATTAAAAAAAAAAAACGAATTATTTATTTATTTGAGAGAGGGAGCAGGAGCAGGGGAGAGGGAGAAGCAGACTCCCCACTGAGCAGGGAGCCTGATGCGAGGCTCCACCCCAGGACCCTGAGACCATGACCTGAGCTGAAGGCAGATGCTCAACTGACTGAGCCACCCAGGTGCCCCTGGAAATCTTCTTTATTTTTATTTTTATTTTTTACTTTTAATTTTTAAAAAATTTTTAATTTTTTTAATTTTAATTTTTTGGGAAATCTTCTTATAGTAACCTCCAATGCTAGTGTTCTTAGTAAAAACCACACAGGTTTGTTTAACATCAATCTTAAGATAAAAAAGGAAATTTTAGATTGGATTAAAGTGAGAGCAAATAAACAATAAAAAGTAAGAGTATCGCATCTCTGACTCTGTGCATTTATTCCAACAGGAACAGCTTAGTTTTAATTACTGGTGATAAATACCTCGTAGTCGACTAATAAACATCCTGCAGTATGTCTTGAAAAATGCAATAAACTCTTTGTCAGGTGAGAATTCACTATAGCTCTTGGCCTCTAAATCTCTGGTTGAAAAGAAAAATAAAACTGCCATTTTTTTCCTGGTGAGAATTATTGAGAAGACTGATAAAGAAATGAGACTTAGCAAGGTTCTGAAATAATTACTGCCATTAGGACAAAAATTGGGAAAATATACCTGAGCATTAATGCAGCACTAATATTAGTTCAAGTCAGTACTTTGTAAGAACATTATAAACATTAAGCACAGTGCTCGAGAGATAAATGAGAAAGTTCAGACTAAGTTAGTTTGGAAAGAAAACCATTTTAGTTCAGATAGCTGCATTTGAAAACGTATCGCTGGATCAATAGATTAGGGATGAGTTTGCGTGGGGGCTGCTTTGACATTCTCTTTTTGGTAAAGTTGGCAAAATCGAGGCAAAAATATTCAAGTCAGAGAACAGTCAGGTTCTAATTTTTGTGCTGCCTTTAAGGATGCTCTTGGGAATCAGGAAGACATTCCTTTTTATTCATTTTGTGGAAATTCTTTCTTTCTTTTTCTTTTTTAAAAGATTTTATTTACTTATTCATGAGAGACCCACAGAGAGAGGCAGAGGCCCAGGCAGAGGGAGAAGCAGGGTCCATGCAGGGAGCCCGACGTGGGACTCGATCCCAGGACCCCAGGCTCATGTCCTGACCCAAAGGCAGACGCTCAACCACTAGGCCACCCAGGTGTCCCTTGTGGAAATTTCTTACTCATTTTAAAGAGTTCAAAATAGAAATAGCTTTTTGTTTTTTTCTGATTTATAAAAAGGATATGCACTCATTGTAAAAATAATCATACAACATAGAAAAGCATAAAGAAAAAAGGAAAACCTCATTAAAAGTACCACTACTCAAAGGTAAATTGCTGTTAATATTTGGTGAACATCTTTTCAGCTAGTTGACTCTCCTGTCAAAAGACACACAATTTTATCCAAATGTACTTGTGCAACATGTGTTCCTCAATAACCTTCTTTTCTTTTTCAGAAACCTACGTCATGACCATATTTTGGGGTCAATGTGACTAGATCTACAGCATCAGTTTTATTTATTTATTTATTTATTTATTTATTTATTTATTTATTTATTTATTTTTATTTATTTATGATAGTCACACAGAGAGAGACAGAGAGGCAGAGACATAGGCAGAGGGAGAAGCAGGCTCCATTCACCGGGAGCCCGACGTGGGATTCGATCCCGTGTCTCCAGGATCGCGGCCTGGGCCAAAGGCAGGCACTAAACTGTTGCTCCACCCAGGGATCCCCAGCATCAGTTTTAATGGCTACTTAATATTCTTTTGTAGGGATGTGAAGTCAGTGATTTTAATTTACTTTTAACATTTGAATTTTTAAAATTTACCACAAAGATATATGCTTCTGTCATGGTTTTTTTTTTTCTCAATGTCACAGAAGTACATAAAGGATGAGTCTCATTTATTTTTTCTCTCTGCTACAGTGAATTCCACCCCCAAAGGTAACCCTGAAATATGATCTCCTCCAGAAACATTTAAAAGAAGGTATAAACTTTTATACACATCTTTCCCCCCAAATGGGATCATTTTGTGTTCTATTCGCAATATACTGTCTACGTATTCCAGATCATCGTGTATAATGTCACCTAATTCTTTTTTAACACCTGCAGATGCACTATGGATTTACCGTAATCGATTAGCCCTGTGCCCAATAGATGGCTGCTGGTGTTATTATGATTGTTAGAGACTCTAGTTAATGCTGTGGTGAACGACCTTGCGTATTCGCCTTTATAAAACTCCTCTTGTCTCTCTAATAGATTTCTAACAATGTCATTGCTGAATCAAACACAATAACATTTAATATAATAAGTTATAATAATAATTATAATATTATAATATATTATAATAATAATAATTTTGGTATTTTGATCCGTGTAGTCGAAGCATCCTCCAGTTACCTTCGGCTTCAGGTAGAAATTAATACATAAAAAAAAAATAAAAAAATAGAAATTAATACATCATTGTTGTTTCCTTTTGCATTTCATTTATCAGTGAGTCTTGAAACGTTTTCCGATGCTTCTGGTTGGTCACGTGAAATTGTTTTGTGATGTGCTGGACACCGTGTTTGGAATGGTCATCTTTCTCTTAATGTTTTGCAAGAGCTTTTGAAATGTGCAGGACGTTTGTTATCTTTCTGTCACGTATGTTGCAATCGGTTTGCCAACTGCTTTTAGATTTTCGGGTGCCCTTGAAAAATCATTCAAAAGTTTGAAAACTGTGATGTGGTAAGGAACTCAGATCAGCTTTTTTCCATACCAGGTAAATGTCTGACTTGATAAAACACATTCTACCAATCTCTCCCATTGGCTTGCTAAATGAGGAAAGATAGGAGAGGGAACTACGGGCTGTTCTATCTCTCCCCTTCCGCCCATGTCATAATTTTCAGTGTGGTTGGCCAAGCAGATAGAACAGGAGCGGGAAAGGAGGTGACAGGGTTCCTTGCCCATGCTTTCTGCTTACAATACTATTGACTTCTTTCAGGCCCCAAACATTTCTTTCTCTGGTTTGAAGAGAAAATGTGGCTTCTTATGAGGGCTGGTGCTGAGGGGGGGGGGCACCCCTTAGTGGTGATGCAACAGAGTCATGGTGGACTCCCACACGTCACGGCAACACTGGGAATCTACACATGGGCACTGCACATGTGAGTGGGTGGTGAGCAATGCTGTGACCCCATGTGAACACACGTATCTCCTCCGCTCATGCCCCTGCTCCATTGACCTATTGGACCTCACTTATAAACCAGAGGTTCAAAGATAAAATTATCAGGCATTTTTAGATGGCAACACGGGAGTATGAAATCAAGCGTGAGGTCCTTTTCAGTGGGGGTTCTACATGGCTGCACATAAAGTTGGCCCTTTGGGGACCCCATGTTGATTCCTGCTGGTGGCTGGGCTCTGGGGGTCCAGGCTGTTAGGGAGAAGAAAGGGACTCTGATCTGCCGGGTGGTGGTAAAAAGGCCCCGAGACCCTTAGGATTGATCCATGACGCAGTCTCCTATCTCCAAAGAACACTGCTCCCTCTCGCACTAGCTCTGCACCCCTGACCCCCAGTTCCAACTGCCTGGGACATTTAACTTAACACATTTTTGCTCATTCGAGCCATGACTGTAAGGAGGGTGAAGGGTGAGTGGACAGCACATCACAGGCCTCAGCTCACTCCTACTGGAATAGTCCTGAGCCTTGTACCCACCAGCCCACCTCTACTCTCATACAGAAATGCCCTGGAAAAAAAAAAAAAAAAAAGAGAGAAGAAAGAAAGAAAAATTAGAAATTTCATAAGCACACTTATAAAATAACCTTTCTTCCTGAAAGCATATTTGCTTTCTGGCTGAGCAGCTGTCTTTATTCCACCCTAGACACAACTGCCTTCAGATGACTGGTGAGGGACCCTTTATAAAAGTTTGTAAAATGCTGGAAAAGGCGTCCAGAAAAAAAGATACCATGCAAGCATAAGGCACTATTATCACTTGTTTGAAAGTCTGTTTTGCTACCGAACATTCTCCCCTGGTGACATATAGATCAGCATGGCTTATTATAAGCAAGGCCATGTGTGGCTTCTCATAGTCCCACCACTTGCCTGGAGAGGGTCCTAGTCTTACTGACTTTCCGCATCAGAACAAAACCATCCATAAAGCGCGAAGAGGCACACAGTGAGGCTAGGGGGATTTGAGAATTCTTTATTTTCCCTACCAACAAGTGAAGAATCTAATGCCCTAATCCATCAGATCTCCCAGACGGAAGCCACAAATCTTTTTTGTTTTGTTCAGCATATTGCCACAGTGACAAGTTCATATTACACTCCGTCTACAATCTCTCTCGTTACCTCCCCAAGTCTCAACAAGTTCACAAAGAGGGCTGAGGCAAATAACCCTGGAATGCAGGTGATTGTTTATTTGTGTATTTACCTTGTTACATAGGAGTCTATACCCAGGGCCTTTCCAGAAGAGCTTCATAAAAAGTAATAGTAACTGACATTCATCACACGCTGAGCCTCTCTTTCCATTTCCTGTGTCTTTAATAGATCCCTACAGAGGGTGCGCGGGAAAGCTCAGGCTATTGCCAATCGTATTACTCCACTCTCTCCAAGCTCATCAAAAATTCTTCTGCTGCTGTTTGAGTGAGATGTATTTTTGAAGAGATGACATGGGTGTCATTTGTAGATATGTCTGCCAACGTTTGGCCACCATTTTCCTTGACCTCAATCACATTCATGCCAACCCATTCCCAACGTGCACGATTCTCCCGAGGGAGGGCCTTACAGATCAGGGAAGAAGGAGGGGGACGTGATAACCCCTTCTTGCACTTAGGGTCACTACTCAGGAAATTTCGAAACACTTCGCAGTGTAAACTTCCTCCATTCCTCTGATAAAAATAATGAAAAGTGTTTGGGTTTATGATGAGAGGCTCTCTGTAGACTCTGATCTGGGTAGACCAGGTCCATCTATGGGAAGAAGGTTTCTCCATATAAAGGAACATTTCCAGTTCCTTTCTGCTGGGGGGCCTGTTTGGCCTCCTCCTTCCTCTCCCTCTCTTCCTCCTCTTTTCTTGTTCCGCTTTGAAACTATTTTGAGATGTTTCAAAATATAAAGATATTTTGAAAATGGATTATTTGATCATTCAGTTGGCTTCCATGTGACAACAGAGTAGTCTTCCAAGGGCTTGGAAGGTCCCAATTACAAACTCCCTTCCTTGGGTTTGGATATACTCAGTATGTGGATTTAGTCATTCATTTCAAATATGGCCATGCCTGCAGACGCTCCCTGCCCTTTGATGGACTGACTGATGACTTTTGCCTTTGTCATGCTGTAGAAGTAATATATGCATTTGGTTGGAGACTATACTTTGAGTTTTGCTCCTTTTCTGGGCTGGAATGCCCTATGTGGGGTGATATGCCCTATGAAACTGTCTCATGATGCTGGCCAGTGGCAGCCATGCAATCATGAGGGTAAATAACTGGCATAGGCTTACAACCATGTGTGCCCACACGGCCATTCTGTTTTCGCTTTCAGCCCAGTAGTCAGTAAATTACATGAGGTACTCACCACTCTATTACCAAACAGGCTTGGTGTTAGAGGATTTTTGCCAATCTTAAGCTAATGTCAATGCTCTGAGCACCTGGAAGGTAGACAAGGCTAAGCTGTGGTGTTTGTCAGGTTAGGTGTAGTGAATACATTTTCCACTTGGTAACGGGTTTAGTGGACTGATCCTAAGGAGAGGACGATTTATATTTGGATACAAATGGA
This sequence comes from Canis lupus baileyi, assembly GCF_048164855.1. Taxonomy (NCBI): domain Eukaryota; kingdom Metazoa; phylum Chordata; class Mammalia; order Carnivora; family Canidae; genus Canis; species Canis lupus. Next base: position 5,579,376 of record NC_132857.1, read on the forward strand.
AAGGAGGGTGGAGCTGCAATGGGGTGAGAACAAGTTTTAAGGCTCAACTGAGTCCCCTGGGAAGCCTGCCTCTCTTCTTCTTCTCTTCCACCCCTCCAACTGTGTTAGGAATGTTCCTCGTTGCTTCTGCACAACTATGCACACAGCTTGGTCGTTGCACTCACTGCTTTTCTTTTCTTTTCTTTTTTTTTTTTAAGAAATGGGAGGAGCAGAGAGGGGGCAGAGGGAAAGGGAGAGAGAGAAAATCTCAATCTCTGTTGGGCGTGGAGCCCTACAGGGCTCTGGTCTCAGAACCCTGAGATCATGACCTGAGCCGAAATCAAGAGTCTGACACTTAACTGACTGAGCCACCCAGGCATCCTTCACTTTTTTTTTTTTTTCCTTTCTGAGTTGCCTGAATTACCTAGTGTTGCCAGGACAATTTTTAGTTATTGTTAAACAAAATTTAATGGGAAGACTAAAAATAAATACTTCAATTGCAGTGATTTTTAAAAATGATAATAATTCAGAGTTATAATAATTTCTAACTAATAAGAAAGCTTTATTTATTTTTTAATTAATTTTTTATTTATTTTATTTATTTATTTTTTATTTTTATTTTTTTAAAGAATGCTTTATACTACCTCTTTTTAATTCTATTAGGTGGAACACATAGAAATCAATATTGGTGGGAGATCTCCTTGTGGGAAACAATTTGATAAAAAAAAAAATCAGTGTGAATCTGAGTGCCTGCCTTGGTGGTTTTGAGACAATACACTTATTCACTGCAAATGCTGGGAAGCAAATGGAGGTGATTTGAGGGGATTACTGGGTCCAAGGACTAATTTCTGATTTGTCTTGCTTACATCCTTCAAAAATGTACTATGGTGGGCTCTTTTAGAATGTTCTGGAATCTGGATGATAAGGTCCTGACTTTATCATCGAAATAGCCACTCCTTTAGACTTTCTATTTTAGGGCTTGACATGCAAGGTGAATTTCGGATCTTGAGCTACATTACATTCAGAACAATCAGTTTCGGGCTCACTCGTTTGAAATTGTATTTGTATTTTCTCTCCGTGACACAAGTGGCACAGCTCTTCAGGTGGTCTCCAGATGTATCTCCGGTTCCTCCCTTGGATGTCTTCCTTGCTCAGGGTTTCGGCTTCTGGAAGGACGCTGCCCATCTCCAGGTGCTCAAGAGTACACTACACCTGGCTTCTCCCTCTGCCTGTGTCTCTGCCTCTCTCTCTCTCTCTCTCTGTGTGACTATCATGAATAAAAAAACAAAAAATTAAAGAAAAAAAAAGAGTACACCTGGCTCTTGCTTCCGGTCCTTGGGGGCCCCCCAGTGTAGCCCCAAGTGGCGACTACATGGAAGAGCCTCCTTGATCAGCCCTCATGTTGCTACCTCTTTCTGTCATAAAAGATCTATGAAGCACCTGCTCTGTGCCAGATTTTGGACTAGAAATTGAGGACGCAACAGAGAAAAAGATTTAGAGTTTTGGACTCTTACATCTCTCAAATTTTCCTAGCCCTTGCTGATGAGGAGCTAGGATTTGTTTATCCTCAAGATGACAGTTTTCCCTAGCATGATTTCTTATGTGAATGCACAGAGGAGAAAAATAGAAAAATTAAAATGGACAACTGTGAGGAAAATAAAAATCCTGAATATTTTGAAGTCCTCTTTACCATCCAGAAAATTACAGCAACATTCAAAATATATAGATTTATAAATTTAAACTTTCAGCATATTGTGTTACTCTGAATGATGCGATGTGTTATTCCTTTGCAGGACAAGAAAAATAATTGTTGTTCCTTCCTGCTCCTAAACACCCTTTCCCAAAGTAGACTTCAACTCTGTCACATAGCCATGTATGACACCAATTATTTTGGTGCCAATAACAAAGAAACAATAAACTAAATTTTATTATGTAGATGATTAATGTATGTGTTCTTTTCCTAGAGGGTGAGGAGTCTGTTTTTCACATTACAGTAGCTAGAGCCCAGTATACCTAGAACATAGCAGGGATTTAATGGATGTTTGCCGGATAAATAAATGAAGGTGAGCTGGATGATCCAGGAAGCTTAAAAGAGGATAATCCTTCTCTTGACTTGATTATGCTGAGTGGGAGGCAAAGAAGGGAATGAAAACAGAAAGGTCAGGGCCCATACACACGTTGTGTGTTGATTGTGCCCCTAGTTGAGCTAAGTGCTTTGCATACATGACAGGTAGGAACTCTCATACTTCATTTCATGAAAGAAGAGGCATCAGTTTCATTTTACAAATGAGCTTTCAATTTTTTTGTAAAAATTTGAAGCTTAGTGGGTTTATGAAACATGTTCAAATCACACAGCAGATTGCCCGGCAAAGCCATCACTGGAACCCAGGTCAGAAGTTCAGGTTCACTTCAGATTTAGCGCTTTTCTTACAAAAAAATATTATTTTTTAAATATTTTATTTATTTATTTATTCATGAAGGACACAGAGAGAGAGAGAGAGACAGAGACACAGGCAGAGGAAGAAGCAGGCTCCATGCAGGGAGCCTGATGTGGGACTCGATCCCGGGTCTCCAGGATCACGCCCTGGGCTAAAGGCAGCACTAAACCGCTGAGCCACCCGGGCGGCCCTAAAAAAAAATTATTTATTCATGAGCGACACAGGGACACAGGCAGAGGGAGAAGCAGGCTATGGGAGAAGCTCCTATGGGGAGCCTGATGCAGGACTCGATCCCAGGACCCTGTGATCACGACCTAAGGGGAGGGCAGATGCTCAACAGCTGAGCCACCCCCATGTCCCTAGATTTAGGGTTTTTAACTATTAAAATGTGCTGCACATTACAGACATTAGTGCTTGGGTTTATGCAGAGCTGCTGGTAGGTCCCTCCCTGATCCCCTACCCCATTCCCCTCTGGCGGATCTTGTCCTGTTCCCCCACCCTTCCCCAGCCACCCAGGATGTTGAGTCTGCAAGTATTAGTGTCAGGAGAGAAAATATCAAAGTGTGAGTGTTCCTGGAACATCATTAAACATAGATTCCTGATGAGGAGTTATTTGAGGATGAAACTATTGCCTTATTTCAGGAGGACAGAGGGGGTGTGTGTGTGCTGGGGCAGAGAGAGAGAGAGAGAGAGAGAGAGCTATGAAAGCTCTCCTGTGCTTGAATGTAGTATTAAGCCGATTAAGCATAGTATCAACCAAATTTTTTAAAATAAAAAAAAAATAAATAGAAGAATAAAATCTCCCACTTATTTCTGGGAGCTCCTGCTTCTTCTTTGCCCTGAGCCTATTCATTCAATCATTCATTCATTTATTTCAGGGTAACAGCACATATTACTGAAATTCTGAATAACGGAAATATCTGCTCTTTAAAAGCAGGAGCCACCCTGGGTGCAGACGGACGCTTCCCTTCAAATATGGGCCAGAGAATTTTCTTTTTGAGGACAGGGCCCCCTCCCACCTTCAGGGTGAAGGGCAATACTTGACATACTTATTTAAAGCACGTCTGGCTATTACTGTCTGAATGGGGAGGGGGACATTTCCTCCCTCGCCTGCTTGGGTTTGCAAGGACAGCCCAGAATGGGTATGTCTCCTCCCTGATGGAAGGAGGAGAGTCTAAAAGAAGGCACTGGAAACATCTCTCCCTTGTATCACTGGCCTCCTTGCGTCTGTCACAGGCCCTGCCCGACTGACACAACATTGCACAAATAACTCTTCTTCTTAAGCAGCGACGAGGCAGCAGCAGGCATTTTTTCCTTTTGAGTCTATCAACTGAGAATTGATAAAGTCATCAGAGAACAACGGTAGCTTAACCCTGACCTGACAAAAGAGATGGAAAATGTCTGGCTGGAGAGAAAGCGAGGGGGCCGGGGACCTCATGGGCCCAGAAAGAAGCTGTGAGTGGGCTCAGGGCTGGCAGCTGAGCATCTGGCCGAGTGTGCTTAATAACTGAGGAGTAAATAACAGAAGGGCAGTCAATAAACAATTGTGGTTTAATATATTATTCATTTTAACAATACTTGCAGGGTTTGCCCTCTGAACCTGCTTGGATGTGGAGCGAGCGGGTCCCAGTCCGGCCGGCAGAGGGCGCTCGGGTCACATCCGCAGGAGGCGAGGCAGGTGGAGAAAGGAGGAGATGCCGGACCTCGAGAACAGCTACCGGGAACCGTCCACGAGAGGTACCGGCAGGATAGCAAGCGAGTGGGGAAAAAAAAAATCATGTACTAAAAAATTCTGCATTTTAACTAAACCAATTAAAACCTATGCAAAAAATTTTGTGTTGAAGTTTAGTTACTGCAATTAAGAAAATCCAATGCAATAAAGACTTAGAATAAAGCATGGAAAAAAAAATAGAAAAGCTAGTGGAGAGGCATGGAAATGAAAAAAAAAAGAGATATTTTTCACACCGTAGATCAAATCCAACCCTGTACCGAAGCAAGGCAGGAGAAAATAAATAGAAAAGAGTTGTTCTTTATTCCACGGTTAAAATTACTTATTTATTTGAAAGACTGTAGAATGACAGATTTGGAACAGTCAGGGCAAGGGCAAGGGGATATTTGATAAATCCAACAGATTATTTCCATCTTGAAAGCCAGACTCTGATTTTCAGGAAATACTCTCAGGGATCAAGTGGGTCTCATGGGCTTCGCTGCCCATGATCAAAAATGCTGCACAGCTGCTGAGAGGCCCTAGGCCGCTTGGAACAAAAACCCTACCACGCTTTAAAGTACGCCCTGCATGGAAATGAATCCCTTATATGGGTCAAACTCTGCGTTCATTTTCCGTGCTCATGGTGTGGTGCTGCAGCCTTAGTTTCTTTAGGAAACCGTGTTCCATGAGGCAAGACTCCTGTCCTAGGTTGGGGAGGGCCGTTATGCTCCCTGGGATGTTTACTGTATACCTAAGGCGCTGACGTATGATCTGTCCTGTACAGTAATGCAGATGCTAAGGCGAGTGTATTTCTTTAGGCTAAGGCTCGTGGGAGGCAGCCCACGGGGAAGTGTCATCTTGTTTGTAATCAATCCTGGCGCCAGGCCGTGTTGCAGCACCATCAGCCTCTGCATTAAGTGACAAGCTGGCTTCGTCTTCTAATTCTGACTGTCATTTTTCTTCAGTGGAGATCCATCATCTTTGCTACAAGGCCTTGGAGCCTATTACCACAGACACACACACACACAAATGTACATCCCGTGGCCGTGCTCAGGAAAAACCCCATTATCCCCCTACGCCCACGAGCAAACCCCCTTTTCTACCACTGCTCAGGGGGAGCACTAAGATGTGGAAAGGGCAGGCAAAGCAGAAGAGTGTGTTGCGCTTGCGGCAAGGTAGACACTGAGGCATCTGGTGATGGTGAGTCGTTACTGAACTAACATTGGTATCGTTTGAGTTCAGTCAGGAGCTTGGTGAGAGTGCGTGCCTCAGTCCACAGGACCAAGCCAATGAGAACATTTAAAAGGAGACTTTTTTTTGTTTTAACGGTAGATGAAGTCTTCTATCACCCTGTGGCAGACAGACTCTTGATATAGTTCCTCTCCTGCCCCCCCCAGTCTTCACCTCCTGGCGATCACACGCTTATGACTCCCTTCCCTTGACTGAGGGAAGGGTCTGTGACTTGCTTCCAACTGATAGAATATGGCAAAAGTGATAGGATGTATGAGGTTAGGTGTTCATGATTACATGATCCTATTACATAGGATTATAGCTCACGTCTTGCTGGAATCTCTCTCTTTATTTATTTTTAAAGATTTTATTTATCTATTTATGAGAGAGAGAGAGAGAGAGAGAGAGAGAGGCAGAGACATAGGCAGAGGGAGAAGCAGGCTCCACACAGGGAGCCGGATGTGGGACTCCATCCCAGGACTCTGGGACCACACTCTGGGCCAAAGGCAGGCGTTAAACCACTGAGCCACCTAGGCATCCCTCTTTATTTATTTTTTAAAAAGATTTTTTATTTGAGAGAGAGAGAATGAGAAGGAAGGGCAGAGGGAGAGGGAGAGAATCTTAAACAGACTCTGTGCTGAGCACGGAGCCTGATGCAGGGCTTGATCTCACATCCCTGAGATCATGACCTGAGCCGAAGAGTTGGATGCTTAATTGACTGCCCCCTCTCCCTTTAAAGAAGCAGGAAGCCATGTGGGAAACCCCAGGTGGCAAGGAAATGCAGTTGGCCTGTAGAAGCTGAGGGCTGCCTCAAGCTGATATTCAGCAAAAAACTAAACCCACAGTCCTACAACCTCAAGGAGCTGCATTTTTGTCAACAAACTGAAGAAACGAAAAGCAGATCCTTCCCCAGCTGAGTCTCGGGTGAGATTGCAGCCCAATCAACATCTTGATTGTGGCCTTCCCGGACTCTAAGCAGAAGACCCAGCCCATCTGTGCTCAGATTCCTGACCCACAGAAATCTATAGTTATAGAACAACTATATGTGTTTTTAAAGCTACTAACTTTGTGGTAACCTTGTTACACAGTAGTAGGTAACAGTCCAAACTATATCCCCTTTTTCCCGTGTCACTGTCTCATCAATCTGTCAAAAACTAAACTAATGAACTACTTCTAAAGTGAGCTGAATGAATTTTCTTGCTTAAGCAATCTAGGCATACCTTGTTTTATTGTACTTTGCACTTCAAAGATATTGAGGCTTTTTTATAAACTGAAGATTTGTGGCAACCCTGTGTTAAGCGTGTCTATTGGTGCTATTTTTCCAATAGTATTTGCTTACTTCATGTTTCTGTGTCACATTTGGTAATTCTTACAATATTTTAAACCTTTTCATCGTTATTGTATTTGTTTTGATGATCTTTGATTGGTGATCATGACTCTCTGAAGCCTCAGATGGTGGTTAGGATTGTTTAGCAATAAGATATTTTTAATTAGGCACCTGGGTGGCTCACTTGGCTAAGCATCTGATTCTTGATTCTGGATCAGGTCATGATCTCAGATTGGGGGATGGAGCCCCAAGTCAGGCTTCGCACTCAGCACGGAGTCTGCTCGTCCCTCTCCCTCTGCTCTTTCCTCCTGCTCATGCACATGCTCTCTCTCTCAAATAAACAAATAAATGAAATCCTACAAAATATATTTTGATGAGGGTATGTACATTTTTAAAGGATAATGTTATTGTACATTTAAAAGACTATAGGAGGGATCCCTGGGTGGTGCAGCAGTTTGGCGCCTGCCTTTGGCCCAGGGCGCGATCCTGGAGACCCGGGATCAAATCCCACGTCGGGCTCCCGGTGCATGGAGCCTGCTTCTCCCTCGGCCTATGTCTCTGCCTCTCTCTCTCTCTCTATGACTATCATAAATAAATAAAAATTGAAAAAAATATTAAAAAAAAGACTATAGGATAGTGTAAGTATAACATATATGCACTGGGAAACCAAAAAAATTCATCTGACTCACTGTATTGTGAGATTTGCTTTACTGAGGTGGTCTGGAACTAAACCCACAATATCTCTGGGTATGCTTGTATCAGCTCAGGGTTGGATTTTTGTTTTTGTTTTTGTTTTTGCTTAAATTCCAGTTAGCTGGGGCTCCTGGGTGGCTCAGTGGTTGAGCATCTGCCTTTGGCTCTCAGGTTGTGACCCTGGGATCCTGGGATCGAGTCCCGTGTTGGGCTCCCTGCAGGGATACTGCTTCTCCCTCTGCCTGTGTCTCTGTCTCTATCTCTCTGTGTCTCTCCTGAATAAAGAAAAATTAAAAAAAATTCCAGTTAGTAAACATACAGATTCAGGTGTACAATTTAGTGACTTATCACTTATCAGCTTAGGTCTTAAAGACAAATTTGTCAGACAATTTGGAATAGGATTTGCTTTGTATTTAGAATAAACCAAATGTTAGGTAGAAAGTGAATCCAAATTACAGTGAAACTGAACTGATGTAGTTAATAATAACCAGTGTGAGGACTGGATCTGGTTATAAACTAGATTATGGTTATTTGGTTAAAGGAAGAGGTTCTCAGAGAGCATGCAAAAGTGGGAAATATGCAGGTTGAATGCACTAGTTTTTTTTAAGATTTATTTATTTGTTTTAGAGAGAGAGAGAGAGCATGAGCAGGAGGGGCACAGCGAGAGGGAGAGAGAATCTCAAGCAGACTCCATGCTGAGCACAAAGCCTCATGTGAGGCTTGATCTCATGACCCTGAGATCACAACCTGAGCCGAAACCAAGGGTCAGATGCTCAACTTACTGTGCCACCCAGGTGCCCTGCACTTGGCCCTTTTTGAGGGTCTACTTTATGTTAAGTGATGGACATCTTCTAAAGTCGAGAGTCTTGAAGCTCTAGGGACATGTAGAAGTCCACCAGTTGCTGGAGAAAGAATACCAGTGATGGGAACCCATACAATGGAGGAGAGAAAGAGAAATGGTAGGTGGTTCTAGTGAGTTAAGACAATGTAAAACCAAGGTGACTAAGTGTCGGCCTACGGCCTACTCACTGAGCGTGAAGCACAGAGGCTCTCTGAGAACTGTCGTCACGCCTGAGAGGCCAATTCTACAAACGGGGGGTTAAAGTATCACAAAGGCATTGCTGCTTTTGATCAGATCACTCTTCTTTTCTGGAAAGTTCCATATACCATACTATTCAGTTCCTTTGGGCCCAAACACTATACCCTCATGAAATCTTCCACCAAGTTCTTGATTTCAAGCCATAGAAACTCTCTCACATTCTTTTAAATAATAAAGAGATGTTATTGGTTCCTGTCACTGAGTGGTTTATAGGTAAATTAGGCTTTGTGTGAGGTTGATCAAGTGTATCATCATCATCACAAAATCATCGGGACACTAGCCTTTTTTTTTTTTTTTTTTTTTTAATTTCAAAGTTCTATTTCCTTCCGGCTCTCCTCATGGTAACAAAAATGACTTTATTTCACACTTTTCAGAGGAAGAAAAAAATATGTTTGTCTTAAAGTTCCAAGCAAAGCACTAATAATTGATCTGTATGACATGCTTAGTTGACAGTGCTCAGCTCTGAGCCTGACGAGGGGTTGGTAAGTGCTGACTGGCACAGACTATGCGTGAGGGTCTATCCCTGGGATAGAATCATCTGGAACCACATGAATTCACAAACAGAAAGCCAGTGTCCACCCAACAGTTATTAACTCTAGCCCATCCCTGTTTATCTGTCTTTGAAATAAAAATTTAAGAAGAATATTGAATGAATGAACAAATATTTAATGTTTTTGGCAAGTCAGTATTGTTACTTATTTTCTTAGTTCCTTAATAGAGTTAGAATGCTTATTTCCAATTTTTAAAAGAAGATTTTATTTATTTGAGAGACATTGACAAAGAGAGACATAGCGAGGAGGAGGGGCAGAGGGAGAGGGAGAAGCAGGCTCCCCACTGAGCAGGGAGCCTGATGTGGGGCTTGATCCCATGACCTGGGATCATGACCTGAGCTGAAGGCAGATGCTTAACTGGCTGAGCCACCCAGGTGCCTCTGTTTTTTTCCAATTTTGATCCTTCCACGTTTCATGCGTGGGTTACAGATCTTTCCTAATGAGATCATATGCCTATTGAAAGCAAGACCTACACAGAATTCCTCAAGGACTTGCCCCACCAGATGCAGGTTATTGGATTGATGCCTCGTAGACCATCCTCATGCATTTTCATCAGTTATTCCCATTACTGCTTTGAAATTTTTATTGTGGAAATGGATCTGATGGAACTCAGACATCATGTTTGCTTTTTTACGTCATACTTATGAAAAGATTTGGGAGACAACTGGAATCTCATTTTTGCGCTCTTTCTGAACAAAGGACTCCATTAATAGTTCCTTTGAAAAACAACATAAGATGGAATGGGTTGGTGGTTAAACTCTCAGGTTCTGGAGCCAGACAGACTTGGGTTCAAATTCTGACCCATCCCTTCAGAATTTTATGTCCTACATCATGGTTTTATTTTCTCTAAGCCTCAGTGATCTGATTTAAAAAATGAGGAAAACAGTAGAAATGGAAAAAAAAAAGATGGACAAAGCATATGAAAAGAGAGCTTACCAAAAGGAAATATAAATGTCCCCAAAATGTTATGAAAAGATCCTGAACCTTACAAGAGAAAATTACAGGTACATGGAGATATTATATTTTTAACCCACCAGATTGGATGAACTCAGAGCTTTGACAAAACCTCTCTTGTTAAGGCCAATGGGAAGACAGGTGCCCCCACCTCTTGTTAGCGCCACCAGTGTATCTCCTACAGAGGGCAAATTGCCATTAGCTGTCTAAATTGCAAGCACGTATATCCTTTGAACCAGGAACCCACTTTTGGGCATTTAACGTATAGATACACTGGCTTACGAATGAAATGGCGTATGTTCAAAATCATTCATTGTAATATCTTTCTTAGCGGCAAAAGATTGGAAACAACTCAACTGCCTGTTAATATGGAACTGGTTAAATCAGTTGTGATCAATACAAAAGGATGCTAAGCAATAATACACTGCAGTGTAAAAGAAGAGGGAAGACTCTACCGTATAAAAGAAGAGGGAAAACTCTTTCATTGGTGCGGAAAGACCGACAAGTCTGGTTAAGTGGAAAATAAAACAAGGTGCAGACCAGGATGTAGAGCTCATTCCCTTTTGTGAAAAACAAGGAAGAAACAGATGCGTGTTCATATGTGCTTGTATTTGCATGAAGGAACTCTGAAGAATATCCTCAGAATTCGATACAGTGGTTACCTTTTTTTTTTAAGATTTTATTTATTTATTCATGATAGACATAGAGAGAGAGAGAAGCAGAGACACAGGTAGAGGGAGAAGCAGACTCCATGCAGGGAGCCCGATGTGGGACTCGATCCTAGGACTCCAGGACCACGCCCTGGGCCAAAGGCAGGCACCAAACCACTGAGCCACCCAGGGATCCCCTGGTTACCCTTTTTGGAGAGCCGATCAGGGATGGGGTGGGAATAAAGACGTTTCACTCTGTACTTCTGAAGATGGTTTGATTTTTGAAACCTGTGTTTTCCCTATTCAAAAAAATTGAAAAAAATTCTGAGCATTTCCAAGGCCTTTTTCTGCCACCGGTCTGGGGAGCAGTGGTTGGAACACCTCCGTAGACTCATTTATCATTTATATGGCATGTGTACTGCCTCTTGCCTTAGGCTGGAGCGAGGGGGGACAGACTGTAATGGTAAAGAGTATGCCTGGAGTTTGGGGTCAGTCAAACCCGGATTCCTATTTCAGAGCCATTGCTTACTAGCTGTGTGATCAAGGCAAGCTACCCGGTCTCTCTGAGCTCTGTTTCTTCATTTGCCAAATGAGGATAAATGTCAATTTCCAGGTGCCCTCTCACCCCTCTTTTGACACTTACGATTTATTTGAAAAATAAATCAGATGTCAGGATGCTTAGCGCAGTGGACGGCCGCCCCTAAATACTCCCTAAATGATGGCTCGTAGGAGATGATAAGCGCCACACGTCAGAGGCTTTTTGATTTGTGTTTTTATTTTGTTAGTTGCTCCCTCCAAATCAGTTTTTTTTTTCCTCTCCAAATCAGTTTTGAGAGTATTTTGTACAAAACGCAGAGGGCTCTTCAGGAACATGACATGATGCGGCTGGTGACGCACTTGCTGTTGCTTGAGGGATTGCAGGGAGACAGGTATTTTCATTTTTAACTCATAATTAAAAAGAGTAAGTCCTCACCTAGGATTGGAACAGGAGGAAAGAAACTGCTGCTTCTCTTCCCCCCAAGGCATGACCTACCCCGGTTTCCAGCGTCAGCAGGGAGCACGACAGGACAGCCCCTGTGAACTCAGGAGCTCCCGGTGGACTGGCCCCGAGGGAGCAGGGTGGAGGCTCAGCAGGTGAGCCTCAGGTGCAGGTAAGCATTTCACAGACAATTCTTTCCACACTGATGCCAGGACCTGGGGACTATCATTAGTTTAACAAATAATTACGAACACCTAGCATGTGCCCGGCGGCTGCTTATGAATCCGGAGAAATAAAGACAAATGAGATCTGGTTTTTGATCATAGGTAAAGCCAGTTCTTAGAACAGGTGCCCTTTGTTTACTGTGAAGGTTGAAATATGTGGATTTTCCCCAGCTCCTTCCATCTCGGGTCTGTCTTCCTATCCTCTTAATTTAGACATTTTAGATGTAGCTGAGACCATGCTCACCTAAATGAACAACGTTTAAGACCGTTAACCTGAAGGTCCAAATGCAGGGAGAAGTCTAGGTTGCGCAGGGATGCGTGTAGTTGGAGCCACACGAGCAGTCGCAGAAGAGCAGCGAGGATGCAGCCAATTTATTTGCATTCCCCCCTCTGCGTCCATGCAGGGCAGGCAAGAGAGGTATCCTCAGATGAGTGAGAGGAGCTTGTGACCCGGACCCAGAGCTCCTGCCCTCTCACCCCTCTTTTGACACTTACGACCTTTGGCAAACATGGAACTTAATGGGACTTCTGATTTTTTTTCCATTTGTCAGATCGAGGCTATGATGATAGCAGTGAGAGGGTGGCACAGGGATCATCGAGGATTTCTAAATGAGAGGACTCTATGTAACACCCCAAATACTGCCGAGGCGCTTTGATGTCCTAATACCAAGAAATTGCTGAACTTCCCTGGGGCCCGGAGAGAACCCTGCTGCCTTTTCTGAGACAGCCTGGTTGGGTCCAACAGATGAAGATGCAAATAAAAGGGAAGTTTACACCTATTCATACTGCCTGTTTCCTACCTGATGCATTTTCTCTCTTCCCTTCCTTCCTTTGTAGCAGGTAGTAGCTGTCCCTCCAGCAAACAACAGACCCTCAGGGTATAGGAGGCCAGGCTCTCCAGGGCCTGGGGTTTGGCTCCCCTGTGTCTCGAGCCCCCCACCCACCCCACTCCTGGGGTGGGGGGTGATGCTCCCAATCCCTGGGCTCCGCAGGGCTCCCTCCATGGCCAAGGGGGTGAGGGGGTGGGGGTGATGCTCCCAATCCGTGGGCTCCGCAGGGCTCCCTCCGTGGCCAGGGTGGTGGTGGTGGGGGTGATGCTTCCAATCAGTGGGCTCTGCAGGGCTCCCTCCATGGACAAGGGGGTGAGGGGGTGGGGGGGACGCTCCCAATCCGTGGGCTCCGCAGGGCTCCCTCCGTGGCCACGTGGGTGGCTGAGTGGCACCGAAGTGGGAGACGAGCAAAGGCTTTAAGAGGCCGTGGGTGTGGGGACGCCCGGGGGCGCCGCGGGTGAGCACCTGCCAAGGCCCAAGGCCTGACCCCGGGGTCCGGGGATCGAGTCCCGCATCGGGGAGCCTGTGTCTCCCTCTGCCTGGGTCTCTGCCTCTCTCTCTCTCTGGGTCTCTCAGGAATACATACACAAAATAATAAGAAAAAAATAAAATAACAGGTCGCGGGTGGAAGAGAAGGGCGGCCCCCACTGCTATCCCCCCGCCCCGTGTCCCCCGCCAGCCAGAGCAGCAGCGCTGCTATGGAAACTGCAAGCACCCGCAGTCCTGGCTGCACTGGCACTTGCAGTGGAGACAGAGACAAGGGCTTCGTCGTGCTCTGTTGGATACTGATGCTCAGTCGCCGGTACCCTCGGGCTGCACCGTCCCTGCTCTTTTGTCCCCTTCCCTGTGGCCTGGGGGTGCAGGCTGCAGAGGACCACCCCCAGCCGGGCCTGCTCACTATCCTGATGACAACCCGAGCTTTGCACTCTGCTGGCTTCACTCTGGGAGGTGGGGGGCCCTGCGCTCTGTCCCCGGGCTGCTGACCTCCAGCTCCCTGAGTCCAGCCTACTGGCAAGTCGTGCATCAGTGCCCCCCCGCCCCGCCCAACTTCCCCGACCCCCCTACTAATAAACACATTGTCCTGGAGACACCTGCCACTCCGAGGCAGTATGATGGGCAACACTCGTCCCAGCGGGAGCAGCCCCGGCCCGCACTCGGAACAGGTGGCTGGACACTTTCCTCCCAGAGCGAGCACAAATCACAGCCCTCTGCACACCCATCTACTACTGCGAAGATTAGTAAAACTTCTCTGTTGGCTGCAACATTTAAAAAGAGGTCAGTTGATCATATCCAACCTTAACCATAATAATGCTGGGAGGACGAGAGTCTTGGAGATTGAATAATGGGGTGCGAGGGCCCCTCACCCCGGTGGCCAGGTTAGATCAGCCACAGCGTGCAGGGGGTCGCTGTGGACAAACACAGCTGGGGTTAGCACCTGCCGAAGTCTTGGTCGGCTTTTCCAATATTTGCACTTTGAGAAGAGCTTTCTGCTTGAAATGCAACCTTTCTTGCTTGAAGCTCCCGTGTGCAGTGGGAGAAAGTCCCTGGCCACCTCTGTGTCTGAGCTTCTCAGGGACTGGCTTTCTCATACTCTTAGGGTGTCCCCGCCTCTCCCCCCTGCCACCCCTAAGCAACACCCATTTTCTCTGGTTTCAAGCTGCTCTGTTCTGGGAGAGATAACTGTGGAAAAATCTTCTGACCCATTTGCTTGCAAATGCTTTTCTTGGGTGAGAAATATTTGATATTCTTAAAGCTCTTGCCATATAAAGTAGGGTGATTTTCAAATTCTATTTGATCCATCTAAAAGCTAGCTAGGCTTGTTCTCAGAGAAATTGTTGTACAGGGACACACAAAAATAGTCCTAATTCCTGACTGTGATTTCACACTCGCAGCTTGCTGCTCACCGGGGTATTTGGATGAGATGGGTGGGTGGGGGTGAGGACATAATCACTAATGGGCCTCCACCTTCTTTCCCCGAGAGAATGGAGCAAGGAATCTCTGGCTAAGAATTTAACAGAGTCCTTGCATATGGTAATTTTATTTTATTTTATTTTATTTTATTTTATTTTATTAATTTATTTATTTTTACATAAAAAAAATTGGAGTTCAATTTGCCAACATATAGCATAACACCCGGTGGTGACGGGCACTGAGGGGGGCACTTGATGGCATATGGTAATTTTAAAGCTTAGGGCAGGGCTTCCTGTAATAAGAGAGCTGCAGTTCTGTGTGTGTGTGTGTGTGTGCACACCTATCAATGGGTTGGTGACCATAGAGGCAGAGTTTGAATTTGAGGATTTATAGAGGAAGACATAGACATGGCCAACAAGCACATGAGGAAATGCTCCTCATTACTGGCCATCAGGGAAATACAAATCAAAACCACAATGAGATCCCACCTCACCCCAGTGAGAATGGGGAAAATTAACAAGGCAGGAAACCACAAATGTTGGAGAGGATGCGGAGAAAAGGGAACCCTCTTGCACTGTTGGTGGGAATATGAACCGGTGTAGCCACTCTGGAAAACTGTGTGGAGGTTCCTCAAAGAGTTAAAAATAGACCTGCCCTACGACCCAGCAATTGCACTGCTGGGGATTTACCCCAAAGATACAGATGCAGGGAAACGCCGGGACACCTGCACCCCGATGTTCCTAGCAGCAATGGCCACGATAGCCAAACTGTGGAAGGAGCCTCGGTGTCCATCCAAAGATGATGGATAGAGAAGCTGTGGTCTATGTATACAATGGAATATTACTCAGCTATTAGAAATGACAAATACCCACCATTTGCTTCAACGTGGATGGAACTGGAGGGTATGATGCTGAGTGAAGTAAGTCAGTCGGAGAAGGACAAACTTTATATGTTCTCATTCATTTGGGGAATATAAAAAAATAGTGAAAGGGAATAAAGGGAAAGGAGAGAAAATGAGTGAAAATATCAGTGAGGGTGACAGCACATGAGAGACTCCTGACTCTGGGAAACGAAAAAGGGGTGGTGGAAGGGGAGGTGGGCGGGGGGTGGGGTGACTGGGTGATGGGCACTGAGGGGCACACTTGGCGGGATGAGCACTGGGTGTTATGCTATATGTTGGCAAATTGAACTCCAATAAAAAAAATTAAAAAAAAGAATTTGAGGATTTGGGGGTGGGGGAGGGTTGGTGGTAAAGGGAAGGTTTTGCTGTGCATAATTATAGGTTGTTAACTCCGCTGTGAGAGAGGCGGCCTTGCAGACTATGGGGCAGGAGTTCAAGAAACCATACAGGGTTGAAAGGGGTGATGCGAAAAGGTAATGTGAGAAGGCGCGGGCAGGTGTAGCAAGCGTTCAGTTGTGTTTGACGTGCAAAGTGTTTGTTTTTAATTTGGGGTGATTGCCAAATCACCAAACTTTGGAGACTTTAGATAGAAACCCAGATTTCTATCTTCTTTTAAGCAATTGGAGGATCTGCACGGTAGCGGTTGGAGGGACTGCTAGAGGCTGCTTCCTTTAGGGAAGGCGCACCTTCCTGGGTCTGCCGTGGTTTTACACCTGGCCGGCCTCTCTCGTCGGCATCACCTGTGTGACTGCTCCAGACGTGTGAGTTTGTGAGTCTTGGTCCAAGACTATCTTGCTGGATTCCCCTTTGGAACTTGAAGTGCCAAAGTCATCACTCGGGGTTCTGCTAAAGGCTCGCTTCTTTCTTGGGGCATCGTGTGGGATGGCTGGCTCAGATCTGGTAGGGGAAGGAGATAGGTCCTGGAGCCCCTGAGGGTAGGGGTGTCTTGCATGGTAAATGAAGTGTCGTAGTCCAAGGTGTGTTTGTGCAGGTAACCAACGCTGTGCCGCGCTAACGTCTAGGCCTTAGATTCACAGAGGCTCGGCACAGTAGGGGTTTACGCCTTGCTCACTGCACACACTGGGTCTCAGGTAGGTGGGCACTTGCCCATCTTGTAGTGATGCTGCACCTGAAACACGCAGCCTCCAAGGACTTTGGAGCTGGAGAGGAGGAGGAGTGGAGACTCCCAGGCAAGGAGTTCATGACCAGGCCTAGACGTGGAAAACATCACTGGCAATCATCTCCCATGGTCTAGGCCCCAGCCATATGCCCTAACATTAACTGCAAGTGAGCTGGGAAAGGAGGCTTCCTGCGTGCCCGGGAAGAGGAGAAGGAACGAGGACTGGTTAACACAGTGTTGTCTACTACAGAGCATCAAGGAAAGACACGTTTTCTTTCTTTCTTTTTTTTTTTTTAGAAATTTTTTTAAAAGATTTTATTTATTCATTCATGAGAGACACACAGAGAGAGAAAGGCAGAGACACAGGCAGAAGGAGAAGCAGGCTCCATGCAGGGAGCCCGATGTGGGACTCGATCCTGGGACTCCAGGATCATGCCCTGGGCCAAAGGCAGGCGCACTAAACCGCTGAGCCACCCAGGGATCCCCTGACACGTTTTCCAGATGTGGGCAGACCTGAGGATAGGAGAGCAGTGTTGGGAAGTGGGATGCACCTCTTGTTGGAGGGGGTTAGTTTTCTGGGTCCATTTCCCCCCGGGGCCATGGGCAACATCGTCTTTAGCATAGAACCTTGCGTTCTCTTCCAATGTTGTAATTCACTTTAATTCCCCCAACCTTTTAGGGAAATCCAGTACACATCCCTGTGTGGCCTTCCGCTGAGTGATGCAGAGAATAAAGAGACAGCACACTAAAAGGAGGAGCCGTCTGCACACGTGCCTCTCTGCTGGCTCCCTTAGAGAAGCAGCAGCCGCCGTCTGAAGTCTACGTCGCGGGTCCCAGACAGTGACCAGCCCTAAGGTGAGTGGTGACCTGCCCTGGAGGAGCGAGTGCTTCCCAACAGGGAGCTCAGGCAGGAGGTAACTGGAGCCTTGCTTTGTTCCTGCCTACCAAAGAAAGCTGACCTTTGAAAGAGGGACGCTAATTGCCGGGGTTGTGCTTTCCCATAAAAATAGCTCAGAGCCCAGGTCTTATCCAGTAGCCTTTACTATTGATTAACACCGTTGACTGAGAGCCTACGGAGCCAGGCACTACACCAGCCACAGGCTTTGCAGCCTCATCTCACTAATCCTCATGACAACCTCATGAGGTGGATGTAGTTCTTCCCATTTTACAGGTGACAAAATAGAGTCCAAGAGGTTATTTAGTCTCTGGTCACAAAGCTGGTGAGTGGCACAGCCAAGAGTTTAACCCAAGTCTGTTTGATCCTAAAGCCAGTCCTCTACTTTCCTCACCAGCAATGGGGCAACTCCATTATAGTCATTGATGAAGGATGACTGTCATTTTCTTTAGCAGTTAAGACTTCTCAGGGGATCCTCAGTAACTAGGCCTCTGTCTGTGACTCGTTGGGGTCTGCTGATTATATTCCAGGATTTGAGGCAGGTTGGAGATTCCTCTCAGGTCGTAGTTGGAACCAAAAGTCCTACTTTGTGAAACGCTTTAGAGCTAGACGTCCTAAAATCCTGGGAGAGCTGAGACGGGAACAGATTCCAGGCCTGCTCAGCAGTTTCTATCACTTTTTCGTAGTACAGAGAGTCCTGGAGTATCAGGCTGAAAATAGATGAAAGGGATGAAAGAAAGAAATAAGGAAAAAAGGAGGGAGGGAAGAAAGGAAGGAGGATTCACGATACAACACACGTACATACGAATCATCTAAACGCCGTGATTGTTAGTATTTTTTTTTAAAGATTTTATTTATTTATTCATGAGAGACAGAGAGAGAGGCAGAGACACAGATCAAGGGAGAAGCAGGCTCCATTTGGGGAGCCCGATGCAGGACTCGATCCCAGGACCCTGGGATCACAACCTGAGTCGAAGGCAGATGCTCAACCGCTGATCCACCCGGGCAGTTCTGTTAGTGTTTAAACTTCCACACACCACTCATATTTAAAAAAAAAAAAAAAAAAAAATAAATAAATAAATTTACAAAAATGATATTCAACTCTAGTAGTCTTTTCGTAGCAGGCTTTTGAGTATTCTTGTTGAACGTGTTAGCGCTATGGGGCTGCTGAGCATCAGTCCTCAGGTACTAGCTGAGATCCAGGTCCACCATGAGACAAGATGTAGGCCTAGAAGCCCTATAAGAGGGGAGGGGAGGACTCATTTCAGAGCTGGGGAACAACCAGATGATCCCACAGGCCTGTGTGTGTGTGGTGTAGTAGTGACCTGACCCTGAAAGGGGGCAAAACCCGCATCTTTCTCATTTGGTTTTTAAAATTTAATTTACTTTTTATTTATTTATTTTATTTTAATTTTTATTTTTTTCTCATTCGGTTTTATAAACAGTTTAATAGGAGGATGCCTTGGAATTACCTGGGATGACATCAGTGATTTTCTCTCCATGTTCTATCTAGGTCTGCCTCATTTAAAAAAAACAGAAACAAAAACAAAAAAACCCCACAACTTGGCTTGGGCAGGGGTCCAATGTATGGAGGTTCAGAGCTGGCATAGTCTTCTTCTCAGGCACAGAGGTGGACACTCACAGAGCACAGAGCTGATGCCCCTTCCCCCGTGCCCCCTTCCTCCTCTAGTTCAGGAGCTTGGTCTTTGCAGCACCTACGCTTTTACATTCCGAAACTGAGAAGTAAAATCTGTCTTCCTTGGCCTTGCGTCTGAGGGGGGCCCCGCAGAGGAACACGCAGAGCCTTCATGGTTTATAAATGAATAAATGAGTGGATTAAACTGACTGGAGGTTGGAGTTCAGTGAAGTATCAAGTTTTTCATAGTTTCCTCCAAGTACAACATTGAAATGACCTCATTTGAAGTGTTGGTTTAGGGCTTTTGCTTTTTAAATAAAGGCTTCAACCCGTTCCATTAGGTAAGTCAGGCTGCATTACCTAAAATATGCTGTTTTCGGCTGCGGGGAGGAAGGGAACAGAGGGCGTGTTGGAAGTCAGAGAACGTCCCTGACAGTTAAAGTGGAATCAATACCCATTTCTTCTTGGGACCCAAGTGTATCGTTTAATTTCTAGGCATGGAGAGAACCCAGGCCTTCCAATTAACAACTCATTTTTCTTTTTTTCCATACTGAGTGTAATAAACACTGTAAACTCGAAAAAGAGAGGAAAAAGAAAAACGATGAAATAAAATGTGAAAGACAGAAATCCTGTTGCCTTAAGGCTACTTAGGGGCTTTTATTCAAAACAAAGGATAAGGTAACCATGTTATCTCAGGTCTAAACTGAGGCTGCTTTTAGAGCAGCTGGTAATCCGAGAGGGTGCTTGGGTGTTGGGGAGGAGGTGGGGGGGGGGCAGGTGCGGTGTGGGGGGTGGAGTGGGGAGGAGCTGCAGGTAGGAGTTCCCACATCTCCTCCCAAGAGGATGGGAGTCCTTCATTGAGGAAGCTGAGAGGAGGGACTCATTGGCTCCCTGGTGCCTGTTATTTGAAGACCAATAATCCTCATTTATTGACATCCACTGATGCCAGCGACATTAATGACCTTGAATCCTTGCATTTCTTAAGATGACTATTATTTCCTCATTTTCTAAGAGTAGAAATGGAGGCTTGGAAAGGTTAAGAAATTTGCCTGCTGACTTGTTAAAACAAATGGAGTACTTATTATGCATCAGGTCATGCTCTAGGTACTTTCAAAGTATCAGCTTATTTCTTCTTCGTGATGTTCCTATGATGTAGGCCACTTGTATTCTCCCCATTTTACAGATGGGGAAACCGAGGCAGCAGAGGTAAAGGGACTCATCCAAAGTCACGTTATTAGTAATGGAAGGGCCGGGATTCAAAGCAAGTCTGTCTGACTCCTCCAATCTTTTTTTTCCCTGCCTCACCATGTTGCAGGTCAAGAAGCTGAAAAATTTCACAAACATCACAAAATCCAGAAAATAACATATTATTTTTACTGATATATTTTCCAGGATACCTTTATATTTTTTTCCCCTACTCTTTTTGGCAGTGTGCTTTGGTTGCCTCTTTACATGACAAGGATTTTGTAATATCAATTCTTTTTTCTTTCTTTCTTTCTTTCTTTCTTTCTTTCTTTCTTTCTTTCTTTCTTTATTTATTTATTTATTTATTGTAATATCAATTTCTATGGTGCTAATACATAATTCAGTCCTTCCTTCAGCATGATCAAAGCTTTTTCATTTTACTTGTTAGAGTTGAAAATACATAAATCATGTGATACCACACAGAGACAACCTTGTTTAATACAACTACGGTATTTTGGCCTATGATAAGGGAGTTATGGTAAATTCTGTTTTGTACAACTCTCACCAAAAAAGAAAAAAATACTGAGTGCATGTATAATTGTGTATCATGTCTTATTGCATATATTTCTGACAGAAAAGAACTTTTGTTTTGAGTAGGCTTCGACGCCTAAATGGAATCTTCCAGTTATAATATTACATGTTTGAAGATTCAAATGATTTTCCATATACTGGCTTCTGGTTCGCTCCATTTCAAATCTTGTTTCTCTTCTGCTACATACAAACTTCCAGTGGGCACCCACCTCCCAGGGGGATGCTATAGATAGGGTGACAATCTATTCTGGGGTTTTCAGGCCAGTACCAATTTATACTTGTTGTCTTGGCATAATTATTAATACGGCCTTTCCATTCCCTGTCAAAAGGGTCCGGGGGGAGGAGGAAGGAATTAAAGAGGCTCATCCATTTCTCCTCTGATTCTTGGGGGAATCCTCCCAAAAAAGTAAGGAGGTGGCTTGGTGCCACCTCCCTGTAAACATGCTGACAACTGGACCTCCTGATAGACTAATGATTTTTGATAGGAAAAGTCTTTATATATGGAATGTTCTTGCCTGGATATTTCTGATTTAAGATTACTTATGGCCAACAAATCTAGATGTTAAACATTTATAAGGTATGATCCCCGGAGGAGATCATGTCATCTGTACAACTATCTGGGTATAAACTGAGGATGTTTCATAACCTAAAAACCCCCTGCTGTGAGAGGGCATGTGTAAACCTCATCTAGAGACCCCATGTGTTATTACTCCGGGCCAGAGGATGTGTGTCTGATGTGGGACGGAAAGACCTGGTGGTCATGCAGACCTCACTCTGTTTTGCCTATGTTTCCTATTTATTTATATCCTTAAAATTACTAGTACAGCTTGGTTTTGGGCAAAGTCTCTGATTTGAGTCAGATTTGACAACCTGAAAAAAAAAAAAAAGATTTGACAACCTGATCCTGTAGGTTGGCTCACCTGGTTGGAACTGTATATATATATATACAGGGGGCACCCTAGCCTTCAGACATATGCACAGTGTCATGTGACCTCTGGCCTTGTAGCTCTGTGTTGAGGTGCTGGGCGTGTTGGCCTTGAAGGAGTTTTTCTGGGATCCTACCGAGATTTGACTAGACACAGAAATGACTGGCAGCTTCCCAGGTGCTGCTGCTGTTGCTGTTCTGAGAACCTCTAGCTTAAAACCACTGATTGGACTCTCTGGGTATCGGGCCCATTCTTGGGTCTTGCTCAGACAACAGGAATCTGCGAGTCTTTGATACCTCACTTCCCAAATCATGCTTATGAGAGCTTTTGGGCCTGACCTTGTAGGACTAAGGTATGAGTCTATCTGACTCCCAAGAACCACTGCATCAGCACATTTTTGAGTCCCAGGCTCCCTCAATGACTTTAGCATCATTTAAACCAGAGAATTTAATTTTCCGGGGGACCTAGTCAGAACAAGAACCTCACAGACCTTCAGCAAATTTCTGAATTCGAATGAATCAGAGATACGGATTATACGAAGGCTGTTGAGGACCCAAGAAATAGTACCTTTCCCCTCTGGCCCTATTGTTGAGCATTGCATATTAGAGAATCCAGAAGGAGATTAAATGGCCTAATAATAAATGCCAACAACAGAGAGATACCCCAAAGTTGGGTAGAAAGTCTTTCTCATGATCATATTCCCAGGTTGAAATTAAGGTTCAGTAATTAAATGCCCTTGAAATTTCAAGTCCAGAGATGGTAAGGTCCAAAGGATGTAGAATTAGAAATAATTACCTTTTGTCCTTCAGTTAAACACTCTTATGTTAAAAGCCCCCAGATCACTGCCTCCATTTTCTTATTCTGCTGAGTCACTGGAACCCGCATCATGCATGTCATGTACAACCAAGTCAAGTCGTAGCAGCCTGTACCACTTCTGCTGAGACCTCCCTCATGGTCCCAGAGCCTTAGCTGAAGGCCAAATGGCCTGAACCCTCCCCTAGTGGCTCATTTGCCTTTGCCAAAATCTGGGGTCTGTGAGAGGCCAGAGTGCAGGGAGCAATGGCTGGAAGCCACCATGCACACAGCCTTCCTTCTAAGGAAGCAGTCACTGGTGTGAGGACAAAGCCACCGTAGTCTGCAGAAGAGGGAAGAAGCTTTTCCCATTAACCCATACCAGTGGGCTTCACCACTCAGTGTGGCCTCTGAGGCCCACAGACCCAAGGTTCCGTCCTGAGGGATTCTGATGAAGGCTTGGAGCAGGGCCCGGAAATCGGTATTTTCACAAGCACCTGAGGTGATTCTGATGAAACTTTGGTCGGCTGCATTTGATTGCAAATTCTTTGAATGTATTCCCAGTTTATAGCACAGCATCTGGAACTTATTAGGAGCTCAATGAATATTTGTGTACTGAATAAATCACATTGAATCTGAAAGGTGAGAAGGGAGGATAAAAAAAAAATCTGTGGAAGAATTTCATACTGTTCTTCAGTGTACCGAGAGTTCTTCTACAGCTTTGTCAAGGATAGACATTTCCCTTACAACGTATTTGTTAGTAAGTCCTTAGGTCTTGATGGAGGTGGGACTGGGAAGGAGTGGGAGGGGACATTATAAAGTCAATTGCTTCTAAAATTACGGGGACTGTGTACGTATATCAAATGATCACATTGTACACTTTAAACATATTATAATTTTATTTGCCAATTATACCTCAATAAAGCCAAAGTTATGTCAAGCTGTTTGCCAATGAATGTCACCTTCTACAGTGAATGGTGGGGACCATTAAACAGTCAGGTAGAACCTACATTGGATGCAGAATCTAATTTATTTTCTCATTGCTTTATAGTCATAATTTTATGCAGCCACTTCTGACTTGAGCTCCCCTTTGGCTTCCACCTGTATCCTGTTAGCCCTTATCACTAACACCCCTGCTTTTTAAAAACTTAGGAATTACGGATCAAATTCTTGTCTCCGTGGAAGTTTCTCGCATTGTGTCATGCTTTACTCCTTCTCTCCCCACATTGCCTGCACCTCTCTAAAATAGATCGTTAAATCTCTGCAGCCAATTTGATTTTCGAAGAAATCACTGAAAATCCTTCGATGAAGGAATTTAGCCAACAGCAATCTGTATAGAATGAAGTTTAAACTTACACGTGCCCATGCTCTGTATTTTTCAGCAAGTCACAGATTTTACTTATGTTGGCTTAGTGGTGAGTCCTCAAACAGGATGAGGCCTGTTTTCCTGCTGGTTGGAAAGTTGTCACCAGATCTAAGGGAGATGAAGTAGTTATGGAGCAAAATGTGGTTTCTGTTGGTTGGCCATGTGGTGTCCTTAAGGTTAATAGAGTAATCCAGGTGGACATGGGAATGTGTGAGAGCGGGTGTGCCACCAGCAGGAATCAGGGAGATCAGGAAAGGCTCCTGAGCCACCTAGCCACCGCTCTCCAGGCCTGAATACCTGCAGGTGAGGCCGGCTGGGTCCACTGTAATGTGAGCCACCGTGCAGTCAGTCTGCTCCTCCCTTTTGTTTCCGAATCTCCCATTGCAAGGGGAGAAAACCCAAATCCTCAGACATTTTATACACTGTGTTCTTTGGGGCATATCCTAAATTTTTCGGACTTTCCCCTTCCACCCATGAAGGAAGAAGACCCAGCTCTAAAAGCAACTCTGGGTGCTGACAGTGTCACATTCTAACACGGTCCCTATCCCCTTAGTCCCAGAGTAAACAGGTGCAATGGCTGCGGCCTCCTTCCTCCCCTCCTGGTGCTGCTTGTGTGCTCCTTTGGTGGGGACCCAGTACCTCTTCTATGAAGTGGCAGCTGAGGACACTCTGGCACTCATCACAGCCAATGAAAGGCCCAAGGAAGGAGTGAAGACTGAGAACAACGACCATATTAATTTGAAGGTGGTGGGGCAGGATGGTTCTGGGGTGTAGTTTAAGATTAAGAGGCACACATCACTTAGGAAACTAATGAAAGCCTACCGTGAACAACAGGGTTTGCCAATGAGGCAGATCAGATTCCGAGTTGATGGGCAGCCAATCAATGAAACAGACACACCTGCACAGTGGGACATGGAGGGTGAAGAGACCATTGATGTGTTCCGGCAGCAGACAGGGGGTGTCTACTAAAAAGGGAATCTGCTCCTTTATTCCAGAACTCTGTTCCTCCAGACCAAGAAGACATTCTCAAATAGAAAGCTGTAATTTGGTTCCTCCGCACCCTGACTACGACAGTAGAGTTTTCTCTATTCTTTTGTTTTCCCCTTCCCCCCTCCTCTATTGTACGTAAAGTGTGTATGTGCACAAGCATATTCTCCTTCTTCTTTTTTTTTTTTAAAGATTTTTATCCATTTATTCATGAGAGACCCAGGGAGAGAGAGACAGGCAGAGACACAGGCAGAGGGAGAAGCAGGCTCCACACAGGGAGCCTGACGCGGGACTCGATCCTGGGTCTCCAGGATCACGCCCTGAGCCAAAGGCGAATGCGCAACCGCTGAGCCACCCAGGTGTCCCTCCTTTTTTTTTTTTTTTTAACTAAATGGCCAATGGTATGTTTTGATTGACATCAAATGGAGATGGGATGGGGGAGAATACTGCTTCTGTGAAAATACCCCCTCTTTCCATTAGTGGCAGGCGCACTCTGCTCTTATGTTCATATTCCAGTAAGTTATTTTGCTCGCACTGTTTAACAACAACAACAACAAAAAGACAACATAAAAATCCTTGCATACCTTGTTCGATTGGAGAATTTTAATGTTTTTCATTTATCATTGTAAAACCAAGGACAATTTTATAACTTTTTTGTATGTAGCTATTACATGTAGGGCAATCTGTCTTTAAGTAGGGATAAGTTACTCTAAAAGAAATGCATCCTAGATAGTTTTCCCTCCAAGTCAAGCATCTTGTTGTTTATTTTTCATTTTTCTAAAGATTTTATTTATTTATTCATGAGAAACATACACAGAAAGAGAGAGAGAGAGAGAAAGAGGCAGACACACAGGCAGAGGGAGAAGCAGGCTCCACACAGAGAACCCGATATGGGACTCGATCCTGGGTCTCCAGGATCACAACCTGGGCCAAATGCGGCACTAAACTGCTGAGCCACCAGGGCTGCCTAGCATCTTGTTGTTTAAATAAACTTCTTGTTAAAAAAAAAATAAACAGATGCATATCATGTACGTTGGCCAAACACAGAAATTGGGTCTCAGCCACTGCACTCATCTGCCATCTCTGTTGGTCTTCTGCAAATGTATGCAAACCATAACCCAGGGATAGTTGGTTTTCATCAAAAAACCTGCTTCCCGTCTTGCATCTGCAGTATCAGTTTATTTGCCCAGAAATGATTTTACCTAATCTCTTCACTAGAGTTCTCGAACATTAGCATGCATCAGCACCACCTGAAGTTTGTGAACATATAGCCTGCTGGGTCCCACCCCTGAATTTCTGATTCAATTGGTTTGGGGAGGGGTCTGAGAATTTGCCTTTCTACAAAGTCTCCAAGTGATCCTGATGCTGTTGCTGGTCCAGGGACTACACTTTGAGAACCACTGCCCTAAACCGATTTTATTGATTCTGATTAACTTCTGTGATAAATGTAAAATATCATCTGGGTAATTTAAATAACATCAGGTGGAAATGATGTTTAATTAAATTAGATTAAATAAATTAAAGCGATTAGATCAATTTAAAATGCCATCAGATAAATTTAAATACCATTGGGTAAATTTAAAATACCATCAGTCAGAGATAATAGTTCACCCACAGATCCTCTGAAAAGCGGCAACAACAAAAAAAAATCAAGAGTAAGTGAGAGCTTTGAGAACCTCTTGCTCCTACAAATTCTTCAAAAATATATAGGAAGCAATTGAGGCAGTGAATTGTGCACATTTGTGTGTTGATACAAATACAACAGAACATACTAATGTTATGGGGAATGATTATATCAGCTCAGCTCAATTATGGCTCAGAATATATCACAGCCTGATAAGGTCCAATATGCTGATAAGGCAGGAGTTCGTTCTATCACTTACTTCAGAAAATGGTTATTGAGGGTCTATCATGTGCATGATGTTAGACTAAGCATAGTCATGGAGGTTAGATGACAAGACATGGTTCTAGGGGTTTGCAATTCGGGATGTGCTGTTAGAACCACAATACAAGATGTAGTATGAGTGTCATGAGAGAAGCACAAACACATTATTTTGGATGTTCAAAGGAAGAAAGGATCCTTTGAGGCTGAGCTGTATAATGGAGAGAGAGAAGAAGTGTGATCGAGGGGGTCTTCCGAGGGGACAGTGAACTTCCCAGGTCAGAGACTGTGCCTGTGTATTTGAGGGCACTGCTGTGGCTCCTGTGCAGGTAGGTGGTCATAGAGTGTTTGTGGGCACGTGTCTTGAGGGATGATTATGACTTAGATGGGTGGAAATGGGCAAGGGCTCTCATCAGAAGAGCAGAGAATTTTGAGGGGAAGCTCAAGGAAGATGGCAGGTACAACAGGGTCAGAGGGGAGGGCCCTACATACCAGGTTGAGAAATTTACTTTCAAAGTCTTTGGGGGGACTCCTTGTGGTTTTTGAGCTGGAGAAACAATCTGGGCAAATAAGAGGGATGAATTGGGATAGGCTGAATAGAATGGGTTACGTCCAGTAAGCATGTGCTGCTGAGCTAGGCTCTGTGCTAAATGCTCCGTGTGGAATATACCGTTTAATCCTCATACCGACTCTGACCAGTCAGTACATTGTCATTCTGATTATCCAGATGAGGACACAGAAGCCTGGGAAACCTGAAGGGAGTTGCCCAGGGTCTCCTTATTACTAGCAAATACTGAGATGCTGAGGAAGGTGATGGTGGCAGGAGTCCTCAGCAGGGGACATGTTCCGGCAAGAAGTGTTGCAGAGATGGTATCCACAGGGCTAGGCAATGGTCAATTTTGAGATGACGAGGAGAGAGACAAGTGAAAGGTGATTCCAAAATCTCGAGGCTGGACAACTTGCGGAGAAGTGTTACCATTACCTTGTTTTCCGGTCCTGATGACATCAGTGTCATAAAGAGGCTTGCATGTTTTTGAGAAGGAACTTTAGAAAACAAAAGGGAGAGGGATATGTGGTTGAAAAGGATGTGAAGAGAGGGAGATGAGGGGGGGGACCATACTGCCAGGACGCTGCTGTGTGAGGGGCACAGACATAGCATCCACTTTGATCCTCTTTTCAGCACCACCAAAGCTCCAGAATCTCCTCGTTGTCTCTGCCTCTCTATGCTATGAAGTATGATTGCAAATGGTCACAATTTCTTTGCACCTCCCTCCATAAAGAGATAGGGTCAATTTCCGCGGTCTTTGGATTTGGTCTGACCTTGGCCATGTTTGATGTGGTGGACGTGAAGTTGTGCAAATTCTAAGCCTGCTCCTTGAGATGGGTTGCGCGTTATACTTGCTCTCTCGTAGCGTGGCCACCATGTAAGGAAGGCCCTGCTGGCCTGCTGAGGAGGAGCCTAGAGAGCAGAGATAAGCCAGTACCAGCTGGGTCTCCAGACAGGTGAGTGAGGTCATCCTAGCCCACCTGGTCCCACCTGAGCCAGGTCAAAACCAAAAAAACCATCCAACCAAACTTTGGAATCATGAGTCAATAAATGGTGGTTATTTCAAGCCTCCAAGTTTTGGAGTGGTTTGTTACATAGCAAACGCTGGCTGGCTCACCATGTCACTTGGTGGACCCCTGGTCAATATGATCGGTTGTGGCTTTCCCAGACTTCCACAGAGCCACAGGACCCTACCACTTATTGTGTCACCCCACTGCAAACACTGGACTTCCCAGTCCCGGAGGGCTTAAGCGCCTTTCTTCATCTTTTAACAACAAAACAAAATAAGAAGTCAACTTGATGATGAACCTGGGAAAAATGTTCTCCTGAGTTCAACCGTTAAACGACTAGATCCCTTTGACTCAATCTCGATAAGAAAATTTCTCATAAAGGATAATTATTGTTGCCTACATTGGTGACTTCTAATTTCTAATGGGCATAAGTATAACCTGAATAGCTCATAAAGTGTGTATTCTTGGGCCCCATTCTCAGTGATGGGGCTCAGGAATCTGTGTTGGTGAGAAGGGTCCTGGGTAGTTATAATGCAGGTACTTCACTGATCACACTTTGGGAATATTGGCCTGAATATTAAAGATTGACTTTGAAATAGCCTATGTCTGCTCTCTGGGCTTGCTCCGTGATTTGCCCTTAATTATAAGTAATTGGAAACATTTCCTGAAACGGGCCAACTGGTAAACAAATATCAGTATGCCAAGAATGCCAATCTCCCATCCTTCTGCCATACAGATGCTGGATTTACTCGTGTAATTCCCTCTGTTCTCTTTGATATTTTTATTCCAAGTGAGGTATATTGAGGGAATTAATATAACGAGCGTCCTGTTCTGCAGGCATCTTCTTTAACTTTCATCAATCATTGACATTCTTATTCCCAGTTACCAAGGAGGCTTGAAAAGGTACACAGCAAGCAGGGGGCAAAATTAATTGGTGTCTAGATTGCCTTAACAGTTCTGTCTCCTTTCTTCTCAGTGTCATTCCTGAAAAGTGTTGTTTGGATGAGAAATATTCAAAATGTGTATGGGGGAGGGGAGAGAGAGAGAGAGAAAAAGAGGGAGAAAGGGAGAGAAGGAGGGAGGGAGAGAGAGCGAGTGAGTTGAGTTAGGTAAGAAAAAGGAGAGAATGTGTAAAATTATTAAAGAGCGATGTGTACAGCTGTTATTTCCTTTCAAGTTTTCAAGTTTCGGGAAAATTTGCGCAGACTTGAAGAAAGGACCCTGTCCTTTGAGTTTGCATGGTGTCAGTTCAAGTTTGCGTGGCTTCCTTTCTGACCAACTTCTCCACCCGACAACTCAGTAGTTCCTGCAAGATGGTGATAGTTGAAGTAAGAAGAGAGCTGGGAATCTTTAG
The DNA here is from genome assembly GCF_048164855.1 of Canis lupus baileyi. NCBI lineage: Eukaryota > Metazoa > Chordata > Mammalia > Carnivora > Canidae > Canis > Canis lupus. The sequence goes on from NC_132857.1 coordinate 5,609,141, forward strand.
AAGAGGGACGGATTTTCCCTGTGCTCAACCGGGACTCTTTAAGTTCACCTTTTCACTCTTTTCCCCACCTGGCTAGAATACAGAACTTTTTCCCTCCCTTTGGTAGTTTTTTAGGGTTTTGATGGTGTCTGCTGGCTGCGTTAGTGAGGGTTTGAATGAAACAAAAGCGAGGTGACCATTACACAGGGGAGAGGCTCTGGTTTTTCTTTGTAGTAGAGGGATCAAGATGTGTGGGTGAAAATGAGAGAAGCAAGAGAGTAAGACGCTAGGCCTCCTACGATGTCAAATCACATCTGAACTATTTCTAGATGATTTCCAAATAACTAGTAACTTGCTTTGTTTCGAACATACCTTCAATTTAGTGAAATAGAATCAGTCCATCTGATTTTTTGATTGGGTTAGCCTCTCGACTTGGCTAAAGCCACGGTTTTTCAACCCAAGGTGGTGTGTTTGGAGGGTGGCGGCGGGGGGGGGGGGTAGTAGGGAATTCCAGATCTGAATCTACTAGAGAGACTTCTTTTTTTGCTTCAAAACACACCTGCTCAGGCTTCCCTCACTTTTGGTTGCTTTGGGGGTCCCGAAGGGGCACCCTGTTGAGAGTCTTTCAGTTAAAGGGCCACATTCAGGGAATTTGAAAGGCCTAAGATGGTTCCCTGTCCTCAGCAGTTTTAATAAAAAATAAATAAATAAATAAAAGGGAGTGAACTGATGGTTGATTTTCCAAAAGAGAAAACATGAATGATACTATGCTTATCCTAAATGATTGGGGAACCATTTCTTCTGGGGAGGCTTAGCGGCCTAGGCGCTTCGGGTCACGTTCCGGGGAGGCACTGAAGCCTACAGCACAAACGTGAACCTTTGGTTCATCTGAATCCTTGACTTCTCCTTTGAACTTCTGCACGGAAGCCGTTTTCAGCTGCCTCTGACAGTGGAGGCCTTTCTCTTTTGAATGTTTGTTTTATGATCTAAAACCCAGCCTCACTCGCAGAATAGTAACTTCCCTGCACGACAAGGCCGTGTGCCATCCGGGGATTTACTAATGGCTAAGCCGCATTATGAACGGAGATTTATGATCACCTTCCCAGTCAATTAAAATTCCAGATATTACTAAGACAGAATTCAATTAAGGTTAATTGGGGCTTCTGAAAACTGCTTTTCCAAAGGGAAACCGTGATGGGATTGTGACTCCTAGTGGGTTTCGATCAGTTTTAAATAACTTTCCGTGCCTTTCTTTTCTTGGCACAAGGCACATCCTCCCCCTGCTGCCTGGCTCCTGCTATTATCATTCGATTCAGATGTTGATTTTTCTGTCATAAGTTATCACGGTGACTTATTTGGTTTTCGCCTTGTCTTTTTCTTAAAAGCGACACAACAGCAACAACAACAAAAAAAACCGAAACAAAACTCTGGAGCCTCTCAGCAGCCCAGAACCCTAACGAAACCCTAACCCGTGTCGTGCAGAAATCGCAGTGGTCTGACATGAGAGAAATATAGTCATTTGCAAGACTGTGACAACATTTCGGAAGCGATTACCCAAACTGGAAAAACAACCCATTTCTTTTTCTTTGTCATTAAGGTGGATGGAAAGGTTGGCCAGCATGGCCAGTGAGGGGGGAAAGGAAGCAAGAAGGGGAGAAACAGGTGCAGACCAGAATTACCATGCGAGTCAGGCTTTCCATTCTCCCCTAAATTTTATTTTCTTGTCGTCAGGGGCTATTGTGACAGTTCTTAGCACAGTTGATTGAACTGGGAAAACACATGGGACGGGGCCCGAGTCACCGAATGCAGAGCATATAGCCCGCAGCTCACAGAGCAATCTGGAGCAAGGAGTGAATAATAATTGCAGCGGTTTATGTTCCCCGAATTGCCAACCTATTGTTCATCACTGGAGGCTGGTAACACAAAGCTAGAGAGACATTTTCCTTTTTGGCAAGAAGAAATGAGAAGTGTGCGAGTTGGGGAGAGACGTCTCCGCTGCTTCGATGTGCTCAGCAGGGCCGGGCACTTGCCACAGGCAGACAGGAGCCCCGACCGAGGCTGCCTCCTTCTAGAATGAGCAACTGCCTCTGCGTCTCCCAGGCCCGCGGCCCTCACTGTCCAGCTGCCCTCAGGAGAGACAGAGAGAGATAGAGACACAGGCAGCGGGAGAAGCAGGTGCTCTGTAGGGAGTCTCATCGGGACTCGATCCCGTGACCCCGGGGTCACAACCTGAGCCGAAGGCAGACACTCAACTGCTGAGCCCCCTGGGTGCCCCTCAGTGAGCTTCTTTCCAGTGACCCTTTAGTTGGCAAGACGGATGCACCCTGGAACTGTTTTGTAGGGATGACGGTGATGGTCTCATCAGCCTGGTGCTCCCCCCCATTCCTTTAATCTGCCAGTGGTACACAATCTAGGAAGGAAGGTACCTTTCTTTCTTTCTTTCTTTCTTTCTTTCTTTCTTTCTTTCTTTCTTTCTTTCTTTCTTTCTTTCTTCTGCCAGTTTCCTGTTTCTGATCTCTCTCTCTCTCTCTTTTTTTTAAAAGATTTTTAATTTATTTATTCATGATAGACATAGAGAGAGAGGGGCAGAGACACAGGCAGAGGGAGAAGCAGGCTCCATGCAGGGAGCCCGACATGCGACTCGATCCCAGGACTCCAGGACCGTGCCCTTGGCCAAAGGCGGGAGCCAAACCTCTGAGCCACCCAGGGATCCCTGGGTCGACTGGAAGAGGAGACCGGCCAAGGAGAGATTTTAAAACTGTACAGAGGTGAAGGGGAGAAGTTTCTGTAATCAGAAATCTGGGGTATAATTATAAGATAGCCAGAAGAAAGAAAGATGCAGGTGGAAGAAGTCTCTAGAGCACGATTACTAATGAATTCTCTGTTCCTTATGGAAAAGAGCCACATTTGTAAAATTAAAAGTCAATGCCTCTTTGATGAGAGGATTTGCTGGCTGTGCCGTCCTCTTTTCAAATATTGTGTGCCTGGGAAGATGAGTGAGGAAGCTCAGCCTCTAGTCTGGGGCATTGGAGCAGAGCAGGGGGTCTGGCTTTTACCCCCTATTTCTTTTTTAAAAAGATTTTACTTATTTATTCATGATCTATATCTATATCTATATCTATATCTATATCTATATCTATATCTATAGAGAGAGGCAGAGACACAGGCAGAGGGAGAAGTAGGCTCCATGCAGGGAGCCCGATCCGGACTTGATCCCAGGATCCTTGGGATCATGACCTGAGCCAAAGGCAGCCGCTCAACCCCTGAGCCCCCCCAGCAGTCCCTTCACTGTGCATTCCAATGTTGGGGGCCGTGTAGAGTTCCTGGCTATGTGTTTCCGCTGACATGAAGTACAAGAGCAGCGGCCACCAGCGGGCACAGGGTGGCCCATCTGTCTGGTGGTAGAGCGTCTACTGAAAAACACTTACAATTTGACAGGAGAGCGAGAAACACCTACTGCATAGACCTGCAAAGTTACCTGCAGAAAAATTTGACCTTTGTAGTTGATCTCTTGAGTCACATAAAAAATGTCACCGATTAGTCGTCCCCTCGGCAAACCAGAGACAGGGCCCCAATGGGAAGCGGGTGGGACGGTTTGCTGCAGGCGGCCTCTGTGGGCAAGATAGAGCTCACTATCCTCTGGGCACTCGTGAGCTGGTCTTAAACACAGCCGTCGTTGTCATGAATTAAATTCTATAACCTACAATTGAATAGATTACGTTAGAAACAAAGGTAATAAATGCTAAAAACTCATCATTTTCTAATTATTTTATAATGCTTGATGTTTTGAAGCTTTCCGCGCCTGCTGTGTCCGTGTGGTAGAAATGCTGTGTAAGGACGATTCGGTGTCTCTTCCCGACTCCCCATCAGGTGACATCCTGTTGGTTATTCGAAATGAACCATGGTGGTAGTGTTTATGCTCTTGAAGAGGCAAATCTTGCAAGTCAGGGCAGTTTTTCTTTTAGAGCTGGACTGATGAACATTTACCAGCACAACACTGCGTACGTGTGAGTTGGGGGTCAGGGGTGGTGGTGGCCCAAGGCCTTGTGTACTAGATAAACACACATGTTTGTTTCTAAGTTGGGGGGAGTGTCTTAGTTCCAGCTGCTACAACCAGAATACCAGATTGAGGGGCTTAAACGGACATTTATATCTTATGGTTCTGGAGGCTAGGAAGTCTGAGGTCATGGTGCCAGCATGGTTGGGTTCTGGTGAGAATGTCTTCCTGAATTTCCTCACATGGGGATGACAGGGGGAGGGAGAGGAGGAGGAGGAGGAAGTCGGAGGGAGGGGGGGAGAGAAAGAGAGAGAGAGAGAGCGAGCTCGAGCTCAGCTGCCTCTTCTTATAAGGTCACCCATCTATCATGAGGTCCCCATCCTCATGACCTAATTGCCTCCCAAAGACCCCACCTCCAAATACCATCACATTGGGGATTAAGGTTTCAACATACGAATTTTGGGTTTTTGGGATTTTGGGATTTTGGAATTTTGGGAGGACACACACATTGAGTCCACAGTAGGGAGAAAAACTCTCAGCAGAGGGCAGACAGGGGGAGGTAGGCTCCTGGAGACCCCGGGCTTCCCTGGAGAGGGATGCTATCCAAGGATGGGAGGCTTCTGAGAGAGGGGCTGAAGGGTCCCGGATAAACTCTCTACACTTTGCAGTTGTGTCTGGGGCAGCCTGAGGTAGGAGGAGGTCTTCGAGAGCTCTTCTCTTCTGCTTTTTCCACTTGTGTTGGCCATCGGCATGTCAGCACTGGTCAATGGTCTTTACCAATACCCAGCCTCATTACTTACTACCGGAAACTTCTTTTTTATTTTAGAAAGATTTTATTTATTTATTCATGAGAGACACAGAGAGAGAGAGGCAGAGACACAGGCAGAGGGAGAAGCAGGCTCCCTGCGGGGAGCCCAATGGGGGACTTGATTCCAGGACCCAGGATCACGCCCTGAGCTGCTCAACTGCTGAGCCCCCCAGGTGCCCACTATTGGAAACTTCCGACAGACCCTGGGTTCTGTGGTTCAGGTTACATCATGGACTAAACGACTGGGTCCCCCCAAAAGTCATATGTTGAAGTCCTAATGTGTTGGGATTTGGAGATGAGGCCTTTGGGAAATAATTAGGTTTCAATTAGGTCATGAGAGTGGAGCCCCATGATTAGTGTCCTTGTAACAGGGGGAGGGACACAGAGGCTCTCTCCCCGAGCCAGCGCAGCGCACACCAGCAAAGACCAGGCAGGCACACCTGCAGGAGGAGGCATCCACAAACCTGGGTGGGGGGGCAGCTCATCAGATACCACACCCGCTGGCACCTTGACTTGGGTCTCCTCAGCCTTCAGAACCATAAGAAATGACATTGAGCCCACTGCACCTTTCCCCTCATAGCCTGCATTTTCTTTTCATGATACTTAATTTTCCTCCTTTATCTCTTATTTTTATTTTTTTATTTTTTCCTTCTTTTTTTCTTCTTTCTTCTTTCTTTTTCTTATTTTAATTTTGATCTTCTTTCCTCCCTTCTTCCTCTGTTTTGCTCTTCCAGTCCTTCTCTTCTTCCCCCCAATCATATAATATTTAGACTTCGTTCCCTTGTTTAAAAATATCAGTATCCCCTTTTGTTATTTGCTCCTTAAAGCCTTACCTCCTCCTGAAATACTTTAGTACCTTTTACTGCTGTGGGACTCTCAAGGATTTCCTGACTCGTGGCCCTAATGTTTCTCACCCCGGGAGTAGGTTGCGGGAATTGCTGGGGGAATTCATCTAGGCCGGGCAGGTTGATGCTTGCAAAAACGGTGCAGCTGAGGCTTCGCATCCCAGCTTTCCCTGAAAGAGGGACGGCAATTAACCTTGGCAGTGGAGCAGAACTCACTTGAATTTGTGCTTGTAAATGTGCATCTCTCCTTAAACAAATAGGAGGGGAAGAATCCAGATTTTCATCAAAAATAAATTAAAACTAGAGTCCTCACATTATGAAAGAATTCATGGGGAGATTTCTTCAGTGAACAGCTCGGGCCTGGCGTATTGAAGCTGTGTCTTGATTCACAGAAATTCAGCCCTGATAGGGCTTTGCCCAGTAGCACCCTGAGAACGTGAGGCGCCCCTGGGGGGAGCCACGTAGGCACTTCATGTGCTCAGTACATTGATTAACCAGTATCAATCCTTATTTCTTGTGGCATTTTGCTGCTTTTGGGGTTTTCTCCTGTTACGGGGGAAGCCAAGCCCAGGTGAGCCTGCTGTTTCACTCCCACCCATTAGGGCTTAAGACACAGCTCATTTATTTAGACTCTTGGCTCCGTCCTCTTTTCACTTTAGGCACGGATTTGGGTTTGTGCAACGCGTGGAGTGAGAAAGTAGGTCACTAGTGAAATGCTGCGTGCCACGGAAAAAGGATCTCCATCTGAACAGCACACAAAGGACCTTCACCAAAGGGACAGTCCAGACAGAGAGCAAGAGGCGAAGCCAGTGGAGGAAGGCCCTCCAGGAACTGTCCAGGACGTCCTGGCCAGGCCAGGTGTCTGCCCTGGAAACTCTGGTCTGGCGGCAGATTCACGCCAAGGTTGCCGGGGCACTATTGACGGGTGGTGGGTGGTCCCCACTTTCTTTGGGACAGAGTTTCCCAGAGGTCGGATGGGGAGATTGGAGCCTTGGAAGCTGGTTTTTCAACTCTGTGTTCACAAGGCCTCATCTCTAAGTCTCTCCTGCTCCCTTCGGATGATCTGGAATGTGGGGCCCCAGGGAGAAGGTGCAGCCCGGAGTGAAGTCGCAGAGACCACAATTCCCCTTTGAAGATGTTCTCTCCTTCCATTTACCTGCCCCCTCACGGCCTGCAGTGGCTCCCTGTTGCGACCGTCGCAGAGCACCCCAAACTTGGTGGGTTGAAACAACAGAAATTCATTCTCTTACCATCCTGGGCGGCTGGAAGTCGGAGAGCAGTTTCCCTGGGCTGAAATCCAGGTGTCTGCAGGGCCGTGTTTCCCCCTGGAGCTCAGGAGGGAATCCGTTGCTCAACTCTTCTCGATTCTTCGAGCAGCCAGGTTGCCTTCTTTTCTGCCTGTGTCAAATCTCTCTTTGCCTCTTCTTTACGAGGCTGCTTAGGATGGCATTCAGGGCCCATTGAGACCATCTGAGACGATTCCTCCAACCTCAAGCCCCTTAATCACCTCTGCAAAGGTTTCGCCAAGTGAAGTAACATTGACGGGCTCTGGCTATGAAGACCTGATATCTTGGGGGGCCCTCCTGCGGGCCCTCCACGGCGTCACCTCTCTTCACTTTTCCGCAGGACTGTGGTTCAGGGTTAGGGTGGCACTAACCATTCGTAACTACTGAGCAGCATCAGAAAGCTCTTCCGGGGACTTCCTGCCAACTGGGGGCTCTCTGTCCTCAGAGCAAACAGGTGTCTGGGTGTGTGTACAATGAGACACCCCGGCCAAGAGGGGCGTTTTAGCAGACACTGCTTTCAATGGCCTTTGCAGGGTGACAATAGAAGGCAGGGCGACCGAGCCAGGTCTATCCCTGTATCCACATTCTCTCGTGACCATGCACGTCTCTTGTCCTGCACGCGGGGCTAAACATTCCCACATCCACCACCTTCGTACATTGTTGCTCCGGCCAATGTCTCAGTAAAGAAGCCAGTTCCTCCTTTGGGAGGCCCAGAGAGGTAGAGAAGACCTGCCCACGGGGTCACGCCCTGGCCCCGCGCTCCTGGCCCCTCGCTCACTGTTCCGGGCTGAGCTCTTGGGACTTGTACCCTTCAGGTCCCACCGCTGGCTTCTCATGTACTGGGCGATGAGGGCTCCAGAGGGTCAGCCTGACCCTCGGGCTCCTCTTCTGAGTTGTCACCCTCTCCCCACTCCAGGGTTTTTGCCCCCTCTTTTCCCAGTCCAGGTGTGGTTAGAGAGCAGGAGGTTCTTTCTCTAGCTCTCCTGCTTCCTGCAGCAGGTGGACCAGATGCTCCACGGGCCCTAATGCTGCTCATCATGCAGAAACAGAACAGGGGGGACAGAAACCAGACACGGAGGGGGCGGGTAGCAAAGATTCTAGGCATCTTGTGACATTCCTTTGGCGACGGGTCCTATCTACAGTTCTGTGCTCCCTCTCTTAAATTGTGTTGGGAAATCCCACGGAGACGTTCCTGGACGTCCTTCTTGCCCCATGTGGCCCGTTTTAGCTACCCAGGGCTGCGTAGGCTGGATGCAGCCCATGCGGCTCAGGCCGACGGGCCTATGGATCTTCCCAGTCCTCCTTCCTAATATTTTCGAGGTGTGGGGGGCCTTATATCGGCTTCGGGTTCCCTGAGGTGGCTCTTGGGAACTGCTTTGCATGAGCGCCTTTGCACAGGCCGCCCATTCCTGTCTTGTGACATTCATTTCCCTGGACCTTCCCAAAAGCACGTGCGTGGGGTGCAGAGCCAGGCAGAGGTTGGACTAAAGCCCAAGACCAAGGTAGAGACTGCAAGCTCGGGCGACTTGGGGACTTAGGGACTCCTCTTCCTGGGTCAGAAATAGCTTTGTGTGGTCTCGGACACCAGAGGAAGGCCAGGCGACCTTCGGGACCCGTCTGGCCTACTTCTGTGTCCTCTCCGCCACCGCGACCATTCTCAGAGGGGGGAAGCTCGCAGGAGGGCCCCCCCCCCAGGCTTTCCTTCCTCTAGGTAAGTAGTCGTGTTCACCCTTCCCTGAGAGCTCCAGGCTGTTGCTCCCAAGGTCCAATTCGTATTTTAAACTTCGATTCATCCATGTAGACATTGCTTTCTGGGATGGGTGGAGTGAGGATGGGCTACCTTGCAGGTCACCGTCCTGTCCCCTTTCCAGATGCCTGCCTGCTGCTTCTCTTATTTCCCCTCTGTGTTCTTCTCTCCCTGCTCCCCTCTTCCCCATGCCCTCGATGGAGCAGTCTTTTAAGATTTCATCTTTAAAAAAGGAAATACTTTGAAACACAGAGACAATGAAAGACCTAATACCCACAGAGGGACCACGAGATAATTTCCTCGCGTGCATTTTTTTTTTTTTTTGGCACAGTTTTGGCAAAGCTGCTTCCCAAACAGATGCATGGAATATTCCCCACCGCAGGTGTGTGCCTAATGTGGTCGTCGAGTAAATAACACTCAGAATTGTAATTGCCGGGTGGCCCCGGGACGAGCCAGGCCATCTACCCAGGTGTCTTCCCTGTGAATCAGGGGTAGAGGAGGCCTGGGACCGGGGCTCCGGGGCTGCAGAGCTAGGTTTGCTTCCTCTCAGCAGCGTGGAGCCACCAACCTGTGGTTAATTCAGCTACCCTGCTAGCCCCCTCCTGCTTCACAGGTGAGAAAAACAGGCCCTGAGTAGCTAAAGATTAGAGCCTAAGTACCTCAGTCCCCGCATCTCTGAGATGCAGAGGAGGGCCTAATGTTTCTCCTCATTCTAAAATGGTCTGATTCTATAAAATCACTCCTTCCAAATTTATACACCACTGCTGATGAGTGCGGCTGCCTCTCTAATTTCCGAGGGATGTGAAGGGTTTTCTAGCAATCGGCAGGCTGAGCTGAATGCCTCTTTGTGCTCGCCATCGCAGCCTAAAAGAAAATCTTTGGAATCATAGCAGGGGGAGAAAAAAAAAAAACAAAACAAACCCAAGACACCAAACCCATCCCATCTGAAAAAGTCTAGGAAAAAAGAAAAGTGCCTTCCCTGTAGCCTCTGTTCCACAAAAGGAAAAAAAAGATCTTGACATTTCCCCGGGAGTGAATAAGCAGGTGCAGCGATTGCACGAGTTAATGGCAAGGTTTCCCGAGCGCTCTGGGGTCAGGACAGGACCCCGAGCGAGCTTCTCACGGAGCCTCGAGGGACGACGTGCGGCCGGAGCCGGGGATGTGTGTGCTGCTGGGTGAGGACCAGGGAGGACCAGGGGCTCTCGCTGTACCCCTCGCCTTAGCGGCCTGGGGTCTGCCGATCTACGTATCTGTGCGTGTGTCTGTCTGTCTCTGTCGTTCCACGCGTGTACGTGGGCACACACGTGTGCATCCATCCATCATTGCGCGTGTGCGTGCGCCTGTGTCTCCGTGCATCTGTCCTTCGGGGGAGCCCCCCATCCGTCTGCCTGTCCGTCTCATCTTCTCGCTCGCTCGCTCTGTCTGCCTCTGCTCATTTTCGTCTCGTCGGGCTGAAATTACTTGTCTTCCCAGGAAGGATGAATAATGAAGCGCTTTCCCCCGCCCGTGGCATGTCAATCTTTCTCCTGAGTGGACTGTTGGGAGAGTGTCACTGAATTGAAATTCCGGGTGTGCCCTGGAAGTGGAAGCACGCATCTAGACTGCTTGCCAGGGGTTTGCAGGGACCCCACGGCGGGTGATCCCCACCATGGGGCTCTCTCCCTGGAAGGGTCCCCCGGGGAGGCGGTTGCGCGTGGTCATCCAGGAGGCCTTGCAGGGTGCAGGGCAGCAGCAGAGTCCCCAACTTCCCATTGCAGTTCTCCCGGCCTCCTGACGGGTGGGTGGAATGGGGGGGAGGGGCTGCAGACCCCCATGGACTAGCTCCCAGCGCTTCCTCCTCCTTATGGAGCTTGAGGCCCTGAAAGGATGACGTGCATTTCCTGAAAACGTAGTCATGCTACCTACCCAGAGAATTTTCGAAGAGCAAACAGTCATTCTCAGCCCCCCGGCCCCGCTCGTTTGGGGTGCTGCACGTGGGGAGCCGCAGCCGCGTTTACTGAGAGCACAGGCGCCGTTACAAGCCTTGCACACGTATCCACACGCTCAACTCTCCACCAGCCCAATGGGCTGGATGCTGGGAAGGGCTCTGTCTTGCAGGTGCGGGTTAATGAGGTCACTGATATGGTTTTGATGGTTAAGGTTCACATTTTTTACTTGGGAATTAAATAGGGGAATCTGAAAAGTGAGTTGCTGTCCCACCCACATTTTGCTTTTAAATTCCCAGTTGGCAGGCAAACATAATTTAAAAATAATGTAAAAAGAAAAAAAATAGGGCAATAAAGATAAATAGGGCAGGGGGAAAGATAGAGCAGTGGCGACGAGATTCCCGACCTGCCAGGGTTGAGGTGAGTGGAGGCTGTGGTCGGGACCCCAGGGCCCTCCCCGGCCGCCAGCCTGTCCTTGGGAAGCTCTGGAAGGCAGGGGGGCTGTCGCTCAAGCTTTAGTGCCACAGGCCTCCCGAGCCCGGCGGGGACGGTGGTGCCCCCCCTTCAGGTCCCCTCCCGGATGCAGGCTTGCTGGAGGAGCCAGGATCCGGGTGTCACGGATGATCGGCGTCTGTTCACCCTCTTAGAGGTCACGGGCCAAGTCGTGGGGCTCCTGAGGGGTCGGGGGAGCACAAGGAAAAGGGGGCGACGGAGAGCAGGTGTCTAGGCCTCTGACCATTTTGCCCCGTGACCGTGGGGCAGGTTCAGGGTCGCAGAGGGGGAGGGGACTGGCCCCCCCGGTCATGGCCTTTGTGAGGCCGCAGCGCCAGCTGCCGTGTGACCTCCTGGACGGCCCCGCTCACCGCCAGCCTGCATCGCCTTGCATTCGGGGCCTTTTTTTTTTTTTTTTTTAAAGATTTTATTTATTTATTCATGAGAGACACCCAGAGAGAGGCAGAGACACAGGCAGAGGGAGAGGCAGGCTCCATGCAGGGAGCCCGACGTGGGACTCGATCCCAGGACCCCGGGGTCACGGCCTGGGCCCAAGGCAGGCGCTCAACCGCTGGGCCCCCGGGGGCCCCGTTTCTGGGCCTTTGAACCAGAGCATGGACAAAGGGGGTCCCTCTGGTTCAGGGTGTCGACAGCTGACTGAAATGTGGAGGCCCCGGGGAGGGTGGGTTGGCGGGGTTGGCGGCCTGGAGGCCAGCACGAGGCCTGAGGACCCTCCTGCGGCTTCCCCACAACACACACACACACACACACACACAAACTCACACACACTCACACACGCTCCCCCCCTCCCCGCCCCGGGTGTCCCAGACAGTGTGTCTCCCGCAGGTGACTGAGGCACTTCACGAATTGGCTTGAGATGGCTAATTCCTGTCACGAGGCCACGCCGCAGGCCGCGGCTCTGTCCTGTGAGGAAATGCCGTGCCCAGCCCGCCCTTCTGAGGCCCCGCACGTCCTGTGCCAAGCCCTTAGGGCAGGAGCTCTGGAGCTTTCTTCCACTGCCAGGGCCTCCCCTTCTCCTCAAAATCTGAGGAAAACGCTTGTGAGAGACCTCGCGGCGCAGCGCACGGCCACTAGATGGGGCCAAAGGTCCGTGCAAGATCTTGTGCGGGTGTGTGCGGGTGTGAGCTGGGCCACCTAAATCTGTAATTCCGCCCTCAGCTCAAGACTCCTTGTGGAAGAGAGAGACTCGCTCATAAATCCCACACGCACTAACGGGTGCATAATGCAGCCTTGTGACTACATGTTGTATTTTTTTTTCCTCCCGCAGAAATAAAATTTCTCTCTCAGCGGAGAAGGACGTTCCTGGACATCTGACACGTGCCACTGCTACTGTTGAATCTCCTTCCCAGGAGGCCCGCGCGAGGCCCTTAACGTGCACTGACCCAGACACCTGGGCAACGTCCGCAGGGAGATGCGGACTGGGAGCTTGAGGGACGCAGGTCACAGAAGCCACAGTCCCGGCTGTTCTTCCCCCAACAAAATGAATATTCGACTCGTCCAAAACATGTTCTCATTGATCCACTGAGTCAGGATCTGCAGGTTCCAGAGACAACTTGACAGAAACTCTCCTTCCCTGTGGAAGGGGCGTTAAGGGGGAAGCACAAGAATTTCTTCTGTTGAGAACGTACCCGCCTATGGCGCAAGTGAGTTTAAGAACAAAATATTGGTGGGCAGAAATACAGTTCTTTGTGGCCGTGACTCTTAGGTGACTCTTAGGTTCCTACAGTCTCGCGTGTTCCCTGGGCACTGGGAGTCGCAGAATGTGGGACAATTGTCAAGTGAGAACCGACAGCAGCGTCTACATGAAGCCAGCCCCACACATTCGTGGACGTCTCAATTTATTCTCAATATCGACTCTTTTCTTAGCGGTGCCATGAACAAAAGGCTGAAATTTCCTACTTATGATGCCCCTTTCGGTATCTTACTGATGAACTCTTTGTGTGCTCATTGTTTATTTTGTGCAAAATGTACTTACGGGGAGCTAAAAAAAAAAAACCCAAGCCCCCCAAACCCACATACCTACCCTTAATTTGATGTTGAGTTACAAATCCTTTGAAATCTCTTACCTGTCATAGATCTCCAGCTAATTCTCCAAATTAATTTTCTGGAACTGCACTAGGAGGGCAGATGCCTTGCACGTCTTTTTCACTCTCTTAGGCTCAGCTCCTGGCATCGTGTTTGGCACACGGTGGGTTCTCGGTCTACTTGCTCAACGCACGAATGGCATGAAGGCCTGGCCTGCATGGACTTGGCCTGGAGAGAACAGGGTAGTTGCTATGTGTGCAGGGCTCACATTCTGGGATCTGCCTGTAGCAGAGGTACCCTTCCGGAGGCAGGGACTTACCTAGAGACCTTGCAAGCTTATGATTGGAAAAAAGTAGGCTACAAATCAGTGCATTCTCCTTCCAAAAATGGGGACTAACCCTGATGCATCTCAAAGAAATCAAATCAAGATTCCCAAAGGTGAATGTGGCACAGTGATTTTGAACAGGTTTGTTGTTTTTATTACTGTGTATTGTAGGTAAGAGACAGTTAGTCTGCCAATGTTCTCCCCACACCCACCCCGAGTTCCATGGTGTCTTATTGGTTTCCATCATGCTAAACAGTCATCCCATATTGACTTCGGGCCCACGTGGCCATTTGCAAAAGAGGTGCCAGTGTACAGTAAGGCACGCATGCATGTTTATTTATTTTTAAAGATGTATTATTTCTTGGGGCGGGGGGTACTGCAGAGGGAGAGAGAGTCTTGAGCAGAGTCCACACTGAGGGCAGAGCCTGGTCTCAGAACCTTGAGATCATGACCCAAGCTGAAACCAATTGGACCCTTCACCAACCACCACCCAGGTGCCCTGCACACATTCATGTTTAGACCCTAAGCTAAATAATGCAGAAGCTCTCAATGAGATGAGAGCTTTCATCAACAGGCTTTTTGGACAAACTTCATTTCCAGAGTAATAAAGGAAGCAGATGGATTTGCCTTTATCTTTGATACTTCCAAAGACTTTATTATTTATTTGTTTGTTTGTTTGTTTGTTTATTTATTTATTTATTTATTTATTTATTTATTTATTTTACCAGCAATGTCTTTCTCTCCATCCCCTCTCTTCCCTTCCTCTCTCCTCTTCCTCTAGGTAAGGAGATAGGTATCTGTCTTTCCCTTCAAGATGAGGTAAATCATGGTCCCCGGTCTTCAAATGGGGAATAATGGTTCTATCTCCTTGGGCGGCATCCCCATTCAGTGATGTGGAGCCACACATGGGTCAAGGCTGGGACTGTTACCTGCTGCCCAACATCCAGACCACAGAGGTTGAGATGTGACCACAGCAGGACCAGAAATGTCTACCTCCTCCCCGGCTGCTGAAGCCCCTGACCCGGTAGGGAGGGAGCCAGAATTGGCCTGCAGCTCCTCCTCCAGCCAAATTCTCTTCCTTTCAGCCTTCCTTTGGCTGTCGGACTCATGAAGCAAACTGAATGCAGGGCAGATCTCCTGGGTTTTCACATTTCAATCGCTCTTTCTTCTGAGCGTTGCTTACTCTGGTCAGAAGGTAAGGAGATAGCTACATAGAACGCTTGCTCAGTGTGCTCCTCTGAAGTCTTCTTACTGCTCTGGGTAGGACCCCACCTGCCCCACAAGGAGTTTTGTTGGGTACTCAGAGCAGCATAGCTGTGTCTGAAGACATCTTTATGGATATTCTCATCAAAACACCTCATCAAAGTTATTGGGCCTCGATGCCCTCTTTTCATACCCATATCAGAATACACAACCAAGGGTTGTGGAAGGGGTTCTGGGACCATCTCTATGAATCTGCTGGGAGTGATGTGTCCCAGTCATCTTGATAGCAGATACCCTTTTTGTGGCACCTCAGTTGGGATGGGAGCAGAGTCTCATTCTAATATCCCATTCCTTGAGGACTGAAGGGGGTCTGCAAGAAAGCCAACTGTGAAGACGTCTCTGTCAACCATAAATTTCTGTGCACATGTCACTCACCAGCCTCACCACTCTCTGTTAATCTGATAAGGGAGTCTTATTACAACTTCTACCAGGAAGTATTAAAAACCCATTCCAGTCTGAAAATATCCTTGCTGGAAACAATTTTTAGAGTCTAGGTTTCTTGGTAAGTGATCATAGGTGGTAGAGGAGCAGTCAATTTCCAATCCCCTCTCAGAGGCAGTGGACAAGCGGAGAGTCGTGTGCCACAACTCGTGTGGAGTGGAATCTAACCATTGTTGCTGAGGAGACATCCCTAGTCCAGGTTGTGTGAGGACAGGCAGTGGCAGATCGAGTAACTGTGCAGCAATGTAGTTGTTTTCAAAAGTCAAAGAGGAATTCAGTCAGCGTTTAGTAACTAAAGGAATGAGAGGGACGGAAGGAAGATGGTACCCAGGCATAGCCTGGGCATGCAACAGAAAGAAGGGATCACATGGGGGCGTGCGCTCATGCACACATGTGCTTGTGTACCTGCGAATGGGGGAAAGGGTGTCATCAGGGCATGAATTAGACATGAATTGGTCTAATAGAAAATTGACAGAAGGAAGGTCTTAAGAGCCAATGTTGAGTTTAGAGTTGATGAATGGTGAATCACACTGGGTTCTCTTAAAACATGTTTCCTTTTGGGGCACCCGGATGGCTCAGTTGCTGGAGTGTCTGACTCTTGGTTTCTGCTCAGGTCATGATCTCATGGGTCATGAGATTGAGCCCCGGGTTGGGGTCCCTGCTGAGTGGGCAGTCTCCCTGAGCCTCTCTCTCTCCATCTCCCCCTCCCTCCATAAGCATGCCTGTGCACATTTTCTCTCTCCCTCTCTCTCTTAATAAACATATCTTGAAAAAAGTCTCTCTCTCTCTTTTTTTAAAGATTTATTTATTTATTTATTTATTTATTTATTTATTTATGATAGACACAGAGAGAGAGAGAGGCAGAGACACAGGCAGAGGGAGAAGCAGGCTCCATGCAGAGAGCCCTATGTGGGACTCGATCCCGAGACTCCAGGACCGTGCCCTGGGCCAAAGGCAGGCACCAAACCGCTGAGCCACTCAGGGATCCCCAAAAGTCTCTTTTTTTAAAAAAAGATTTTTAAAAAAAATTTGTTTGAGAGAGAAAGAGAGAATCTTAGGCAGACTCCACACAGAGCCTGGAACCAGACACAGGGCTCGATCCCACAACCTTGAGATTATGAATTAAGCCCAAATCAAGAGTCGGTGCTTACGCTTCTGAGCCATCCTGGTGCCCCTAAAGATTTTATTTTTAGGTGATCTCTACACCCAGTGTGGTGCTTGAACTCACAACCCTGAGATCAAGAGTCGCACATTCTTCTGACTGAGCCATCCGCGTGTCCCTAAAACATGTTTCTCATCACCAAATAGTATGTACATGCAGCAGAAAGGGAAAACATGATGAAATGTTCATATATCAGGGCTGGTATGTTCCCATGGCCATCCTGGCAGTAATTTCGTATTTGTTCATCTAGCCCGGAGCAAGGCTTTACTTACCCCTGTAACCACTTTCTATTGCTCATGGTCCATCTGGTTTGGGGCAAGTTGACAGGTCATGAGTATTTGGTGTTGTTGAACTAGCTACTGGGAGTGTTCCACTGGTGGTGGGTAGGAAGCAGGCATGGGGCGGTGCTGGGTACACGGGGCGCCGAGATCAATGTCATTCTCAGGTGAGCATCACCAGGTGGCAAACCACCCTTGGCCATGGGTGGTCCTCACCGAGGCACGGAGGGAAGATAACCTGGCCACTCTCAGCTCCCTGCAGCTCCCTGGACCTGGCAAGCCTTTCTTTCCTCCCTGGGGCTCACAACTTCTCCTTGTCACCCTCTCCGGTCCCTGGTGGTGCCCCCTGCATGTCTTCTCTCCTGCACGTCTCCTTTTCTTCCTGTGTTGCTCCTTCTTAAACCTTTGCTCTGTTAGCATGTGGCAGAAATCTTCCCGCCCTAGATTCGGAGCAGAAAACAAACACATTTTTGTTTTCCTTCAAAGTTGAGTATTGGCAACATTTTTTCTTGTTCTGTCGTGTGTGACTCATGCCAGGGCACCTGTAAAGGGTTTTGGTGACTCTAGTTCTGGGGCTAAACATACTGATTAATAATCAGAAATATTCCCACATTATACTTCAAGACAGAAAGTGCTTCCTAACACCATCCCTTAGAATGAACCGCTATGTACATTTGCTCTATGTTCTTCTCTACCATTCTAGGCACGTAATGACGTGTAACGGTACGTGCAAATGTGACCTGTAATTATGGTGACGTTATTTATGGAAATGGAATGACTCTTTGGCATCTTGTGTCTTTACCTAACACACCTTGGACATCTTTCCAAATTGTTAGTTGTGGATCAACCTCAGAATCTCTGAGGCGGGGTGGTGGCGGGGGTAGGGGAGAATGACATTCTGGAAAAGCTGCTCAGGCAATTCTGATAGCAAATCTCTCCCCCCCCCCCCCCGCCAGGTGCTGCTGTGGGACCCCTCTATGGGTGATACCCTCACCTCTTGGTGCCGGCCCTTGAGCACTGTGCTTGATGACATAGCAGCAGGCTCATTGGCACCCCCTTATTTTTTTTTTTTTAATTTGAAAATGTTCTCTAGCATCTCTGTCTCCCTCCCTCCCTCCCTCTCTCCTTTCTCTTCTTTCCTTTTCATTTCTTCTCTTTTGCTTTTCTTTCTTTCCCTCTTTACCATTAAAAACAACCAGTCAAATATAAATACCATTAATAAGCAAAAGAACAACAGAAAGGCTTTTGTCTACCTTTTGTGTCCTATAGATAGAACCGTACCCGAGTTTTGGTCACCCCAAGAGAGGAGCCACATTTAAAGCCCCCCCCCCCCTGAGCAGCCCATGCCCCCCCCCCCCCATGGCCTCCCCGTGCCCTGGGGAGAAGCCCCCCGAGGAGGATCAGGGGTCTGGGAAGCAGGCTCTGCAGGGACCTCAGGGCTGAGCTGAGGCTCCCTTGATTCCTTGGAGAAAAGCATTCCTCCCCTGCCAGAAACCACTGAGGTTTCTTACCAGCTGTATTTGTGGTTCTGCGTAAGGGCCTAGGAGGGGAGGACGCAGATAGAACCAGAGCAGCTCTGGGGCTCCTGTGATTTCCTCACTCATCCTGTTGGGGGAGAGGAGACGAGCGGTCACCTGGCTCCCCATCCTCCCCCAGCTCCCCTGCTCCGTTGCTGGTGTTCTTGCCTGCCACAATCGGGCCTGTATGTCCAGGCTGGAGCTGGGAGGGCCTCGGCCTCCATCCTCACACTACCCGTATTGAGGCCTTCATGGCAGAGGCACCATTAGAATTCCAGCTTCCCCTGGAAACAAGGGAGATGGTTCAGCAAATATCCCTCTGACTTCAATATTCTGTCCCTGTCTGATCAATAAGGAAACATTTTTGACAAGTCTGATGTTCAGTTTTTAGGAAGAAAATAACCTTCTTGGGCTGACGGAGGAAAGATTTCCGCGCCAGGGCACAGACGAGAAAGCCCTCGCCTTTCACCCTGGGCTTGCGTAATGTAATGGGTGCTTGGCTTCTTTTGCCTCTGTGACAGCTTCTTTCCATGAGGGCCTTTTTTCCTAAGCTCACCTATCAGGGCTAGCAGCAGACATTACAAACCACGACACTGGCAATCACAAAGAAGAAAAAAGAAGTTTCCTGAAAAGTGCACGGCATCCTTTGGTTTTCTTAGGAATAAGGGACACTGTTATATTATTATCCTGTTTCAGAAGGAGCTGTTCTGACCCTCGAATGGGATTTCGGGAGAAATCTTCCAGGGGAAATAGAATTAATCTTGCAGGAGAAGATTAATTGCCCTGCTTTACGTTCCTCTGTCCAGTGTTTTATTTGGTGACTCTTCCTTTCTGTCTTACCAATGAGGAATCTGAGGTCCCGCCGGGCTTGGTAAGTATCCAGGAGCAATTTGACACCTTTGGTCACCTGCTTATTAAAATATGTCCGTCTCAATTTTCATATTCCTCCTAGGCTTGAGGTCAGAAGATGTTGTAGATGCCCAGGAGAATTTCAGCATAGAGGCAGGAAACCCGCCAGAGTTTGGGGGTGCTACCTCATATGGGCCATTTGGCCTGGCCTCACCCCGACCTGGTGGTTCCCTCTGCCAATAAATCAGGTTTGAGACCATCCTGCTTTCTGCTTTTGAGGTCCATGGGATGTAGGACAATGAACTGTGGTCAGATGGGATCTTAATTGTGGGCTCCCAATTAAGTGGGATGTACACAAGGCCCTTTCACCCCTGGAAGACACCGGAGGGAGACTCCATACGCCCTTCAGAAGTCTATATACTTCCAAGAGGTTTGAGAAGGGTCTTCTCTCTAAGGGCAGACCAATTCCAACTCTGAAGCAGATGTGTTGAAATGATTGACTGGGAGTGTAGACACCTAATCAGGATCTGAAAAAAGAAAGCTAGGGATTTCCACCCAAGGAGCTAACTGAATGTTGGTGGAAATCAATGCTTTAAGCGGAATTGAGCTGGTGGCTGGAGCCCCAGCCAGTCGGGGCCTGGGACTTGGGCACTCGGTTTATCAGCTGTGAGTCTAGTTTTGTTCACCGACGACGAGCCCATAGTAGTTCTGCATGCTGATTGGCTGGGGGAGGTTCTCTTCTCCTCCAAAGAGAAGATCATCAATCATGTTACTGGCTTTTGTCTTGGCGAAGGTATTTAGATTTCAGCCAGCTGGTTAGCTGCCTGGAGGCCACCTGCTTGACGGAAAAATAAAGAATCAGTCTCTTTCCCTTTGTAAGGAGAGGGGAGGAAGTATCGACTTGTGTGATAATTTTAGGTGGATGATTAAATTTGGCCTCTTAGGCTCCAGCTGAAAATTCAATTCAGATGACTGGTTCTCCTTTTCATACATGGTCGAGCAAGCCCGTGTGCTGCCAAGGCTAATGTTCCTGATGCTGATTGTCCCTTCACTTTAACAAAGCACAGAATCCCAGGCCCACTCTCTATTTCGTGTGCCTCCGGGCTACGGGAGCATAATAAGGAAATGCACTCTTTCTGCCTAAGTTAAGAACACTACTCTTAGGCGGGCAGGCTCAGGGGCTCTCTCGACTAACAAAAATTGCTCTGTAGGAGTGACTCAGAACAGTGATGATTTCTCTGACGACAGTTTATAAAATATACCAGTTTCCTCTGGTGCATTTCAAATTTGCAGCGCAATTGGTCATTCCTCTGGTGCCACTTGGCTGAAACATCCCAATCTCAGATGCCAAAGTAGTGGACAGCGTCAGAGTGGATGAGCTAGCCCAAGCCGGAGAGGCATTTGGACTCCCCCATTTTGCGCTATCAAGTCTGTCAGCAAATCCTGGCATTCTATTTCCAAAGCATTTCTCCAAACTTCCCACTTCTCTCCATCTCCACTAATTGCCACCCAGTGAAAGCCTCCATCATCTCTCCCTGGACCACTGCAATGGCCTAAGTGGCCTCCCTGTTGCCATTTTTGCTTCCCAAAGCCATTTCTCCCACAGAAGCTAGGGTACTCTTTTTTTTTTTTGTTTTTTTTTGTTTTTTAAGATTTTATTTATTTAATTGAGAGACAGAGAGAGAGAGATAAGGAGAGAGAGCTCCTGGGGGTGGGGGGTGGGGAGAGGGAGAAGGAGGCTCCCTGCTGAGCAGGGAACCCCATGTGGAGCTCTGTCCCAGGACCCTGGGATCATGACCTGAGCTGAAGGCAGATGCTTAACCGACTGAGCCCCCCGGGAGGCCCTAGAAGCTATGGTACTCTTAAAAAGAAAGAATTGGGTCAGAAAGCTCTCTTTATTATCAACCTCTACTAGCTCCCATTATTACTAGGCCCAAATGGAGCTCTCCAACGGAGTCTTCAGGACCTTACGAGTTCTGGCCCCTGCCCACCTACTGACCTTATCTTGTATTTCTCTTCTCTCTTACCCCACCTTGCCATGTCTTGAAAACCTCTAGTTGTCTTCTGTCTTAGGGCCTTTGCACTAAGTACTCCCTGTGTCTGGAATGTTCTTCCCCTGGCCAACATCTTCCCAGGGTGTCATCATTTTATTCCAGTTTCAACACAAATGTCAACTCCTCAGAGCTGCTTGACTATTCAAAAGTAGTCTTGTCCTTCTGTAGCTTATTAACCTGGTTAATCTTCAAAATAGCACTAGTTCCTGCCATACACTTTTCATGTTTATTTGGTTATTGCCTGTGTCCTTTACTAGAATGTAAGATTTATTATAATGCGGACTTTGTCTCTCGTGTTTAGAGCCTGCCAGGAGCCTAGAACAGTGTCTCGTAAATAGCAGGTCCCCAGGAAGTGGTTAGCAGATGCGGCTGCAAAGAAGAGATTTTCCTGCATGATACAGGACACTTTAGGTGTGGCCCTACCAAGAACTAGGAGATGAGGCTCTTTGCACGTTTATTTATGATCCATATTCCAAGCTTCTAAGTTATCAGATATTTTCTGGGGCCTAAAGTCTGCGGTGTCGTTAAATGTACTCAAACAATGACAGCCTCTTATCTGGAGGAGCTAGGGGGCGGATCTGGCCAGCTGAAAAGCAAGAGTACTGTTAATTTTAGGATCTATTCTGCGTGACATTTTTGTCTTGCTAAAGGTGAGGGGCCGATGGGAGAACGGGAGAAGACCGCTACCCAATGTTTCTGTATTCACATTCGGAAATGAGTTGGCACTGGGGACCATCTGTGTGCTCACCCTGATTTGAGATCTAGGTCTTATTTTTCCAGGAAGGGCTGGTGTCTATGCCGTGTCCTCAGTGTCTAAAATGTCTTATTCATGCATAAACAAAGGGCAGGCCTGATTCAGACAGGATGAATCCCTGAACCTCACAGACAGGAGAAAAATGTAGAGTCGTGATACTTAAGACATTTCTCAGCCTTAGTTGTCAGCACTGGTACCCACTTCAGCACATTTCTGAAATGAACTCTGCTAAGGCTAGGTCAGCGATGCCATAAAAAAGAATTTTGCAATTAAAAAGGCTTAAAGGGATCACTGGCAAGATGGCCTTTTTTTTTTTTTTTTTTTTTTTTTAAACCAAGTTACTTAAAGAAGTCAACTCAATAGAAATATTTCCTTACATCAGTTTTGCCCAGCAGTCAAAGTGAAGGGAATGCTGGCTGAGAAGATCTGCCATTTGAGCCTCTACATGGCAGTTTTTAGACTTCAGCCTTTGCTTGAGAAGCCAATTTTTAAAAAGTTTTTATTTATTTATTCATGAGAGACCCAAAGAGAGAGAGAGAGAGGCAGAGACACAGGCAGAGGGAGAAGCAGGCTCCCTGCGGGGACCTGATGCAGGACTTGACTCCCAGGACCCTGGGGTCACACCCTGAACCGAAGGCAGATGCTCAACTGCTGAGCCACCCAGGTGCCCCGAGAAGTCATTTTTAACCTGATGAAGGCAACTATATGGTGACTTCCGTGGTCCTTAATGTTTGATAATCTACAGAGAAAGATAATAGGAATAGGAAATGAGATACAGATAAAACAGCTCATTGGAAAAGTCATACCTTATGAACAGCCATAAGCCTCACTATTTTAATTTACCAGATGGATGGTAGCGATTTAAAATATTATAATACAGGAAAACAATCACCTCTACCAAATCACTTACTATTTAATGTACATTTACTGCATTCAACCCATCTGGGTCTCAGGAATTAGATCCTACAGGCTGTTTGATATGTTAGCCATAGTACCCCAAATCAAAGGCAACAACGTGAAACAAAAAGAAGCAAAAGTCATTAGTGTCTGGTGTCCTCTCGCTGTTTTAAGGGGAAGCAGCTGTTTTCATGAGCCATCCTGTAATGATAAGTGTCTAGAGGAGTTGACTTGAGTTCAGACTCTCTCTTGAATGGAAGGCAAGTAGAATCCATAGTGAGAGATTATCCCGTGGGAGGAGTTTTAAATTAGAAAATTGACTACTTCTTTCTGATAGTTTGCAATTACCAGGACCATGCACATACATGCAGAGTGAAAAGGACCACATAACTCTGTGAGGGGATGGAATGGGGGGTTTAGAGAGTGTTTGAGCTGGGAGGTCTGGAGAGCATCCAACCTGAACCTCCTCTTTTTGCCAACAAGGAAACTGAGATCTGAAAGGGTTAAATGCTGGGCCAAGGGCCACACAGATAATATATGAGTGACTAAGTCAGGGCTAGTACTGGATTGTGGTGACCCATAGTTCTTCTAGACAGAATGGAAAATTAGAAAAAATCCATTATTTCTTATGCTGATGATACTTTCTCCTAAAGACTGTCGTTCTCCTATGAGGTTGTATATGTGATGAAAGAACTGTGGTGTCTGAGGCTGAACACGGGATCTTCTACTTTTAGCTGTCTGATGCTGGGTAAATTATTTAACCAATCTGGGTTCCCGTCCCTTGATCTTTGGAAAGTACAAACGTAGACAGTGGTGAGATTTAGAGACAGTATATGCGAAGGCTAGTGTATAGTAAACTCTCGGCAAATGGTAGGTATCGCTATCATTATATTAGAGGAAATATTGTTTACTGATTCAAAGAGTGGGTAGTGGGGTCAAACGGACAGGCTTTGAATCCTGCCTCCATCACTTCCTAGTCCTGGAAGCCTTGGATCCTTCATTTATTTATTTACTTTTTGAGTGGGGTGGGGGCAGGAGGGGCAGAGGGAGACGGAGAGAGAATCTCAAGCAGGTTCCATGCCCAGTGTGGAGCCCGATGGGGGGCTCATTCTCACAACCCTGAGATCATGACCTGAGCTAAGAGTCAGACACTCAACCGAGTGAACCACCCAGGCGCCCTGGATCCTTCACTTTTAAAATGCGGGAAAACAAAAAGATCTACTCCATGTTGATGGATGATATAAAACAAAAAGATCTCTCCATGTTGATGGATGATAGCTGTTGTGGGTGATATAATTCATGTCATGTGTTTAATAGTGTATTGAATATTGAAAAGTTTGATAAACATTGGCCCTTACTATAATTATTTTTCACTTTGCCATGGAAGATAAAGGGCAGGGATCAGTAGATTATTTTTTTTTATAAATTTATTTTTTATTGGTGTTCAATTTGCCAACATATAGAATAACACCCAGAGCTCATCCCATCAAGTGCCCCTTATTTTTTTTTAATAAAGGATAAATAAGTGGATATCAGGGGTTGCATGCCATGAGCACCTTGTCGCAACTACTTAACTATGCCATTGTGGCAGAAAAGCAGCTGTAGGTAATACATAAATGAATCAGTATGGCTGTGTTGGAACACACAATAAAACTATATTTGCAAAAACAGACAATGGGCTGGACTTGGCCTGTGGGCCATAGTTTGCCAACGCCTGATACGTTGCAATTAAGAAGAACTCCTGCTCTGGGTTGATACAGGCATCTTGTTGATACAGGTAAAGAGGGCAGGTGTCTTTTTTCAGGGAAAGAAGAGCTAAAGGAGTCACCCTTGGCTCATGTTTCCTATCTTCAGACCCTGTTCACTAGAACTGACTAGTAACAGGGCAAGGGGGTCTCATTTTCGCCCCCTGACCACAATGTGCTTTCTCCTTCAAGACATGGCCAGTCAGGTACATCAAGAGACAAAGAACCTAAGGGTCGGCTCATAGTCAGATCCAGTCAGTTTCTGTGCTATCTTTGAATCGCATTTCACGATGCCAGCATACGAGATCATGGCTGTTACTTGCAAATCCTGTGTGCTTCTGATATTGGCGTGATTTGCAGTCTCCTTTATCACAGATGCTAGGGTTTTTCAGTTCCCCTGTTTGGGGAATACCAGGTGGCTCTGTCCTTGCTTTGATTCCTTACACCCTTCTCGAGAAGAAGGTCTTTGGAGACAAGGTATTTTTGGCCTTTGGCACTGCCAGCTGACCTTCTTCCTGTTGTTCGCGAACCTACCAGGCAGAAGGTTGGGTGGCCCACTTCTGGAAATGATTAAAGGTGGCACTTTGCTCCAGAGTGGAGGCCTAATCTTATTAATCTGGTACCAGAGTACATGTTGCAGAGAGAGAAAGAGAGAGCTTTAAATCTGACCACTTTCACACTCTGTGTCGAGACGACTTATTTTCTACCCACTGATCTAGGTTCTGGGGCTGCAGGAAAGAAGCATATGGGACAGCTGCAAAAATTAAGGAGTGAATTCTGATAGATAAATGCTCAGTTGCTTTACACAGAGCACGGTGATTGCCAGCAATAGTCTAAATGGCAATGAGCTAATCATTAGGGTGAGGCCCCAAGACTTTATCAACAGCAGTGATACAAGGTTAAGTGCTCCCCACAGAGCACATGTGCAGAGAAAGCTATTTATGGGGAAAAGGATCAGGTCCTTGTGGTTTCAGCAGAAACTGTGACCAATTTTCCCTGGTTAAAGTCAGGCAGGGCAGTTAGAAAGCACCACGACATTTGGTAGGTGGGGAATGTTCTCTCTCGCATTTCCGGCAGTAAATCATCGTGCTATTTTAGAACCTTCATAGACAGATATTGATAATTAACTTTCCCAGAATCCTCCTTACTATAGACCTCCAACTCTCTGAGGGGGCATCAAATTTGTCGTTTTTAATCAGAGTCCCAGAATTAGTAAGATATCACCTTGCCTGTTGTCAATTATGGCAATTTTCATATTGTCTTCATTACGTGAATAGTGTTTCTATAGGCATTAAAGTATATTTATTTTCTCAGGCATGATCTTATTTTGTTCTATCTAGACAAGAGGGTTGACGTTCCTTCAACACGAACTCATTTTATATTCCACTTCTTCGTGTGCTTCTTTCTGATTTCTGAGCTAACATTTAATTATCTATTAAATTAATTTTGTATTAATAGATGAGGAATTAATGTACAAGCTTTTAAAAGGCGTTTACTTTTCAGACAGAAGATTCTGCGAGACACAGTACTTTAACCCAAAAAGATGACTCTTCAATCACGTACTCAGCGTAGAGCGGTACTCTGTGCGTGGTGGTGGTGGGGACGGTGGGGGTGGAGAGCTCATCACCTCTGAAGCCTCACCGGATAGCTGGCTGCCCAGCTAGGAATAAAGCCCTGTGGCAGGTAGGTGCCCTCACCAGACCGAGGCGAGGTACAGGGGAGCAGATCCAGTGGGACTTCAGTGCAAAGGACTGTAAGAAGAGTTTCCTTGGTCATGTCAGGTCTCTCCAAAAAGTCCAAAAGGTTAGGAGTCCATAGAGACTATTTAATTTGACAAAAGGTTTGGACTTTATGATCTTAGAGAGTAATTTCAGTGGCGTGGTGGATGTGGAAGCTGTATTTTAGGTATTTATGGAGAGAATGGGTTATGAGGTGTGAAGAGTCTGGCTGTTGAAGAAAGGATTAAAATACGACAATATTTGCAAGGGGTTGCAAGGCCAACATATGGAAATACAGCACAGGGGGAAATGATGCTCCTAACAGTTTTAAAAAAATCTTATGTATTTATTCATGAGAGACACAGGCAGAGGGAGAAGCAGGCTCCCTGCAGGGAGCCCGATGTGGGGCTCGATCCCAGGACCCCGGGATCACACCCTGAGCCAAAGGCAGATGCTCAGCCACTGAGCCACCAAGGTGCCCCTGCTCCCAGCTGTCTTGAGGGTGTCATGTGGGCACATGGAGCTGGGAGCTGCATCTCCTGATATCTAGCCTGGGGAGGATTCTCCACAGAAGGGGAATGCAAGCATATTGGATGACAGAAGGAATGGGACGCTGGAGGCTTGGTGGACGATGCTGGAGAGGCAGAAGGTTTTTGAGAAAAAGAAAGTCTCTCTTCTTTTAAGGCTGTGAGGGAAGACCAAAAGGTAGAGAAATAAGGGAGGCAGATGGAGGAGTTGTTATGCTCCTCTGGAGAGTCTGTGTTAATGGTAAATGAAAAATCTCTCTCTCTCTCTCTCTCTCTTTCTCCCCCCCCCCACATGCATGCACACCCACATAATATGCTAACACACATTAGTGAATGATGGAAAGAACTTTAATAATTCTTACTTGGGCAGATTCTTCTCCTTTGCAAGGAGCTAATCTTCAAATAATTGCTATGACTAGCTATTGTGGATTTATGGAGAGAGAGGGAGAAAATTGTTCCCATTTTCTTGTTTAAGGCCCTTTTGAGTTTGAGAGTTTTTAGGACTCTTTTGATGCAATTCTTTGCCTAACAATATAGATTTTGGTGGAGCTAGCTATATTTCATGGAGACATGAGATCACTAGCCTACCTCCCTTCCTTTTTTTCTCTTAGAAACTGATTTCTAAATGTTGAGTGCATTCCAAGACCAGGATCTATAAAATAGCCTTAACAATTTTACCAGAACTAACTATGGATCATTTCAAGATATCTCTTTAAGGTGGGACAACACAAACAATAAGCAGTCTACCAACTCTACCAACACCATGCTTGAGTCACATTTGGGGGCTAAGTGGACAGCATGTACATTTTGCAAATTCTCTTACAGTGTTACTTTGGTTTGCCTTGTTAGGAAATGCAAGGGGAAAAAGAATTAGTATTTTACAATCACTATAAATAAAAGACCCAGAATCCTTTAATTTCACATTTATTGTGATGACAAGCCTTCATTCCTGTTCCAAGAGCTTGTTCCCATCTGTAGTTCGAGAGCTAATAGCTAAGATGATCCTCTTCTTGGATTTGTAATCTCAGGATAAACTGTAGGTCTTAGAAATGAACCAGTAAATTCATGTTTATCCGAAGTTCAAACATCCCGAGAGCTCACATTAGCGGAGCCTATTTCTAGAAGTGCTGGCCAGCGATAAACAACTTTCCTAATCGTCACCTAAGGTTTGGAATAATCCTGAGGTGGATTATGGGAGAGAGATCCCTTTTCGTTGGATCTTAGTATTTGGTTTCTTTCATTTGATTTCCTAATTTCCTGGGAACTGATAGAGTATGGTTCATTCAACCTTAGCCAGAACCCTTGATTAGCAGGGGCACTGCATTTGTAGGCCTTTTGAATGAATGGAAACAAAAGGAAAGAAAACCCTGCCATATTCTTTGTCTGGCAGAGGCAACAGGGATGGTGAGAGACAAAGTCTCTTCTTTGCAGGAGAGCTGCATGTTGTGAAAACGGGAAGGGAATGGTCTTGCCTACCTGGCCTGACCACCTGAGCTCAACCACCAGAGGAAATAACACCCACCACAGGGGTAGTTTCTGACACCAGAGCCCTGCTTGGGCCACCAGAGGTGAAAGGCAGGCGAGTAAGGCTGCTTCCCTGGTCTAATTACCAGGGGAAAAGCTGGGGGGGGGGGGGGGGCCCAGTCTTGGCAGGAGGCCCTGCCCTCCCTACCCAGCTGCTCAGGCTGAGGGGGACACGCCTCCCTGTTAATCCCACACAGAGCCCTCTCTTCTGTTAGTTGCTATTTTCCTTCCTCACCTCTGGACACTTCGGCACATTCACTCGAAACATCATCACAGGAGAACTCGACTTTGACAGAAACCTCTCTGAAATGATTTTTTTTTTTTCCTGTTCCGGCTTGCACTTGAATAATTCTCCATCAACAGCACGTCTGATTGAGTTGGCATCACAAACCCTTTTGTATGCTATTTTTTTTTTCCTCAAGAAATATTAAAGTCTGAATAAAATTGGAATAGCTGCCTGGTAATGATCTCATTATATATAAATACAGAAGTGCTCACAGGGGAGATAATGACTCCAAGATGCAGGTATGCGGCGAATACCTATTATCTTCCAAGGAGTGGGCCCGCGTTCAACCCTCCTCCACTGCCCCCCACCCGTCCCTCTTTCAGCTGAAGGTTCAAGTTGCAGAAAACGAATGGCTGATTGAAGCTGGGAATAGGGCTTTTTCTTTCCCCCTTCATGACATATGTTAGGAGATGAAAGGAACCTGGGCCGTGTGTTTACTCTTCATTTGGGACTTTCACATGTTCTGATTGATCGGAAAGACAAAAAGGCAGAAGGAGAGACATTTGGTGCTGGCTGAACACCATATCCATTCTCAATGTGAAGTTGCCTCGTTTGGTGAGGATAATTGTGATGAGGCAGTTCTGGGTATAGACGCCACTAAAAGATTTTTAAAAATAACATGCTCGCCACCCAGTTTGAGTTCTTATATAGCAAGAGAACAAACACAGATGGTGGCAGTAGGGGTGGGGGCTGCGGAGGGCGGGGGAAGGCCCTTCTAAAGTGGGAGTTTACTAGTTATTAGCCCCAGTATATCTTTTCTGGATGCCAAGGAGGAAGCGGATGAGTTTAGCACATCACAGAGGACCACATATAGGGTCTGATTCTCAGTATGGACTAAGTAACCCTGGAGAAAGTTTACTTCTTGTGATTTGCAACAACAAAAAAAAGAAACTGTTGTGTGGGGGAAAAGGTAGATTGCAATGCTCTAACTGTTCCTGTTAGGTTCTAAAGGGCATTTATCTAAAGGGGGATCGCCACCTGCCATCCTAGGCCGGAAAGAGAGATGGTGTGGAGGAGGAGTTCTTGACTATTTCCAACAGCTGGGGTTATAAGGCCCATTTTTCTCTTCTGATGTCCATATTAGGCATGATTAAAATGCAAAATAACATCATAAGCGTAATTCTTTGGCAAAAGAATGGAATGGATGGCAAAAATATTTTGCCCCTGGTTAAGTCTTTCATACGATGTAGGTGGTATGCTGTTGAGCAATGACAATAAATTCCTATTGACTGAGAGAGAGTTATGGCCATAAAATTTAAAGAAGGCAAGGTTAGTCACACTAGACAGAGGCCTATGTGGCCTGAGGGGGTCTCCTGGTCTCACGTGAGACTATTCCCATTGTGGGGACAATTAGGGCAACTATCCTTGGCCACCAATGGTTCTACACGAACACACGCTATTTGATACACTGCTAAGTTTTTCCTTCCTTTATTTATTTATTTACTCTGGGTACAGTATACTTTATTGATGGTACATGACAAGGTAGGGCTCCCTAAGCCCCTCCCTGTCTTCAGGGGGTCTGGGATGGTAACTGTTGAGGTCGGGAGATTCTCAGTATATTGGGGGATGAGTCGGAGCAAGGACTTCCCAGCAGCTGAAGGCTTCTTTCTTCCTCTTGCTCTCATTGGGGATGTTTGTCCAGGCCGCTCTTACTCCTTGGAGGCCATGTGGACCATAAGGTCCGCCACCCAGTTGCTATAGCCAAATTCATTGTCATACCAGGGAATGAGCTTGAAAAATTGGTCATTGAGAGCAATGCCAGCCCTAGCATCGAAGGCGGAAGAGTAGGTGTCACGGTTAAAGTCGTGGGAGACAAATCGCCTGGTCCTCAATGTAGCCCAGGATGTCCTTGTGGGGGCCTTCTGATGTCTTCTTCACCACATTCTTGATGTCATCATATTTGGCAGCTTTCTCCAGGTGGCAGCTCGGATCCACAACTGACATGCGGGGGCTGGGGACATGGAAGGCCATGCCAGTGAGCTTCCCATTTAGCACAGGGATGACCTTGTCTACAGCCTTGGTGGTACGAGTAGAAGCAGATGATGTGGGCAGCCTCTCGGCCATTACCCCACAGCTTCCCAGAGGGGCTGTCCACAGTCTTCTGGGGGGCAGTCATGGCATAAACTGTAGTCATGAGTCCCTCCATGATGCCAAAGTTGTCATGGATGAACTTGGCCAGAGGGGCCAAGAAATTGGTGGTGCAGAAGGCATTGCTGACAATCTTG
This sequence comes from Canis lupus baileyi, assembly GCF_048164855.1. Taxonomy (NCBI): domain Eukaryota; kingdom Metazoa; phylum Chordata; class Mammalia; order Carnivora; family Canidae; genus Canis; species Canis lupus. The sequence goes on from NC_132857.1 coordinate 5,639,831, forward strand.
AGTGGTTGTCATACTTCTCATGGTTCGTGCCCATCAAAAACATGGGGACATCAGCAAAAGGGGCTGAGATGATGACCCTCTTGGCCCTACCCTTCAAGTGAGCCCCAGCCTTCTCCATGGTGATGAAGACCCTGACGGGCTCCACAACATTCAGCACCAGCATCACCCCATTTGATGTTGGTGGGATCTTGCTCCTGGAAGATGGAGATGAGTTTTCCATGGATGAAAGTTTCCTATTCTCAGCCTTGACTGTGCTGTGGAATTTGTTGTGGGTGGAATCATACTGGAACGTGTAGACCGTGTAGTTGAGGTCAATGAAGGGGTCATTGATGGTGACAATATCTACTTTGCCAGAGTTAAAAGCAGCCCTGGTGCCAATATGGTGTCCAATATGGCTCAATCCTTTTACTCTGACCCTCACCATCATGACTCAGGGAAGCAGCTGGCACGCATTAGAAGATATGACTGTCTATTGAACCCTTAGTCGAGAGTCCTCAGTTTATTATGTGTTGCTCTATGTAATGCCTTGGCCCCAAGGAAAGAATCTTTTTCTTCCCCTCCAGTGCTACAAGTACTGTCAGGAAATATTTTCTCCACTTGTGCTCTGACTTCCTTGGATGACGGCAATTGAATATGAATTAGATTGTTTGCAGAAATCGAGTGTTGGAACCCTACCTTCTTGTATTTTTCCTCCTATTTTGCTTGTGGAAGAATCTAAGAGAAATTCCCAGTTCAGTAATTATATGTCCCCCCAATCTCCAGTTATATTTCAGGTTGCCTCCGTTTTTATGATAATGATAAATCATCATCATCATCATCATCATCATCATCTACTACTCTTTGAATGTTGAGCATGAACCAGGTGCTGTGCTACATGCCTCATATACTTTATCTCATTTGACCCTCACAACTCTGTGAGGTAGATACTTTTATGGCACTTAACATATGATGTCCTAGATAGCAGCCTGATGACCAGTGTGAGAAGGATTGGTTTGTGTCTACAAGTATTTGGAGGCTGTGGAGGCAGGAGTGGAAATGGTTTACGTAGAAGAGAGGTCTCTGAAGGAATCTCTTAATTTCCTCAATCCCTATGCATTTATTTAACTCGCTTTAATGGTGACTTCAATATCCAGCCTCCACTGTTTTGGATGCCACAGAAATATAAGGACCAGTATCTGTTTTCAGGCATCTGTAAATCTAGTATGTGGATCAGAATAGAACATGAAAACACCACGTAGAATAAATTTGGGTTAGGCCTCTTTGGGTTAGGCCTTTCTGGGCCTGAGCTTCTATTTAAAAACTAAATGATTGGACTAGTTCAGAAGTCTGCAAACTTTTTTTTTTTTTTTTTTTTTTTTTTTTTTTTTTTAGAAGTCTGCAAACTTTTTAAAATAAAGGACCAGATAGTAAATATTTTAGGCTTTTTGGGCCATACTGCTTTTTTCTCCACTATTCAGCTCTGCTATTGTAGCATGACAGCAGCTGTAGACGATGCGTAACAAATAAGCATGTTGCGTTCAAGTGAAATTTTATTTACCCACACCTGCAAATCAAAATCAGGTGGCCTGGATTTAGCCCATCGCTGACCCCTGAACTAGTTGAATACTATAGACCCTCTCTAGCAAGAAAGTGCTATAGTTTCTTCACATTGCACATTGATTTCAGCCTTGGAGTATGGAGACATTTCTTTGGCTTTTCCCTTCTTGAGGAGAAATGTATAAAAAATGGCAATAGAAGTGGTCCTGGAGAGGCACCAGGAGGGATTCCCAGCACTGTTCTGATTGAAATCGCAATGGGAGGAAGCCATTAAAAAAGGTGGGGAGAAAGGTCCCATTAATCAGAGATGGGTACTGCTGTTTTAGTTGGAGATCTGGCTATTAGCTCAGCAGGAAGACAAAGAAGACAAGATGAGGAAGGCTGGAAACATGGCTTTCCCAGAGGCAGAATGCAAAAAAAAATTATCTTAAGAACGAAATTTTTATGTAATTCCTTATATGAGTTTTAGAATCCAAGGCATAGTTAGTAATGAAACTTTGTTCTGAGAAACAATCCAACATAGCAATCTAACCACCTAATACAATCTAACAATTACAGCAATCGAACACATTCTAAATATAGATTTGATTTTTGTTGAAGAAATATATATATACGTCCATTTGAAAACTCTCTCATTTATTATTTCCATACAATTGAGTAACTGGATTTTCCAAGGCATTAAAACAAATTTATAATCATAGGCCACTTCCTGTTGCAAGTAACAGAGATGCTTTGCTCAGAAAAGGGAAAATATTGGCTTGGAATACAACACGGTCAAGGGAATCTCAGCTTCTAATCCAGACCCAGGGGCAAGGTCTAATCCAGAATATCAAATGAGATCATTAGTTTCTTGTCTCTTTTGTTTCTGCCTTCTGTGCAGCAGCTCATTTTAGGGCTGACTCTTTCCACGGTAGTAGGATGCCAACCCAAGACTCATCTTATGTTTCCAAATACAGAAACGGAGCAGGACTTCTTTTTTTTTTTTTCTTTTTTCAAAAGCTGTAGCATCGTCTCCTCATGTCTCCTTTGTCTTGATTAGGTTATGTGCTCATTCCTAAACAGATTTCTGTGGCCTCAGCCAGTTGGGGTTCACAAGGTGGCTAGGATGGTGGAAGGAAGGTTCCTCAAAGGAGAGCTGTATTGCATTTATCAGAAAAAAGTGGATGGTTGTTGGGTAACAAACAGCAGATGTCCAGGGCTGTGACACTTTATGATTTTTAAAACACTTCTAGGGAAATGGTTTCATATGATTTTATAACGGTTTTATAGGAATATGTTTGTCAGCTATTACTATTTCCACTTTCAGATGCAAACACTGGAGCTCAAGTCACATGACTTGCTCGAATTCACATAGTGGGTGAAAGACATTATATTAGCTTTTCTAGGCTAGCAATGTGATGTCTGACCCTCATACAACAGAACTACTGTTTTGGACTAGATGCCTATTAATGAATCTAAAATTGAATGAGCAGGAGCACCTGGTTGGTCAGATGAGCATCAGACTCTTGGTTTTGGCTTAGGTCATGATCTCATGGGTCATGGGATCAAGCCCTACCTTGGGCTCCATGCTCAGCAGGGAGTCTGCTTGAAGCTTCTCTCCCTCTGCCCCTTCTCCCACTCTCTCTGTCTCTCTCTCTCAAATAACAAATGAATCCTTAAAAAAAATCGAATTAGCATTTTGGGCGGTCATATCACAATGGCTTATCCTGATTTTATAAGCAAAGTAAGAGGCTCACTGATTTTTCACATGATTTTTGGTAAAATATAATATACCTATAATGGCTTTTTAAAAAAATTATTTATTTATTTATTCACGAGAGACACAGAGAGAGAGGCAGAGACACAGGCTGAGGGAGAAGCAGGCTCCATGCAGGGAGCCCGATGCGGGACTCGACCCCAGGACCCCCGGGGTCACGACCTGAGCCAAAGGCAGACGCTCAACCACTGAGCCCCCCTAGGTGTCCTGGCTCAAGAAACCTTAAAGGACGATGAGTAATTTTTATGAATATTGGGATTGGTTATTATTATAGTTGAAACGAGACTATCACATGTTCCATCAGCCCCACTCTGGGAAGGCGTGGAGAAGGCCTTTCTCCCTGAAGCCTGCTCCTGTGGCAAAAGCCTTTGGGGCCACATTCCATCCCAGGTGGCCATCCCTGACCCCCCAAGGACCAGAGCACAGCTCTTCTGGTCTCCACCCCTCCCCACCCCTGCGTCTTGCAGAGGCCCCACCATTACTTAGGTGTCTCATAGAGAAATTTTGCTTTCCCACTGCTCAATAGGTTTCAGAGAAAAAAAAATGAATGAAAGCGATTCCTTTTTCCCTTTTCCCATTAAGGGATTAGCCATACTTCTGGAAAAAATACTGTTTCTATTTAAGAGGAGAAATATTTAGACAGCACACCACCTTCCCCCTTTTTCCTAACGACGCTCACAGAACAAGAAAACGGCAGCTTGTTCTCCTCTGGTTCAGGGCCCTGGCCCGCCCCCTCCTCTGTCAGGGCCCCCCTCGGCCCCCCTCTCTTTCCACATCTTTCCTGAGCCACAAGAACAGGTTATCAAGGTGATAATAAGCGAGAAAATGTTCCAGCCTTGTTTTAAGCCTCAGCCACGCTGCACTGCTCACAGGAGGTTAAATGCTTGTGTGAACCTGTGTCCCCCCCCCCCCCCACCACGCAGCCCTGAGCCAGGCTGAGCTGGCCTTGTCTTGCTCCCTCTGCACAGGAGGCCCGCTGGGGCAGGGTGGTGGGGGCGGCCTCAGCCCCCCTAGCAGCCGCTGACTTACACTCAGCAACTCAATCCTCTCAAGGTAATTCCTCAGCTTGCAAAAAACTTCTAGCAACGAATTCCAAATCCAACGCCTCCCCCTTCAAGCAGGCTAGAGGCAGGCTTGCTGACTTCCACGGGGACCCCGGGCTCGGGATGCATGGGGGGCCTCATATCGCAGGAAGCAGGACTTGGGTGGTCTCCTTAGGAGATTTCTAGATATTTCTAGAACATCACTCTCAATCTTCTTTCTCTTCGGAGGTCTTCTAGTCGCAGGTGCCTCGGAGCCTGGCAAGGCCCTTCCTGGGCCCAGGACTGAGGAGCCTGACTTCAGACGTCCGAGGGAGCGAAGATGTGCTTCTGTGTTCTCTTGGGTGCAACAGCTCTCCCTGCTCGGAGGGGCACTTGGGACTAAGGCTGAGGAGCAAACTAATTGTGCAAAAAGAGGTGCAGTTACCATTTTGTATGGTAACTTTGTCACCTCCTACGGGCTGGCGGAGATGAATATCCTTGGCAGAAGCAGGCGTGGGGCCAGGCTTGGAGGCATTTCTCTCAACGCAGGAAGGTTGTCCAGAGACTGTGAAATAACCCTTTGGGTCATTCTTCCCTAGCAGTAAGCATTTCCTCTTCTTCCCCTTCCTCCCTCCAAGAGCTGCTCCTGTCCCCAGTAGCAGGAAGTCTCGGGTTGTGGCTGCAGATGCTGCTGCGAGTCCCTCTGCCCCCTCACAGGGACAGCTTTGCTGTGGGAGGACGTGAACGTCCTCGTTGTCTTCTAAAGCTTCGGCTCTGAGCTTCGGGATGTGTTTTGGCAAGTGCAAAATCCAATAGTCATTGAACCCTTGATAATCTTTTATGCCCTGTAGAAGTATGTTTTTATTCATCCGTTTCTTCAGGAGGTAAGAAATAAAGCTGTTCCATTCTGGGCATAAATTAGCATTTATAACAATGCAGTGCAAAAAATGTAATTTAAATAGAACTGATTAGAATTTTGATAGGGCACCTAGGAACCTCTAAACAAATGCTGATCTGGTAATGACTGGAACAAGTCATTTATTTTAGTGGTTCAGCTATCTGTTCAATGATTGGGTCACAGTTTCCCAAACATACACGGTGACTGTTCATTAATTATTCACTTCTCGCTCGGTAATTGTCCAATTTGACTACAAACTGTGAGCTTATAGGCAAAGCCGCAGAAGACAGCAGAGGGAAGAAGTGACAACCCAGATAAAAGTGTATTTTCTTTTTGTGATAACGTTCTCTAATTCAAGGACTCAGGGAGAGGGGAGCTATTGTTAGACTTTGGCCTTGGTCTTGGCTTTGCGCAATGGACTTAATTGCTCACCATTTGTTAGGCAGGGACGTTGAAGCTCCAGAGTGCCGAGCTCTGCAAATGAGGTTGTACCAGTTGGCAAGCAGCCTGTCTCCGTAGGTGTAGCCTCCTCTTGGGGTCAGTGTGCAGCACGTTGTAAGTGGGACAGATGAGCTTCGGAAGGCTATCCGCTGAATCACACGTTCCCTCGGGTACGTCATCTGGAAAATGTCCTGAGCCAGTCCGGAAGTTCATTTGCAAGATTTCCCTCCTTTGATATTTTGCAGGTTTTTCCTTTATTAGCAAGATGAAAATGTTTCCCTCTTACTTCCCGAGTGAGTGCAACCTCCACCCAGGAAGTTCTTGATAGGGCTGCTCCCCTCACGTATATTAAATGGCGTGTTCTCTTGCTACTTCTTGATTCTCTTAATTGGTAATTGAAGGAGTTTATCAACCCTGTTACCTTGATATAATATTGATATTAGTTGGGTGTCATTTTCTAGAATGCAGATTAGGAGCTAAATCCCAAGAAAGGTAAGGGGTTAGACATTTTCTTCCCGGCTCAACTCAGGATGCAACACTGTTTGAAGGGAAGGGTCATCAATTTATGGTGGTTTTAATGTTGCTCTCCTTGCCCTGGGCGAGGGGGTGGGGGCGCAGGACTTCCAGGGATGTGGCTCTGCAAAATGCATCGTGCCTTGAATGAGCACCCATATGGGAGGCCGGTGATGGGAATCGGCTACCACAGTCCTACAGTCTGATGGGCTGACGTTGGGCATTGCAATGTGCGCATGGTGCTCACCTTTATTGACGCTGCTGCCTCAACAGGGGATACCTTCCATCCTGTAGGTCATCGCTGGGTATAAAGCAAGCATCTAAGGCAGCACCCAGTGGAGGCACCTACATTACTGAATTAATAAAGCTGGGGACTGGGGAAGGCGCACATGCAGGCGGTGGAGTGACAGGCGTGTGTAGAAACAACAGCGGCTATCTCTTTGTCGCCCACACTTACTGTGTCACTAGGGAAGGAGGAAAATGAGAGTTTGTCATCGCAGGAGGGACTTGCAGTGCTATAGGTTTGCAAAACCCCGTGATCATCATTTGGGTTGACCTAGTTCTACTAACTGGCACCAGGCCATTTTGCAGCTGAGTAAATGAAGGCAAAGAGGGGTGAAGACCGGCCATCCACGCTCACAAAATGATTCTAAGGCCCAGAGAAATAGGCAATTCTAAGTTGCACAGGTCTATGCCTAACCCCAGGCCTCTTTTTAAAGGAAAGCCAAAAGGCATTAGATAGACTGTTAAAAATAGAGCATATCGTTTTCCACGGTGATGACTTTGGTGCTAATGAGTGATGCTTCCGAGAAACGCGCTAAGTGCATCCACTACCTTGAAACAAGCAAATGGAGATCGGATAAAAATCTTGTGTTTGGGGTAATTTATTTTCTCCGGCTATGTGAACTCTTGAGCGATTAACTGGATTACTTCCCTCACGTGGACGTGACTCTGTTCCTAGTGAAACAATTAATTGGACCATCGTTCTGCGGGGAGCCTTTCTTCCCGTGTTTTTTCCTCCTCCCCACGTTACCTCTGTTTGGGCGCACGCCCGGCCCTCTCTGTGAGCACGACCTCAGGAGCCTGGGGTCCATGCAAAGATTGTCAACTCTCAAAAATCAGAGCGAGGAACGGTGGCTGCAACGTTGATTCTCGGCAGATCTCTGCAGATCTTCAGATTTTTATGTTTTGCTTACTTCACCATCACATCATTCCCTGTTATAGTGCCTCTGGTATTTTTGGGGGACACCTGAGTGCTCATCGTCTCCCGGGAGGCCTCCACAGCTTACCTGATCATAATATTGAAAAGCAATTTCTCCAGACTGCTGTGAACCAGCGCCAGAAATCCAAAATGCTGCCACAGTCATTAAGTGATTTCCAATTAGTTAATTGGCTTCACAGGCTGCTTCTTCCTAAACTGTACCTTAAATGAAAAGCAGAACCATCCCTTTTTTTTTTTTTGAAAGAGGGGAAGTCTTGGGGCCTTCGGGTTGCACAAGCCTGAAGCAGCATGTGCTTTGGAAGGAGCTTGACAAAAAAGGTCAGTCCCACAGCACAGAAATGTTCTTATTATGACTGAAGAGAATGGGACCTCTCTCCCGGCATTCTCATCTTGTCTAGGATTTGTTTTGCCCACGTTAGTGTGGAATGAAAGGGACTTAGACAGATGATCACAGAGCAGCAGAGAATGTGGAGAATTCTAGATCAACCCCAATTCTTCTCTAGGGAAGCTCCCTTGGCCTCTATGTTGGGTGTCCCGGGGTCAGAGCTGCTTGGCTGCTCTGGGCCACCCTCGTAGACCTCACTGAGCAGGAGGCTGACGTCCCTGAGACTGGTGGGGAAGCTGCTTTTTGGAAAGGGAATTTCAGCTGTAGGTGCATGGGCAGAAGGAATAGGGGAGGGAAGTGAGAAGCTGGTCTAGAACATCGCTGGTCAACACCCGTGTTGTTAATGGTGGGGGCCATAAGCATGAATTTTGAGCAACAGCTGATTTATACAACAGGATAAATGTTTACCCAATAGGGTAAGTAGGGTAATAATTACCCAATAGGGTAAATCAGTCATCTATTTTCTCTGCAAGAGAAGCTTGACTTTAATAGTAGACAGAATGCATAAAAAATGAATGCAAATTTTCCTCTCTGTTAGACAGAGATGCAATCACTCAAATAAGACGCAGCGGAGTGGAGCGGTTAAATGCGTGGACTCTGGAGACCAACCGTCTGCGTGGAAATCCTGACAGTCACTTTCCAGTTGTGTGACTTTGGGCAAGTTTCTTGACCTCTCTGTGCTTCAGTCTCCCGGGGAGTGAGGGAGAGGAGTAACACCGTCTCCCAGGGGCGTTACAGAGAGTAAAGAGGTGGCTGAAGTTCACAAGTCCCTTCCAATCAGTGGTGACACACGGTTTGCTTGATAAACCAAATTTTATAACATGCCAGGTTTTAAAAGAGTCACCTTTTGGTCTTTCTGTTGAAGAAAACCTTCTCATCTTCTGCTTAATTACCCATGAGAACCAATTCTCAAAGGAGGGCAGCCAACGGGATGCTGTCCGCCCAGGCAGCCGGTCAGTCCATCTGTCGGTCAGCTATGTCTCCTGCCATCAGTTCCTTAAGACAATTTCTTTCCCCCGCAGACTCACTAGCTTGATCTTTTTGGTTAGAGAGCCGGGTTTGCATTGGAGAAGTGGAGGAGGAGTAGATTCAACTGGAAGCATAGAGGAGGCCGTGATTGGGATATCGGGTTGCAAAGGGGCAAAGAAATTGTGTGTGTGTGTGTGTGTGTGTGAGAGAGAGAGAGAGAGACAGAGACACGGGGACATGGACACAGAGACACAGAGACAGAGCGAGACACAAGGGAGAGACAAGTATAGCTATAGAGACAGAGCAGTTGGATAGCAACAGAACCTTTTTGGTGTGAGTAGGAGAACAGGGACGGGGAAGTCAGCACACTGCAGGGAAGGACATCAGAGGCAAGAGAGGAATAAGGGAGACCAAGGAGGGACCTGAGGGACACAAAACCCGGACCGACTCTGGTGCCTTCCTGTCTGCTTTAGAAGCAGTTGGTTCATCATTGCAGCAGCCCGAAGCCCTCCAGTAATGACTTTATGGATTAAAATTTTAAACCAAATTAGATGTGTTTACAAAACGGCAGCCACACTGAATTGATAACAAGCTGCCAGAGTTGGGCTCCTGATTTTCCTGGAGCTCTGGCTTGTGCTGCTCTGGTGGAGGGTCTGGGTGTTTGTTGGCGTGGGTAAAACTGTAGCCACCTCTTCTCCCATGTCATGTCCCCACCCTGATGTAAGGACAGCACTTGTAAGTGATACTCTGGTCGGCCATGCGTTCACAGGCACATGGTTCCTGGTCTTGATAATGACTCTGTTAGATATTTGTCTGCTCCTTTTGGGGTGTGTTTGACATTTTGATGTTTAAGTTTCATTATGCAGCATATCCATTTCAATTGAAACCGTCGTTTGAGAAACACTAAATATGAAATCTCATAATTATGCAGGATTTTTGAGGTTGTGTGCGTTGAAAGTGAAATGTTGTCAGGGATTTTGAATTTTCCTGCCCCCCTCCACGGCAGACCCTCCATTGCCTATCACCTAGTCATTTCAGAGAGGGAGAATCTTATATTTCAAGTCTATGGACTAGAATGCAGTATTTTCTACTCATATTTTTTAGAACAGGAGCTGCTCTTTCAAGTCGTTATTCAGTATAAAGGAGAGAAAGCATCCAAGGGAATGTTGCTTGGTCCTGTTGAAAGAGAGCCATGTTTTTTTCTTGTAATGAAGTATGTTGATAGATTTGTTTCTATGGTACATGAGGATAGTTAGGACTCAATGAATGTTAAGTCAATCTCAGCAATAACCTGTTTCTTTCCTCAATGAACTTACGATCTACTAAAACAAGATGAATAGGGTGTATCTTTATCTTTTAATATTCTTTTGCCTTCTATTTATGGAAAGTAAAATTTCAAGAATTCCCCTCCAGGGAGTCTGAAGAGGTCTGGGCCATTATACACTTAAATTCATTTACAAGCCACTGAGAAGATTTGCTTGGACTTATTTACTTGAGGAGTAGTAATACTTGTGAAATGGCTCCTTTATGAAGAAGAGGTAAGTGCTCATGCTCTAGGAGAGATCATGTGATAAGCCACAAAATAAGTCTCAATAAATGTAAGAAGATTGAAATTATATCAAGCATCTTTTTTTTTTTTTAAGATTTTTTTTTTAAAGTAATCTCTACACCCAGCTTGGGGCTTGAACTCACAACCCTGAGATTAAGAGTCGCATCCTCCACTGACTGACTGAGCCAGCCAGGAGCCCCTCAAGGATCTTTTCTGAAAAGAAAATGGCATGAAACTAGAAATCAATTACAAAAAAAAAAAAAAAAAGGAAGGAACATAAACATGTGGAGGCTAAATTACATGTTACTAGACAAACGATGGGTCAATGAAGAAATAAAAGAGGAAATAAAAAAATATCTGGAGATCAATAAAAACAGAAACACTATGGCTCACAATCTTTGGGACAAAGCAAAAGCCATTCTAAGGGGAAGTTCATGGCAATATGGGCCTATTTCAAGAAAGAAGAAAAACCTGGAATAAACAATCCAACCTTATACCCAAGGGAACTAGAAAAAGAAGAACAAGTAAAACCCAAAATTAGCAGAAGGAAGGAAATAATAATGATTAGAGCAGAAATAAATGAAAGAGATATGAAAAAAAAAACCCATGGAAAAGAGCAATGGGACTAAGAGCTGGTTCTTTGAAAAGATAAACAAAACTGATAAACCTTTAGCCAGTCTCATCAGGAAGAAAAGAAAGAGGGCTCAAATAAAAGCAGAAATGAAAGAGGAGAAGCTACAAGCGATACCACAGACATACAAAAATCCTGAGATTGCTACAAAAGCCTATATGTCAAATAATCCTAAAATTTGTATGGATCTAGTCCATTTTTGTATGTACAAAAGACCTCAAACAGCCAAAGCGATCTTGAGAAGGATCGAAGCTGGAGGCATCACAATCCCAGATCCCAAGATACACTACAAAGCTGTGGTAACCAAAAGCATGGTACTGGCACAAGAATAGACACACAGGTCAGAGGAGTAGGATAGACAGCCCAGAAATCCACCCACATGTAAGTGGTTAATTAAACTCCAACAGAGGACACAAAATATCCAACGGGAAAAAGTCTCTTTAGCAAATGGCGTTGGGAAAACTGGACAACAACTTGCAGAAGAATGAACTGGGCCACTTTATTCTACTATAGACACAAAAATCAACTCAACGTGGATTGAAGACCTACACAGAAGACATAAGACCACAGAGCTGCACAAGAAAACAGTACCGAGGTTCCGGAGAAACACAAAAATAGAAGTATCATACGATCCAGTTATTCCACTTCTGGGTATTTACCCCAGGAAGATGAAAACACTAACTCAAAAAGACGTATGCACCCTTATGATGTTTACTGCAGCATTTCCTACAACAGCAAAGATATGGAAGCAATCTAACTGTCCATCCGTAGATGAATGGATAAAGAAGACGTGGTGCGCACACACAATGGGCTACTACTCAGCCACAAAAAAGGGTGAAATCTTGCCATTGGTGACAACACGGATGGACCCAGAGGGTAATATGCTGAGTGAAATAAATCCAAGAGACACAAATACCATTTGAGTTCGCTTATACGTGGAATCCAAAAAACAAAACAAATGACAAACAACGACAACAAGAGAAACAGACTCACAAACTGGTGGTCAGCAGAGGGGAGGAGAAGGGAGGGATGGGAGAAATAGGTGAAGGGGATCAAGAGGTACAAAGTCCCAGTTATGACGTAGGAACAAGTCACAGGGGCAAAAAGTACAGCACAGGGCATGTCGTCAATAATATTGTTATTCCTTTGTGGGGCGACACGTGGTAACTCCACTGCTGGTGAGCATCTTGTGACGAGTATCATTGTTGATTCCCTGTCGTACACCTGAAACTAGTAAAATAGATGATGTCAATGATACTTAGACAACAATTGGATAAAACAAATTATGGAAACAAGACCCCCGCCCAATAAAAGAGTTGGGTGGCTAAAAATAACATGGGAGCAGAAGCAAGGAGGCCGCTGCTGATGGTTGGAAGGGGTGTGCGCTGTGTCCCCCGAGGACAAGGAGGGGGCAGCGAGCGCACAGGGGCAGGACTTTGCCATCTGTTAATCAGGGGATTTAAAACCACAATTCAATTACATGGGATTCCATGCTAACATTCCCCTGTCGCGTGGCTTTTCCATTTCAGAAGGTGAGGATCCCACCACATAGTCCATGCATGTCTAAAAGCCTGATTAAATGTGTGGTGGCGCACGTGGAACATTTTAGTCTCTGGATATTATTTATATTGAGAGAAGAGCATCTTGGGGGACTGGAGATGCATTAAACCTTCACACTTAACGGATGATCTTTCACTGCCAGACAGGCTGCATGTTGCTGTTTGGGCTCCAGTGGCTCCGGGTAAGCTCTCGGCTTCTTCTTGACCTGCGGGAAACCTGCTCTCCTGGCTCGAGACACATTGGAAAGAAGCCAAATGCACTTGTTTGAATTGATACTGGGCATTAGGGGGCCCCTGGGCTTTAGGTCGGGGTCTCGGATAGGAGTGGTTATCCTCTGGTTGCACTGGGGTTTGGGTGACAGGAGATTTGAAACTAAATGGGGTAGAAGCTTGACCCCTGGGTATGTTTAGTCTTGTGTTTTATATATAATTTATATATAATTATTATTTTTTTAAAGATTTCATTTATTTATTCATGAGACACACACAGAGAGAGAGAGAGAGAGAGAGAGAGAGAGAGGCAGAGACCCAGGCAGAGGGAGAGGCAGGTTCCATGCAGGGAGCCCAACGTGGGACTCGATCCTGGCCCTCCAGGATCAGGGCCTGGGCTGAAGGCTGCACTAAACCGCTGAGCCACTATTTTTTTTTTTTTTTAATTGAAGTTCGATTTGCCAAGTCTTGTGAACATGACTTAGCCCCCCGGCCTTTAGGAAGCCCCAGAGCCTGCAGGAGGGAAGATGAGATCCTCTGTTAGAGATTTTGGTCGGCTGCTCACCTTGTCCTCTGCAGCCGGAAGGAGGGCCCTTCCTTCTGCCTCCAGATGCCCACACTCGACTCATTCCTCAGGCTGCATTGGCACATTGGTCTTCCCCCATAACCCTTTATGCCCCAACCCCCAACCCCCCCTAAAACCCAGGAAGCATGGTATCATAGAAAAATTTTGGATTTTGCACTTGATAGATCAGAGTTTACGTTCTGGGTCTTGGAGTTACTAAGGCGTATCCACCTGGGAAGGCTCCTCTTCTAGCCTTACTTTCCCTTAACTTTAAAATGGGGATAATATCACTTATTTTTGGGCCTATACTCAATAGTTATTAGTTTCTTTATATCCTTTGTAGTTCATTCAGATAACTAATCTTTTTTTAACCTTTTGGGGCTCCTGGTGTGTTTGAGCATCCCCCGCTGGGAATCATGTTCTTCCCTTCTCAGAAAAAAAAAACATACGCAAAAACTTCACACAATTTTGGAGACTTTCAGGATCTCTAAAGTCCAGACAAGAGCCCTTTAGGGGAGGTTGATTCCTAGGTCAAAGCCCCTCGGCTGCCCCATTAGAACCAACTTTTAAACATATGTGCAAAGCACCTGGAAAGTGGCTTGGAGCCTTGCACAGATCCCCGTGAGTTTCTCTTCTTCCCAAGTCGCAATCAGAACATACCCTGTGCCCGGAGGAAATCTAGCTATAATTTGTCCTTATATTTCGTTTGGAGAAGCTGTCACGTACAAGTAACAGAAACACCCCGAGCGGGGACGGCGGCCGGGACTGACGCCTTCCAGCCGGCCCTGCTGGTGGCCACAATCTGGCCTTTGCAGAAATCCTCCCTCTCCCGGCCACTGTGCCCGCGGCCCAGGTGTGCTGCTAGCAGCTGGGCGCCCCGTCCTGCTGCCATCTGGCTTCCTCTCTGCGTGGCCAGTCCCGGGTCTGGATGTCAGTAGGCTGCCCGCCCCCCGGGCCTCCACCCCTCCCCAGACACGGTAGCTGCAGCTCTGCTGAGGCCTAATGTCACCCCTCACCAGAGGCTGGGGTGGGGGGCGGCCAGGGGTTGCTGACACCTGTCCCTCCCCTCATCAGATGCCCGGGGGGCGGGGTGTCCAGGGGTTGTTGACACTTGTCCCTCCCCTCATCAGATGCCTGGGTTGGGGGGGTCCAGGGTTTGCTGACATCTGTCCCTCCCCTCATCAGAGGCCAGCGGTGCCCAGGGGGTTCTTAACCTGTCTCCCCTCTCATCAGATGCCCGGGAGGGCCCAGGGGTTGCTGATGCCTGTCCCTCCTCTCATCAGATGCCGGGGCGGGGGGCGGGTCCAGGGGTTGCTGACATCTGTCCCTCCCCTCATCAGAGGCCAGCGGTGCCCAGGGGGTTCTTAACCTGTCCCTCCCCTCATCAGATGCCGGGGGGCCCAGGGGTTGCTGACGCCTGTCCCCCCCTTCCCCCCCTCATCAGATGCCGGGGGGTGGTCCAGGGGTTGCTGACACCTGTCCCTCCCCTCATCACAGGCCAGGGGGTAGGTTCAGGGACTGCTGACCCCTGTTCCTCCCCTCTCAAGGCTGCTGGTGCAGGTGTCCCCTGCACAATGTTTTGAAGCACAGAGGATGTGCCGGTCTGGCCGAGATCCAGCTCCCTGGAACGACCTTAGCAGGAACCCGGATGACTCAGGCCCTCGGAGTGTGTGGGTAGCCTTCTCTCCCTGGATGGGCTTGCCTGGCTGCGTACAGCAGGTAAATGAACTGCATAATCGCCATATTTCTATTCCACTCCGTGCTGTGTAGACTGCACCCCTGGAAACCAAAGTTTTCTCTACAACAAAGTCACTTCTCAAGAACAATTACGCCCCGTGCGGGGGGTGGGGGGCGTATCTGCGTCAACGTGTGGCTCGAAAAGCACCTTTTCCCCTCCTTGCTCTCACCTGATGTGGTCTCTCAAGAGTAATGAGTACACCAGAACACGTTAGGAACAACCCACATCAAAGCAGAATCTTCCCTCCCCGCCCCAGAAACCACAAGGCCTCTCATCAACGGCCCTGTTCTGTCCCTACAGGTCAGGCTCTCTCTAGTTATTCTCTGGCTGCACCTTGAGCACCTGCATCTGAGGCTGCGAGGATGCTGGGGCCACTATTTCTCAAACTTTAATGTGCATGCAAATCCCTGCAGGTGTGTGGAAAAGTGTATTCTGATCCAGTGGGTCTGGGGCCTGAGATGTTGCCTGCGTACCGAGCTCTCAACAGGCCAAGGCTGCTAGTGTGCAGCCCCACTTGGGAGAAGGGAGACTATGGACTCCGTGAGGCACCTACACGCCATACGGGCCAACCTAGGGCCCCTCCGTGGCCTGCGTAGGCTGCCCTTTGGGCAGATGCCCTTTGCTTACAGCAAGCACGAGTAGAAAGGCTCTGGTCTTCCGAGAAGAGCAAATTTTCATGAAATTAAGGCGGCATCCACCTAAATATATTACCCACAAGAAATCTCACTGCAAGTCCTCGCTGGCTTCTCACTAGCAATTTAAAGTTCTAAGTAGAAAATTGTTCATCACTCAAAATTTAGAACAGCCGAGGAAAGTGCAATGAATGTAAATTTTCAGAGTCTCGAGTACTTTGGGCAGCGAAGAACACATTTTTGAAATCGAGTTCAAGATAAGTAAAACTGTAGTCTTATGCCCTCATTCTTTTTTCACTCCTGTTAAATCCCATTCTTGTTTTTTTTTTTTTTTCCTTTTGTGTTTGTGTCTCTTAGAAAAATCACCTGAAGTCTTTTCTCGAGTGATTTGGGTATATATTAACAAATTAATTATGTTAGCAGTTCTTCTTTCAACACGGAGTCTCTACTATGTATAAACAAGTCATGGTATTGACTTGGCTTCTAAGTTAGTAAGGCAAATCGTTAACCTCGGTGAGTTTTCTTTTGCAAATCTGGATAATGAAGGGCTGGACAGATGATCCCAAGTTTTCCAGGATTGTGTCATCCTCAGCACTGGGGAAGTCAAAGCAGTAAACATCCTGCCTGTTTGTGGCTTTTCACTGTCCAACACAAAGGCTTTTCTTAGCTCTTTTCCTTTCATGACAGTGTAGAGAAGGCACGCGCCTTTCTGTGCATGTGTTTTGTGGTCATAGGGCGATGTGTGAGGAGAGGAACATTTCCCTGTGGTAGTGTTGCTTTTTCTTTCTTCCTTCTTTTGAGTGAGAGAGTTTTCCTATTACAGAAAAATCCTACAGAGAATTCCTAAATGTAAAAGCAAGAAATGTGAGGGGGTCTGAAGCCTCCTGATACCCTAGGCCTCTGCGGCAGTCTCTTGGAAAACTATTGCCCTCGACTCCGCTCTCCACAGCCTAAGTTCCAAATCGTCCTGTACTGTTTCTGTGTAAATAATGTGGGTGCCGGGAAACCTAATTGAGCAAACAAATATTTAAGGATGCGTAAGCCTTAGGAAAGAGAAGAGAGGGGGCACAGAGAGGCTGTTTGCCTCTAGGGGTGGTGAGGGAAAGAGGAGAGGTCTGGCGACTGTGCGTAAAGCTGAGCAGAGTAGGTCTCAACGCCTCACAGTTCTTCGGAGCAAGGGATGGATGTGGGTTTTGTAATGGGGAGGCTGACCCCTGAGCTTGTCTAGAAAAAAGAATGAGGGGCAGGAAGAAATGGAGAGAGAGAGAGAGAGAGAGAGAGAGAGAGAGGAAGAGAAATGCAGCTCGCCTTTACTCTCTGGGTCTGGTGGGCAGGAAATGAAGTGGAGCTGCTGGGAGCCCGTGATGGATGGCATGGGGGGGGGCCTCTCCTGTCCTTGTAATGCATCCATCCACATGGAGTTGGTCTGGAAGTCCCATCTGCAAACCGCAGAGGCCGAGGTGGGACTCTAAATCAAATTCTTCTGACTTCACTGCCTTTGGTGTCCGTGAGATGCTTGAGCACAGAGTGAAAACGGGAATCCTGGTTCTCCATTAGGCCAGTAGAGCTTGCGCCCTGCTCTCGTTTTGGACAAATAGCTTGTTACTTCATGTGTGTACAGGAAGTGAAAACCTCCACATTTTATATGTATTTATAACGTATTCTTTTTCTTTCTTACAGGATGAGTAAAAGTGAAGTGTTCCTTTTCTGTTGTGAAGGCTGCTGTCTAGTTGAGTTGCTTCTCTAGCGAGAACAGTCAGTGTCATTAATTTTTTTCCCCGTACTGTGTGGGCTGTGGAACAGGAGACTGACTTGATGGATCACATTGCCACTTCGGAGGCAGGTGGGTGAGTGGGTTGGTGAAACACTTCAGAGAGTTAATGCATTTGTGTAGTTATCAGCGGCTTTGCCCTTCGGTAGATGAATTACATTTCAGAGCAGCCTGTGTGTGAAGGGCTAGGGTAAAAATCAGGGGGCGGGGGGTGGGCAACTCTAGGTAGGGAGGAAATGACTCTGCCTCGGCCACGCTGTGGCCATAATCGTGAGACAGGTAATGGGTGCTCCCTGTAAAGGGGGGCATGGGTAGGTTGCTGTGTGCCTGGGGCTGGAATCGGATGGGAGAGAGATGGAAAATCATGTTCTATAAGGAAGAGATCAAAGACTAAGAAGCCTATTTAATGGCAAGGGAGAAGCTCTACTTTTGTGTGTATCGTTTGTTGTCTTCAGTTCCTTAAAGGCTGCTGGAGAGAAGAGTTTGGGATTATTTTGTGTGGTTGCCAAAGAAGCACTGGAGTTTATTTTGGCTCCACTGGAGGATGAAATGTTTGAACAGAATGGGGTAGGTTCTTAGGGAAGTGAGTTGCTCTCCATGTTACCATTCAAGCCAATGCTTTAAGAGAAATGCATGGCCTGGGATGTATTTATCCTGGATGACCCCCTAGAAGCCCGTGGAAGGCGGTCAGACAATGGTTCCATCACATTTCATAAGTTTCCTTCCCACTTCCCAGAAGAGCTCATGAACAATTTCTGGCCTGCCCGCAACTTGATATGCTGCCCCGAAGGGAATCTACTTTCCTGTGGAAGTGGAGTCCTACAGAATTGTCTTTTTGTCCTTTAAGAAATAAGAAGTCTAAAAATCTTAGTTACCATGTAGTTGTGGTAGAAGAGAAAGAACAAGGACCTTCAAATCTAGAGTAAGAGCCCAGCTCAGACATTTTCTTGTTGCGTGATCTTGGGCAAAGCCTCAGGTTTTAAATTCACGTAAGAGAGGTCCTGACGTGTTACTGTACAGGACTGTCATAAGCATTAAATGAAGTTATATTTGTACAGTACCTGAGACATGGCCCGTTGCGTAGTCAGCACTCAATAAACAGAAATTATTTCCTTTAGTCTCCCAGGCAATTAACAATAGTGCGGTCAGGGATCCTTGGGTGGCTCAGCGGTTGGGCGTCTGCCTTCAGCCCAGGTCATGACTCCGGGGTCCTGGGATCGAGTCCCGCATGGGGCTCCCTGCGTGGAGCCTGCTTCTCCCTCTGCCTGTGGGTCTGCCTCTCTCTCTCTCTATGTCTCTCATGAACAAATGAATACAATCTTAAAAAAGAATAAAAATAGTACAGTCAGACCATAAGAAAAGAAAACAGCAGGCCAATATCCCTGATGAGTAGAGATGCAAAAATTCTCACCAGAATACTAGCAAACTGTATCAATAGCACATTAAAAGGATCACACACGATGATCAACTGGGATTCACCTGTGACATGCAAGGATGGTTCAACACATGCAGATCACTCAATAGGATTCATCTGCATCAGGAGAATGAAAGATGTAGGCCACACGACCGTCTAAGGTGACAGTCCATGAGGCTGCAGAGCATCCGCCCCTCCCTTTGGATGAACGTGGGTCATCGACCCATGACTCAGGGGAGGGAGAGAGAATGCAGGTGGGATGGTGGGATGAGGTGGCAGGGTATAGGATGCCAGAGTGGGGCTAGTTCAGACTGGAACAGGGGTCTTCCGTGGTCCTCTCTGCCTCCCAGCGGTGTGTGTGTGTGTGCGCACGCCCGCGTGCATGCAGAGTTTTCCTTGTGCTCCTCCCCAGCTCGAGCTCTCCATTGCCCCATTTATTCCGCCCCATGTTTCCCACTCCAACGTGCTGCAGAGTCTCCCAGAGATCTTGCTCGAATGCAGATCCTGATTTGACGTGTCCACGAAGGGGCCTGGACTTCTGCGTCTCTAACAAAAAGGAGGGTGGTGGTGCTGAGGCTGCAGGTGTGGGCCACACTGCGAGTGGGGAGGCTTCGGTCCATGCCAGGGCGGCCTGCAGGAAGCCTCTGGGTCCATTCCTAGTTGGTGGCTGACTTTGGAGACCTGCCTGCCTCTCTGTCTGTGCCAGACTCACTGAGAACGTCTCCTGATCGCGCGTTGCGAGGGCTTGCTGTTGGCCAGGCCTGTGGATCTCGTTCCTTCCAAGGAGGAGGCCCATGTGCGCTCGACAAGGGCCACATCTGGGCTTCCCAGAGCAGCGCATCCTTTTCCAAGTGGTGCTAACGCTGCCGGGGGGCGAACCCCTAAGTGCAAACCTGTTTTAGAAACAAAATTCATCTTGTTAGAGGGAGCCGGGCTACTTACAAGGCAGATAACGCGCTGCGGCCTGCTGGATTGATGGAGAGAGGCACCAGGAGTCAGACTCCCCTATTTTTCATTCTTTGAATGAAGTCTATCTTCTGAATTACATGAGCCATGTGAAGCAGGGAAAGAGAGCAATGGTTCTGGAAACAAAAACAGAGTTCTTATCTTTTAATACAGAGGAGAATGCCTCGGGATATTATTATTTGTGATTTATGGGGTGCATAGCAATATGACCAGCGTCTCACCGTAGCAGACAGAGGACTCTGACCCTCTGCCTTTGATGAACTCTTGTAGCTTCCCAGGGGCAATTTTCCACCATAGAATAGCTGCTGCATCACAAAATTCCTGCTTAAAAAATCATACAGAGTGAGCTGCTAGGAAACTTGGTTTCTATTTCCGATCCTGCCACTGACTTATTCTGACTTTGTCCAAATTTCTCACGTTTTTCTGACCTATTAGTAAATCGGGTTGCTCACACTTGCCATCAATATTTGCTTATGAAATATGTCGAGGTGTTTACGAGCTAAATTCATCTCAAATATTTGTGAAAACTCACCTCTCCTCTGAAGGAAATCAGCTGGTCAGATCAGACTATGTAAATGAATAAAACCAACTACACAGAACAGAGAGGAGCAGAGCACCCTTTGTAAGCAAAGACTAGAACAAGTTTCTTCCTTTCTCCTCCCCTCCCTCTCTTTCTTCTGTTTTTTTCTTTCTTTTTTTTTTTTTAGACCTTATTTTGAAAGAATTTAAGATTTTAAGAAAAGTTACAAGAATAGTACACAGGATTCATGTATAAATTCTACCCAGATTGCCCAAATGCTAACTAACATTTTGCCACATTTGCTTTCTCTTTCTTTCTCTTTGTGTGTGTATCCCTATCTATGCTTTTTTTCTGACCTACTTAAGCGGAAGCAGAAGACAAGATAGATGCCTCTTTCTGCTTCTATTTCAGTGAGGATATTTTCTTATATGCCTAGAGAGTACAGTCATCAAAATTAAGAAATTAGACTGACAGTTCTACTAAGTCTGCGGACTTCATTCAAACTTTGTCAATTTACATGGCAAGGCAACAAAAATAAGCTCCTTTGGTCCAGATCCAGACCAGGTGCGCACTCACTGTGCATGGTTGTCCTGTGTCTCGTCTCCTTCACTTGGAGCAGCAGCTTCATTTGTTTGTCTTTCACGGGGAAGGTAAACTCTCAACCTTAAGAGAGTTCGGGGAAGTTGAATAGACAAGTGTTACTTTATATTAACAAGCAGTCATGGAAGGCAGCTAGGAGGCCTCAAGGTTGAATTCAGGGAAAATCAGAGTTTTTTTTTTTTTTAATTATAAAAATAAGACCCGATTACTATAAAAATGGAAACATTGCAAAAAATGGATCAAGTCGAAATAAGAGCCCTCCCTCTGGCCTTACTCAACAGTAAACACCATTAAAGATTGTTGCGTATTGCTTTAGGTCTTTTTCTAGGCTCATGAAATACTTACAGGTACAAGTGTGTGTGTGTGTGTGTGTGTGTGTTTAGATTTTATTTATTTATTCATGAGAGACACAGAGAGAGAGGTAGAGACACAGGCAGAGAGAGAAGTAGGCCCTATGTGGGGAGCCCAACGCGGGACTCGATTCCAGGACCCCAGGATCACACCCTGAGCCGAAGGCAGACGCTCAACCACTGAGCCACCCAGGCGTCCCACGTGTATATATTTTAACAAAAATGGGATCATATTACCCATGTTTTTCTATAACTTCCTTTGTAAAAAAAAAAAAATTAGTACGTCGCTGGTACCTTTCCCCATCAGTCTGTGCAGGTTTGTGAGGGACACTTTGGGCCTCCCTGCGGGGGAAGCCTAAAGCTGAGCTCAGAGTCTCCTGTCTTGCTTTTGCTGGTGGCTTTGATTCACTGATGAGCTCAGAGATAGCCTTGTGCACTGGGAAGGAGCACTCCTCGTTCAGGGCCAGTTGTTTGAGCGTCTAAGGAGAATTTGGGGGAACAAACTCCTTCTTTGATTCTTGACCCTTTCTGCCCTTCTCTTTCATGGCGCCTTCAGATCCTCCTCTTAATTTATGGACCCTTCTTGGGAAACCACATTACAGGGGCTGTAGCCTGGGAAGGCTTGATTACAACTCGGGTAACATAGCCTTAATGTCCACCCTCTGCGAAGGGTGACAAAAAAAAAAATACTTCAAATAACACTTTAGTTCATAAAAGTCTGTCTCTTTTGCACTGTTGCTAGAGTCCATGATGACATGATGTGATACGTCCACACGCGCACGCACACACATATCGATATGAACACACGAACACTCACATTTTGTAAAGTTTCTGTGATCACATATCTGAGCACCATCCCCGTGGGTGTTAATTTCTAACTGTTTAGATACTCTTTATCTGCATCCCAGATTAGCAGTGCAGCTGTTCTCCGGTCTTAGACACACTTGCCTGATTTCGAAGTGACATTAGGGGGTTTCTCGAAACTGTTTTGCTGAGATCTTTAAGAAAATCAGTCTTAAAGATTGGTTTAGGCTGGTTTTCTTTTGGTTCTTGAGTGGATTTTCTCTGGACCTTTCTGACCTTTCACTTTATTCATTCTTTGCTTACCCTGACCCCATGGTGCCTTTAAACCCAAGAGGGAAACCAGATAGTGATGATCCGAAGTTATTTATGAGCTTAATGGTTGTATTAGTGGTTTTCCCATCGTGCCTCTCTCCCTGCAGCCTTTAGGCTGAAAGCACTTTGAGACAGGGGCTGTTTTCCCCTAACTGCCTTCTTGCACTTGTTGGGCAAAATCAGAGCGGTGACTGCGTCCTCGACACCCTTATGGCGCTGCAGAGTAATAACATTTATCACACTTCTTGTTTAAGCCCTTTAGAGAATGACATTTCACAGTGTAATTTTGCTTCACAGATTTTTCCCTTGTGAGTTTTAACTTTCAGGGCAGCATTCTCTCTTATGGCTTCACCTTCTTCCAATTTTGTGTATCTGTGAGAAGTTGCCCAAATAGGGCTCCTCTCAGCATAGCAAATGGAATCAGGTCATGCTCCCAAGTGCCCTTCACCCCGAGAGTCCTGATTGTTTCTTCCTTAGTTGTGGTGAGCAGGCCCAAATTGCCTCACCTCTAGCTGCCCTTTCCACTTTATGAAACAAGCAACTAATAGCAACACAACTCTAAAAATTCCCAGATGACCCGCGTTTTGCTCTTTTTATGATCCCTTAAGAAATGTCTCCGTAATTGAAATCTAGAGTAGTAGAGTTTTGTGATCTTGTCATTTAGCATTTTACTTATGTTGGCCTTACTTATACCACGCCTTCCCACCCTGGAGTGGTCAACATCTGCCCAAGGGACTTGCAGCACTGAAACCAGGAATGTCGTCATTAATCCAAAGGTGAGAAGTTGAACTGAGATCTCAGAGCTCACACTTGTTTGGGTGTCAAAGGAGGAAGAGGAGAAGGAGGGGAAGCACACTGGGACATCGTACTGGGTAGCAGCAGGGAGAGCCTAAGATTTATACCGCAGGCTACGTTTTATTTGCTTAGGGGGATGTGGGTATCTGTTTGAGCCCCTCTATGGTAATTTATCAGTGAGCGCATCCTGATTTAGTAGTGCACAGGGGACCCCCACTGCTAATTCCCCTTTATTTCATATATTTCTTTTACCTTAACTCATAAAGCTTCAGCATTGCTACTTCCTTTATCATCCATCTGTATTTCATTGTGGGTCCAACCCTTTGTGATCTATAGCGTAAGCCCTCCCTGCCCCACCTCTTTGTCCTCTCTTCACAGATTGCATGCCTCAGTATTGACATTTCAGTCATTTGATTTATTCCAACAGGTTCCCCAAGGCCAACCAGATCATAATTCCCTTTCTGGCAGCATCACTTCCTGGTTATTTCCCTTGGCTCCCAGTATTTGTGGATCGGCACCTACAAGATTTCCTGATGATTTTTCTCCTCTTTTAGGTTTCTGTTTGCTTAGATCCAAACCCACAGGTGGTAACTTGGGAGGCCCGAGGATATCTGGAATTGTGTGAAATGTGAGCTTTGTTCTGCGTGGTAGGGAGTGCTGGAATGTTCTAACACAAGCATCGTCACAGAAGGGCCATTTCTGGAATTGGTTAAAACAGAAGGATCTGCCCATAAGCATTCTGTTAGCCTTTGGTAAATCAAGTACCATCTACCTAATTTTCCAGAGAGTTTCCAGTTGGGGAGAGTTGGGTTACCAGCTTTCAAAGTGAGTTGTCTTTTAAAAAGAGGAACACACACACACACAAACAACAACAAAAAAAACCACACAAAAAAACACAAAAAAGAACAAAAAAAATTAAAAAAAAATAAAAAGTAACACACCTATGAGAAGGTCATATTCATTTTGTTAGAGGAGAGTAGAGTAGTCTTTCTGTTGTGCCATTTATTTTTTTATCAGTACTTGTGTCATCTGAGACACGCACACACACACGCATTTGCACATACACATTCGCTAAAGAAATAGGAGAGAGAAAAAAATTCTTTCCTTTCATGAATTCTCATGATGTGGCTTTAAAATACCGAATGCTGCATTATCATGAGACCTTCAGTTGTCCTGATTTGCATTAGTGAAATCTATTTCTCATGTCAGGCAAGGGAAAGCTGCATGCATTTTTCTTTCTGTTTTTTCTAGCCTTCTTTACACAGTTTCTATGATTCTACGTGGAGGGAGGTTTTGTGACTTGTGTATGATACATTAGAAATTAAGAAAAGTGTCTTAGTCCTTAAATTGAGTATAATCTAAAATTTACCCATTATTTGTAGAATGCCATGAAGTATACCATAATTCTCCATTCCATTGCTTTGCTCTGTAAAGCACGTGGGTCTGGGTCTTTCAGGGCTGCTCTTGTTGGGGTTCATGAAGTTCATCCTGGCTCATCTCATAATGGTAGATAGAAAGCTCTCTGACTGGGTAGGAATGACTATCAAAAATTCCACCTCCCGCATTCAGCCATTGCTAAGGACGCACTGACAATAAGGCACTGTGGTGTCTACTCTCCCACTCTTCCCTCATCTGTGAAATAAAGGAGTTCAATAAGTCCCCCAGTCCCCAAATCAAATTTAAAATGGGTTTCTAGGGGATCCCTGGGTGGTGCAGCAGTTTGGCGCCTGCCTTTGGCCCAGGGCGCGATCCTGGAGACCCGGGATCGAGTCCCACATCGGGCTTCCGGTGCATGGAGCCTGCTTCTCCCTCTGCCTGTGTCTCTGCCTCTCTCTCTCTCTCTGTGACTATTATAAATAAATAAAATTTAAAAAATATTTAAAAAAAAAATAAAATGGGTTTCTATTGCAGATGGAGGAATTTGGGCAACTATGGGGAAGTATTTCCTAACTCTGAGGATGCCAAATTGCTTGAATGTTTATATAATCAGATTCTCAACCGACTTTAAAAAATATTTTAATTTCTTTCAGATACCTGAAGGCAGAGAAAAGTACCCTTTGGCTTTAGTCCATAACTCAGTTCTGTGGTTGGGAAGACTGGATTAGATAATGCCAGTTTGTAATTTCTGATAATGATACATGGATTTCTGCCCAATATCAATGTTCTGTTGACTTAAAAATGTTCCTGGAATCCTTTGGAATGAGTCCAAGCTTATAGGTAGGATGACTGGGTGAATAATAGTAAAGTGGTGACCAAAAATGTCAAGAGATAAAAGTGTGGGAAAAAAAATCCTAATAGAGGGTCTATGTTTAACATCAGAGGTAAATAGTAAGAAATTGACTTAATTTGCTTTTATTTTATTATTTTTTTCTTTGCCTATTTTATTTTTTTATTATTTTTTAAATAAATTTATTTTTTATTGGTATTCAATTTACCAACATACAGAATAACACCCAGTGCTCATCCCGTCAAGTGCCCCCCTCAGTGCCCGTCACCCATTCACTTCCACCCCCTGCCCTCCTCCCCTTCCACCACCTCTAGTTCGTTTCCCAGAGTTAGGAGTCTTTATGTTCTGTCTCCCTTTCTGATATTTCCCACACATTTCTTCTCCCTTCCCTTATATTCCCTTTCACTATTATTTATATTCCCCAAATGAATGAGAACATATAATGTTATAGCAGCAATGTCCACAATAGCCAAACTGTGGAAGGAGCCTCGGTGTCCATCGAAAGATGAATGGATAAAGAAGATGTGGTTTATGTATACAATGGAATATTCCTCAGCCATTACCCACCATTTGCTTCAACGTGGATGGAACTGGAGGGTATTATGCTTAATTTGCTTTTAAAAAAAATCCTTTTTGAAAAGGAACAACCTACCAAAAAAGAGAAGAAGCAGAATTAAGACTTCATTTTTGAATAAGAGACACAAATGGGGTCAGATTTGAGGAAATGAGGGGAAAAATAGGATTAATATTCCCCCCCCCCAAAAAAAAATCTTAAGTAGATGAAGTCACTGGAGAAATGTGATCTGTATGTACAAAAGCTCTATCTTCCTTATCTGGCACCAGGACCAACAATAATACATAGATGCCTGTTGGAATTATCAAGTAGAGTACAGTAGAAGAAGCAACATTTATCCCTAATGTCCAACATTTAGAATCATTTTTATAGACTCAACCAATCCTTACCAATTGGATTTATGGAGAGTTGTAGAGAATTTAATTATTCTTTTATAATAATATATACATTCTGCAATTAAGAATATTGCTGTAGGTGTTGACTGAGAGTGCGTAGGCTGAGGTCTTTTTGATAAGAATGGGAGACAAGATATAAGAAGAAAATAATGATGAAGATTTGTGCCATGTGATCATGGCTCCTTGTTGGGTTATGGCTTCTCAAAATGGCCTCTCGCAGGTTTCGTTTTACTTTGTTTCTTTTTAAACTGAGAGCGAAGTACTGATTTACCATTATATAAGGGGCATAATTTATCTGCTCTGATTAAAATGATCAAGTATGCAGTGACAGCTCTTTATATTCCAGGTAAATGCTTCCTTTGTGCTTTTCAGACAAGAATTTCTGACATGATGTGGGAAAAGCTGAAGAAGTCAGTCTTTGGGGTGTATTTTTATCCAGGAGATGGATTAATGGGAAATCACAATAAATTATTTATCAGATAATAAGTGTGATAATTGTTCTTATTTATCATCAGTATAACTTGCCTTGTTCTCCTGTCATGCTTTCAATCAAACCCTCCCCAAAGATTTGCTGGTTAAAATATACAGCCAAAAGGTCATTCCAACAATTTTTACTCATAATGGCACACTGATTATCTCCTAATTGGAAAATGTAAACTAGGGGCTTTGTAAGTAATACGAGCGACCCTTGCATTTCTAACACAATGAGGAGAGTCGTTCTGTACCTCATTCATCCTACCATGGGGAACAGTACCATTTTCAGTAATTTTGATGGCCTCCTGAATTAATTGGAAATAACTTTTTTGTTTTCTATGGAGAAGGAAATAAACCCACATGCCCAGATTTGCTGAAAAAGTAGAGATGTAAAATACCACTCACTATCTACTGTCCCGCTGGCAGCTAATCCATTGAAGCTTAATTGTAATTATCCACCAGGTCTGGAGCCAGAGAGGAATACTGATTACCGCTACGTGCGTTTCCATGGGCAAGATTGTGTATTGAGCCTGTTGCAAAGTTTCAAGTAAATTTATTTCTACCGGCAGTTGTAATGGATCATTGGTCATGGACTATTTCTGGACTTGGTGCAATGGGTGAAAATAATTCCAGCTTATTTGTGCAGAATTCCTTAAAAGTTTACCATTCTTTTAAAAAGAGACTGATAGACACTCAAGTACCCTACACTCTTGAGTCACAGGCATCTGTGGTCCAGATGGCCCTGGGTTATTTTCCTATGATTTACCTCCTTACCCAGAAATCCATACTCAGCTAGATGGCTGGCAAGTGTTTCCCAAACTTCCTTAAGGAGAACAGTGGCTACTGTGAGCAAAGAAGTCCACCTACTTCTCTGGCTCTCTCTCCCTCCTTCTCTTCCTCCCTTCCCTCTCCTCCTTTCTTCCCCCTCTCATTTTTGGGTATGACCCTAAGGTCATAGCTCAGATAGGACTCTCTCATAATGCTTGATTTCCCACTCATGTGCCCCCTGTCACACAGCTCAGAGCTTCTTTTGTGCACGCTACTCCTTTGTTGCTTTGTGAACCTTGCCTAACCACGTGTTTACTCCTTCCAGGTCAGTCTGCTTCTCCCGTATCATCTGGGAACTTTTCATACGTCTAGGTTGGATCACTATCTTTCCCAAGTTGCTTAGCATTTTTCCACAGCTCCTTTCTACAGGGCTCCTGTAGAAGCACATCAGTGCTACTAGGACATGTTCCTCTAGACGCACTCGCTCTGTCCTTATCTCAGTTTCAACTCTCTTACCATCTTGCACAACTTTCTTTAGGCCTTTTGTATTGTGTCTCTTATTTCCAATCTTTGCCTCATCCTTGGACACCATTTAGTTCCCTCTTTCTAATGTTACACATAAAGAGAGCTGGATTCGTCTCTACACCTGAGCTCGGTTAGGATAAGAGATTGAACCTTCTGTTTTACCTTATAGTGGAGCTTTACCTCATAGTGGAGTTTAGGCAGTATCAGTGTCAACTGAGAACAGAGGCTACTTTCTGACTCTCAGTAGCCTGATCAGTGGGCCTATTTTCCAAAAGGGAAAAAATCTCATTATTTCTGAGATTTTATCAGTCTATTATGAAGTTGGCCTGCCCCATCTAGGAAATAGAAGTTTTCAGTGAAGTGGGTGGTAGTAATATATTCTCAAAGGGTGCCACACAGATTTTTATTGGAGTGCTTTTTTGGTGCTGGTACTGATAGAGATTCAGTGACTCTCACCCTATGAAGAAGGCAAGCATTTCTTCCTGCGATCAAATGTTTTGAATCCTCAAATTAGGACATATGGATAAACAACAGGATACTTGAAAACTTGAAAAATCTGTTGTGTTAGTTGTCTATTGCTGTGTAACAAACCAGCCCCAAACTGAGGTGGCTTAAAACAACAAACATTTATTATCTCACATGGTTTTTGTTTATCAGGAATTTGGGATCAGGTTAGCTGGTGCAGGGTCTGTCATGAGGCTGTAGTCAAGATGTTGGCTGAGATTGCACTTACCTGAAAGGTTGACTTGGTGCTTCCAAGATGACTCCCTGAGATGGCTGTAGGTAGGCCTCTGTTCTTTGCCACATAGGCTTCTTCATAGGACTGCTAAAAGTTCTCACAATATGGGAGCTAACTTCCCCATAGCAAGTGATCCAAAATAGCAAGGTAGGGGCACCTGTGTGGCTCTCAGCGGTTGAGCATCTGCCTTTGGCTCAGGGCATGATCCCAGGGTCCTGGGACTGAATCCTGTATTGTGCTCTCTGCAGGGAGCCTGCCTCTCCCTCTGCCTATGTCTCTGCCCCTCTCTCTGTGTCTCTCAAGGATAAATAAATAAAATCTTTTAAAAAAACAAAACTGCAAGGTAGAAGCTAGGATATTTTTTACAACCTAACCTTGGAGGTCACACTCTACTATTTTCACAATATCCTATCCTATTATTTCCACAATATTCCAAAAGTCATCCCTATTCTTTGTGAAAGGAGACTACTACCTAAGGGCAAGAATGCAGGGAGGCATGGATCACTGAGCACCATCTTGGAGGCTGTCTACCACAAAAGTGTAGACTCATTTATTATGCCCCATCTACTATCCATGCTTGGATCATGGTCGGGAGAACTGTGCCTTGCTCAGCCTTGCTGAAAGAGGCACAGCGTGCACTATGTCCTTTGAACCCTCAAATCAGAAAGCAAAAGATGCCAATGAGCATCATGGTTAAAACAAATTGGAAGTTTAATTTATTCTTTGGTCTGTCTTCTGCCAACCTTGACATTTCCCAGTGTGTATTTCCCAGGATCCTGGTCCTGTGAAGTGCTCTACCAAAAATCATTTTGCATTCAAACTCAGAGATTCACAATTTTCATGGCCTGATTGATGACTCTGAGTCTTCTTGAGATAGAGATACTTGTGTCACTTTGTTCAATCCAGAATTTCTCAAGTTTATTTGTCCACAGATTTTTTTTTCACTTTGTCACACCTAAAAACAACCTCCAAATCTGGTGTTCTTTAAATTATACATTTTGAAACACTGATCTAGTTAGATGTCCATAACACATATTATTCCACAACAGATTTAAGGTGGTTGTAATATCAAAGTAGCACATTGACTCTACCTGGAATCAGATAGTTGAGTGTGCCTATTAGACTGAAGCCCTTGAAGGGCAATCTCCGTCCACAATACGTAACTCAAAAGCTGAAACTGTTTGCTGGGGAACCCTCAATCAACCATGCTTTGTACCATGTCTAAGAGCATGAACTTTGATGTTTCTTTACCCCTGTATGAAATCTCTATCGAAAACTGGTCCTCAAAGTCTTTCAAAGAGCATTAACCTTCTTCCTCCCGGTGGAGGAAATTTTCTCCACCTACATATAAACTCCAAGAAGCATTGTACTGCTGAGATTAAGCATCTCTTTGCTGGTGTATTTTATGGCTGAATTGTTTGTCTTGGTATGTAAGCCTCTGGGGCATAACCATTTCTTCTTATGAGTCTGGTATAGCACTCAGCACACTGTCAGCACTCAACCCAAAATAAATCATCATAATAATAGTCATAAACATAAATCAAGGGAGCACAATTCAACTTATTTATAGCCTTACAGGAGAAGCACAATAGAAAAAGTGCAGTTATTTTCCATCATATTATCCTATATCATTCCCAAGCAAAATGTCATATTGTCCACTAGTGTGTAACCAGGTAATGAAGGATTCTAGTGTAACCTGCAAACTCCATGGGGCCAGAGTTAAATGATGTGAGGCTAGAAGCTCATGTTTCCTACGTTTCTATAATTAAAATTTGAATTTCTAGGGCTTATTAAGGTAATATTTAACATATAATTATGTTGACATTTTAAAAAGGAAAAGCGTTTAAGACAAATTATGTAGTAATATTTAATCACAAAAATCTACTTGTCCTGCTCATTCTTCAAAGGTCTTCTCTTTGATTTCCAAGGTGAAAGCTTAAACTAAATGAAGATTTTAATCTAATGTTTAATATATTGGATAATAGTGGATTGGTTAGTGGGTTATCCCTCCGATGTAATATATAAGTGCTTTTACCACACTGAAATCCAGGCCACTCTTACAGTTGGGCTTGTCATTCCATACGACTGAAAAGCAAACTATAGTAGTCACATTTTCCTTTTTTTTTTTTTTTTAATTTGAGGAATTTGGAAAACACATCTATGCATACATACGCACACCCACCCTCACTCTTCCCCATATATGTGAAAATATCAGTATCTATCTATCTATCATCTATCTATCTATCTATCATCTATCATCTCTATCATCAAGAAAGCCACTTGAACATTTTGATAGACTTCTTTTCAGGCTTTATTTTAAAGCATGTACTTTAAAAAATATACAAGGAGCATATGACTGTATTTACCTTATGTGTTTTTTATTAAAAAATTTCAGATAGAGCTGAAGTTCTTGTCAATTATCATCTAAATTTTGCCCTCTCTTTTGTGAGTGGCACACCCTTTTTGTTAGTGCTGCCTTTTTATGGTATTCATAATCATGAATTTGGTTTATATTCTTCCGGACAATTGTTTTTTGTACTATCGTACATATATATGTATTTCTATGAAATGTACGGTGTTGTCTTGCCACATAAAACCATATTTACATTGTATCTTACATATTTTAATGCAAATTACTTGTAAAGAAAACAACCTATGGCTATGTGCGTATATACGCACACGCTCATTCTTTAGTTCATTCATTTTATCCACTACATATGTTTCACCTCTTGAATATACATTTTGTTCAACAGTTCCATGGTATCTATTGCAATGAACATCTTTGCGTATGCTCAGAGTGGTTTAAAATTTTTTTATTTATTTAAAAAGTGATATCTAGAAGTATAAAAGCTGGGCCATGGGTGTGGACGTGTTTTGACAGGTGGTACAAAATGAATGTTCTAATTTACACAGCCAACGCTGGCAAATGGCTCCCTCTCTCTCTAAAACCTCGCCAATGCTTGGAATTTTCAAATGTTAAACACTTCTTTCTGACTGATTGGTGCAAAATGTCATCAGTGATTTGACATGCATTTCCCTGGTTAATAGTGCAAGGGAACCTACTGTCATTATGTTTCTTGTCCAGTTGTATTTCCTTCTCAATAAATTGCCTATTTATATCTTTGTTTATTTTCCTACTAGATTGTCTTTTTCTTATCAATTTGTAGAAGTTCTTCTTATTTTCTGGATACAACCATTTTGTCTTTCATATTTGTCTTAAATATCATTCACAATCTGGTTTTTGTCTTTGATTTTTGTTTAGGTGACTTTTGTTTAAAAGTAGTTTAAGATTTTCAGGTAGCCGGATTGATGTTTCCTTTTATGGTTTTTACTTATTTTCTTAAATTTTAGAAGCACATGTTCATTTTTTTCCCCTTTAGTGGCAATGAGTTTGCAGTGATTCTGGGTCTTAGCTTGATCAGATGTGAAATCAATATAGGACTGAACCTCAGTTAGTCAATAACTAGACAATGGACTTAACAGGGATTCACAGAAAATATCTAATCTGCGTACCCCATTTGAAAAAAGAAAGGTGCCATTTTCTTTTTTCATCAATGATTTTCTGCCTGAGTTTATTATATTTAGCAGTTGGATTCCCCTCCTTTGGTTTCCACCATCATCTCATCAGACATTTGGCAATCTCCATTAAATGGCTTTCTCATTCTGTCACTAAAATTTTAACAGCAGTTGTTAAATGAAACAAGAGAAAGCTGTGTTCACCAATATGTCCTCCAATTGCAAGGGGAAATGGTTTCAGAATTGGAATCAACGTGGTTCTATCGCATGAGAGAAATTTCTCTCCAGCTTTCCTGCTTTATGTACACCTGGCACCAGCTCTTTTTACAGTAGATTTTCTACATCCAAACACCTTCCAGCACCTTGATCCTTGTCTGCTCTATTGGCGTTTGTTCAGAGCAAGATATCAAGTAATGAGACAATTAGAAGTTTGACGAAGTCTAAAGTGACAGATGCCCAAGTTTTCAGCGATGGAGATGGAACATGGCATCTTAGTGAGACGGACAGACTCCTCCTGCCACACCACTGGATCATGGGGCCAGCCTCCATACTGGGTAGACACTCTGATGTTAAGAGCATGTGGTGGATTGTGGCTACTTTGATAGTTTTAGGCTTGAAGATATCACTGGAAGGTGGCATTGAAAGCATCTTTTTCAAGGAAAATTTAAACATAACTGTATGGCTAATCTTATTTTGGATGTTCATAATTAATGAAGATCTTTCATCTTTCTTATATTGTTTAATCCTCACAATAAACCTGAAAGGTATTACTTTTTAATCACAACTTTATTGGAATATACTTCAAATACCATACGATTCACCTATACAAAGTATTCAGTTAAGTGGTTTTTAGTACATTCATGGAGTATGGAATTGTCACCACAATCAATTTTAGAATGTTTTCATCACCCCTCTAAGAATCTCCATACCCCTTTGCAGTCATTTCACCATCCTTCCACCTCCAGCCCCAGACAACCATTAGTCTACTTTCTGCTGCTATACATCCGCTTTTTTTTTTTTTGACATTTCATACAAATGGAACCATTTAATATGTCATCTTTTATGACTGGCTTCTTTCATTTAGTTTTCAAGGTTCATCCATATTGTAGCATGTATTAGTATTTTATTTTTTACTAATGCTGGATATTATTCCACTTTATGGATATACCACATTTTTAAAATCCATTCATCTGTTGATAAACATTTGGATTGTCTCCATTCTGATAGGTATTGATACCCTCATTTGATAAATGAAGAAACAGTGTCAAAACACTCAAGTCTTGTCTGTACAGTGGCTACAACTTGCTGTGTAGCCAAGTCACTTGTGGAGAGGACAAGTTATGACAGCCAGTCAGTGTCAGAACTGTGAAGTAAATCCAATGAACACTTCATAATTTAAGAATATCTCCTTTCATATCTTTTCCTTCCTTCTTAAGATTAAGGATACCCCAAAATTTGTGTTTAGAAATATTGCCATTGACTTGATTCCTTCAATGCTAAGTCTTTTTCTTTGATCCTCTGGGTAGTGACCACGTTCATGGGCACCATAAGTGTAATGGGATTTATATACCTCAAAAGCTCAACATAGACATTCTCCAAGTGCATTAATACAGAGTCCCACTCATTATCGTCATGCTAACCTGGTAACTTTTGACAGTTTTTGGTAGTTGATGACAGTGAACAAATTCCTGGCTGATATGTTAGTTATGATTTGAAGGCAGGGAGGAGGAAAATGTCTTGAAATTTTTCTTCGTTCCAAATTTAACAGATTTAGAGAGCTCTGCTTCCTTGCTCAATATGTTAAATGTGGGAGAATGTCTCAAATGTAAAGACAAACTTGATGCTAATGGTGAACAATGACGTTTGTGATTCCATAGCTTGTCTTAAGGTTACTTCATATGTGGCATTTAGCATAGTACAGTGCAATTGTTGAAATTGAAGTTGGGTAATGCAATAAAAGTCTCTCATACATGGAAGAAAACCAGTTAATTTAAAAGACTCCTTGGGACTCACTGATCATCATGCTGTGCCAGATAAATTATTAATGATCAAATGAATTGGCCAAAATGTTCCATATTCAGCAATATTGCTTGAAGCTAATGATTGCTGTTTTCTGGTTATAGGGCAGGTACGAAAACTTGGATCCATACATTTTTTTTATACTTGGGAAGGATAGTCCATATCAGCTAATTTTCAATCCTCCCCCCTTTTTACAGTTGGGGAAACTGAGTCCTAAAGAGGTTACATTCCCTAACATCTTTCTGCAATTCTTCTTTGATTTTTCCAAAATTTCCAAGGGTATTATTATGTTTTGTTGTGTGAACTTGGTTAAATGTGAGTTTGACTATGTCCTGCTTGTCTGTGTATTCCCAGTGTCCAGCACAAACCTGGGGACGCAATGGATGCTCTATAAATATTCATTGAATGAATTACGTTTGTGTTTCTATGACACTCCATCCAGTGTTCTTTCATGCTTTTCTGTCTCATGGTCCAGGCTACAGTTTTTCTATGTTTTTAGCAATGAGACAGTCTCCTTCCCACTACATCTGACAGAAAATCTTAGTGTATAAGACAGGTAATAGAAGAACTGTCTTGGTTGAGGTTAGGGGTAGGGAAGCCAGAAGCCCTGCTTTTCGATCTTCCCTCTCAAGGCTCTGAGACGGGGGTTGAGGGCCGAGGGGAAGAAACATTGCTGAGGAATGCCAAGGCTCTGGTGCTCACAGCTGAAACCCGCTGTTCCAGACTCTTAAAGAGAATTAGAAGTAAGATCCTAACTAGAAACAGCTATTGCATATTCATTAGTCCATGTCCTGTTTGAAAAAGGTAATGATCCGGAAGCTTATACAAGACTCTAAGTCTTGCAGGAAGCTATATGTTCATTGAATTCTCTTACCAATCACATAATGAGTACTAGATGTACTAGGCTCTGTTTTAATAACTAATATAAAACAGTGAGCAAAGTGGACCAAAATATTTTCCCTCATGGAGTTTTTACTCTGATAGGGGAAGATAGACAATAAAAAAAGATAAGTTATGGAGTATGTTTGATGGTGATAAGGTCTATAGAGAAAGGTGTGAAAGTTCAGTGTGTGTGTGTGTGTGTGTGTGTGTGTGTTTTGGGCAATTACAATTTTAAATAGGATAGTGATGGAAAGTCTAAGTGAGAAAGTGACATTTGCAGATAGACTTAAAGGAAGTGAGGGCATGAGCCATAGGCTGTCTGGAACACTAAGTGCAAGGCCTTAAGAGAGCATGCACGGCACGTGAGAAGAGGGATTCTCTCTTTAGTCTCCTTTCATGAGATTCCTTGGATTATGGAGAGTCATAGAAGAATTTTGATCAAGGAAATGATTCGGTTGCATTTTCTTCTTTCAGATCCTATCAGTTGGTGATAGGAATGTACTTTCATTACAAACGATCTAAGAACGACTTACCTGATGTCATGGAGTTCAGTTTTGTTTGGCCAATCATGTTGACTCCAATATATGCTGATTTGAGATGTAAATAAGTTGCCTTTCGATTTCTCTCCCTATTCCTGCATAGGAGGGAAGAGTTAAGATTCTCCTTTCTAAGGAGGTCTTTAAAATAGGCTAGAGTCTCATCTGGGGTAGTTTAGGAGAGGCCTTGCCTGAAGGCAGATCAATCTCGCAAGTCTCATTATTGCCCAAAGAGTCTTTGCAATAAGACTCTCCAGGTGATCTCAAATTCTCTCTATTAACCAGGAGAAAGTCCTTTGGCACTGTCATCCGTTCAGTTTTCCCTGCACATCAGATGCAGAGAAAATACTGGGGCGTCACAGCCCTTAGGGGGTGTTGGAGCACTGTTCTCCATCGTTTAGACTGGGAGCAGCATCATTAGGGTGATACTGAAGGAAACGAGTCCTGAGAGATTGCTGTGTGATTCCTGTGACCACATTTGCTACAGACCCTGTTTTCTAAAATGTCTCACTAGTTTCTTTCAAGGGAGGTTGTTATCTGATACTCTAAACAACTTGCTTTGTAGCCAAGTCACTTGTGGAGAGGACAAGTTATGAGGCTTCTGAACCGGGTTGGAGATGGGAGTAACAGAATGGTGACCAAGGGCCTTTAAGTGCTGTTTGAATTATGGTTTTGTTTGGGACCCCGTGGAGTATAGTGTTTATGTTTTATTTAATGAGTGCCTGACACTGAAAAATGGATGCCATACAGCTTTCTAGTAGGAGGCTGGGCCAAGTGAATCAGAACACCAGTGCAGAGGGGAGCTCAGAGTGGAGGGGTTACACCCTGTCATCTCATGACCAAGTTCAGGCTCCTCAGTTGTTTTCACCTGTTAAATGCCCCTTGCTGTGGCTCCCCTGAGGCCTAGCTGGGAGTCGTTGGTAGCAGTGTTGGTGGGGGGGCAGGGTGAGGAGCTAGATGAGGAAGGGGATTTGTGATTCGACAGAAAAAAAAGACCCCGTGCTTCTACAAATACACCTACTTCATGCAAGAGAACGAATCCTTCCTATTTATTAAGATGCTCCAGGTGAGCCCCTTATTAAAGGAACTGAAAGACAAATTATTTTTAAAACAGAGTTTTTATCCTAATTCATTTCTCTCTTCTAAAGTCGGATCTTCCTAGTACTGCTTGCCTGAAAACAGAAACAACTGTAAGACACCTTGTGAGCCTTCACTTGAGCTCGGTTTAGGGATGTGAGAAGTACCCAGCTTTAGATACACCACAGAGACCAGAGGTTTGAATCTTGCATCTGCCATTTGCAAGCTCTGTGATGGTGGATAAATCACATCACTTCAGAGTCTTCAACTGATTCATCTGCACAAGTGGAGGTGATGATTCTTCTCACGCTGGTTGTTGTGATATAAAGTCTTTGGGACATGATAAAGGTTCAACAAATGTCATTTCGTTCTATTCTTTCTCCATTAACACATCAATTTAGGCTGAACAGAAAACATCAACTTGGCTTATCAGAGAGATTGGCCAGTCATGATAAAGAAACCATTTCTTCCTCATACTGGTTTTTTAGTGCTTTCCTGGGACTTATCCCCAAGTCTGAAATCAGCTGTGATAATTTTCTGACTATGATCCCTGCAGTGGCCTCAAGAACTTCCCCTGCTTGGGCCCTGCTCATCTCTTGGAGCCTTAGAAGTGATGCCACATTGGAGCTCATCACATCTGCCCATATGTTGACCTGTTGTATTGGATTTTGGGTTTCCTCTGAGTATCAGAATTCAACAATTGAAGCTGAGTCAGCTCTCTCTAATGTTTGGGAAAAAGCTTCAGGTAACTAATTGATTTTATAGAGGCTAGAAACAGTAGAAAAAACCTTTCCCAAAGTTTATGTGTTCACTGTTTATTTTTGCATAAGCCAAATAAGAATGCCATAATTATAAGGCGTTGGTGTTGACCACCCCAGAGGAACTCCAACAATGGTGGGCAGTGTAATAAAACATAGGAAACTGGCCCAGATGTTACAAAGCAACACAGCATTTGTTGTTTTGACACTCTCTGAGGTTCGGTGGGATGGTGCTGCTCTGTCTTCTCCTATGGAGGAGATATATCCATTTACTGTTATGACCCTTGATCGGTTCCTTCTATAAAGAATGAGTTGCTTCTAGATAGATACTCATTTAAGATATTGAAGTTTTTGTGTCTTTTTTTTTTTTTAAGATTTATTTTTATTTATTTATTTATGATAGACATAGAGAGAGGCAGAGACACAGGCAGAGGGAGAAGCAGGCTCCCTGAAGGCAGCCTGATGTGGGACTCGATCCTGGGACTCCAGGATCGTGCCCTGGGCCAAAGGCAGGTGCGAAACCACTGAGCCACCCAGGGATCCCCGAAGTTTTTGTGTCTTAAAGTGTTCTTGCTCTCTCATGGAAAATCTAAGAGGAGGCAGTGGGTTTGAACCTTTGCCAGGTAGTGGTATTATTGATTTCCCTAGGAATCACCTTGGCCATTAGTGTTGGGTTTGTGACTCTCGGCAGAACATATCAGCACGCTAAACATCTGAGAATATGCTGTGTTTGCATTTCTTTATCAGGGCAAATGGCAGCCTAATGATTTCATTTTGTTTCTGGAGCTATGATGACCTAATAGGTAGAGTCTCCGCTGCTCTTGCTTTCATATTTTCTAGAGTGGTTTCTTCATTTATCAGTGTAACCAGATTGCTTTATTTCTTAGTATCTGTCAAAAAGGCTACAGAGGAGGATCAATCCCCCCTTGCTGCAATAATCCTATCACTTCATTTTGTGACCAATGCCTGATTTCTGTACTACTGTTCTTGAACCTGTATCGCCAGATTAGTATTGTTCTTCCAAAGAGTTTTCTGGGAAGGTTAAACACTGACTCCAGTGGTATTAAGAACACTGTTGTGTGATTGCTCAAACCATTTCTGGGACTTCCCTTTGGAAACTGTCTTCAGATGCAAAACATTAGTCACATGGACAATAGTTTGCTGATATCAGGGACTTTACAATCTAACGCCAGTATTGATCTCTAAAAAAATCAACACCATTTGAATGGATAAGCTGTAGTTTGTTTCTTAAAAAAAAATCGGTCTCCTTACTCTATGGTCACAGCTGACAAGCATAAAATGATTATAATAACACCCTGAGCACAGCCACAGCCAATGGCTTGTGCTAGAAAGGACAGTCCAATGTTTTCAGTTTTTCCTGATCATCAGCATTGTGTCCTTTTCTCATCATTATTTCACTCATTAGTACTTGTCTCTTTTCCTCCTTGATTATTTATTTATTTAATTATTTTATTTTTTTATTTTATTTTATTTTTTCCTCCTTGATTTTTTAAAAAAATCTTTTTCTGCTAAGGATTTCTTCCATGATCCCTAAACTGGCAGTCCCACTTGTTTAAGGGAAGCTTTTGTATTCCTGGTTCCGTGCAAATTCTTTGATGGTTCAAAACTCTATTTGTTGGTGTCTCCTTTCTAGCCAAGAGCATCTTGACTTCCAGCTCCTGAAGTCAAAGTGGCCCAGCCACTGTTCCCCCAGCTGTGGAAACTGTTAACCATTTTGCTTCTCTATGATACTTCCCCCATGAGTTGTTCACAACTCTCCTGGAGTGTTGTATTTGAAATCTGAACTCCTAGTCAGAAAAGTCATGCATAATGGTTAAGACTATGTAGTAGCCTTTTATATGTTATACTGAGATGTATTTGTCCACGCGTGTGTATTCTCTTTTCTGGATTCTTGTTTTTTAACCTTATGTCCCGCCCCCCCGCCCCCCGCCGCCCTGCCACCCAGTCAATTTTCTACTAATTACTAAGGCTCAATAAAAGCCTCCTCTTCAGAAGGAGAGCATTTTTGTAGAGCAGCATTTAGGAGTTTGGTAGCATGCAGAATTTGCAAGAAAAAGGAAACTCAAAGTCAGGAAGACTGCAAGTGACCCAGTCAACCCGAGTCCCTGGGCACCACACTTACTTTTTGCTTCAATAAAGTCTGCTTCAAAGCAATCTCAATCCTTCATCAAAGAGATTTCCAGAGCACTCCCAATGGGTTAACATAAATCTTACTGTTCTCACTCTTTTTTTTCCCCTTCCAAGTTGCCTTTCAAAAAAAAAAAATCAGTCCTTGTGTCTCCATTTCTTTAAATCTTTTATCCTCGGGCCGCTACCACTGGCTGTATGGATTACATATCAGCGGTTAAGAATATTCCACAAAGTCCTGGCTTGTTCTTACCCTGCAGTGCTTACAGTCACCGATTGTGATGAAAGGAATTTGAAAGGCACAGCCAGGCAATCCGTAACCGGCTCAGCACATTCCCTCTCTGCAGTTTATCGCGCTGTGGATGTTCTTTTGACCAGCCATCAGTCATGTTTGAAACTTTCCCGTGATTCCTAAGATATGAACCCCTTTGATAGAACTTAACAATACAGCACATGCAGCATGGGCTAAGGAAAATACCTTTGACTTCAAGTTAAAGAAATGCTTTGTTCCTGCTCAGATTTTTATATTTTCTTAGTGTCTCCTTTCTCCTGGGCAGCCTCCATGCCCCCCTGCCAGGTAAGCCAAGTTTGAGCACCCATGGATACTTAAGTGGCTGCCATAAGCAGAGAAGAAAGGTACCTGGAGGGAGATTGAGAGGAATGAAAAGGAAAGAAGGAGCTTGAGCAGAGGGGAGTGGGGTAGGGGATGAGAAAACGAGAAGAGCATATCAAGTTGAGGACGAAAGTTTCTGAAATGTTTTTGGGAGCAAGAGGTTTACTGGTTATTTGTACCTTACCAGGTGTGATTTCTTCTCTGTTTTTAAAATTTAGGCTTTGCTTTAAAAAATTTGAATTTTCATGCCTGGTTCAGGGTAACAGGACTGATAATTTCTGCTTTGCTGATGAGAGTTTAGTTTGGGCTCTGGGGGCTGATATTTAAACATCAAAGAAGGAGCCCTCAGAGCAATCAAGCAGACTTCATTTTCAGTTATTCTAGCTAAAAGAGGAGAGAGGAGTCTTCTGCAAAATTATGGGGCCCTGGACCCTCATGTTATCATGCATTATTTTGAGTGGACAGGGCATTGATTGCTCAGTGTGATGGAAAAGCTATTTATCAATTGAGCAACATAACAAAGAAGTGCCATCTCTATCCCTGTGCTGAGGGTTAGAGATTGGAATTAAAGTGTCACCCTTTCTTTTATCTTTAGCTTTGGTTTGGAGGCACTTCCCTGGGGGGCTGGTTTGCTCCTTCTTTCTACTGGGTTGGAATAATTCCATTAAAAGTCTTTTGCTTACTCAACTAAAACACCCTACCAAGTGAGTGGCATTTGGCAAACTTGCTCTCTTTTCTTGATTATTCTGGTCTATTGATCTGTGTCTCTGGAGAAATTCTGGAAACTTCCAAGAAGTCTTTTGCAGCTTAAAATATTATCTCCCTGGTGATTAACTCAAATCAGAAGCTAATAAGATGAATTCCTTCCTTGCATTGGTGATCCCAGCTCTTCCTTCATGCCCATCAATCCTCCAGCTCTCAGAAAACTTAGAAATGAGGGAGTATATTTGTCACCGAGTGGGTAGCAAGGCAACGGAACAGCTCAGGTTGGTCAGGCAGAAATAAATGGCTCTGCAGGAAAAGTAGAAGGCACACGGTTGTAGGAAATTGGAAAGAAAGAATTTTGCATGGATGTGGTGGAAAGAGAAACCTCATTGTGTTCAAAACCCACAGAATTATATCCATCCTATCACTGGTAAACTCTGTGAGGTCTGGATCCAAATAATCTGCCACTGGGAACAAGGGGAAAAAAATGTAGATGTCTTTATTTGTCCATTATTTAGGAAAGATCATAATTGGCTTTTGAATTCCTGGAGCACATGAAGAAAGAAAGAAGGCTGTAAGCTTTTTCAGAGAGTCTACTTTCTCCTGAAGAGAAGATAGCAGAAATATGAGTGATGGGCTGCTTCTAATTTATAATGATGGTTTCATCTCTTCCAGATATTACTTTAGTTCTTGGATGATCGGTTCTCCCCACCAGAATCCTGATTGCTTTTTAAGATGAAAAAGATCACAGAGGCTTTGCAGTCCATTTCTAGTCATTACAAGCTTGCCACTTACACACTGTTTTGATACTAGTTTAAGATTCTTTGGATAATGAAAATTCTAGTCTTTTATTTTTGTCTTTGATCCATAGCTTAATTAGCAAACGCTCATAAATAAAGCTGGCTAGTTCATATCTCTT
Organism: Canis lupus baileyi; assembly: GCF_048164855.1. Lineage (NCBI taxonomy): Eukaryota > Metazoa > Chordata > Mammalia > Carnivora > Canidae > Canis > Canis lupus. The sequence goes on from NC_132857.1 coordinate 5,681,864, forward strand.
TTTTAAATTTTGTTTGTGCCAAAGCCCAGGTTTCAGATTTCCTCAGCTATTTTTTTTTTTAAATTATTTATGATAGTCACAGAGAGAGAGAGAGAGAGAGGCAGAGACACAGGCAGAGGGAGAAGCAGGCTCCATGCACCGGGAGCCCGACGTGGGATTCGATCCCGGGTCTCCAGGATCACGCCCTGGGCCAAAGGCAGGCGCCAAACCACTGCACCACCCAGGGATCCCCTCCTCAGCTATTTTGAACATAACTAGTAGCTTACTTTATTAGAGGAAACCAAATAACCAACATGAGAAATGTGTATATGTCTTATCTAAAGAAGCAGCATATGATGCTTAACAAGAAACACATAAGACGTCTGATAATATTAAAGTGAGATACCCTTTTGTGCTTGCTATTGGATTCATCACTTTTTGTTTTTTAACTTGAGCTGTAGTTTTTAGGTATTCTGAAGCTCTGACCACTTTCATTCATACTAACATAAAAAAAAAATTGGAATGCTCTCCAAAAGAAATGGTAATGTCTTATGCTACTTTTTTAGAAAGAGAATTTGATCTTTAGTGAAGAGCAAGGATAAAATCCATGTATTAATCATCCCCACTGCCTTTGTCCCAAATTTAAGATTATTGCTTCTCTCTCTGCTTCAGCATCTTCTTTAACTGATGCTTCTTTCTTTTAGACGGGGAAAAATAAGGATAAAGTGCAGAATACATGGGGGCCAAATAAAGGCTAGGATGTATTCATTCTTTAGGGTCAGAAGCCACATCTTCTTTAGCATGTATTCCAGCCTCAGGCTACCTCATTTTGCCAAATATTGAGAAAATAGCTTGAATCAAAATCATTTGGTTTCGTTGATGGGATAAATGAGTGAGAAGATAGGGCTTGTGGGCAAGGCTAGACCAATAGCTTCCGAAGTGTGGCCTAGATATATATCTTATAAAAATATTCTGAAAAAAAAAAAAAAACTCTGGGGAGAAAACCTATTGAAAAATACTACATATTATATTTGTTTTAGGGGAATCAAAATGTCCATTGGCATATTAAGGACCGTGAAAAAGTCCTGTAGGAAAGAAATCTGAAGGAAGGTATAAACCCAGGGTTTTTCAAATCTGTTTGACTGTGGAACTACTTATCCTCTTTTTTGAAATTTCCTTCCTCTTAGTGTCTCACAGAACCATGCTCTGATTAACATCCTGGATTAAGATAGTTCGGATTAAGATGGAAAATCTTGTCTTTTGTGGGAATTAGATTCAAGATGTATTTCTTTTGAACATGCACAATGTCTTCAGGTAGCACAGGAAGCCCCATTGAGAAGAAAAAGAAGCCAATGAAGTAAAAGCCTTCATTTCCTATGAGGTCAGGAAAAAACCAGTTGAAACAAAAATCTTGATGAAATATTGCTTAGAGCGGAACCAGATACGACTTGAACGATAAATGTCTATTATGGGAAGCAATGGCTGGGCCTGCCTAAAATGTTTGCTCCTGAAGAGTCATAGGCTTAATATAATCTTTCAGAGAGAAACTGTGTACTCTCTTGGAATGAATAACAATTTAGCATGGGCAAGCAGTGTAGACGGATGTTTTTATGCGTCTTTGATTTTTTAAAAAATGTTTTTCTAGAGTGAGAGCGGGCTAAAAAGAAACCAGACCCTATAAATGTTTTTCTTATGTTTGTAAGGCTTGTGGAGAACTTGACCGTGAAGAGGCCGGTGTAGTTTCCTCGGCAAGCTTTGCTGTGACTTGTTCTGTTCTAAGTATCATTAGAGCCCTTGTCTGAGACAAATGGGCTCCATCATTTCTTCACCATTCAGACCTGTAGGAGGAAAATGGCACTGATGTGAGTGAAGCTTCGACATGGCAGTCACCTTCCCTTTATTTCTGCTCTCCCTTCTTTTTGGGTAATGAATCGGGGTGTCGTTAGCTGCCTGCCTTGTGTTCATCACTGTCAGTACTGGCAAGGTAACAGATAATGGCAGAGATTCAAGGCCACCCGGGGAATGAAGCCTGACAGGACCTCATTTATCACTCCCCTTTTAGGGGGTCTCTGTGGTAGAGCTAGCATCAAAGCTGTAATCGAAGCTCACCAGGTCGCACAGGGGCAAGGCACGGTTGCTCCGCCAAAAAGCAACTTGAGCTGTCAAATCTGCTTTGTAAATGAAGTGCTTTTCTAGAGACAGTGTTGTTTATAATTGTCATTCTGTATGTAGTCCCTCAACATCCAAGAACTGTTCTCCGTGTGCTCCCTCTCATTCCTTCCCGACAAATGAAACTTCGACTACGTAGAGAAAAGGTACGCCAGAAAATGGATTTCTTTGACCTTGGGTATACTGCAGCATACTCTCATGCAGAGGTTTATCTTTCCGCCCTCAAGGATTTGAGTCTGCTTGAGCAGCTCAATGATTGAGAGTAGGCGGGAATGGCCTGACTTGAGAACTGCCTCTTCTCTGGGCAAGTCTATTTTCAAGGCTGACCTTCACCCATACGTGTCAACAACCTCCAGGTTCGTATCAGCAGCCATCTCAGTTCTTCATTTTCCACTGCAGGACAACATGTCCACGCCTCTCCTTGGATATTCCACAGGCACCTCAAATTCACGACCCAGACAGGATGTCTCATCCTGACTCCAAACCTGCTTCCCATCTGCATTCTTATTCTCAAGAAATCTTCCAGCAAGGAGAGAAGCATCCTAGATCCTTTCCCCATCTTTACCCTCCTCTAAAATCCAGTCAAAACTAAGTTTGTTGGAACCAACTCCTGAATGCCTCCAATAATCATCACCTCTTCTTCATCTCCTGTCCCATCTAGATCTTTTCGATAGCTCTCTTACTGCTCTTCCTGCCCCTCTCCTCCGTACTGCAGAGAATTTTCCAGTATAGAGAGCTGGTCGTGTCACTTTACCTCTTAATACTAAACAAGGACTGCCCACTGCTTATTGTATGGGCTCTAAACCCCTTCCAATGCATTCCAGGCTTTTCTGGCCCCTGTCTTTCTGGGCATTCTCACTTCCTGGACCCTCTTCCTGGAGCTTTTTATGATTTAGCAACACTGAATTACCTGCCTACCCTAGAAGATACTAGTCCTTTAATGTTTCTAAGCTTTATCCTGTGCTGTTTCCTCTTTCAGGAATGTTTCCCCAATACGCACGCCCTCAGCAAATCCTATTCACTATTTAAGTCTCAGTGCAGGGATTTTGTCATCTGTGAAAACTTCTCCAACTCTCTTCCAGTCATTTACTTCTTGTTTTAAAGTTTATTTTTTTATGCCTGCCTTTCTACTGTAATATAAATATTATTTGTTGAGTGTTGCCAATCATCAGGTACTATATCACTTTCTTTACATATTTGTATTTAATTCCCAAGTTAGTCTATATGGTAGATACTGTTAGACCAATTGTACAAATGATGAAACCAAGGTTCAGACTGATTTAATAGTTTCCCCAAATTCATACGCCCAGTAAATGGTGGTAATGGCTTTCAACTCCAAGCTGCTGCTTTCTCCATTGTTTTAAACTGTATGTGTTCATGTCTTGAGAAGCAACACTGTGTATTTTTGGTTTTGTTTTCCTAGTGCTGAACAGAGTGTTGGATAGAGTAGACATGCAACAGATACAGAATGAATGAAACTCATAAAAGAGTCCGTCTACTTACACCCACAAGGTGCAATATGCACATTATCTCTGTTTTTTAAGGCAACCTTAACTTACTGGCATTGATTTGCCCATTTTCACAGTAGTGGAAACTGAAGCCCGAGCAGTTAAATGACTTTGCTAAGGTCATATGTGACTCAGGGTCAGCACTTTCTTTCTCTAGGGCCCATATTCTCACCATGTCGTGCTGGCTGCCAATGCGTGAGTTCTCTGCTGGCTATGAAAGAACCAGCATCAAGGAATGGAGGGAGAGAGATTAAGAGCATGTCTCAAGTTCAAATTCATTTCTGTGCCCTTCAAGATTTTCCATAGTTTTTTATATTCTTTTCATCCAGCTTTTTCTAACACAGCTCTGAGACCTCCCTTCCCCTTCTTTCTGGTGAAGCCAGCTTTTCACATTCCCTCTGACACATCATGCCCACCGTTTCCGCTCTGCAATTTTCCTCCCTCTTTTCCCACTATTTCAAGTGCCTTTCTCCTTTCAAGTTGCACTCAGCCGAATCCATACATCCCTCAAGGACAAACTCAAGTTCCATCTCTTCTCTACGCTATTCCCTGGAGCTCCATCCTGCCTGCGCTGACCAGACCTAATGTCGTCTGCACCTTATATTTTTGGTCTTTGTTACATAATTTAATTGTGTTGCTCTATACTGTCTTGTATCCTGTAATTACTTCAGCATCCAAAGTCTATTCCCAGGAATATTGCAAACTCCTTGACAGAAAGGACGGGGCTATGTATTCCTTTTATATTCCACACACTGCAAAGCACAATTCTGGGTGGCCCTCGATCAAAAGGCATTGAATTAAACCGAATATGGTGCAGACCCCATTTAAACTTTCACAAACTTTCTTTTCATAAATTATACGAGCCTAGACAAGAGGATCATTGCAGGGAACCAATGAATATATTCAGTCTGCACAGGGACACATGAGATTGTAGGGCTGTAATGCAGGTTCTTGGACAAAGAGAGTTGGGTAAAATGGGACTGGGAGCAAAGGGTGGGAAGAGGAAGACTGCCAGAGCAGAGAGGAGGGAGAAGAGCTGTAGCAAGAGCAGTGAAGGGGAGCCCACAACCCAGAAATATGCCTCCATAGCAAAGACGCTGCCAAGGACTTCTGTTTTTTGAAGCTCTTAGCACGTTAAATAACTTGACGATGCGTTCTTGTGTAGTCAGGAGATTTGCTAACCAAATATCTTGCTGCATCAGCAAAGTAGCGACGCTCTCAGTAATTTCCGCACAGGTGGAAGGCAGTGTTTTCAGAGTTTTATTAATAAAAAACATTTCTATTTCTTTTTACTGCTGCCCCTCCCAGTCCTCTCTCCACCTCTGTCTCCTGCACACACACACACACACACAGGTATGTGTTCTCTCTTTCAGTTGGATAGTCCTCCTTGAATATTTGTGATGAGAATATCCTCTCCTAAGTGACTAGATTCTTGAAAGATTTTGTGAGTCATTTTTTTACTTTCATTGGATTTACATGTTTGAAGATATGGAGGAAGCTCACATATGGAATTTGGCTCATTATAGGTGACATGACTCTTAAAATTATCTTTCAAACAACAAAAAAATGACATTATAATCAAGCCATTCACATCCTTTATGTATCCCCAGAAATATTTTGATATCTTTACTTTTGAAATATCTGGCATTTGTTTTCTCCTGACCTTATCCCTGCACTTGAAAGCTTCTGGATTATTGCCAGGAACACTTCCCTAAACAGTGCTGAGAAGACAGGGACCTAACATTCCAGAAGCACAGGTTGGGATTATGTGGCAACTCCAGGGACTATGTTGTCCATTTCCTTGCTTTCTAAGAGGAGAGAAATCATAAAACATTTCTGTCCACTTGATTGTAATTGAAAATCCTTAAATATCTCCAGGGAAAGACATCCTCCCAAATCACTAGGAAATAGTTTCTGATGTCCCATAAATGCCATCAAATATCAAAATTATTTGATATTTGAAATTACTCTGTGAAGCGATGTTTCTCTACCTGCATCTCTCCTTCCTCTCCCTTCTGTTTTTCATCCTTGGTGCTTAACTGTGAAGCAACGGTGAGTCTGTATTTGAAAACTTTCCGATTCCACTAAAAAAAATCGTTTTATGGATGTAACGGACCCTGCTGACTGCTGGCCCATCTCAGATCCACATTCCTCCATCTCCCAGCTAAGTGGAACCACATGACAACGTTCTAGTCAATGAGTGTAAACAGAGGACACTACCTGTGGACTTATAGGAGGTAACACGTTTGTGTTACTCGAGCCGCTAAATTTGTGACAACTTGTGACAGTAGTAGTAGGAGACAAATATTCTGGGTTTTCTTGTTTTCCTACTTAATCTCTTTATTCCACGTGACTCCTTAGCATCTCCCTCCTGTCCTACTTATTCTTTCTTATTAATCCATTAGACAAATAGAAATAGGCACTTCGATTCTTGTTTCTTTGTGTGATTGCTCTTAGGTTCCTGTTCAATGTAGCCGGTGTCTCCATGAAGATAGCACTGCGGAGCCCATTTAAGTCACATCTCTCATCACGTTGAACTCGGATTCCTTCTCAGGTGTTCTCCATACTATATTTTATCCCTCTCACTAGATTCAATTGATTTTTCTAATGTGCCACTTTTGTCATGGCAGTCCTTGATCAAGAATCTACACGGACTCTCCATTTCCTAATAAACTGAGACTCCGTCTTCTTTTTAGCCTTCATTATTTGATCCTATTTTGGGTTTCTAACCTGAGCTTAGACTTTCTGCTTGATTGGGATATTCTCTTCCCTCTCCCATCTCCCATGTCCTAACAAACCCTTGTGTAGTCTGGAATGATCTTCCCTCATCTCTGTTTCTTTTTCCTTCCCTTTCCTGTCCTTCCACTCCCCCCCTTCCCCTTTTTTTATTTTTTTATTCTTTCTTTCTTTTTTTATTTTTAAAGATTTTATTTATTTATTCATGAGAGACACAAGAGAGAAGGCAGAGACACAGGCAGAGGGAGAGGAAGAGGCAGGTTCCCCACAGGAAGCCCAATGTGGGACTAGATCCCAGAACTCCAGGATCATGCCCTGAGCCAAAGGCAGATGCCCAACCACTGAGCCACCTAGGCATCTCCCTTTCTCATCTTCTCTTCTCTTCTCTTCTCTTCTCTTCTCTTCTCTTCTCTTCTCTTCTCTTCTCTTCTCTCTCTTCTCTCCTCTTCTCTTCTTTCTCTTCTCTTCTCTTCTCTTCTCTTCTCTTCTCTTCTCTTCTCTTCTCTTCTCTTCTCTTCTCTCTCTTCTCTTCTCTTCTCTTCTCTTCTCTTCTCTTCTCTTCTCTTCTCTTCTCTTCTCTTTCTTCTCTTCTCTTCTTCTTTCTTTCTCTTCTCTTTCCTCCCTCCCTCCCTCTCTCCCTCTCTCCCTCTTTCTTTCTTCCTTCCTTCCTTCCTTCCTTCCTTCCTTCCTTCCTTCCTTCCTCCCTCCCTCCCTCCCTCCCTCCCTCTCTCTCTCTCTCTCTCTCTCTCTTTCTTTCTTTCTTTCTTTCTTTCTTTCTTTCTTTCTTTCTTTCTTTCTTTCTTTCTTTCTTTCTCTTTCTTCACTATCTCCCCTCTTTAATGACTTACCCTTACCTGATCACTGGACTGTAGTTGGTACCACCTATATGGTTTCTTTGTGAATTGAAGGTTATATCCCTGTAGTCCCTTTTGCCTGTGATTTAGGGCACAGCGCAAGGTTATAATGCAAATGGATTTACTTGGTCAACCCCATTCTCTACTTCCTTCTGTATTCCCCCTTCATTACCATGTAACCAATGCCAAAGAATCTCTAAAGAGTTAGCTGTAGATAGGGGGAGTAGATTTAGAAGCTATTAATGGGACAGATCTGAAACCTGGATGCAATCAGGATTGTGTTCTACCTACCTGAGCAAATTGTTTCTGGAAGTGCTTGGCAAATATTGGAATTTTATTTGGCTACTTGACTGACTGAGTAGTTTTTTTTTTTTTTTTTGATTACTCCCATAGTCTCCTCCATCACATCCACCTTTAAGTATGTAAGCATCACCATCATTATCTAAAGTTTCCAGTATTTTCTTAAAAATGTAACCCACATACTGGGTCTAAAGCTTCCAGCTTGCTGGGAGTCATCTGTTTTGATATTTAAATAAAATTTGGCTTATGTCCCCATCCCAGTGGGAAACTCAATGTTTCTTCCATTATCTCTGGGATTTTAGGGAAGTGACATTTTTTTGTAATTGCTTCTGGCTGTGAGTTCCTACTTTGATTCCCTATTTGATTTCCCGTCTGCATTTTGCCCTCTTGGATGCTGTTCTTTTTCCCCCTGCACAATGTTATCCTGCTGCATAGTGCTCTTATACAATGTGTTTTCTCCCCAGAGTCCCACCAACTTAAGATACTGTGTGTTGCAGAATTTACTGAAAATTTTGGGGATGAGAGTAGCTGAACTAGAGGGTCAGAGGGTCTGAGTTCATTGCTAGTATTAAAAGCATATTAGACATTCCTCTGTTCTATCCTTCAGATAGATCTGCCTTAAAAATTACTGGTCATTTCTTCTACCATGCCAGGGACACCCCTTTCTTCTTTAATTTTTCTCTTTCTTCCTAGATTATGATTCCTGTCCATTTCTGGGAGAAAACATTTAGATTTTCTTTTGTCTTGTCTTAGAAGATTCAAGCCAAGCCTGTATGCTTGCAGCTGTTGACTTAAGTTTATCATCAAACCTGTCCACTAGGTGCTCCTAAACAAAGAAGGCTTTTTCCTTGAGGAAAGTTCTCAAGGAAATGCATTAATTTTTTCCTCTTTTACTATGAATGGAGAACATAAAACAGAATGAATTGTGAAAACTGTAAAATGTTACTACTCCATTCTTTGGATTTTGGGACTGTGGGTGATTCTTCTTTTTTTTTTTTTTTAGGACATTTGATTTTCAAAACTTCTAGGCTGATATGCATTTCTTTGCAACTAGAAAAAAGTGGATGAACCACTTTGATCAAAACAAACACAAATAAGAGGAAAATTATGAAAAGATCAATATATGGGTACTTATTTGTATTTTGAGATATTTGTGTCCTTTAGTTTTAGAATCTAAACTTCTAAAAAGAATAGAATCTAAATTTCTAAAAGAGAGTAATTTTTGAGCAAGTTCCTTACAAGAACTTAATGCACTGTAGGTCTCTGATATACGTGAAATGATATCTACTTGATTCACTCCCTCAGCTGACATACTGGCACTGCTTCAAGACATTAAACCATTTTATGGGGAAACTTGATGGGTACAAGTTATTGCCCCATTATCAGTGTAAGACACAGAATAAAATACCCTTCAGCTGGGCCCATGGGAATGAGGCCTGTAAAGCAAGAATAACTTTGAAGAGAAGGAACTAAAATGATCAAAATGGACACCAAAGTATCAAAGGCACACAAATATTAGAGAAAGATATGAGGAGACACAGCAAGATAATGACTATGGAACATGGGCCTTTTAGGCCAAAAAAAATTTTTTTTTTTTCTATTTTGTCCCTGCTATCACTTTGCTAAGTCAACAATTCAGTTTGGGCCAGCTGTTCTAGTGATAAAGCTTTAAATAAAGATATTGAAATAACCGAGACAAATGATAGAGTCATCCTTTACTATAATATATTTTCATAATGCCCAACAGTCCCTCATTTAATCAAGAAATTGGCAGGACAGGGAACAAGTTGATAATTTGCAGTTGGGATGTAATAAAAATGTTATAATTCATGGATGAGACACCCAGGCTACATTATGTATTATGAGTTTAACTTGACTTATAACTCTTTCTGGAATTTAAACTGTCATATCCAACCATATGCGTTGACTTTTATAGTGATTTAATGAGTTGTTTGGTGAAAATAAATGTTGACAAAGTTACAAAATTTTCTTTCTTTTTTTCTTTTCTCCCCCCTCCCCCACCCCCAAAGCTTGTTGTTTTCTCTTTGGATACTAGAGCTGGCTGCTTTACAACAATCTGAGAGTTTCTCTTTCCTCATAATCTATGGATAGGATCTTGGCCTTGGATAGGTCGTGCGTGCTTGATCTTGGTGGATGAATTGTGGCAAAGAAAGCCTAACAGAACATAATGATTAACCTCTGGTGGCAGCAAGTTACTAGTGTAAGTTTGGAAATAACATTACCTTATATCTGAAGGGTCGGCTGATTCCCCAGGAAAGTGTCTTGTTTTCGGAACGTGGTTTGGCTTCAGCTTAGTTTTGCTGAGGGGCCAATGTTGCAACAACTCGGATTGCTGGTCAGGATGCTGGATTTGAAGGGTGAATGATTGTCTTGTAAAAAAAAACAAAACAAAACAAAACAACAAGCTCAATTCCTATGGAATCTCAAAGGAGAATCTCAGCTACTGGATTGATGCCGTGGATACTAAAAGAAATGAAATAATGCCAAATTGTAGTAGTAGCAGCGTAGCAGAGAATCTTATCAAATGAGCTGTAATTTGAGTAGGCACACATTATACACTCATTAAGAAAAGTGAGGAACAACTAATTGGCTTATTATGTACTCTTTAATTGGTTCAACTAACTTTTAGTTACGGCAGTAGGGAATAAACGGGGAATCCTGTTTTGGGATTTGGCTGGGCCGGGGAGATCTCATGAAATTTCCCTACGTGATAAAAATGATTAGATGCACCACCATTTAGCAAACATTATAAGGAAATAACCTGTAATCGATTAAGGGCTGCCGAGCCATCCTGACTGTGTGGTCAATGAGCCGGCATGACCTGCAAACTCCCTGGGAATAAAGTGATCTGATGTGTGGGAGGGAGTGGCCCCCTTTAGGGCACCTAGTACCCCCGAGAGAGATTTACTCTCTTGTCCTACAAAAAGCCATTTACCCCACAGGGGTGCATATTTCTTACCCATGAATTTTACCCCAGCTGCTACTGTTATCTGCATATGTAAAGGGAAGTGGAAATTTGAAGTAATTACCTGGGTCATGTGGAACCCCTGAAACACTTTTTCTTCTATTGGCTTTTGGCCTTAATGATGATTACCTTAACCTTGCATTTCACTTTGAACACAGGGACGAGAAGATGTCAAAGGAGGGGTGTATATTAAAGTTGTAGAAGGGAAAGTTTTCCAAAGTGTTTGAGATAATCCATAATGCCAAAGGAAATTTGCTTGTGACGTGCAGCCCGATGATAACTGATGCATTTTTATCTATCAACTTTTATTATTTAAGCCCGGGTTTTAATATTTAGATCAGTAAACAAAAAATAAATAATGGCTATAAATAAATTAAAAATGGCTTATTGGGCAGCCCGGGTGGCTCAGCGGTTTAGCGCCGCCTTCAGCCCAGGGCATGACCCTGGAGACCCAGGATTGAGTCCCACGTCAGGTTCCCTGCATGAAGCCTGCTTCTCCCTCTGCCTGGGTCTCTGCCTCTCTCTCTGTGTCTATCATGAATAAATAAATAAAGTCTTTAAAAAAAAAGTAAAAAAATAAATAAATAAAATAAAAATAGCTTATTACCTGAATGCAAAAAAATAATGGAGTTTAACATTTTTGGCATCAAAACCTGACCACTTCGCACCATGTCCACTGCAAATACTTTGTTCAATGAACCATCGTTTCACACTTGGGTGATTCCAAGTCTCTGAACTGGTCTCCTTTTTCCTACCCCTGGTCAGGCTGCTCTTTTACTTTCCGCTCAGTATCCAGAGTTTTCCTATGAAATGCAAGTCAGTTTTGTTGTTTGCCTGCTAAACACTCTCCATGGCTTTCCATTTCACTCAGAGCAAGCACCATGGTCCTCACTGTGGCCTAAGACTTTGTGGATTTGGTCTCCAGCAACCCCTTTGCCCTCTCCTGGAGTTCTTGCTACTGTTCTGACCACACTGGTTTCCTGGTTGTTCCCTGACCACTTGAAGCCCCCTCTCCCTTTGTGATCTTTGTCCTTGCTCTTTCTTCCACCTGGAACACGCTTGCCCCACTATCTGCATGGCCCATTTGCCCCAGAATCTCTGCACAAATGGCTTCTTATGAGAGAAGACTTTTGTGACTGCCTTTTATAAAATAAATAATACTCTCAATATCCTTTCCTTTCCCTTCTTCTTCTTCATAGAATTATTTTCACCTTATATAAAAAAAGGAATTATTTTCACCTGATATTTCCTGCATTTACCTCTTGATTTGTTTATTGACGGGCTTCCTTTATCCCTAAATGTAGGCTCAAGGACAGAGACTTTATATTTTTGCTTACTTTTCATGGCATATATGAATCTGCAAGAGCTCTTCTTAGAATGTGACATTGACACTCCTCCATTGAGAGATGTGTGGGTCTATGCTTCTTCTTCTTCTTCTTGAATCTTGGCAGGCCTGTGACTATTGGCAGAAGTGATGCTATGTGATTTCCAAGGCTAACTCGTAAAAGACAATGTGATTTCCTCCCTGTCCCTTGGGATCCTCAGTCTTGGAACCTTGCTGCCCTGCTGTGAGAAAACCCAGACTACAAGAATAACCTATATTTAACTGAGAGAGTGACACTCCCAGCTGCGGTCCAGCATTAATGGCCAGCCATGTCATTGAGGAAGACTTTGTGATGATGACTCTATGCCCCAGTCACCATATGATTGAAACTATCAGAAACCCCAAGGGACAACTGCCTAGGTTACCCTAGTCAACCTCCATATCTATGTGGTTTAATAATAAAATGATTGCTATTTTTTTAAGCCACTATATTTTGAGATATCTCATTTTGAAGCAGTAGACATCCAGAACATTGCTACGTCCTCCAGAGCCTAGAAGAGTACCTGAAAGATACTTCCCCAATAAATATTTTCCGATTAGTCAAGTGATGCAGAACTCTGGATGTGCAAAGTGTACTGGTTTCTTGCTGGAGACTTCTTTCAGTCTTCTCTAATTGAATGGTGACTCTTGATGAATTGAGGTAATACTGTGCATCCTCTCGTATGTCTGTAAATTTCAGCTTAGCAATTTCCTTTGAACTTTGAAATACATAAACAAAAGAAAAAGTAGACAACTTATAAGACTTGAATAAAGGAAGATGAACTGAAGAGGAGGCTTAAATAAAATTTTTTCAGCTTTTTAAAAATTTTGGTCATTTCATTATATGTAAACATCTTCAAGAGAGAGAATGAGAGTAAGTCTAGAAAAAAGGCTTGTGTGAATAAGAAGCTAAGGTCTTTTTATTACCTGTTGATTACTAGTAGCCTTGCTGTATTACTTCCCGGTTATAATTGTTGATCATGGATCACCCAGGGACTAGAGGAGCTCCAGCCCAGTTTTCATTTTATATTATTACTATAGTAGAATTTCAGACAAAAGCAAAAGGCAAGGCAAAAAGAAAAAAAAAAAAAAAAAGAAACCAGTTTTCAAAATCACCAAAACTGGCATGAAGTAAAATTGCTTTAAGATAGGCTCTTCCCTCAAAAAGAAACACCTATCACACGTGGGGCTGTATTGTTTTCCTCTTCACAACCCAGTGTCAAGGCCATGACGTGTTCTCAGATGCAACCTTTAAAAATGTCACCTGTGTCCAACCTTCAAAGTCACCCAACCAGAGTCAGTCACTTGACTTCAGACACAAAGGAGTCAAGCTTCAGGCTTGGGACAGTTTCAGAGGTCTGGGGATGGCATTTATTTCTTCATTCTTTCCTTGCTTGTCTCCTGGCAGGACTCTGTATGACCGACAGCTTCCCTGTCACCCATCTTGTTGTTCAAGCATGTGACTTGGGCCTCGTGGTGATGAAGTAAGAGGCCAGGACTGGCCACAGTTCTTTTTCTTTGAACACATGCAGGACAAATATAAGAAAAAAGGCCACTTCATTTACAGTCTCATTCCGAAGAGTATAAATTGCCCATCTCTGCTTGGCTCAACAAGGGAACCTGAACGCTAAGGGCTACCCCAGGGTAGGGGGATTTTCTCTCTCACTCCTACAGGCTGACGGCAAGTTTGCAGAACAGCACGAATGAATGAAGTCACATTAGGAATTCAGTGTGGGCCTAGGGCCGAGCACAAGGGGTCAGAATGTAAGAGCTGGCACTCAGAGGCTGTGTGGCGGTGGCACCAGTCTGGGGTGAGGGTCACTGGTCCCCCAGCTGAGCTAGCTCAGCTGCCTCTGGGGGAGCAGCAACAAGCCTTTCCTACCAGGCCTTGCATTATTTCTGTTTTGGGTCCCGATTCTTTTTATTTTAAACTACTAAGTTTTGGGGTAGTTTGTAATGCAGTAATAAATGTTGGCACACCATTCCCAGTCCTGCCTCCCAGAGGAACGCACATTTGGATTATGATCTCTTTTTGGTATCTTCCGGTGGCTACTGACAAATAGGTAAGGAGATTTTCTTCCTTTTTTTAAATTTAAATTTATTTTTTTGGAGTTCAATTAATTTTTATTGATTAATTAATTAATTTTTATTTTTTATTGGAGTTTTTAATTTTTATTTTTTTAATAATGATTTATTTATTTATTTATTTATTTATTTATTTATTTATTTATTTATTTATGATAGTCACACAGAGAGAAAGAGAGAGGCAGAGACACAGGCAGAGGGAGAAGCAGGCTCCATGCCTGGAGCCCTATGTGGGACTCCATCCCGGGACTCCAGGATCACGCCCTGAGCCAAAGGCAGGCGCTAAACCACTGCACCACCCAGGGATCCCCTTTAATTTTTATTTTTTTTTATTTTTAATTTTTTTATTGAAGTTCAATTAGCCAACATATAGCATAACACCCAGTGAAATTTTCTATTTTGTGATTTATTCATTACTATTACAATTTTTTTCCTTTGGTAGGTAAATACTACTAAGTTAAAATTGTATTTTATTCAAAGTGTTTTGTTTATATTTAAGACAAAGAATGATAAGGCTCAGAGTGTCAGAGTGCTCTGTGGCCCCATTCCCCTCAACCTTAATTTCTGCTTCCCAGAGTCAACTGCTTCTAATTCTTTTAGCTCTTATCTTGGTATTCTATTAACCTTTGAATTTCTCCATAACATACTTACATTGCAATTTTTTTATCTTTAAAGTTTTACGCATCATCTATTGACTTCCTCCTATAGAAGCTAGGTTTCAGCTTTCTTAAATGGGACACCCTGCCACCACCCACTCCACGCTACGCACTACGCACACTTTTGTTTCTTTGTACCCTCCGTGGGATTATTATAATTTTGGTGTAAATCAGTGTTGAGTGTCTACATTATTATGACTTTATAAATATTGTTCACAGCTGAGATCCATAGGTACTTTAGTTACATTTCCTTTCTTTATCAATCTTTTTTTCCCCCTAGAGTTAATAATTATTCCAATTTTTCTTCTGCTCAGTTTTTTTTTGTACCTGTTAACACTTCCAGTCTGAAAACTAAAGTGTTTGTGAGTGTAAATAAATGTATATTCACACTGAAGCAAATCAATACACGTCTCTCTATCAAAAAAGCTACATAAGACAATTTCATCAGTTCTGATTTATTTATTTATTTATTTATTTATTTATTTATTTATTTATTTATTTATTTATTTATTTTAGAGGGGGAGACATCCTTCTTTAGAGCCCTCTGGCTTCCTGCTTGAATGTGGACTGGATACTAAGATTGCTTCAGGGCTGTTGCCCTGGGGCTTTCTTATCTTGGGAATTTCTTTCACTTCTCCCCTGGGTTGGATTCTGATATATTAGTTGTTTATTGCTTTGTAACAAATCACCCCCAAATTTAGCAGCTTCAAACAAGCAGCATTTATTCTCTCACAGTTTCTGTGGGTCAAGAATCCAGAAAAAACTTAGCTGGATGGCTGTGGTTCAGGGTTTCTCAAGAGTCTTGAGCTGGGGTGGGATAATCTCAAGCTTGACTGGGGTGGGATAATCTGCTTCTAAATATAGTCTTGTGGCTGTTGGCAGGAAGATCCAATTGCTCACCAAATGGACCTCTTTATGGGCTGCTCATCTCATGGCAGTTGGCTTCCCCTAAAGTGAGTGACTCGACAAAGAGTGCAAGGGAGCAACCAAGATGGAAATCTCACTGTCCCTTATAACCTAATCTCAGGCGTGACAGATTGTTACTTCTGCCATTTTCTGTGGGTCACACAGACCAATCCTTGTCCAATAGGGGAGGGAACTGTACAAGAGTGTGAATCCCAGGACGAGGGGCTCATTTGGGTCCACTTTGAAGAATGGCTACCACATCTTTTATCCTGGATTCCATGTTTTTTTCTCATTGGTTGACTAATTCCTTCTGGTGGATTACATTTTCTTTTCTTTCCTTCCTTCCTTTCTTTTTTTAAACAAGATTTTATTTATATATTAGAGAGAGAAAGAGAGAGATCAAGCAGGGGGAGGAGAGGGGCAGAAGAAGAGGAAGAAGCAGACTCCTTGCTGAGCAGGGAGCCTGATGTGGGGCTGGATCCCAGGACCCCGAGATCTTGACCTGAGCCAAAGGCAGACACTTAACCAATTGAGCCACCTGGGTGCCCTACATTGCATTCTCTAGTAGCATCTTGAAAAAGGTTGTCTGGGAAGTTATCTTTTTCAGCCTTTGCATTTGTGAACATGTCTTTATCCTCATCTCTGAATGAAGGTTTAGAATTCTAGGTTGATATTATTTTTCAGAATTTTGAAGGGGTTGCCCCATGATCATTATCATGCAGTTTTCCGAGTTATTATTTTCAGCCAAAACCATTCTGAATCTCCATGGTCCTTGTTCCTTGTGTTCCTTGTTCTTGTGTTTGTATGGCTTTTAGACTTTTCTCCTTATTCTTTGCATTCTGGAGTTTCATATCTCGGTGTGTGCGTGTTTTTCTTCTTCATTTTCCAAACTTCATTCTGGAGCTTGTCTGGGCTTCTGTTCTCAGTAAATTGCCAGCATAGAAAGAGGTAGTCACCTGATTGTACCAGCTAACAGAGGGGACTGAGGAATACGGATTTAACTGCTTCAGAGGCAGACTTTTTCCTGAGTATATGACCGGCTCTTTCCTTTTAGGAACTCGAGCTCTTTAATTCGGTGAAGTTTTTATTTTTATTTATTTGATGATTTTCTCAGTTAACTTTTTTGGGGATCAAATTTGTGACGTGTTTAACTCATTGATTCTCTGGTTTTCTTAGTATTATTTTTCTATTTTCTATCAATTTTTCTTTGATCTACTTCTTGAAGGATTTCTGCAACTGGATCTTCCAGTTGATTTATTGAAATAAATTTATTTAAATTTATTGATATTTAAATTTCTGCTTTGATATTTTTAATTTTCAAGAAGTACTTTGTTATTTGATGAAGGTTTCTTTTTTTTTTCCTTTTTTAAAAGATTTTATTCATCCATTCATGAGAGACACAGAGAAAGAGGCAGAGACACAGGTAGAGGGAGAAGCAGGCTCCATGCTGGGAGCCCGACGTGGGACTTGATCCCGGGTCTCCAGGATCATGCCCTGAGCCAAAGGCAGACACTCAACCCCTGAGCCACCCCGGCGTCCCTGATGAAGGTTTCTTTCTTTCTTTTTTTGAAAATTTTTTGCACTTTAATTCTACTTTTATCATTTGGTGTATGTTTTATTTCCCATTGGATGCTTGCTGAAAATGTTTGGCTTAGTAGTCCTGGACTGTCTATTACCACTAAAGAGTGATGCATCAAAAGCTGATTGGAACAGTGTGCAGAGGCAGGCCTTGTCAAAACGTGGGCTTTAATTTAGGGTAATTGGTTGGTGTTGTTTCATTGATGGATATCCCAACTTTCAGTATTTATAGGTCTTTTTTTGGGGGTTGTTCGATTTCCTCAGAGAAAAATTACCCAATCTCCTGCTTTGGATGTGTGTGTTGGGGGATGGATAACAAACTACGCTGCCAGGATTTTAAAAGCCAAATGGGTCCAAGGCAATTGGGATCTCAGTGCACCTCATGCGTGACTTCACCCAGTTTTCTTGGTTTCGTAGGGTGTTTCTCAGCTCTGGCTGGCACTCTGAGTCTGCGGCTTGTCTGGGCTTTGCCTCTCAGTAAATTGCCAGCATAAAAGAGTCACCTGATTTTGCCGGCTAAGCGAGGGCACCTAGGAGTGAGGACTCAACTGCTTCATAGGCAGACTTGCAACCAATGCTGCTCTGGTTCAGACTCCCCCTTCCTCCAGCCTTCACAGGTCTTCACTGTCTCCTTTGGGGGAACTTTTCCTTTGCCATTACTGCATGTAGAGGAGCATTTATTAAAATGGTGGTTCTCAGAGTATGGTCTAGGGGTCTGAAAGGTCAAAAGAATTTTTATAATAATACTAAGATATCTTTTGCTCTTTTCTTTCAGATTCTTCTATGAGCATACAGAAAAATTTTCCAGAGGCAACATGATGTGTGATATCACAACAGATTGAATACAGCAGCAGATAAGAGAATCTAGCTATCTTCTGTTAAGCCCAGACATCACAGAGATTTGTAAAAATGTGCAAGAAAGCCACTCTTCTCACTGTCCTTTATTTTGGGGGGGGGATATATAATCATCCTTCATAAAATATGTTATTTGTGTTAATATGTGCCAGATTGACTAATATTATTTAAATAAATTAATAACTAAACACTAAAAAGTACCCCCTTTCTGGTAAATATCTCTGTATCTATATCTATACATGTAAAACCAACATGAACAAAAGTTCTTCTAGGTCGTTGATAGTTTTTAATAGTGTGAAGGGGTCTGGAGACCCCAAAGTCTGGGATTGTGCCTTAGAATAATCCTCCTGGGTTCTTTTTTCTTCCTCTTTTGCCTCTCCCCAGGCAGCAAGGGTGACTTACCTGTGGAGCATGGGAGAGGCAGGCAAACACGGCTAAGTCTTTTCTTCTCTCCTTTCTTTTGGGGGAATCCTAAAATCTTAAGTTTAAGGTTTGGTTGTCAATAGAGAGTGTGCTTCCTTGTCAGCTTTCAGCCGCAGGTTAGCGTAGGGCCTACTGGTTGATTCTGTGGCATTGGCCCATCTTTGCCTGTGATTGTGATTGGGCAGATATGATTCAGGAATGGATTTGGCACATTCATCTAATTTAGGCAGAATAACCTGTATTTTCTAATAAGAGCTTTATTAGTAATAAAGGAGACATTTAAAAAACATTTAAATTTTGAAATGACTTTAGACTTACGGGCAGGTTGCCAAAATAGTAGAGAGTTTCCATATACCCTTTGTCCAGCTTCCCCTGATGCTATTACTGGCCTGCTAACTACAGTACAAAGACAGGAGATTCACAACACGATACAATACACCAATCCACAGATCTTATTTGAATTTCATCAGCTTTTCCACAGATCTTTCTGGTCCAGGATCTAATCCAGGATTTCCCTTTAAAGGTGATATTTTGGTCTTCTATTGTCTGGCTTCTGCATCTAGGTTTTTTATTTTATTTTATTT
The DNA here is from genome assembly GCF_048164855.1 of Canis lupus baileyi. Classification (NCBI taxonomy): domain Eukaryota; kingdom Metazoa; phylum Chordata; class Mammalia; order Carnivora; family Canidae; genus Canis; species Canis lupus. Next base: position 5,700,846 of record NC_132857.1, read on the forward strand.
TTTATTTTTTTTTAAAGATTTTATTTATTTATTCAAGAGAGACAGAGGGAGAGAGTCAGAGACACAGGTAGAGGGAGAAGCAGGCTCTCTGCAGGGACCCCGATGTGGGACTCGATCCCAGGACCCCGAAGGCAGATGCTCAACCGCTGAGCCCCCCAGGCACCCTGCATTTAGGTTTTAACTGATTTTCTACTCAATTGAGAAAAATTGGGGGTGTGATTTATCAGTCAGCCTTGTCTCCCAGCACTTCCAGACCTTGAGTCTTTCTGGAATCCTATGGTGTGAAGAGGTAATACTTCTTGTCTTCTTTTTTTTTTAATAATAAATTTATTTTTTATTGGTGTTCAATTTGCCAACGAACAGAATAACACCCAGAGCTCACCCCGTCAAGTGCCCCCCTCAGTGCCCGCCACCCAGTCACCCCCACCCCCGCCCACCTCCCCTTCCACCGCCCCTAGTTCGTTTCCCAGAGTTAGGAGTCTTCCAAGTTCTGTCACGCTTTCTGATATTTTACTTCTTGTCTTCTTCCCATATTCTCCACTACAGTACTTTCCAGCCCTCCCTCTTAGACTAACTCAATTACCACAAGACCACCTCCTTTCTAGCTCTCAGAGCCTTGTTGCTACTTCTCTCCTGCTCTTGTCTGCCCTCTTGTTTTCTGTGGTTTGCTCTCTGGGAGATTTGCACTGTCTCTCCCCAATCTAGGGTCAGTTGCCAAACCCTTACCTATGCACTGGAAACGTGAGAGTTAATAGATTTTTATTCCTTTAGTATTAATATTGGTTGGGTTTTAGGAAGGAGCAGAGATAAAAGGTTTAATCTCTTGTTTAATTAGAAATCTGACCCCTGATATATAATCCGCAATTTGTACATTATTTTTGCTCTTCAGTTGAAAACCTTATTAAATACTTTTAATGACTATTGTGCTTAACTGAAGCTTTATACTCACTCTTAAAGCAAATAAAGACTGTGGAAAGATTATGGAAAAACTGGGTAGCTTTTTAACTAACTTTACTGATATACCTGTTTATGGTAATCAAACATACGTCGGCCTTGATTAGAATGCTTTTTGTAGCTTACTTTGAATTGCTTGGCTTGGAATCAAAAGCCATGCCCAGGGATTTGCTTTATCCTTTAGGCTTGGCTGGTGTCATGGTGCCTCCAGCTATTCACTGCTCCGAGATCAACTGCAGGTTTCTCCTAGTCTCCTCCTCTTTCAGGTTCTGAAAAGGAAGAATTGCCGAAGGAAGAAACTATTTTATCTCTGGTTCCCAGCTCCCAACTTCCTTCTATCATGTTCTCACACTCAATTGAAAAGGAGGAGTGAGATTATAGCTGTGCAATACTTTTCTATAAAGCATTCGACTTTCCTTCAATTAAAAAAGAATCAGGTTCTTGATAGTATTTATAGGAAGAGTAAAGCGTTCTGTTCCCACCCCTTATTTTAAAATTTTACCTTGGTATGTATCTGTTCATTGTCTTAATACTTTTGCTCTGTATTTATGTATCCATAAATCATGTGTTATTTAAGAATTGCATCCATTACTTCCTGTTGGGATGGAGAGTGAAGGTTGGGAAAGTCAGGGGACAAGAATGTAGGGGACAGTATCCTTGATGGTGATGCTTTTTCTTAAAAGATAGAGTTTGAGAGCACTCATGACAAAATATTAACGTTCATTTTGAGGGACACCTGGATGGTTCAGTGGTTGAGCATCTGCCTTCGGCTCGGGTTGTGATCCTGGGTCCTGGGATCGGGTCCCATGTCGGGCTCCCTGCATGGAGCCTGCTTCTCCCTCTGCCTGTGTCTCTGCCTCTCTCTCTGCGTCTCTCGTGAATAAATAAGTAAAATCTTAAAAATATGTTTATGTTCATTTTGAGTGGCAGGGAGGGTGTTTATGTCATTTGTACTCTGCATTTTTAAAATATTTTCCCCCAAATTTCAAAACAAACATTTTAAAAGGAAGATGTAACTTGATTTTAAGAAGAATAACAGTGATTACTTGGTCTCCTGTCATCTGAGATTGAGTCATTTTCTGTAAATGAAATGATTCTATGCAGCTGAGATGGAACTTTTAGGTGTGTTATCCAAATTTCCCAGGCTACATCTACCTTGGGAAAGGAGGCTCCAAGACAGTCACAAGGCAGTATTTCTGCCTATCTGTTCTCACTTGGTCTGCAGAAAGTTCAGCTCTCTCACATTTGGTGAACTAATCTAAAGGTCTCTAAGAAATGTCTGTCGTGTAAACTTCAAAAACATCTCCTCTCCTGGCTTGCTGTAATGACGAATCCAGTTACTGCAGATGCCACACTCAGTTATGTCCCCAGTGCCCACCTTAAGCCCCACAGCTGCCAATGTTACCATGACTCAGTGCCTGGCAGGGAGGGCACTGACCTCTATGCCCTTGATGTGTAGGGCTTCGAAGCTGTCACCATCTGTGGTGACAATGTGCGCAAAGCTGCTGCTGTCACCACCTGGCCACCGTTAGCACCAATGTTGCTGATATTTCACAGTCTGAAGGCCACACGGAAGCTTCAGAGAAAGAAGTATTTTGGTTCTTATGGGTGCAACCTGCCATGAGTGTGGGCTGGAGGAAAGTCTGAGTGACAGTCACGTGCTATGCTCCCGTTCACGCCTCCCTTCCCAGCCAAGACTGTTGCCTGAATCCTTAGGATGAGTTCTTCCCTGGGAAGGGCATGGATCATCACTAAACTAGATCCCTGGTAAGCCTGTTCCACTAGATTTTGCAATGTCCATTTGTACTAAATCCGGGAGGACACACTCGATTCAAGCTGGGACTCTGCTATAAATTCTGAAGCATTGATATGTATTTTTAAAAGTTTTTATTTTAATTCCAAGTAGTCAACATACAGTGTAATATTAGCTTCAGGTGTACAATACAGTGATTCAGCACTTCCATACCACCCGATGCTCATCACAAATGCACTCCTGAATCCCCATCACCTATTTCTCCCCCAGTAACCATCAGTTCTCTGTAGTTAGGGGTCTGTTTCTTGATTTCTTCCTTTCTCTCTTCTCTCTTTTTTCCCCTTTGCTGATTTGTTTTGTTTCTTAAAATCCACATACGAGTGAAATCATATGGTATTTGTCTTCCTTTGACTAACTGATTTTGCTTAGCATAATATTCTCCAGTTCCATCCACATTGTTGCAAATAACAAGATTTCATTCTTTTTTTATGGCTGAGTAATATTCTATTGTATATATGTATATATGTATATACGTGTGTGTGTGTGTATATATATATATATATATATATATATGTATATATGCCACCTCTTTATTCATCATTTGATGGACACCTGGTCTGTGAAGCATTTAGATTTTAAAAACATGATATAAAAAGGAACTTCTGGGATCCCTGGGTGGCGCAGTGGTTTGGCGCCTGCCTTTGGCCCAGGGCGCGATCCTGGAGACCCAGGATCGAATCCCACGTCGGGCTCCCGGTGCATGGAACCTGCTTCTCCCTCTGCCTGTGTCTCTGCCTCTCTCTCTCACTGTGTGCCAATCATAAATAAATAATAAAAAAAAATTAAAAAAAGGAACTTCTCATAAAGTGGATTATTTATCTTTCTCACTTTAGAAATGGTTTTTTAATGAATCTAATGTAGGCAACAGTGAAAAGAAGGTGCTTCTCAGTCTCTGGGAATTATTAAAATCAAATCAAAACATAATAGTGACATTAAAAAAAGGATTTTATTTGTTTATTTAACAGAGAGAGAGAGAGCACAAGCAGGGAGAGTGGCAGAGGGAGAGGGAGAAGCAGGTTCCTTGCTGAGAAGGGAGCCCGTTGCAGAGGATGCAGCGGCCGGTTCTAGGACCCTGGGATCATGACCTGAGCTGAAGGCAGCCACTCAACCTACTGATCCTATGCCCATAATAATGACATTAGATATATGTAAAACATGACTTAAATATAAATATTGCTCAGATCCAGAAGCAGAAAGTACAATAAAACTGGCTATATTAGCATGTCAAAAAACTATTATGGGTTCTGTAGTATTAATATGTCATAAGAAAAAAACATGTCAATCAGAAAAGGAAGCAGATGGTCAGTAATAGAAGTTTGTAAAGTCACAGAGCCACATTTGCCATACATCCCAGCTCTTCCTAGGAGGGGATCACTTGGCCATCAGGCTTCCTCTGCCTGTGGACAGGAACAGCCTGACCCCGTAAAGAATAATCAATCATATTAAACATCAGAATCTTAAAAGCAAATACTATTGATCTGATTCCCTAATCACTAAATCGATGGGATACAATAAGGTGCCCCTAGCAGTAAATTTCTTAAAGACATAATTTGCATTTTGGGTTTATATGTTAGTCTTTTGTAGGCAAAGTTAATGTGAGTTCCATAGAGGAATGATATCTCAGGTTGAGAAAAAAAATCAACTATTTGAGCTTACCAAGTTGAAAAAGAAGATGCTAGAGCACTGTGCATTTACTGAAGCCCTAACATGAGAATTCTTGGTAGCAAACTGCCCACTCTGGCAATACCCACCCAGGTACATAGCCCACCAATAAAAGTAATGTAACTACACTAGAACATTAGAATACAGAAGAGACCAGTTGCATCCCACCCATGTTACAATTGTGATGTTACGGTTAACTATTGGTGTATTTACACATAATTGTGTGTGGGTGTGGAGTGTGTATGTTGTGTATATAATTTAGTTCCTGATTTTTAAATTTAACTTTATATATAGTCATTTAAAAATTTTTTATTGAGTTGCTATTGTATTCTAGATGATGCGCTAAGCACCTTATAATAAAATAATACAAAATACAAAATAAATAAAAACTTTTGCCGTATACCTTTTAAAATGAGGGGAAGACATAAACAAAAGAAAGATTAAACACATGGCAACTCAAGTGATAATCAATGACAGGAAGAGTCTCCATGGAAGGAGAATGATGGGTGTGCTCAGGGGAGGGGTGGATCAGGGAAGCCTTCTTGGAGGAAGTGACATTAAATAAAGGTCTGATTCAGTTGTCAAGAGGATGTGCTATTAAATGAAAAAATGGAGGATCTGGATTGAATAAGACTTGGGATTTACTGATATATGCTACTAAAAGTCAATTTGTTTCCTTAAGACTTAAGAGTGGGTTAGATATGTTATGGCTATTAAATCTCTACTAGCTCTGGCATTATAGAATATTGGACACATTTATTATCTTAGAATATAGGTGTGTATATTTGTGTGCACGTTCATTGGAATAGACAGGAAAGGGTAATGTGTAGATGCGAATGCTTCTGTGTGGGAAAGAGTCGCCTGGCTCTCCTAAAAGACTCCGGGTCTTTCACTTTTCATACACTCTTTCTCTGTATATTAAATCCTAAAACAAAACAATCCACCTCAGTGGCTTCAAATGTTAGGTATATTCACACTCATAAGATTTTCCTATCATTTCTAAGATTTTCATTTTGTATTCCCCAAATTAGGGTCTAGGTTCATGTCCTTGGGAAGGCTTTCACAATCAGCTGGTAAGCGTCTGAATCATATTTACTGTGAGGTGATTTCTGACCTCCCATTTCTAGCTAATTTATCTTTTGTCTAATCAACACTACTCAAGCTTGTATTTTGTGCCAGCTATTGAGGAACCGAGACCAGAGATGGAAGAGAAAATCTCTGTCTTGACAGGGACCTAGTAGGGGAAACACTCAACGGAGCTATTACATGGCAGGACAGGTTCTGTGATGGAGGCAGGTATGGGGTGTGGAGAACCAGGGGCCTAGGAGGGCAGGCTGGAAGCAGCCTGCGAGGTCTCCAGAGTCCTCATTTTAAAAGGAGATGGATATCAAGAATATGTACCATGATTTAGTTAGCAATTCCCTTATTTGTTGTACATGATGATTACTTCTAATTTTTCATTGATATAAAATAAGTCAAAGCCAATTCCATCTCTAACAAGAGTAGTATTAGTCACAATAGTTAAAGGGTGGAAACAACCAACATTCCCATCAATGAATAAATGGGTGAATGAAATGTGGTCTCTACATATCATGGATTATTACTCAGCATTAAAAGGGAATGAAGCTCTGATGCATGCTCCCATGCAGATGAACCTTGAAACATTGTGCTAAGTGCAGCAAACCAGACACAAAAGGACACACATTGTGCAATTCCACTTACATGAAGTACCTAGAATAGCCGAATTTATAGAGACGGAAGGTAGAATGGTTGTTACCGGGGGCTGGGGGGAGGAGATAGTGGGGAGTCACTGTTTAATGGGTACAGAGTTAATGTTGAGAATGATGAAAAAGTCTTGGAGACGGAGTGATTGCCTAACGATGTGAATGTACTCGATGCTACTGATGTGTACACTTACAAATGGCTAAAACGGTGAGTCTTGTGTATGTGTACTTTACCACAGTAAAAAAAAAAAAAAAAAAGAAAGAAAAAGAAAAAGAAAAAAAAGAAAGCCGAGATGATGCCTTAATGCACACAGGAAATGCATTTGTCCTTTTGTGTAACACACATTTCCCAGAACTTGGATTATTTCTTTATTCTTAGAGAAAAGCTCTTTTTCAATGTTTACAGCATTTACTAAATATCACCAAATTATTTTGTGAAAACAGTTGTCCCAGCTCACATTTCTCCCAGGTCCAGATAGCACTATTGATACCCTAACCCCTAACTACAGGAAAGAAAATCAATTTAATAATTCATAACATTAGTGAGAGACTGTGCACTGAGCCTCAGATCCACACTAAATTTTAAGTGCCTTGTTTTAATGTGCACTTCTTTGTTTACTAGTGAGGTTTATACTCTTTTGGTATCTTTTTTTTTTAACTAGATTTATTTCCTATTGCATAGATTCTCTGGTTTCTTAGAATATTTTAAAATTCATATCTCACTCTGTTTAAGGCAGCCTAGCAAAATACGCACACGACAACAGGGTGCTTTAAAAGTGAGGAAAATTGGAGCCAAAGGAAAATAATGGTAGGAAAGTAAAAATGAAGACAAGGGAAGTTATTATGTATGAAGTTTGCCAAGGGGCCTGGCTACAGGAAGGCAACATATTTGTCTCTGAGTTTTCTGGAAGCCAATGGATAAAAGAGAAACAAGATCCACAGCTTCATAAGCTCAGCCCACATTTTCTTGGGTAGCATCACATTAATCCCTGGTATAGGATCTGAAACAAATTCTTCCCGTGGGTTCGGACGGTAGACTGCAGCAAAAATCACAGGTACCATCTTTTCCATTACTTTCCCTACAAGAGGCGGAGTCTATCTCCCCGTCCCCTCCCCCCCCAACCACCTTGATCAACAGGATATGGCAGGTGAAGGGTTGCAGAAGGGAGGATTGCGGGGCACTGGGGTGACTGGGCCACAGGCACTAGGAGGGCACTTGATGGGATGAGCACTGGGTGTTACACTATATGTTAGCAAATTGAATTTAAATAAAAAATTAAAAAAAAAAAAGAAACTCTTTTGGAAAAAAAAAACCCAACAAACCCAAAACAGGATATAGTAGACGTAAGGCTGCACAACTTCTGGGGGTGAGGCCATGAAAGACAATACAGCCTTTTCCTGGCTCCCTTTCTTGGGACACAGGCCTTGGCAGCCTTGAGCTGACCCAGAGAAAGTCAGGCCACCTTGAGGTGTCCCTCTGGAGAGCGCACGGGTGGAGTAAAGAACCCAGTTAGGGTCCCTTGCTGAGCTCTGCCCCCATTGTAGATTTAGGGGCAAAAGGAGGATTTGTTTTGTTGCTTTACACCTCTGAGTTGTAGGGTGCTTTTTTTTTTTTTTTAAAGATTTTATTTATTTATTCATGAGAAACACTGAGAGAGAGAGAGGCAGAGACACAGGCAGAGGGAGAAGCAGGCTCCACACAGGGACCCGATGCGGGACTCGATCCCAGGACTTCAGGATTATGCCTTGGGCCAAAGGCAGACGCTCAACCGCTGAGCCACCCAGGCATCCCTTTAGGGTGCTTTATTAGGGAGCAGTAAATAACTGGAATAGTTTATTTATTTATTTATTTATTTATTTATTTATTTATTTATTTATATTTTTTAAAATTTTTATTTATTTAATCATGAAAGACACAGGTAGAGGGAGAAGCAGGCTCATGCAGGGAGCCCAATGTGGGACTTGATCCCAGGACCCCGGGGTCACGCCCTGGGCCGAAGGCAGACCCTCAACCATTGAGCCACCTGGGTGCCCCAATAGTTCATTTATTTAAAGAGAACTTAAGAACTGCAGGGAACAGTCCTTGATGACGTTGGTGGGCCTCACGCGCACGTGCACACACACACACACACACAGGGTGAAGAGCTACTTCTTCTCAGGTCCTCTGAAGGAGCCGAAGCCAGAGGGCACAGAGCCTGGCAGTGAGACAGCCATGCGGGTTCTGAAGCAAGGAAGCTCGGGTGCCTCTGCGTTTCCTGCACATTTTCGGGAATGTGCACGTGTCCCTCTTCTACAGTGTGTTCAGCTCATAAGCACTTTTTAACCTGGACACTAATGCAGAGTTGCTTCCCAAAGGCCATTTAACTTTCGCAGAGATCATCTTAAATGAAACGTCAACAGTGTCCTGGCAGGGCCTTAGAGTCCTGTAGTGGCAACCCGTAGGATGTCCTAGACTTCCGTTTTCGATAAAGGATTTCAGGGAAACCAGAGATAAGTTCCAGATACCTGCTAAGTGCTCCAACTACATGTGCATAATTCCAATCTGTTGTGAGGAGGGTAGGGGAGCATGTGGGAGGTCTGATTTTCTCTCCTCCCTCTGCTGGATACTGCTGTTGGGCTCCCACCGTCGGCCAGCTCTCCAGTTGGTGACCCAGTTGAGGGCAAGACCATCTGGGCCTACCTGGGAAGAACTGTGATTGACTGAAGCCTCACATAGGACCTTCTCCTCCATATTCCTGTTTACTGCTCTTTTGGAACTTCTGCTGGACCATCAATTCCTTTAATGGCAGGAGGCAGGTCTTGCTTCAGCTGGGAAAGCAGGCGGCGCCCCAGAACATAGCAGGTTATCTGGCTGCGGATGCAGGCGTGAGCTCCGGATCCAGAGAGCCCGGCTTTCAATCCTGCTCACACCACTCACTAGCCAAGGGACCTCAGGCAGACTGTTGAGCCCTTCTGTGCCTCAGTGTCCTTCTTTATGATAATCAGAGTACCTACCTCATCAAGGAGCAAGGGGTACATATTTAAAAGTCCCTGGAACAACGTGCGGCCCGGGAGAAGTGCTATGTGGTAGCTGCTGCTCTTACTACTATTACTGCGTGTTACTAACAGGCACTCGGTGAACTTTGTTGAATGAATAGATGAGTGAACGAATGCTACTCTGCTGTGTGCTAGATTTTCCCTTGTGTTTATTATGTTCCTGTAACTTTTCTACTTCCCAAGTCCATTCACCTTAGCTTTGGAAGACCCCATCCCCCCAAGACGGTGGGACTCTTTCATTGGCATCAGCCTGAAGATTGAGCCATATCAATATTTTATTTATTCACTCTTTGGCTTTCCAGGGCTCCAGGGCTTAGGTCCTTTGTCCCCTCTGACTTTGGTCATTGAAATGAAGCTAGTTCGAGGGCTCACCTTTTTTTTTTTTTTTTTTTTTTGTCGCTTATTCAGACTTCCCTCTTCCTCCCATGCCATTCCTTGTTCTCATCCCTCCTGGATCCTTGATCACTTGCCGCCATCCATGGCTCCTTGATATCCTCTTCTCCAGTTTACAGGCTTTGATTTGCTCTGTGCAACTTTTATCTGCTCTGTGCATCCCTTGGGTCTTTTCTGCTCTTCTTCGCCTGCAGGATGCAGAAGGTGTAGCTGCTTGCCCAACCCTTGGTCACCCGTGTCAGCAAGTATCCCCCGACAGCTTTGCTACAAAGGGTTCTAAAGCACATACCTTGAGGTCACCCACCCAAACTCTGATCCCACCAGGTCTGAGGCCCCATCCCACCCCAACCTGGGAGCGTTGATCTCAATCTCCCATCAGTTTATAGCCCCAAATTAGAAAACACATCGTATTGTATTTCCATCATGATCCTTATGAACATTTTCCTCTAATTGTATTACAAGCATTTTGCTGGATAGAACCGTATTACTGTTTTGTACGGGGTGGAGGTTGTTGTCTGTCTCTTTTAGATTTGTGTTGTGTTGTATTAGGTTTCTTGACATGATTTCTCTCTATTTGTGGATTAAGGATCTGTTGATGGACATGAGCAGGGAGTGTTAACGTCTGCGACTGAATCTTTGTCATGCCTTGTCCAGCTTTCCATCCATCCACTCCTCGCTTACGTCGGCCTGCCTTTGCTCTTAGGTTTCCACTGTGTGCTAGACATCGCACTGGCTAAGGGATGGGAAGACCTTGATTTTTGCTTCAGTCCTTTGGGCCATTGGGCAGTTCATTTCAGTTCTTTGAGTCTCAGTTTTCTAATTTGTAAGAGTGCTGCAATACCATCTCTCAGAATTGTCTGAGGATTTCATACAATAATTCTGGTCAGGTTCACTGCTGGTCCATAGGAGAGTTTTGTGAAAATTAGAAAAAAGCGTCTATACCTCCAGGGAAACGCAGTCCTGTGCCAGGATGCGTCCCTTGTGAGCCAAGTGTGGGCTGGATCCCCTCAGCCAGAAGGGTGCCCTGGGACAGGCCACACATTGCACAGCTGTATGCAGAGACTCCAGGAGTTTTAAAGTTGAGTTTGTGGTGATAAAATATCATACATGTATTGGGAATTATTATTAAGTTTGGTCTCTATCTATCTGTCTTCCCATCTATCTTTCCACCTATCATCTCCGTTTAATCATTCCACTTCTATCCACAAAGGATTTGAGGTGGCATTGATTAAATTATAGAATCACAGCTAATATTTGCATAGTGTTCTCTCATTGATCTAAATTACTTTATTTAATCCTCATAATGGTCCTATGAGGGGAGCATCCCATTTCTCATTTTACCGATGAGCCAACGGGGCCTCCGACACACATAATAGGTGGTGGGGCTGGGATGAAAACCCAGATCTTCTGACTTACACCCATTTTATTTTACTTAAAATCCTACTGTCCGATTAGCTTGTCACTATGAGCCAATACGGTACAATAGGACTATTTTTTTATTTTCTCAAAAATTGGAACTGCTCTTCAGTAACTGAAACTGAACAAAAATCAACATTTATTATTACAAGCGCAGTGGAGACACGCAGAGCTGGTTTTCTCTTGGTTTGTGTACTGTCTTTAGCTGTTAGGGAATTTAATTTAATTTATATGTGAGAGAAGCAGCACATTCAACAAAGGGATGTGAATTACATAGAAATGAGCCTTGTTCAAAAGGGACTCGAGTAGCCAGAGGAAAGGGAGAGGAGGGCAACATTCATGCCCCCAGCTTAGGTAATCACTCACATCATGGATTGGGGCAACCGTATATTGCTATATAAATATATCACATAGGATCTTATACAAGGGGGATTTCTATAACCAGCATTATTGCTAAACACAATTGGATTTTAGATAAATCTCACACATCCGTTTCATATCACCTTGTGTTACGGGATTTCGAAATGCTTGTGAAACAGTAAGGAAATGAAACGATATCTAACTCTTATCAAAAAGAGCCAGAGTATTGCGTTGATGGTTATGAGAAATACGAGTGAAGAGATATCCTGAAATTGCATGTATGCCACTCAGAAGCACGACCCCCAGCTTCAGAAAGCACCTGTCGTTAGATATTTTCCTGGAAAAGATACGTTTCCGTGATTCCTTTTACTGTAATTACTCATGCAGTTCCAACCTCATTTTGGTGTTCAGAGTAAGCATTGTATTTTGTATGTCAGAGGTATCAAATTTGGGAAAATGGCACAAAGTACACTGGATGTATTTTCATAATTCCGGGCCGTGGGGTATTTTTTTTTTTCCCCAGAGGAGGAAGATAATGGTTGCCACCTCTTCCCTGGAGCAGCACCAAAGTGAGTTGGCTTTCAGAACAAAGAGAGCCTGGTCTTCCTGTGACTGATGTTGAAGTATAAGAAGAAAGGGGTTGACCCCATGTAGTTCTTGTCAGAGAAACAGGACAAACACCCACACTCTAGTCTAAATTCATCAGTTATGTCTTAGGAGACATGATCTAATTTGCGGCAACACTGCATCCAGATTAGAGAGAGCAAGAGAGCCCATATGGTGCCTGGCATTTTGGCAAGAAATGTGATATAGGAACTTACTGGTTTTAATCTCAGAGTTACGGAATTATTTTAGGGCTATGAGGGAGCTTTAGGATAGTTTAGTCCAACATTTTAGTCTTCTACAGGAAATTGGCTCTAGGGTGGGTAGATGACTTGCCTAGTCCTGACACCCAAACCGAGGCCTTTGAGATGCCAGCCGGTACTCCTGTTACCACACCATTCAACCACATTCTTTTTCCTTCAAGATGAAGACAAATGGATCTATGTAAAAAAAAAAAAATCACATAGATAAAATTTAGTTAGAGTTTTTTTTGTATGTTGGGTACTGCACTTTATTATTTCACTTAATCTTCCTGAACCCCTATGAATCTAAGTACTAAACTATACTATTGCTACCCTATTGAACAGATAAGGAAACTGAGGCTTATGGAGGTGATTAAGGACCTTGATCCAAATTGCACCCCCTTCGAGAGCCAGGATTGCCACCCAGTCTTATCTCTGAGACCATGCCTTCAACCCCCACCTGAGGCACACCTCCTTTGCTCCAGTCTCTTTGCTCTGGGTCTCCTCAAGAAGGGGTTTCTGTTGGACAACAGCCCAAGGGATGGAGCCCAGGGGGAGAGAGACAGCGCTTCACTTTCCAACTGGTCACTGTCTCCTTTCTCTTTTTTTACTTGTTCTTCTTTCTATAACATTCTCGAAACCAGAGGCAGCTCACAAACTGACTGAAGCATTCCACCTTCCATTCCCATTTCCAGCTTCTGCAGCTTTCCTTCTTGTTTTATTTATACGTTTGATTGTAAAGATCCTTAGGGCAGGGGCCTTACTGTTTGTTCGGCACAATCTTATTTATTGTATAAGGCTGTGTCTGCTTTGGGCCTACATATAAATACTAAAATAACAATATTACTCATTTCGGTGGGAAGAGATTTATAGGTAGTCATTCTTTACAGAGTCCGTAGTTTATTCGATTGCTATTGTGAGAGAGGGTATAAGTGGGTCCCTCAGTTTTTCTCAAACTCATGCCCATTCTTTCCCTTGAGGGCAAAGGAAGCATATTTCCTCCCTGACTTCATTGGAGTTTGGCAGCGTAGAGAATGCTTGTTGCATTAAGAACATTCCCCTGTTTAGTTGAATGTTGTGCTTTGTCTCTGTATTTTTTTTAAAGATTTTATTTATTTATTCATGAGAGATAGAGAGAGGCAGAGGGAGAAGCATGCTCCATTCAGGGAGCCCGACGTGGGACTCGATCCCGGGTCTCCAGGATCAACGCCCTGGGCCAGAGGCAGGCGCTTAACCGCTGAGCCACCCAGGGATTCCCCTTTTGTCTCTGTATTTAAGAAAATACACAGTTTGTGGGTGAAGAACGTAACAGTGAGGGGTTTTGTAGCTGAAAGCATTTCTACAAAATGCTAGAGCTTGATTTACATGGGAATATTGTTTAGGGGAATAAATACGCAGTGCAGATTCGATCTTCATCCCAGGAATCCATGCTGCACAATTTCTCTGCATCCAGGGTCACTCAGTAAGTGATATTGGTATGCCCGTGGCTGGGATACTGGTTTGTACATGCGTGGTGTAGACATGTCCAACAATAGCTAATGAACCAGGGGCCAGACAGACCGGTTTTCAATGTATTTCCCCTGTAGCTTCCTGGGAAGGAGCACAAGCAGTGGTCCCTGCTGGTGCGCAAATGCGCCTGGGCATCTCTGCTGACCCGGTAGGGACGCCCACGGAAGTCTATTTGCAGGGAACCATGGAGACACCTGTGAAAGCACCTGTGAGACGAGAGCCTGACTTGAAGGGGGCAAGTCAGGAGCAGGTGGAGATGCTTGAGTACTGTGGTTGCATGTGACTTGGACTTGTCTCCTTGACGTAGCCCCCCTGCCCTTGTGCCTATAAACCAAGGCCAGATTTGTTTAATTGACTCTCCCAATGATGGACACCGATCATGCTACTTAGCCATCCTTGGGGGACTGTCCACAGAGGAGAGTTGTCTATCCTCCCTCTTTCTTCTTGCCTCACCGTAAACCACTCCCCAGCTTCGCTCTAGAAGGTCTTTTAATGGTCTCATTCTAGAACATTCAGTTCCTTGACCATCACTTCTATCGTCCCTGCTCTGCAGAAGGCCCCATGCAAGCAGGGATGGCTCCTGCCTTATTTCCTATAGAAATAAGAACTAGATCACCAGCACTCGTGTGCTCGCCCCACAGAGGCACTCAGTCAACATGCTGTGAGATGGGTGCAAGAATGGGATAACGCTTACGGCTGCCCTGGGGGGTGCCTGGAAGAGCTGGAGATGGGGGGCTCATGTGCATTGTCTGGGAGTGGGAAGGACTGGGGAATGGCGCTACTCTGGGCTGTCAACCACCCATGAACCGACACTTCCAAGTCAGAGAGGACAAGGGAACCTGATGCTTGGGCTTTTTGTTTATTGGTTGTTTTTGTTTTTCATTTTGTCCTTCGTATGCATTTCCCATTTGGAGTTTGATCTTTCTTAGTTTCTGTTATGTGACTTCAAGCGTCTGGCAGCCTCTGAGTGGACAAGGGCAGAGCCTTCGAATGACTTCACTGAGTGAAGCCAGTGCCACGTCACAGCCCTCGGTGACTGAAGTCACTCACCCATCTGCCATCGTTTCTCCACGTTCTCAAGTGTCGGGAATGTCTCTGGTTGTCAGTGCTGCTCATTTTCTGGCCCCAGAATCAGAGGCCTTCACATCCTCTTGCCTGCTCTTCCCATGTGACTGGCTATTAGTTTGGTGCCACCTGCGAAGTCCTGCCCTTCTCTGTGTATTTTCTTTTTTTTCCTCCTTTTTCTCCACGGAGCACATCTCAGTTTAAAACTTCACAGCCAAGTGTGGTTTTCACATCTGCTGTAAGAGCCACTCACAGTTCCAGATTAGTCCTGTGACATATGCTAATGAGACCAGACATGGACACAAGGAAGGAGCATGTTCTTAATGAGGCCATTAAATCTCATTTCCATCAGAATGTTGAAATCCTCTGGGGGAGGGATCAAAAGCTCTGTGTGATGTTTCTGAGAGGAGAGAATTATTCTGGCATCTAGGACAGTGTTCCGGAGATTACTAGACAGCTGAAAATCTAGTGTGTTCCTGCCTAGGAACATACAGTGATGGCATTTGTGGATGTTGCTAGGACAGTGAGGTCAGGATTGGCTTAAAGAAGCATCTCGTGTCTCACTATTTTCCTAGAACTTTCCTTGCTGGCCATGATTTTGAGCTTTATACATGTGGGTCCCCTTTTTCACCTGGAGGTTCTATAGTCATTTTTTTAAAGACTTAGCTCCTTGGTGAAGCTTCCACAAATTCCCAGAGTGAGGGGCCCCCATCCCGTGCCACACGCTTCTATAGCACCGTTCAGTGTACATGTATGTTGTATTATTCACCAGGTTATAGGGCAGGAGTTGGCAAGTTTTTCTGTATAGAGCCAAATAGGGAATATTTTAGGTTTTGCCAGCCATATGGTCTCTGTTGCAACTATTCAACTTGGCTGTTACAGGGTATAAGTCGTCATAGACAATATCTAAATGAATGAGTGTGGCTGTGCTCCTATAAAATTTGATTATGGACATTGAAATTTGGACTTCATATATTCATCATATATTATGAAATATTTTTCTTTGATTTTTTTTTTTCCAAACACTTATAAATGTGAAAGTTGTTCCCAGCTCATGGACCATGCGGCAAACAGGCATGGATTTGGCCGGTGGGCTTAGTTCGCCCACCCCTGGTGCAGAGCATTTACTGAACACATGTCTTCCTCTTCCATTTGACTGTAAGCAAGTTGAGCTCGAGGAGTGCAATCCCCAGGACATAGCAATGTTCCTGGCACTTCGGAGGGGCTCAAGGAACACTTGTAAAATGAACGCTTGTGTGGGAGTATGCAGTAATAATACCTCCCAGTATTTGTTGAGCACTTATTATGGTGTCAGGCACCCTGCTGAGCACTTTATATGCATTTTCTCATTTAATCCTCATTTAATTTTGCTATCTAGAGACATTAAAAGCAACAATTATCATTAGACGCTGTGCTAAACACTGTCTATGTAGTCTCATTTAATCCTCTCCACAACCCTATGGTGAGTATGTACTGATGATATCCACTTTTACAGCTGAGGGAAATTAAGCTTGGAGAGAGAGTTTGCCTAAGGTTACCCGGCTAGAGAGAGTAGGGTGGGCTTAGGAGGGAGCCCAGGTCACCGCACTTGACGATCCCTCCTAACTCCTAGCCCCCATATGGTAGAAAACCAGGGCTTGGGTGCCCTCTTCGTGAACTTGAACCTGAGTCAGGCTCTGGGACCACGGTAATGCTGGAACAGGCAGGAGACTGCCTTTTCACCTTCTGGCCCTTTGATGATGTGTGGAGATCTACCACCACTCTGTTCCCAACCAGCTGGGAAATGGTCACAATGTTGCTTTGACTTTTCTGAGTTTGAGTCTCTCCCTAGGGTAGCACGAGTTTGAATTACATACCATCAACCGTGTCCTCTGCTGATAAGTTTCTGTAGTTTTGTTCTTGGCTGTTTTCTGCTTACCTATTGCCATTGCCTATCTCAATTCTTCTCCGAATCTTGACTACAGAGATCTCTGGTCCCACAGGGTTGCTTGGAATTGGAGGGCAGGAAGGGAGAAGGGAAATGTCCATCTAGCCCCAAATAATATTTTTGAGTCCATAAAATGGCCATTTTAAGTATATTTGCTTTTTGACTTTTTCTGATGAAAAGGTAGCTTTTCCAAGACAAACAAGGAACATTGCCTATAAAAAAGTGACAATAGGCTAGCACCTTCTATTTCTATAGCACTGTTTAAATGTACTTTTTGAGAGTATTATCTAATTCATTGTTCCAATATTCCTTTGAGAACAGGTAAGATGCTTTTTTTATTAGAAGATCCTTTTATATAGTGGCAGAATGAGCCTTTCTTTGTTGTAAACCATAGGCAATGGGTGTCCCAGAGAGATTTCAATAGCGGGCAACTAGGTGACCGGTCACTTCCCAGACTGATGATCACAATTCTTTTTTTTTTTTAATTTTATTTATTTATTCATAGACACACACACACAGAGAGGCAGAGACACAGACAGAGGGAGAAGCAGGCTCCATGCAGGGATCTCGGGTCTCCAGGATCACACCCCAGGCTGCAGGCGGCGCCAAACCGCTGGGCCACCGGGGCTGCCCTGATGATCACAATTTTTAAAAAACAAAACAAAACAAAACAAAACCCCCCACAACCACCCCAAATCCAGGCCTCTGCCAGGCTGTTTGGAAATGTAAAAACATATTTTCCTCTTAATATAAATGTGGCCTTTGGTATTTAAACATCCAATACCCTTGTTTAGCTGGTCAACGAGTCAGTTGAGTTGTATGGTATGGAAAGATCCAACTCATTCTAAATAACTATTTGCTGAAGGAGTGAAGCAATGGTTGAGACAATCTTCAGAATGGCAGGGATGGTATGAGGACTACGAGGACTTTCCATGCAACATGGCCATGTCTCTGGGCCCAAGTAAACTGTGCAGGTGAGCTCTTTGGTTTCTATTAGATTTGACTGTACTTAAGCAACATCTCTGTTTCTCTATAGATATTAAAATATCCCCAGAGCAATGGAGCTACAAAAGTAAAATTTAAAAAAATGTGTAGACGTCTTTATAAACAGATCAAATGGTCTTTTCTGAATACAACGTTTAGACTTCTATAAAATATAACACCTTCGAGATGTCTTTGCAACGAAGGCACTGGTTTTTAGCTTTGTGAGGCAGTGATTACCACAAATACACCCTGACGGCCAGGGCACATCATTGATGACATGACAAAAGAGAATTTGTCTTGGGGGACTTTCACCTTCCCTTTGGTCACTCGGGATTGCCGGATCCACAGATCATTCACACTGCCCTTGACTTCCCCAAACGCCCCCAGAGTGCCACACCTATGCCAACCCTCCCTCAGGGTTCTGACTTTCAAAACATCCCTCCTTTGGTGTATCTTTTCTCCCTTTGCTTACTCCTTTCTTTCCTAGAGCACTCTGCCCTCTGAGTCCTCAGAAGATCAAGTCGATAAATATATTCACATGGCATAATTCAATGCTAGGCTTTTGAATTTTATGAAGCAGGGAAAATAAGAAAGTTTGTTATTTCCATCTTTTCTACGTAGTTTCTATGCACAATAATTTCATAAAATAGAGACTAATACCTTTAAATTATGATATATATAATCCTATAATAAAAGGTATTTCTTCAGCTTAATACAAGAGAGTTTGGCAACTTCATGCTGACTTAGGTATGTATATTTTCATGATTTATTTATTTATTTATTTTAGAGAGAAAGAGTGCACAACAGGGCGAGGGGTAGAAGTAGATGGAAAGGAAGAGACAATCTCCAGAAGATTCCCTGCTGAGCTCAGAGCCTGATGACCTCACAAGGGGATCTTGTGGCCCTGAGACCATGACCTGAACCAAAACCAAGAGTCGGGTGCTTAAGTGACTGAGCCACCCAGGCGCCCCAACATATATTTTTTAAATGGAATCTATTTTTAGAAGATGGAATTCAATAATATCATAACATTCATTTTCATGTTATCAGTTTACATGTAAAATTGCCAACTGCACAACCTACATGAAAAGACCACGGTTGTTTAACATGATCTGGAAATTTTTTTTTTCTTAAAGCATATTCATTGTCAAATATCAAATTTCACACGGAGGAACTTGACAAAACCCTATGTTTTCTCTTTAATTTGTTCATTCAGTATGAAATGTTCTGGGCGAACTATAGGAAAAGCCCAGTGCTTTGGCACAACTTCTCTTTGCAGTTTGCTGGTGAGAAACCTGAAAAATTAAGCCGTGAGCAGGGTGTCTGGTTAGCCAATTTTCTGAAAAGAGACTATAGAGTGAGCATCACGTAGCATCTGCTGGCATATAGGTCTATGAAACCTGAGTGCCTTATTCACCCAAACTGGAGTCATCAGAAATAGACCTAGGAGGGAGGCTTGAGACTGGTAAACATTTCTGCATGCATATGCCAAATGCTGACCAGCCTTTGGGAACTGTTTGTGCAAAAGGCATCACTTACTTCCAAGGGTAATTTGCATTTGAAGAGCTTATTAACCAAAGAAGTGTCCAGTGACTTAGTTTTAGTGTGCTTAGAGTTCCTTTTGGGAATCCGATGAGAGCCCTAGACACTCTCTCCAGGAAAATGTCACAAACTCATATAAAAATTATGCAATTTCAGGAGATTAATGGATTCACAAAGCTCTACTCTAAATAAATGGAATTTGGAAAACATAAGGATGGAGTATAACTTTTCAGAAGCGTGGGAGAACTAACTATTAAGGGCATGGAAACTTCCCTACAATTTCTGGCTGTATCTTTGGTGGGTACAAGTAACCCTGGTTTTAATGTTGCAGAGTCAGGTATGTTTAATTAAGTACCTTCTTTTCTGTACAACTGCAAATAAATAGGAGGAGTATACTTCTAGTCTGATTAGAATCGAAAGATGTATTTTTTTGTTCTTCTAGCAAATTAAAGGATTACTGAATTATACCAACAGTCTCAGTTCATGCTTTCCACAGAAAAATATGGAAGAAATTATTGTCTTTGTATCATTAAAGAGCTTTTGGTGTTTGACCAGTTACACCAAGATGGTCATGAGGAATTCATGCTCTGATGTAACATAGCTGCAGGCATTATGGTTGTCCTCCTGCTAAATTCTTCCATCTTAGCACAGCTTTCTTTCTTTCTTTCTTTCTTTCTTTCTTTCTTTCTTTCTTTCTTTCTTTCTTTCTTTCTTTCTCTTTCTTTTTTAAAAGATATATTTGTTTATTTTAGAGAGTGGGGAGGGGCAAAAGGAGAAGGAGGGAGAGAATCCTCAAGGAGACTGTGTGCTGAGCATGGAACCCGACGCGGGGCTCGATCTCATGACCCTGAGATCCTGACTTGAGCTGAAACCAAGAGTTGGCTGCCCTAACCGCTAAGCCACCCAGGCATCCCTAGTACAAGCGTAGTTAATACTTGCATGATATTCCTTGGGAATTCAAATTCCTCCACATATAACAAATTATGTGCTTACCAAGTCCTGGAGTTTTATCTCTGATATTTCTCTTTTTTTCCAGTTTTATGGAGAAATCATTGACATATATCACATATAGGTTTAAGATGTAGAATATAATGGTTTGATTTACATGGACAGTGGAGTGAGTAGCCACATAGTTTCAGTGAACGTCAATCTTCTCATATAGATATGATAAAAAAATAAAGGAAAAAGGATAAAAGAAAAAAAATTTTCTCCTTGGGTTGAAAACTCACAGGATGTACTCTCTTAACAATTCTCTTATATATCCTACAGCAGCGTTAGCTCTAGTCATCATGTTGTTCCCTGCATCCCTGGCACTTATTTATCTTCTAACTGGAAGTTTGTACCTTCTGTCCACCTTCCTCCAATTTCCCCTTTCCTCCACTGTCCACAGCTGTAACCACAAGTCTGATCGCTTTTTCTACGAGTTTTGTTGTCTGTGATATTTCTATTGGTGAAAGAGATGCTAACAGTTAAAGAGAAATTGCATTGCTCAATATGCTGCATACATTATTCATGACGCAGAGGCATGATTCCCTTTTCCTTGCAAGGCTAATGCAGACCATCCATAAGGTGGAGTGGTTATCTATAAGCTCTTCTTTCTTTATATCAATTTGTTCAATATTAGCAGACAGGGTTTCTCCTATTGGACACATCACACACACACACACTTTTTTTTTTTGCATTAACTATTTCTATTGCAAGCATATAAAAAAGACATAATATTTTCACACTTTTTTTCCCCAAGCATTTACATGAGAATTCTAAATTTTTTGAATCTCTTAAAAGCATCTGGACTCAGGAGCACTTGAGTGGCTAAGTCGGTCGAGTTTCTGATTTTTGATTCCCGCTCAGGTCATGATCTTGAGGTCGTGAGGTTGAGCCCTGTATTGGGCTCCAGGCTGGGTGTGGATCCTGTTTAAGATTCTCTATCTCCACCCCTCCTCTAAAGCAAAAAAAGCATCTGGACTGAAATGACAACCCATCAGCTAACAGATCAGTATAAATTTGGGTGGGTCGTCTCATTATTCTTCTACTAACTGCCTTCCATATGCCCCCCACCCCCACCCCCTCTCCCTGGTCTTCTGGAGCCTCTGGTATAAATAAGAGAAATTTTGGACTCAGAATGCAAATAGTGGCCACTTTTCTCATAAATAGAGATGGAGTTCTATTTTGGCTTTGCTAAATATTTTTAGCCAATATAAGCAAAAAAGATTTGCTTCAAAGCTAGGCTCTTAAGGGAACTCTGCTTCATCTGGCCTGAATGAAGAAATTTGCATTGGACTGACTTCAACCCCCTAAAATGGCAACATACCTGACTAAAGACACTGAAGCTGTTTAAGCCTAATTGTAACTAGATGAATGCAGCACTGTGAGAACATGACACAACTTAATTCAAGCTACAAGTTTGATTATTTTATTTTATTTTTCAAAAGATTTTATTTATTTATTCATGAGAGACACAGAGAGAGAGGCAGAGACACAGGCAGAGGGAGAAGCAGGCTCCATGCAGGGAGCCCGATGTGGGACTTGATCTCAGGACTCCAGGATCACGCCCTGGGCCAAAGGCAGGTGCTAAACCACTGAGCCACCCAGGGATCCCCTATGAGTTTGATTATTAAGGAAACTAGGGCTGGGAAGTCATTGTCACACTGCTGACCTGAGAGAGAGTATACCTGTATTTTAGTTCCTATCAGGAACTTGTAGTGTAAACTTGATTTAAAGAAGGTTTCATTCTTCTTCATTTTTTTTTTGAGATTTTTTAATTCATGAGAGACATATACAGAGAGAGAGAGAGAGAGAGAGGCAGAGATATACGCAGGCAAAGGGAGAAGGGAGCCCGATGTGGGACTCGATCTCAGACCCTAGGATCACAACCTGAGCCAAAGGCAGACGCTCAACCACTGAGCCACCCGGGTGTCCCAGGAAGGTTTCATTCTTTATCTACAAAGGCAGCAACTGGAGTGATTGCATTCTTCTGTCAGAGATTAGCTAGGTGTTCACTTGCCTACTTCCTTTCCCTGGGCACAGAGAAGACCACATTGTCCAGCCTTGCTTATATTACAGTTGAATTGGGTCCATTTCAATGGTTTCTGATCCATGGGCTCTGAGGGGGAAGTGATGGGTACCATTTTCAGTTCTACTCATCAAAATGTCTTTATAATCACTCACATACTTTATCTTTCTGAAATTTGTTAGAGATGCAGTGTCATACTGTGTGGATCAGAGTCACTGAGGAGAGCTACCCTACACTGAGAAAGATACTTTAATCACTTGAGGCCACGGAGTTGTTGGGTTTGTTAGTTACAATAGCTTGTATTCCTTATGAAAATTTCTCATTCAATGACCTTTGAGATGCTACTGCTGGCTAATGAGGGAGCTCCGTGAAGCAGTTCTTTAAAATCCTCCCTTAGCTTTTTATTTGGAAAAATGTCAAAAGCCTACAGAGAAGTTGAAAAGAATTAAGCAATGAACAGCCTTATATCCTTCATCTAAATTAACCAGCTGTTGATATTTCTCTACGTTTTTAGTATCTTTCCTATTTAGCTATCTATATTGTTTTCTTCTTCTAAACCTCCAGAAAGCAAGTCATAACCATGAAGATCTATCAAGCTTTGATCCAAATTTTATGGTTGAGGTGATTTTGTTAGAATGGGCAAGACTTTTTTTTCTTCAAAATCAACTATTTGCAAGCGAACACTTATTTTGACAATGTGTTTCCAAACATGGACTTTTCATAATTTTTATTATTATATAAACTTAAAGTTCATGGAATTGATCATAAAAGTAAAGATATTTGAAGAAAGCATTCATTTCTTTTCTACTTTTGTAAATAAAGCTTTGTTGAACGCTTACTGGTGTAACACACTTATGAGAGGTAGCTTCTGACAAAGGTTTCAATGATCTCAACTGTTGTATTCATGCCCTTGTGTAACACCCTCCCCTTGAGTGTGGGCCGGACCTGGTGACTCACTTCTAACAAACAGAATATGGCACAAGTGTTGGGATGTTCCAACCATGACAAAAGCCTTTAACCTCTGTCTTGCTAGCCCTCCATCTTTTGCTGGAATTCTTTCCCCTTCTCATTTCTTGGCTCTGATGAAACTGGGCTGCCCTATGGAGAGGCCTTGGTGGCAAAGGCCTTCAGTCAACAGCTGACGTGGAACTGAATCTTGCCAACAACCAGTGGAGTGAGCTTGGAAAGCAAGTCCACTCCCAGTTGGCCCTCAAACGAGACTATGGCCCCTGCCAGCACCTTGACACTAGCCTATGAGAGATCCAGAGCTAAAAGATTCAGCTAAGCCACGCCCAATTTGTGACTTACAGAAACTGGAATAATGAATGATTCTTTAAGTTAGTCATTAAGTTTTGGGATAATTTTTTTTTGAAGCAATAGATAACTAATACAGTACTCTCTCAGATGATCAGGATATGATGATGGCTAAAGAATGATCTGTCTTTAAGGAGCATATTGTTTTAGAGTAGTTGCTAGAGTAGCTGTAGGAACAGCATCTTTAAGGAGAGGAGAGTGCTGTTCATTTTGCCAGATGTCATTAAAGGAAATTGTGTTGAGTTACTGGTACTGGGCTGGATTAGAATTTCACTACATTGATGAGTGGGAAGAGAACTAAAGGTATGAGAAGCAGCAAGGAGAGGTGTGAAAGAGTCTGGCATGTTTGGGAAGCATCAGGTGACGGTCTAGTGAGGCAGGATCACAGGTGAATGAGGAGGGGTCTGTAAGAGTACATGTGGGACATGAGGCTGCAGAGATTGGTTTTGATAGTAGGGTTTGTTCTTTAGTCAGTGATAACATGATGGACCCTGGGTTGAAATTGTTGAAATTGGTGTCAACCAAGATGTGAAGAGCACAGAGCCCAAATTTGAGGCAGGAAAAAAATCCCTTTGGTATTTTATCATTCACACGATCAGTGCCTAGATAATACCAAACTAACAAATTAAAAGATCATCACATTATTTGGTCTGATACTTGAAATGGTTTTGACTGATTTTCATCAAGTTCTTTGTGTGTGAACTTTATATGGTCTCATTCATTTGGGGAATATAAAAAATAGTGAAAGGGAATAAAGGGGAAAGGAGAAAAAATGAGTGGGAAATATCAAAAAGGGAGACAAAACATGAGAGACTCCTAACTCAGAAACGAACAAGGGATGGTGGAAGGGGAGGTGGATGGGGAATGGGGGTGACTGGGTGGCTGGTACTGAGGGGGGCACTTGATGGGATGAGCCTGGGTGTTATGCTATATGTTGGCAAATTGAACTCCAATAAAAAAAAATTTTAAAAAAAGTTCTTTGTGTGTGGGTAAACATGGTTAAAATCTGTTTTGAGGTGATAGATGTGTTAATTAACCCTGTTGGGGTGATCCTTTTTTAACATATACATACATCAAGTCACTATGTTCTGTATCTTAAACTGACACAATATTATATGTCCATTATATCTCCATAAAGTTGGAAGGAAAAATAATCCGTGAAAACACAAAAACAAACAAAAATCTGTTCAAGGAAACTTATCCCTTTATTATGGGTTTCAAGGGCCTTTTGACAGCAAGCCTTAGTCTTTCCATAGGAATAATGGTGGGGAATTCCTTTTTTTTTCACTTTGCCCGCTATTACCATATTCTTGAACATGAAGATGGTGCCAGGGATTGGGCTGTGTATTTATATTTAAATTCACATATGGAGAGAATCAAAGTGCCAAAAAATTATTAAAGCATTAAATCTCTAAAGGCTACATAAATACCAGAATCAGACACCTCACAAGTTGCTAACCATACAGCATCAATAAACCCCATATCTCTCAACTACCCGTGTTATTAACGAGAGAAGAGTGATTCAGCCTGCAGCAAATGCTATTTAAAAAAATAGATATTTTCTAATCCTCATTACATGGGAATGTTTTCTGTGCTGGTGCCATTTTGTTGGGGGAAAAAAACATGCCTTTGAATCATAAATACGTCACTTCTCAAATTTCATTAAGCTTGCATTCAACTCTTTCCCAATTAAGCGGTCAAATAGTTTAGCATGACTCATTGTGTTCTTACTTCTTCTGAAGTATTAATTTTTCCTTCCTTGGGTTTATTTGCTTTATCCAGGGCCCTTTCCCTACTGGTAGCCAGTCCTGGTAGTCTTCTTGGATAACTGATATTTTCTTTCTTTAATATTTTCTTTCTTTAATACCCAGCTGGTATTAATATTGGGATGCCCATTTCCCCGAGAATCAGCAGGGCTTTTGAGAGGGAGGGGACTCCTATTTGTTGCTTCATGAAGTGGAACTGATGAAGTCCTGGGCTCCCTGCGGTTGGCCTGGCTTGGTTCAGTCATTGGAGCTCAGGGATGTTGATTCTCATGATGAGTCTGGCTTGTTAGATTCACTTTTTGCACTTCTTTCTCAGTTGGGGACATTTATTCAAGAATCATTGCTATGGCAGGCTGAGTGAATGGGGTCACCTTGGTGTATATGAAACAGCGGCACACATCTATCAATCCCAGATCTGGGCATGTTTGAGCCTGCTGCTTGAGAAGGGACAGACTCATTCCCTTGGTTGAGATTTATCTGATGCCTGATATCAATTGCACTTAAATCTCACTCCCCCACCTGGAGTACCTGCTGATATCTAAGTCCTCTTTTGCACACTTCAAGTATGGTGGTTGCAGTTCCAGAAGGAGAAAAGGTTGAGTGGAGGTCAGGTCTATAAAAATATCACAGGAAATCTGGGGTAGGTCTAAGAATCACTGTAAATTTTTACCTGCTCCTCTATGTCCTATAGTCTTACAAAAAAAAAAAAAAATCACATTTCTCTTAACTACCTCTAAATTCAAATAAAAAAAAACAACAACAACAAAGCCATCTCTTTTGAGTTCCATTCTACATAACACCCTAACTGTAAATGTCTTAAATGTTGATAAAAAGACAGAATTCGGGATCCCTGGGTGGCGCAGTGGTTTGGCGCCTGCCTTTGGCCCAGGGCGCGATCCTGGAGACCCGGGATCGAATCCCACGTCGGGCTCCCGGTGCATGGAGCCTGCTTCTCCCTCTGCCTGCGTCTCTGCCTCTCTCTCTCTCTCTCTCTCTGTGACTATCATAAATAAATAAAAAATTAAAAAAAAAAAAAGACAGAATTCCTTTTTTTTTTTTTTAAGTTGTGTTTTCTCCATTGCTGTTGCTTATGACAAAGAACTTTCCATAGTCAGGGCATAAGAATATTAAAAAGGGAAGAAAAATCCCAATATCTGGGCTTCTCTTTATTTGCAGCCCTGTATTTCTGAGGCTACCAGATGCTTTAAGTCAAGAAAGTCAGGTTGTTTTGAAGGTTTGGCTGCTATTTCCTATTCATGGCTTTCCAGAGCCAAATGCTGTATGTCCCAGTTCATTATTGCTCTTGTTCACTTTGTTGGTGAACATTTCTCTATAGGTCAAAGTAAAGCAATGACTTGGTGTCTTTCCTCTTTCCGTGCAGACAGACATGACTTTAGAGTTAAGAATGGCTCATAGGTTGTATTGGTCAGGACATGCTCGATAACAATCAACTACCAACAGTTTAGTGTCCTAAAAAGGGGAGGTCTCTCTCTTGTTCGTGCTAAGTGCCCACCGGGTGGGCCCTGGGGGACTTTGTTCCTCGTCCTCGTCATTCTTCCTTAAGCTACATATTCATCTGGCACATTGTTGCTTCTGAATTTTCACGGGTGGCTATTTCACTAAATATTGTGTCATCATGGATAGAGATTGTTATCCGTGGAGCTTCTGATAATGGTCTCCTCTCTGTCCACTCCCTGACCTCACATTTCAGTTTTCTGGCAGAGCAGAATTTCACTTCTTGTTGATACTGATTTCTGAGGATAGGTTCCACTGATTTCTGAGGATAGGTTATGCTATGGGAAAGGACAACTTCAAAATTACAGTGGCTTCAAGACAGTCTTTTCTCTTACTCCTATTACACATTTTAAGGGCCTCTGCTCTGTCCTCCTCACCCAGAGATCCAGGCTGAAGGAAGCTCAGTATCTGCTTCTCCAGTTGACCATGGTGGTGCCTTGGTTTACGTGTTGCTACATAACAACTCTGAAACACAGTGGCTTAAAACAAGTATGTGTTTGCTCACTATTTTGTGCCTTGGGTTGGGCTTAGCTGGGCAGTTCTGCTTTTCTTTCTTGGGATCACTTATGCAGCTGCAGTTAGTTGGTGAGTTAGTGGTTGGCTGGGGACTGGCTGCTGCCGGGTGGCCTCAATCACACGTGTGGGGTCCACTGATACTGCTGGTGCAGCTGGGATGGCTGATCTCTTTAACCGCCCAGATTTGAATCTTCAAGGATTCTAGCCTGGGCTTGTATACATGGCAGCATTGTTCCAAGCAAGAATGAGAGGCAAAGGTTTAAGGCTTTTTGAGGACATCGTCCTTGTGACATCATCACTTTCACCACGTTCTGTTGGTCAAAGGAAGTCATAGAGCCAGTTCAGCATCAAAAGGAAGGGAAGAGCCCACCTTTTGATTGAAGAAACCACAGAATTTATGGCCATTTCCACCAGAGCAGGAAAATGGGGTTGTAGCAACATCAGGTACTCATTCTCCAATCTCTTGCCTGGACATGATGATTGTCATTTCTACTCACATTCCATAAACTAAAGCAACTCATACAGTCATGCCCAACTTCAAGGATGGTATAGAAATGACTCCTACCCTTCATTAGGAAGGTAGAAAGCTGAAAGTATTTGGTGAATGGAAATAATGATGCTAATAGAAGTTTTCCAATAGTTGAACATTGGAATAGCTTCTATTTTTAGGAATTGATAAGTTTCTTGAATTGATTTTCAATAGTGTGCTGCTCACATAGAAGAATTAACCAATCAGATTCAAGGCTCTTACATGATGTATGGGCTGTTTGTAAGACTTTTATGGTGCTATTTTGTACATGCTGAAGCTTTCCCTAATGTTTTATTATTGTGTAGCTTTGCATTGACTATAATGATCTTTGCTGTTTGTCATCAGTTTTTTTCAATTTTTTTTGAGTGTAGCATCAACATAACAGACTTCAGATCGTTCTTAAAGTCCTCTCATAATGTTTATTACTTATTGATAAGGTGGGTCATCAATGTGTCTTTTTATTTCCTTATTTAAAAAACAGCAATCCAATGACATGGGTGTGAGTATGACTAAACAGACATCCTACACGTAATGGGAATCTCATATGTCACAAATTTAAATTTAGTAAATTTACTAAGTTTAAATTTACTAACAATTACTAGTAATATTTTGACATGGACTTTGAAGAGATGGCAACAATTTGGAATCCCTGTGGAAGTTGTACCGTTTTAGTCAGAAATGGTCCTTGTTTCTGGAAAGACTGGTGAGAGATTAAGATATGTAAATAGAAGTCATAGAGTGTTCTTCACAGTTTTCTTTTTTTTTTTTTTTTTTAAGGTTTTATTTATTCATTTAGAGAGGGAAAGAGAGCAGCAGGGGTGTGGGGTGCTCCATCTCCTGACCTTGAGATCACGACCTGAGCTAAAACCAAGAGTTGGCCATTTGGCCGACTGAGCCACCCCGGCGCCCCTCCACTGTTTTCTTGATGAGATTAAATAAACCATGTCAGGTAAATAGCTATACACAACTAGATATATATAAAACTTTTTAAAAACTTATTTTTTTTACAAGTATAAGTTTAGATTGAGTGACTTAGCCTTACAGTCTGTTGAAAAGTGAGTTGGCTGGCAGAGCGAGGCAGGGAAATCTGAAAGGTGATGCAGATATGACTATTGTAGGAGGCAAAGAGTATGGGCTCTGAAGCCCCGTGGGTCTGGCTCCGGACCTGGCAGTGTGAGTACAAGCACACAGGTTGGCCACGTTTCTAAGCCTTCCCTGTTTGGCTGTGGCCATGTGACTGACTTCTGACTGCTAGCATGTGAGCTGCAGGAGCAGGGCTTCCCACTTGCAGGCATGCGCCAGGTATGCACTTTCCATGTGTGATCCCCACTCCCTTTCCCCTTCAGCCAGCTGAATGCAGATGGCGAGGGGGTGGGAAGGGGGAGCGCCAAGGTGAGGGGATGGGCGGGAAGAGAACTGAAGGGATAGAAGTTGCCTGGGTCTTTCTGAAGTTGACTTTGTGGCAGCTCCCACTTATCCGGGAGTGGCAGTAGGTACACCTCTACTGCCACTGCTGCATCTGGCAGCATGAGCAACATGAGCAACAGTGCTGTACTTTGGTGAGCCACTGGGACTTGGGGGCTTGTTTGTTATGATAGCTAGTGTTACTCTATTACATGTGTGGGTTTAGGTGAGGCACATGGTCCTTATCAACTTTACTTTCCCCACCTATAAACTGGGGCAACTCACACCTACCTCATGGGATTGTCAGAATTAAGAGAAGTTTAAGATTTAGAAAGTGCTTCCATAATGCCTTGCATAGAGTAAATGATCAAGAAATGTCAAATAACAATAATCATAATAAATTGAAAGGTTAGAGTATTGCCTTTTTGAAGTTGAAGCAAATTATTATTATTATTTTTTTCAGTTTGTCCTAATGGACTATGAGATTAGTTATGGTAAATAGCTTTGGGAAGACTGAGAGAATTAACAGTTTATTAAACACTTAGTTGGATACCTTAGGCGAAGTAGAAAAAAAAAATAGAAGAATGCCCTACTTGGTTTATTTCTTTGGTGTTGAGAAGTAAATCATACAGACCAGACCACATAAGGAACATGAAACCAGGAGCTCCTAATTCGCCATATGCCTGGACTTCAGCATCTTTTTGGTAAGACGAGAGAGCTGATACCAGTGTATACGAGGCACTGTCAAGATGCCTCACATGTATTGACTCCTTTATCTTCACAGAATTCGTAGGAAGTAGGCATTTCTATTATCCTCATTTTACAGTTGAGGAGATTGAGGCACGGATCGGTCAAGTGTTAACTTGTCTAAGGCCACCCTAACAAGCAAATGGCAGAGCCAAGATTTGAATCTGACAGCCCAGGTCCAGAGTCTACACTTTTGACAACGATGCCACACACTCTGATAGACACCAGCAGGGTAGGTGCTCCATTTGTTCAATAAATGAATGATGGTTCTTGGCATATTTTCAGAGGCCTATAACGCCCATGTGGGATTGAAACCTTATGGATAGCAATCAGATCCCTGATCCTTTGAAGTATTAAAATATGATGAAAGGTGGTGTAAGGAGGTGTTGGAGAGCCACGCTAGATGTATCAGATGCTAAAACGAGCTCAGCATTCGGGGTGAGTTCACGAGATGGGCATGGCCTCTGCTGGCTGGTGCTTGCTTTCTGGTTCATAGATATTTGGACTCCACTCAAACTGTGGGCTAGCCTAATGAGACTTGAACTGGCCAATAAACGTAAATGCGCCCTTTCAGTCCTTTGAGTAGCTTCTGACTTGGACTACGTGTGCTCTGCACAGAGGTGTCAATGAACACTGTGCCTTCCCCGGCACTATTCTATGGTTGTGAGGAAAAAGAAATGTCACCGGAAAATGAAAGCACAATTCACACTTAATATGCCCCAAATCACTCTTCGAAGCTTATCTGCTTTTCCAGCAATTTTGTGATAGATATCGTTGCTTATGTTGTGTTACAAGCTGCCCACAATCAGTGTTTTTTTTTTTTAATAAGAGCTCATAAGGTGAATGACAGTATAGCCACCACTATCTGTCTCCAGAGGTGTTTGCACACATATATCTATATATAGATCTATACGAAGAGAGGAAATAGACCAAGTTGACCTATGATTCTTTTCTTCCTAAAGTTTCCCTGTGTCCGTGTCATAGCTCTGATCTTCAATCTTATTTGGCAAGTCACAGAATGCGCTAGTTTATCCAAGAGATGAAAAATGGCCTATTTTTTGCCTTCTGAATTTCAATGAAAGAAGAGTATTTGTCTTCGCTATTGATCTATTCCATTGAGTAGTTCTTGTGATGATTACCACTTTTCTATATTTATAGAGAATCAGCACTTCATAAATGTCAAAAGGCACTTTGCTTTACATAAGTGTCAGTGTTCTAACATTTCACAAAGTTAGCAATTATCATGAGAACCACGTGTGCAAACAGGAAAATAAATAATTACTGAGGGAAGTAATTTTTTTCTTGGTAGAATTGGAAAAGGAAGCCAAGTCCTTTATTATCTATCTTATTTTGGTCGCCTGCCCTTGACCGTGGAGTCACTGTGAGAAGGGGACTTTCTCATCTCCCCTTTCCACTTGGTTCTGTGCATCAAAGGTCCCCCCTCATGGGGCTTGAATATTAAGTGGGCTATAAAAATCTCCTGCAATGTGAGATGCTTGTACTGGGACAGAGAGAATGGCATTTCGGTCCTAGGAACCAGAAAGGGCAACCTTGTGGGGTCCTCTGTAATTATTGTATTAAAGTTTACAAAGAAACTTCTATATATTTTCATGACACTATAGGTGAAGATATCGGACAGTTTTTTTTTAAAATTGAGGGGTGGAGGGCTTCTAAATATTGCTTAAGAGCTGTCCTGACCATTTACCCTTCACTGAACTGACCAGCTCTTTCATGTCCAGTAGGCATAATCTGTACTTGGAGGTTTGGTTTTTTGTGTGTGTGTTTTGGGTTTTTTTTTTTTTTTTTTTTTTTTGGTCCTTGATAAGGCTACTTTGAAAAGTTGTCATAGCAACACTGGCCACTGGTCACAGATAATATAACAGTGTGAGGAGGTGGCCTCCACTGGACTCCAGGCTTTGTCAGTTCCTGCTGCTGTGTGCTGGGATGGCTTGTTCAGAGACAATGTTTTATTGCAGCAAAAATGCTCTATGTGGAGACCCCTAGAAAAGCCATATCTGGGTCTCAAAATGGAGAAGCCACCCAAATCTCCCCCTCTGCCCCCAGTACCCCCACCACCTCCACCGTTTAATGAGACCTGTGTCTATTTTCTTGGCACATGGATTACCATTCTCCACTAAGTCACTTCCGATCACGTGCTTATCAGATGGTGCTAAGTTGGGGCTGATGGTGTTTTCATGGTAGCTTTGGGTGAAACAGGCAGCTTTTCAGCATTGTGTGGAAACCCTGTCCAGTGTTTTGTTGTTGTTCAGTGTGCCAGCAAAGTTTGAGATGTCCTGGGTATTTTTCAGTAGAATTATGTCACCTCTACGTGGTTGTTAGACACGTTATGGCTCTTGCATTTAATGACTGTGCTAAATGATTTTCCTCTCATAGTTCAGAGGGGTAGTTTGCAGAGCTCTGTGTATTTCAGGAAACTGAAAGGACTGATGAATTCCATCTGTCTTCCTGGCACAGATTTTTGCTTCAGGTTTTCTGTGTTAAGGGTCCTGGGCTGTCACATTTATGTTGATTGACTTTTCATGTCTTTTCAAGGGATGGAAAAATTTCTGCTTTCATTATTTTGTTCTCGTTTGATTTCAGGGGTTTGGTTTCTGGTATTTTGAGAAATCTTTAGGATTTCTTTCAGGGTTGCATCTTTTCTAGTCCAGCTCCCCGAGGCCTTACCCAGCTCTGCCTCTTTTGTTTTCATTTTGCCAGCTTCTCACTTTGACCCTATAGGAACATGATAGGCACCTAATAAATTCCGATTGTGTTGAATTTTGGGAAGGACAGAGAGAATGCACAATTTGGATGAACGCTATTTTAGTATAACATCTCCATGCCGAAGACTTTCAAAGGGTTATGGCCTTATGTCAGGAAGTAGAATGGAGCTGAACTTCTCCTGCTGAAAACTGGCCATTCCCTGCTTGAAATCAAGCACAGATGTGTTGGCTGCAGGCAGAGTGTGTGAACTGACACAATTTTACAGACTGATCTGATAATTGAGAATATTCATATATTGCAAAGATGTCTGTGACTGCTGTGGGAAGCTAGCAGAAAAAGAAGACAGTCATTCCTGCTCTGGAATAAGCCATTTCTATGTTCGCGTATTTCCATCAGATTTATTGCCATGATTATTTTAAATACTCTTATGTAGATTGAACAAAGAATGTATTTTGCCTTTCATCCCAATGACTCTGATGATATGTGGTCCCTGATTTTGATCAGCTGAGGTAGTGCTATGTGAGAGAGCAATGCAATCATAAATGAGAAGGCAGTGAAGATAAACTGCCCTGTCCTGCCCACTCACCTCCATCCTTTAAACACAGATTGACTCTGGGACATGAAAGGACTACCAAGTAGTTAACCTGCATGAACAGCAGTAGAGCTGCAACAGATGAACTTCCCTGTGATGAAAGCATCTCATGCCTCCTTAATTACGTCCCCAAGGATTTGTAGATTTTAACAACCAGAATGGCCACATTGCAGTGGCCACATGGGAAAGAAGGGAGAAGGATGGAAAACCAGCTGATTGAATTACGCAGGGACTGGGGTTCTCAGAATTCCCACAGGAGGTGGGGAGGAAATCTGAACATGGTAGGGGGTAAATCACAAAGCATCTTGATATGGTTTCAGATTTCCCACTTTCCTCTAAACCTGCAATGCCCCCATGTAACTCAAGAATTGGATTTTCATAATTGAAAAGATTCTAGGTTAAAATGTCTACATTTCTACCTTCCCAATGTGTGTGTGGGGGGATGTCACATGGAAAATACTTCCTGGACTCATCCATAGTACTGACCTGTAGCTCTAAATGGCAAAAGTTAAAAATATCAAATGCCACTGTGTCTCCAGATATAGAGGACCATAATGATAATATAAATGATGGGGTCCCATTTACTATTTAAAAGATGTAGAAAAACTAAATGCCATGAATGTAGGAAATATGACTGTCATCTGGCACTCAGCTGGTGCTCAATAATTATTTGAATCAAAGATGATGCGGACCCTGCTGCCTTATCCTATAATTCAGGACAATATCTTTACTATATTTTGGTTCAAATCATCAACCATCTACTACCAATTATTTGCAAGGCACTGTGTTAGGGGCTGTAGAGAATAGTAAGATACAACTGGTGGTGGCATTGGTGGTGGTGGAGGTGACTGATACCACAAGACAAATACAATATTTGCTTCACACGAGAGCTACCTAAAAAGTGTCCCCAAAGGGCGTGATGCGGATGTATGAATATCACTTCTAGAGCCCATGTTATAGTTGCAACCGAGTGGTAGCCACTGGTAGCACTCACTCAGGCATAACGAAGGGGATACAAGACTGAAGGCATATTTGTAGTTCAGAATGAGTACATGTGGTGGTTTTATTGAACTTTTCCCTTTTAAGGGTGCCGCGTGGCTAGTTGGGTGAAGCCATATTTTTAACCCAAATGACTTGTGTTCATATCTTATTTCCACTAATGGCTAGCTTTGTGAGCACTGTAAATCCCTGTGGTTCTTAAGTCTTTTATCTCCAAAAATAGAAATAATATTCCCATTAATACTAATTTTCAGGGTTGTTGTAAGGATTAAAAGAGCTAACGCATATAAGATACTTAATACAGCATCTGGCACGTAGAATAAAGACTTTTCTCCATCTTTTCCTCTTTTTTCACAGGGAGGGCTTGCCCACGTCATCCATTAGTCTGATGGTTTTACCTTTCTTCAACCATTTACTGTTCAGTAGCACTAAAGAAACGTAAGAAAACTGAGACTCTGTGACTAATGAGGTGGGCATTGCCCAAGATGGAGGGGTCCCAATATGCCTGCAGAATGTCTTGTCTGTGTTTACAAAACCTAGTGTTGATATTGAGGGAATCATTTGAAGCCTCTTCCACACACATAATCTAAAATTCACCTCATTCACTGTTGAACTATATTTGAAAAGTAGCCAGCTTCTGATTATGAATTTTTGTTTGACTGATGAATATTTTATTCACAATATGGCATAGGCCTATTTTCATTTCCTTCCATATTTGGATTTTCTTTTTCATTTTGCTAAAATTGAATGACAGTGTACTTACGACTGAAAGTGGAGGTGGATTACATTTTTTTTTCCTGGAGTTTCAGGCTCTTCCAGGTGTTAAATGGATTCTATTACATAGTTTCCCCTCTGGCATTTCTTGGATGTTTCTAGTTTCTCTTTCTTTCTTGAAGGTTTTCTTGAAACACAGATTTTCTCTCCATGTCCCTATTTTTCTTTTCTTCCTCCTAAGACTCTTATTGAAAGCCACCAGATTGTAAGTTCCCTGAAGGAAGTCTTCCTGTCTTAAATCTCTTTGCTCAATAAATCCATATTTATAAGCCCAAAGCCCAGGAGAGTCTCCAGTAGATCAAATTCCCTATTTGCAACACTCAGGTCTTTCTTCTAGTCACCAAAGCATTGTCTTCATGGAACATTGTTTCTAATTCTCCTGATAAGTCAGAAAACCACAAAACACTGTGCCTGGAAGGGCCACAGCAAATGGATATTTTTATTCATTTTATACAGTATGTATATTAATTTTTGGAAGATCTTGAAAATATGCTATCACCGTGGCTGATTTTCCAAGGTTTACTACATTGCTTGCTCCAAAAATTTTTCCTCCATACTGTTCAGGTCTTACAGTTGTATCTCATATTTAAATAGAATCACAAACAAATACAAAACATATGGCAATTGGCCTCATTTTTTACTTATTTATTTAATTTTTTTTAGAGTGAGAGAGAGAGGGTGGGGTGGGGCAGAGGGAGAGGAATGGAGAGAGAGAACCCCAAGTAGGTTCCATACTCAGCATGGAGCCCAACAAGGGACTCCATCTCACAACCCAAGATCATGAGCTGAGCCGAAATCAAAAGTCAGATGCTCAACTGACTGAACCACCCAGGTGCCCCCAACTCACATAATTTTTAAGTCACTCTCTCTCTTTAGAGGCATACAGGCAATTGATATTCTTCCCTTTATTACATAACAGATTTTTTAAAAAAGATTTTATTACTGAGTGAAATAAGTCGATCGGAGAAGGACAAATATTATATGGTCTCATTCATTTGGGGACTATAAAAAATAGTGGCAGGGAATAAAGGGGAAAGGAGAAAAAATGAGTGGGAAATATCAGAAAGGGAGACAGAACATGAGAGACTCCTAACTCTGGGAAATGAACTAGGGGTGGTGGAAGGGGAGGTGGGTAAGGGGTGGGGGTGACTGGGTGACAGGCACTGAGGGGGGCACTTGATGGGATGAGCACTGGGTGTTATTCTATATGTTGGCAAATTAAACACCAAAAAAAATAAATTTACAAAAAAAAAATTAAAAAATATTTTATTTATTTATTTAGAGAGAGCGTGTGAGCAGGGAGACGGGGAGAGGGAGAAGGAGACAGAAGAATCTCAAGCAGACTCCCCACTGACTGAGGAGCTGGATGCGGGGCTCGAGTCCCAAGATCATGACCTGAGCTGAAATCAAGAGTTGGTTGCTCAACTGATTGAGCCACCCAGGCACCCCTATGTAATAGATATTTACTGAGCACTCATATTCCAGGCTCTGGGCTAGTTTCTGGAAATACCCAGTAAGCCGGAGACCTAGGAATGAGAGTTCATAGCTATAAAGCAAAAATTTTCCAGGCTTCGTGCAGTTCATATTCAGTCAGGGTGTTTGAAGAGATATATTCAGCTTCTTAGTTGGAAGAGTACAGATTAGGACTTCTGCTGGTTAAATAAAGCCCAGTTCATATTTTGCTAAACTGTCAAAGATGAGGGGAAAATTTTGTTTCCTCAAATTCCAGCAGAGATTAGCAAAATTATCTTAAATCATTTAAACTTAAATTATTATTATTATTATTATTATTATTATTATTATTATCACTTAAACTTCCTTTTATTCAGACAGGCTTTCCTCATTTGTTAGAAAAACTGACCACACCGACTGTCAGTTACTCAGCAGAACCTGGAGAGGTATGTCAAGAGCTGCACTGGAATCTGCAGAATCCTCGTTGAGAAGTTGGCGGGAATAGTTTGCTAACAGGCATTCTTAATAAATGATAAAAATAACCTTTTAGATACTTAAATCATTTTGCTGCCAAGGGCATATAATCAGGCCCATTGCCAAATGCTAATTAATGATACAAGTGGAGGATTTTATTTAAATTTGTTATACTAATATGTTGAAATATAAATAGAAACTGCCAATTGAGAGAAACTTGTCAAAGGGTGGAATGTGTAAGGTGAAGGAAAAACACCAAACTTTAAAATAATAGACCTGCCGTGTTATGGAAAGTCATTGAAATAGAAACTTGGCAAAGAAGGTAATTTGTTTGTAAAAAGCTTTGTATGATTTAAAGCACTCCAACTACAGAAAAATATATAAAATAATGAGGATTGTTTTAGGCTCGCACTTATTAAATAAGATGAATTCAACTCAGTTGTGAGGGAGGGTATGGCTAGATGTATGGTCTGAAGGCTGTCTCTTTGGGGGAACATATTTGCTTATCCTAATGTTTACATTTCTGGCTGGTATTAATCCTGAGTTTATTTCCAGCCCCAGCGGCTGCTGATGTCATTTTAAAGGTCTTTGTAGTTTGCAAGGAACGTTCACAGTAGGGATAGGGTATCACCAATGGCCAATGGTTAGCAGCATCTCTTCCATGCTCAGCAGAGCCATGACATACTGCTCCATCCAGAGAGGTCAATCTGTTTTCCAGTGGGAAGCCCTTTGGTTTGGCCTTTTGGCCCCTTTCTTGCTCCTGCCCTGATGGCTATCAGGTTGGCTAAAGGCCAAAGGTCCACCTAACACTAAGAGCGCAGTGGGGCCGCACACTGTTCTCTTCTTACTGGATGTGAGCAAGAGTGAGGTGTTTGTTTTTTTGCCTGGTGTTACTGGAAAGATTGGATCTACAGATCTCTGGACTGTAGTCTGGCAACTAACCACTTAAGTTAATGAAATGATTAATTCTGGTTAAAGAAACAAGCACTTGGTGTCAGGGAGCTGTTTATAATAATCAGTTGGATGGGATCCTCTTTGTGAGGCACAGAAATAGTGAGTGGGGACCTGGAGGTGGTTCCCGCATTGAGCAACACTGTCGGATTTCACCTGCTTTGTTCTGGTGGCTTTGGGATTTCCCGGCTCAGTGTCACTGTTTATGCTAATTTCCCTTCCTAAAGTCAGCTTCCTCTGGGTCCTTCCTCTCTTTACCTGCCTCCATTCCATCTGCCTCAAAGGCCCAAATTCCAGGTTCACTGGAAAGACCTTGGGGCACTCCATCAACAGTTGATGCCTCATTCAGCTGAAAAAAAAAATTGGATAAATTTAGAATGCTCTGGATAAATGGTACTTATTGCCTAGAATCACGTGACGCTTGTCAGAAACAGCCTTGTTTTTAATTAATTAATTAATTAATTAATTAATTAATTCAGCCTTGTTTTTATAATTGCTTGGATACCTGTCTCTTCAAACGAGACTTCACGTTGGGGGAAGGCCAGGGTACCACACTCTGCGTTCCCCACATCTTCGCACAGTGCCTAGCTTAGGAAAGGTACACAGTAAATATTTGTTGATGACCTAATGAATTAACACAGAGGACTGAACGCTAATGACCAGTGTCATCAATAAACTGGTGACTGCAGGGTGCCATTGTCCCTGTGAGGCTACACTGTCCCGTTCTCCCCCCACCCCCCTTCACTGTGGCTCTACTGCCAGAAAGGGGCCTGGATGCATCTCATTAAGTGAAGCATTAACATTTTAACACACATCCAAATGGCATAAACATCTGGGTCTGCTCAAGATAGACACATTCCAATCTGCATTACCAACCGACTACAGAATGCCTGACAAGGCTTTTCAGTGTTTCTTTTTGCTTACAGAAGATCTCAGTCAACATTTGGGTTCTTGTAAGTGTGGGGTGATGAAACTCCCTTGGCATCACAAAGAGATCGTATTTTTAGTTGCCTTTCTCAAGACCTGACATCTACCTTGAACGTGACGGACAAAATAGACCCCTTCCCTTTACAGAGGAGGAAAGTGAGGCTCACAGAGAGCAAAGGACCTGCTTAAGGTTGCTCAGCTTGCTATTGGCAGAGCAAACCCCCAGTTTCTGTGTTCTTCCTACCACCCCTCTGAATACAATCTAATTCACAGACAGCAATGCTATTTTTTTTTATGATGGTGAAAGATTTACTTTTTTTAATTTAAAAGCATTTATTTATTTATTTTTAATTGGAGTTCAATTTGCCAACATATAGTATAACACCCAGTGCTCATCCCATCAAGTGCCTCTCTCAGTGCCTGTCACCCAGTCACCCCCACCCCCCGCCCACCTCCCTTTCCACCACCCCTTGACCATCAGCTATAGACCAAACCCTTAATTTTTGACTCTTTTGTATGCTTTCTAGGTATCATCCTGAGCTATTTTTACCCTCAGATGTTAAGCCTGGAGCATCTCTCAGGTAGGCTAATTCACAGATGAGGAGACTGTATCATATATAGGGTAAAATAATTTGTTTGAGGTCACTGACAACGAAGCCCATGTAGAAATGATCCTTAACGCCATTGGAGCTTTTATTTGGACATTTAGTTCTGGCAAAGAAAAAAAAAACTCATTAACTTCTCTCTGCTCTTGCTGAGCTGGTCCCCCTTGGGACCAATAATAGGCATTTTTTTATCCTCTTTTTTTTTTCTTCTTTTTTTAAGACCTCTCCAGGCGTGTGTGGGGCCGCAGGTGAAGCTGGGCATGTACCTGACAACTGAATTCTCAGCTTTAGAAATTAAGCAGCATTATGGACTGTTCTGCTTGCTTTCTGCGGCGACCCCCTGGCTCCCAGCCCTCAGAGCCATCGGAGGGGGGCCTCTGCATCTCAGATGTCTGTTTGGTCATGGTGGCAGCTGTGAGGCCACTGATACTGGTGCTAAGTGCTGCCTTTTGGTTCTACTCATGCCCATCTTTAGGCTTCTGAGTGTCAGGGGATTCTCCGCCGAAATGGAGAATGGCTCTCTTCCATTTCTTTGCCTCACTTGGGCCCTAAAACATCACAACTTGGGTATACAGTCACAAAAGTCGCTTTAGAAAACAGTTACTTCAGGGGCAGCCCGGGTGGCTCAGTGGTTGAGCATCTGCCTTCGGACCAGGGCCTGATCCTGGAGACCCGGGATCGAGTCCCACATCGGGCTCCCTGCATGGAGCCTGCGTCTCCCTCTGCCCATGTCTCTGCCTCTCTCTCTTTGTGTCTTTCATGAATAAATAAATAAAATCTTTAAGAAAAAGAACACAGCTCCTTCAGACCTTGTCCTCTCTGACTTGAGGAACCATATGAAGCCAAGTGGCAGGGCGGGAATAGGTCCCTTATTACCTTCCCTGTGTTCTTCATTTCTCCCTCCCAGACTCTCCTAAAACAAAAAATAATTCCTTGCCCTCCTTGAGCAAAACAACAAAAGAATCTTGTATATCAACTCATGCGAATAATTGTTGGAAAGGATGGCAGGCCCTGTTCCTCAGATGAGTGGGCAACACACAAATGTGAAAACCCTTGCTCTTTCTGTCTTCAGATTTGTACTCTATGCTCTGCATTTTGACATACATTCTCACGACAATTTGGAGCTGTCCCAAATTTACAGGGAGGGACCCAAAGCTCACCGAAATTAAGTCAAGATTAAGGAACGTACCCAAGTCAGGCAGTAATAAGTAAAATATCTGGGGTTCTAACCCACATCTGGCTGACTCCTCAGCTGATGCTCTTTCCCTGGGCATACTTGCCTTGGTGTTATGCAGCGAACTTTAGGGTACGTAACATTTGCCTGGCATGCTTGTTAAAAAAACAAATCACTGGACTCTGTCTGAGGTTCCAGGGATTGTCATACCCTAGGTGATTCAAACCATAGGACGCTATGGAAAACTCTGGCGTGAAGGATGTCTGTGGGGCCAGGAGCAGAACAGGATCTGTTAAAGTAAGTGGAGTGGGATCTTTTTTTTTTTTTTTTTTAAATTTTTTTTAATTTTTATTTATTTATGATAGTCACACAGAGAGAGAGAGAGAGAGAGAGAGAGGCAGAGGGAGAAGCAGGTTCCATGCACCGGGAGCCCGACGTGGGATTCGATCCCGGGTCTCCAGGATCACGCCCTGGGCCAAAGGCAGGCGCCAAACCACTGCGCCACCCAGGGATCCCTGGAGTGGGATCTTAATGCCAGACTTGCTTCGTGGCACTGTTTTCACTGGAGCCTCTCTCATCTGGGGCCAAGGTCGCAGGGATTGTTAACACCCACGTCCAGGCGTGCATGTGGATGAACACAGCACTTCCCGAGGTCCCCCAGATCATCTGCTTCAGAGTAGGGCTTTTAGGTAAAGGTTGCAGATACCCCAGTACTTTCACAGATCTACCAATCTGTATGCTGTGAAGCCCAGGAACCTGCATTTTTACCCCGCTCCTAGCTGGATGTTATGCACAGTCAACACCAGACATAAAAACAAAGACATAAACAAACCCAGAAGCAGATTCAGTAAATAGCTCTTTCTATGCAGCTTCCAAAATTAGTCTGTGTTCCTGTGTTTCAGTGGCGAATAAATGGGAAAAAAAAAAAAAAAAGTATGACCAAAGGCATCTCCAGGTTTGATTTCAATTAAATTTGTCGTCTGGGCTGGGCCTACCTGTTCAAATCAATACACAGAGAGGAAGGCAATGAGAACATTATGAGAAACAGACGAAATCAGAGCATATCAGATGAATCCTTTTCTTTCCCCCCAGGTCCGTGGAGTGTACACTTCCTAGTTGCTTTTCCCCACAGGCTTTCAAAGGAGACGCTGGGACCAAAGTCCTATGAGAATGCGGTTGATTGAAACTGCAAGAATATTGGAGCATAAGGGCTAGAATTAATTAGCATCCTTAAAACAGCAGCACTAGGCCCTTGAATTTTTGGAACATATGAATGGTAACTGTTGATTTCTCAACCCAAAGCAGAACATCTGTTCTTTTGCAGAGAGTCTAGCAAAGATTGCAATGCAGAGTCAGGTGGGGGTAGTGTTGTTAGGATACGCGGTTCGTACCAGAGCTGTCCATTTGGATTTATTATTAGACAGCACTCAGTATAATTGCTTTCTCAAGAATTTTTAGATGTCTGACACATTCACTGTACATCTTGTGGGGTTTTATTGGGCCTTAATCTTCTGTAAAGTTATTCTAATCACAAACGCACATGAGAAGTGTCCATAAAGTGTAACAATCTGTATTCAGAATTAATTTTTCATTAAACACAATTCATTAATTCCCATCAAGTCATATGGGGATCTTGACTTGCCTGGATCTCTGGGAGATCTAAACGAGCCAGTGAAGGAAGGAAAGGGTGCAGATGAAGGAGGAGAAAGGAATGGGTACAGATGAACTTCTTGTTTCTTAAGAAGTAAATGACTATCCCCAAGAATAAGGTAGAAGCAAAGCAAATGTAACACTTAAAAATAAACAGAATTGTGCTCGCTTCGGCAGCACATATACTAAAATTGGAATGATACAGAGAATATTAGCACGGCCCCTGTGCAAGGATGACACACAAATTCGTGAAGCGTTCCATATTAAAAAAAAAACAGAATTATTAAAATTAAGTCCAGAGACTCACGTAGTGAATAATCATACATAAGGTGTCATGATTTTTTATCATTTCCTTATTTCCATTTTAACTCAAGGAGTCCAAGAGACCTCGGGTCTCGTCCCAGCGATACCACACACTCGTTCCGTGGTCTTGGGGACGTCATTTAAATTTTGCACTTAAGGAGAGTTTATGTAAAATGGGGATAATCATTCCTTCCTTTCCTGTGCTCCTATGAGGATGAAAATATAAAAGATCCGTGCAAGGGCCTAGCGAAGTGCCCGATGTAGAGGGCATTTAAAAATGCTAGTGACTTCTCTTCCTTCTCCTGTTGCCAAGTGCTATGCAGCTGATATTTTTATGTTCAGACTTGATGGAATTGGATTATTTAGTTGCCGCTTCACTAAATTAATTGGAAAGTGAACAGCTGACTACATTAATTTTCTGTCTGGTGCTCTACAAACAAATACGGGTTCTTGTTGTTAGCTGAAGTGTGTGGAGAGCCATTCGGTTAGGACTGAGGAGCAAGGGGATGCTTGAAAAGCAGGTTCACTTTCATTTTTACTCAATAGATTATGGTTTTCATTCCATGGTGATGGAAATGAAAAATCAAAATATTGTGGCATTCTCTTTTGTTGCACAGTCTGCCACGCTTTTGGATACCTGAGGCATCCTGCGGAGTCGTGCGTGGGGGAGAGGGGTTAGCAATGGGAGGTGTGACCTGGGGGCAGGCGCTCCTGCTCCTATGGCCTTAGCTTCTGCTCCTTTTGTTTTGGGATGCCTCTGTTCCCTTTCAATGGCTGATATTCTGGTAGGCCTTAAAAACATTAAATATGCTTCTCCACTAGTATTTTCAAAATTTATAAACTCAAGAACTTCTTATACGGTATAAAGAGGCCTATCAAGTGGAAAATGAGAGATCGACAACCAGATGTAGATCATTGGAGGCATTATGAACTTGGCTTTTTCCAATTTATACCTTAATGGTCTGATCTCTGGTTACCTTAAATTGGCTGGATGGCGAGTGATTAACGCTGTTGTGGGTAGAGCTGGCACCTCTGGCTTTTCTAACAGGCTTCCAAATTATGCCATTTGTTAACTAAATTAACTCAGCCTGGTGATTTTATTTCTATAGTCTCCGTCATTGGTGAGTATTATCTCTGTGATAGGGAATGCTTGTAAGAATTTAGATTTCACCTAGCAATTGTTAGCTGCAATTTCTCTTAGCTGCTTTGTTATTATTATCATTTTTTAAAGATTTTTAAATTTATATATTCATGATAGACACAGAGAGAGACGCAGAGACACAGGCAGAGGGAGAAGCAGGCTCCATGCAGGGAGCCCGACATGGGACTCGATCCCGGGTCTCCAGGGTCAGGCCCTGGCCCAAAGGCAGGCGCTAAACCACTGAGCCACCCAGGGATCCCCTGCTTTGTCATTATTGCTTTGACACTAGGAATCGGAATTCCTCTATATGAATAGAGGGGGAGAGATTAAAGTTAAAAATAAAAGTAAGTAACATATTTTCAGCTTTCACAGAAGATTCCCAAAACACCTTTCAAGGATTCCTCATGCCTTAATCTCGAGAAGGTAAGGGAGAGCTATCTTTTTATAAGACAAAAACGA
Organism: Canis lupus baileyi; assembly: GCF_048164855.1. Lineage (NCBI taxonomy): Eukaryota > Metazoa > Chordata > Mammalia > Carnivora > Canidae > Canis > Canis lupus. The sequence goes on from NC_132857.1 coordinate 5,745,105, forward strand.
TAGTGTATGATTAACTGTACACTGTGACAGTAACTTTCTACTTTATTTCCCTTCCGTAAGGGTGACATGGAGACAGTGGTGCTTCCGGAGTAAGTGACAGAAATGAAATTAGCACTAGGATTCGGAATCGACACTCTGGACTGCCGTGGAAGACAGACCGGCCAGTTATGAAATGATGAAGTCTGGGTTTTTCTGTATCGATACCTATCATCTATCTGTCTGTCTATCAATCATCTGTCAGAGAGCCAAGATTTGGGTAAAGTCCATGCTGGTGAAGCTCTCATGGATATGGCACATTAGTGGATTTGGAAGACACTGAAAAAAAAAAAAGTCTAAATTTAAAAAAGAAATGTAGAGTGGCTGTATTGGTTCAGATAACCTGGCAGTAAAAACAAATCCATTCCTGTGATTCCTTCTCCTATGCTCCCTTGCACAAGGTATAGCGTTCTCTTGGCAGGTTTTGTTTTGTTTTGTTTTGTTTTGTTTTGTGTTTTTGAGTCAGCGCCAGAAGGAAGACACACAGGTGTCACCAGCGTATTTTTTCCAGAGCCTCAAAAGGAAATTTCAGGTAGATTTCGTTAGGAAATGGTATTCATTGCTGAACTGCAAATTAGATTGCAAGTGCTTTGGGCATTCTTAGTAAATTATATAGCTAAAACCTGGAGCTATACTAAACCCTTTGAATTTAATTTGACTGCTGGCAGCCATCAATGGTTAAAAGATTTTAGAAAACCTGAATGCTAATACTTGAACGTGCTGGTAGGGGAAGTTGTAGAAAAGACAGGTGGCTCAGGGAGCCAAATAAAACACTGGCCTTTTTACAGACTATTCAAAAACTAATACAATAAAAATGAATATACTGCATAATATCACAAGCAGCGCTAATGTAATCAAGGCCCACACAGCCCGACGAGGTGCAAGTTCATTTTCCACCTTCGGAGTGGTTACTAGTACCATTTACCTCTTCCCTCTACAGTCTTTATTCTGGGAGGGCTCGTCTCCGCCTGTATTGCTGGCCTGTGTCCTTTTGCATGCTAATGCAATATTCTGTCCATAACAGATTAGCAAACAAACAAACAAACAAACAAAAAAACAAAAAAAATAAAAAACAAAACAAAAAACCCCCCAAAAAACCCCCAAACAGATTAGCAAGTGTCCCTGACTCCCTTTCTTGCCTAATGTGATTCCAGTCGAGCAGGGAACCTGACGTTTGTCTTAAACAGTCCTAAGCATTTTTCATATGAAATTCAATTAAACTATTTCCTAGTCTAAGTGTCTGTTCCGTTTCTTACCTTTCAGCAAAATGAAGTTTTCCTTCCTGTGAAAATACTTAAAAGCAAGCAGTTGGAGGAAGGAGGGAGAGGAGCAGGTGGGGGCGGGAGGGGGCGCACCGTGCTGTTTGGCGCAGTCAGCTAATTGTTCTAGCCTTTGTTTTTCTGTTCTCCTTGAAGATGAGCTGTATTTTAATTACCGCATAAAAGATTTGTCTTGATTAGATGGCTAGGAGGTGTCAGTGCTTCTGAAAGAGAGGGAAATGCACAGAGCAGGGAAAGGAGGCAGAGGCAGGAAAAGTGGATTTATTTTGGAAACTTCCTAAGTGTCTGCTTTCTCCTTCTCCCCTGGCCACCGCACACCTCCTTCTCCTGCAGGCTCCATTTCAGGTATAAGAGGAGCCTTGGGATATTTGATGACATGGAGGCCTGAGATTGGACCCTCCTTGCTTGGGATGAGGAATGTACAGATGAGAACTTTGCCTGGAAAGAAATCAGGCCAGACCTCTCTGTCTCGATGGCATGAGAAGTAGCTACTACCATGCAGCATCCAGGACTTGCTGGCCTACCTCCTGAGATTGAAGAGAGAGCAGAGTTGAGACCCTGGGTGGGCGATGTGGGAATCAAGATAAACAAGGCTAAAGCCTGTCCTGGCATTGCTCCTACACAGTGGGGAGGTGGGGGAGACAAATAAATGGGTCCCCTGCTGCATGGAATTTCTCTTAGAACATGCAAAGGTGCTCCAGGAGGACAGGGTGGAACGCCCAAGGTCGCCACTGGGGCTCCATCTCAGGACCCCGGGATCATGACCTGAGCCAAAAGCAGGTGCTTAATGGACTGAGGACCCAGGTGCCCCTTGGAGCAAGATAAATTCCTAATTAGAGTGTTTTCAGTGTAGGCTTGCATGTAAAGCAAAGAAAAAAAAGTTGATATTTAGATATCTCAGGCCCCTAAGTATTGCTATTAAACAAAACCCAGACTCCATTAAGTGTACATTTTTCAAACAGCCAACACAATTAATGACATCAGGAGACCATTGCTCAATTCCCCCACGTTTTGTTTTGTTTTGTTTTTTTCTTTCTAACAGAGCCTTTTAAAGAGAATATTCCTCAAGGGAATCTGACCTGTCTCCTCTTTACTCTAGACATTTTTTTTGACTTTTTAAAATTAACAGAGATATAGAACCTACTTTATTTAATACATTGGTTTAAAATTAGTGTATAAGGCATAAATGAGTTTGGCTTCACCTAATAGCTAAAGAAGCAGTAGACATTTAACCTAAGGTAACATTTAGTTGTATAAAGAGCTTTTTTTTAAAAAAAAATGCAAAACACATTTGATTCATTTATATTTTAAAAGGACAATTTCCAACTTCTTTATAAAAGTCAGTATGAGACCCACAACTACCATATTTTCCACTTATTTCCTTTTTATTATTAAACTTTATTATTATTTCCTTTTATTATTAAACTCCTTTTTATTATTAAATAGCATTTTCAGTGCTCTCAGTGAAAGGGCTTTTCAAATCCTGGTTGCGCTAGGGGAATAAACATAGCTGTCCGTTGTCCACCAAGTGAATTTTACAAGGTACAGGAGGGAGGCAGGAACTTGGAGACTCCGTCATCATCGTGTGTGAGAATCAGCCTTGGCCTGACCATCAGGTTGATTCTGGGCTAAGTAAACATGTTTCCTTTGAGTTCAAGCTTTCAGTGTTCAGGACCATTGCCAACGAGTCGAAATGAGGGAAAAGAGTAAGGAAAGTGTTAAAAAAAAAAAAAAGAGTGTTGCCAAATCTGGAAAAATTTGCATCATACAATGGCATCATATTTTTATCATGGAAGGCATAATTTTCCCTATCATTGCCACTCGAGTTTGTTTTGCTAAAAGTAAGCAATTATTGAATGCCTGATGAATATGTGATCTAGATGTGGCCGTTCATATTTAAGTGGATGCTATTTTCTTTTTTTTCAATCCTACTTCTTCAACTTTTTGGTTTTAGAAACTACCCAGGACATTTTGAGGTCCAGAAAGATCAATAGATGTTGAGGCTGAATTTTATAGGATGTGGAAATACTGCAGTAAATTTGATTGGATTGTTTTTAGGTAGAAAATAAACATTTGTCTTTTTAAAGCATTTAATCAACTTTGGGGGGAAAAATTACCCACAAATCAGGAAATGGGTGTTAGAAATCACTGTGCAGTGTTCTAATGTGTTAGATCTCCTTCCTGTGTCTCATGTAGGAGACAGTGAGATAGTGACTGTGAAGCTTGATTTGAAATAGTCGCATATACAGAAGAAAGCCACTAGACCTCCAGACTCCAGTGGGAGAGCCCAATTATTTAAAGAAAGCCTGAGTCAGGAAGCAAATATATGGGCCAGGAAAGATGTAAGTTGGTGGTCTTTTTCTGAAATTTTGTTAATACAAATTAATTTTTATATTACTTTTCATGAAGCCAGGAAGCTTCTTGAACTTAAGTAGGGATCACTGAGGATGATTGTTCGGGTTTGTCTTTCAACTTGGAGACAATGACTCACAGCATTCATAATAAAAAGAGTATGATTTGTTAAAGAATCAGTAAATCATAAATCAGTTTCTCCTTAGAATGCCTCGTATTTTCTTAGGTGGTGGTGACAATGGAACTTTTTCCCAGGAGAGGGACACGAATTATGTATGAACTAGGTGAAGAAAATCTTATCACTTGCAAAAGGAAAGACCAAAAAGTTCTTATTGAAAAGTCTAGAAGAAGCAATTTGAATCTCCTATGAAGGGGACAGATTTTAACCTGCTATCCAGTGCAATAGGAGATATTTAAAGCTATGCCATGCATCTGATATTAGAATCTGCTCCCTGAGCCTGTCTTATTACTGGCTGTTATTCAATAAAGCATAAAAGAGTTTTAGTTCAATTTATCTTACTCGTATTTGTTGTGGGGGAAGAAAGCCATATGAACCACCAATCTGAATTTATAGTTATTTCACAAAAGACAGAGGCTTGAAAGAATCTTAAAAAGTTAATGCAGTTAACATCCCTGTCAGTCAATTTATGATCGTCTCTCAACGAAAAGCAGTTTTAGAGAAATGATATTTCTCCCAAGGTCTGAGAAGGCCTGTCTTAAGTTTCTTAATTTCAAATTTCAAATGAGATATGTGGACATATGGAGTGTCAGAGGCATCTGTTAAATCAAATCGTGGACATTGCTAGGGTTTATGTGTGTGTGTAAATATGCAGGAGTGTAGAATTTCTGTGGATTATACTGACTAACGGAAGGTCACAGAAGGACACATTTTCCTTCCAAGCTTTAGAAAGCTAGTAATTTTAGGCTATTGAATTTTATGTTAATTGCATATTGCCTAAATAGATTGATCCGGTAAATGGAATTGTAATTACTACAAAAACACATATTTAGAAATTTTAATTTGATAGTTTCATAGGACTGGATGACAAAGAGAGATGAGTTCATTGTTTGTTCTGTGCACCTAGGGTTCACGTAGGGCCGAAATGGGATAGTACATGGATGGGATTTTGTAAGTAAAATAAACTCCGGTAAACATGTTGTCAAGTAAATGGAATTTTTTAGGTGTTGAACACTTAAGGAATATTTAGGATCCTTATCAGGAGACAGTTGCATGTCCGTGCTCCGAGTCAGCCAGATCTTGATTAATCAGAAACCAATTCTCCTGACTAGGAATTACTCAGGGCTGCCTCTGCTGCTGGTCATTTCACTTCTTATTAGCATAATCCTCAAGCATATGGAAGGGAGTTGGGAGATAAAACTCAAATCAGCTTTGTTCCTTGCTAACAACTCTGGCAAACTGTTGACACTTCTGGCTAAAATGAAGTTTGGGTATTCTCTGTGGATTTTTATTATTTGTACTGTCCTTGTCTCCGCAGATAATCAACAGCTCACTGCATAATATATAGCAGATGCAACCCGGCTCGTTCTTTTGAATGAGTAATCAGAGGTAATGCAAATTAACACCTTCACCTCAAAAAAAACAAAACAAAAAAAACAAAAAAACAAAAAAAAAACTTTAGCATTCACCAGGTTCAGTAAATAGAAGAAGTAATCTTAATCATAGGGTTTTAATGATAAAGGATTGAGAGAAAAAGCAAGGCATTTTCCTCCTGCTTTTTCAGTAGAAGATATACATTCTAATTATATTTGATATCTACGCGATTCAAGTTGGGTTGACCCTACATTTCAATGAACTTGAATAAGCAAAAGCAACTCAAGTTAGTTTTCTCCTCCCTTCTTTCTTCTTTCCCAGTAGCTGTGCTAATAATTAATATTGGGGGATATTTGTTTGAGATCTAGAAGTCGTAGTTAAACAACTTTCACTTTTTATTTTAAATAGTCCATATTCGTTGTATAGACTTCAGAAGCCACCCCAAAATATAAACACGTTGGTGAAGCTTTTGATTCTCTTACTTTTGTTTACTTATATTTTTTATGGTGGCTTTCCCTAATAGAATCATATGGTTCATATTGTTTTATAATCTTTTTTCCCTGTTAATGTATCATGTTACTAAATATCCTTCCATATTCCATAACACTACTTTTAAACAGTGTATAGCGTTTCATGCCAATATATTAGAGTTTATTCAATCTCCTAATGCTAGCTAGATAATTGATTCCAGTTTTTTTTTCAGTTTTTTTTAAGATTTTTAGTTATTTATTTGAGAGAGAGAGAGAGAGAGAGAGGGGGCATGAGAAGGGAGAGGTGCAGAGGGAGAAGCAGACTTCCTGCTGAGCAGGGAGTCTGATGGGGCTCCATCCCAGTACCCTTGGATCATGACCTGAGTGGAAGGCAGACGCTTAACCAACTGAGCTACCCAGATGCCCCTTCCAGTTTTCTCCTACTGTAAACAAATATAGGTTAAATATCCTTTATGGTTAGATCTTTGCATAAATCCATATATACATATATATGGTTTTACATATATATACATATACATACACATACATTTTCAGGATAAAGTTCTAGATGGGAAATTGCTGAGTCCTAGAGTACATACACATCTAAAAGCTTTTGAAAAGTTTTGCTAAATTGTCCTTCAGAAAAATAAATAAATAAACAAATAGTCCTTCAGAACAGTTAAACCTATTGATATTTATGTTTGTCATGATTTATTATGTATTTATTTTTAAAGATTTTTTTTTTTTATTTTAGAGGGAGAGGGGCAGGGAAAGAGAGAGAGAGAGAGGGAGAGAAGTAGACTCACTACTGAGCATGGAGCCCCACAAGGGGCTCACAGTCACGACCCTGAGATCGCGACCTGAGCCATCCAGGTGTCCCTATGTTTGTGATAGGCCTAAGTCATGGGGCAACCTTTCCATATGAGTTTTGTTTGATCTCAACAAAGAAAACATAAATTTACCTGTGTGCAGACACAGCCCTGATGGCTGTGGTACTACTGAGTGACACTTGCCTCTTCCCTTAGATCTTTCCTAGCATTTTGACACCTTTAGAATATGCCCGGTTTTCTTCTGGAGTTTTGCAGAATCTGTTTGGTATTCAGGGGAAGTACAAGACCCTCCGTAGAAATGAGTTACTTTAGGTCTGACACCTGTTCTCTACCCCTTCACTCCTCCAAGGGGCAGTTTCTTTTCATCTCCCTGAAATAATAGGATTATTGTGTGTGGTATGCAACACTGAACCCGAACTGGTACCCGAACACTGAACGTGGGGTTCCAGAGTGGGTTGGGTCTGTGAGGGTTGATAGGGGAAACCTGTCACTGCCATATGGAGAGAGACACAAGTTAGAGGCCATATAGGCATGGTTTTAACTACCCCAAGGCCTGTCTAGTGGCTCAGGAATCCCCTTCTTTGGTGCCCAGCGGTGGGGAAGCCTTTTCTACCTTATGATTGCTCTTTGAGCAGAGAAAAATTTCCACTATAAATGGGGAAGGGTGGGGGGGCTGAAAGGTACAGAAAATCTTTATTTAAAAGAAAAATACTAAACTTAAACTACATTCTGGGTATATAAAAGTGTTGTGGTTTAATCAATAACATTAACAGACACCAGAAAACTCACCTCATAGTCACAGAGACAGCTTCTGAAAAGCCTTGTTTAGAGCTTTGTTTCTTGTGTCGCCACTACCCCCCATCAAGTGTAATGGCTTTTAGGCATGCATTCTGAGGGTACAACAGACTACCACCAATTATCATGGATTATCAAACTGCTATTTTAGGGTGCTTTGTTCATAGGGGCTCTACACTCATCTACCCATACTCCTTCCTATCACAAGGTAAGAAAAATTTACACTCTGTACACTTGCCACAACTCCCAACAGGGTCTGTGTTTAATACTCATTTTAGGCTGTAGGTCAAAAGAGTATTAGAAAGCTGTGTTATGGGGGCATCTGGGTGGCTCAGTCAGCAAAGTGTTCGACTCTTGATTTTGGTTTAGGTCATGATCTCAGGGTTGTGAGATCATCCCCCCCATCGGGCTACACACTGGGCATGGAGTCCTAAGATCCTCTCTCCCCCTCTGCCCTTCCCTGACCCCCTCTCTCTCCCTCTCTAAAAAAAAAAAAAAAAAAAAAAAAGCTGTTATGGACCAAAAATTTTTCTTCTAGACTGTGAACCATGTTTACAAAACCAGACACTGGTGTGCCAATATAATTAGTAAGATAGGGCAGCCCAGGTGGCTCAGTGATTTAGTGCTGCCTTCAGCCCAGGGTGTGATCCTGGAGTCCCAGGATTGAGTCCCACGTCGGGGTCCCTGCATTGGAGCCTGCTTCTCCCTCTGCCTGTGTCTCTGCCTCTCTCTCTCTCTCTCTCTCTGTGTCTCTCATGAATAAATAATAATAAAAAAAACATTAGTAAGATAAATGTATATTCTGATCCTCACCTCTTCTTTCTAAATTTAATAATTCAGGATTTAAAAAATCTTTTCATTAAAAAAGAAAGTCTGTTCTCCATCTGACTATATAGCTATGATGTCGGTTTTTCAGTGTTAATTTCAAAAATACTTTTCTCTTGTTCTTCATTGTATTAAATATAAAAATTTTGGGGGGTTATAAATCATACTTTTTGTTTCAAGAAATGTGGTCACCATATCTATGGTTAAAATACTGCTCATATCCCTCCCCCCTTTTATTTAACAATCCTTTGTCTTCACCTTGAGAGTATACTTACTATTCCCTGTCTCTTTGGGACAGATAGGCTTGGGCAAGCACCCAAAAAGAACAATATTGGATTCATAGGATGAGTAGTTTAATATAGAACTTATTCTCAGGTTTCAAGTTTTGTTTTTCTGTGGTGCATTGTAAACCCAGGTGAACAGTATAAAAAGAAGACAACCCATTTGTGCCCTAACTGTTAGATGCCATCAATAACGGGGTGAGTTAGTTTTCTACTTGTGTCCATCGGCCTCTGGACTCGGAGGGAAGTCATGTGTGAAGGATGCTCTCCAGCCCCATAGCTGCCCATGGGAATCATCGTAAAGCAGTCTGCCAGAAGGAATGTGTGAGCAAATGACAAACGGTACCTGACTCCAGGGGAAAATAGACTTTGGGAAGCTTTTAATGCCAAGCTTTATAATGTTTAGGATGAAATACTGCATCAGATTTCTCATGAGGATGGAAACGACCTCAGATAAGTTTAACAAAGCATTTTCCAGCAGAAGAGAACATGCTTGAATAGAAACAGAAAATAAGCTAGTACTTAGAGCACACAGAGGCCTTCTTTCTTTACCTGTTGCTGGCTCTCCATACTCTTTCATCTTGACTCCTATTCTATAACTCTCAGCCATGCTCACTTAAAAAAAAAAAGTGTCTGTATGGATTTTCTGTATTAGTCCTGAGAGCAAATAATCTGCCCCATTGAACCCAAAAGTACCCTCATGATCGTCAGTCCACGTGTCCCATTTTTTTTGGTTCAGAAGACATGGACATCACCTTTATATCCACTCAGTCATCAATACCTTTGTTTATCTTCCTTTAACGGACGTCTCATCTCTACCCTGTCCTGCATCCTATTCTCATTTGTCACCATCTCAGCTCAGATCCTCATTCTCTGCCTGGATTAATGCCATTCTTTCCTCCCTATTTCCATCTAGATTGATGAGAATAGGAAAGGTGGAATGGATGCAAGAGACCTTCTCAAATTAAAATTCACACGACCTAGGAGTGGCTGTGGGGAGGAAGGCATCAGTGATATAATTCTTAAAGGATTCCAACCTCATCTGGGTGACCATCTGTCAGGGATGTAGAGAAGAATCCTGCTCTTGATGGCTAAAGGTACTACGCTACCATTTTAATTGCTTAATTTAATTTAATAATTTAATCCAAGACTGCTTTTCTAAGGCTCTTCCCACCATTGTGGCCTGCTCTGAAGTCTGTCTACAATGATCGCTTACATCGTTCTTCTCCATTTTGACACAAAAGCACAGACAAAATGAGGAGGTGGGGATAGTTGTATTTAAGTACCTTCTAATTCCTAAATTCTACAAATTTCTGACTTGCATTGTTAGGAGATAAATAGTTATGTATCTATCCATTCATTCATCTTTTTTCTACTTCCTAATCATATTATTTCCTAAAACTGAGATCTTTTCATGTCTTTGTTTTTTCTTATGGCTCATGAATGTAATACGATAAGAGGAACAGAGCTGTAATTAATATTATTGATCAGGATTCAATAATGAAGGGGAAACACTGAGGGTTCATGATTTATTGATTGATTTTTAATATTTTTAAAAATTTAAATTCAATTTGCCAACGTATTTATTTATTTTTAAATTCCTCTCCATGAATCAGAGTTGACTTGATGTTATTTTTCTCTGTTTGGGATTTTCTATTGGTGTGTAGATACGAAGCTGTTTGATGTATTCAGTGAAGAAATGGGATGAGAGAAGGGAGAAAAGTCATGTCTTAAGGCTTCTTTAAGAGCATTCCAGAATCTATCTTCTCCTGGTTATTTACGTGGCTGAAGTTGATAACCCTGAAATTTGAGCAGATTAGGTTTCATTGGCTTCAATCAACTTTTATATGATGAGAATGTTTTCAAAATAGCCCAATCTGAAGAAAACATGGAGAAAAGCCAGTTTCTTTTAAGGCCTAAACTATATTGAGCTGCACTTTTAGAAGAATTAATAACTTTTTATGGAGTTTACTGTTTCCATTGTAAAAGTTATACATGCTCATTACAAAAAATTTAGAAATAGAAAATAGAAAAAGTGAAAAGTTTTGCTTGTATTCCAGCTACCCATAGGTATCCATCTAGTGCCTACTATATATATATAGTAATGATACTTTTATTTATTTATTTATTTATTTATTTATTTATTTATTTATTTATTTTTTTAGTAATGATACTTTTAGTATGATTTTTTACCTGTTATTTCTAGGGCAGCTTTTAAATGGCTTCATAATACCCCATTTAATTGTCACAAAGAACCTGTGTAATATACTGACTCGTTGGGCATTGTGATATTCTATTTTTCATTATCTTACATAATGCTGTAATGAGTATCTTTGAGCTTTTCCAGTAATTAGGATTAATTCCTTAGGCTAGATTATGCAAAGCGAATGTTTTTAAAGCCTATTATAAATTTTGCCAAATTAGTTTTAGAAGTTCTTCCGTCACTGTGTGTGTCTTTTTCATCTCCCCCTTACCAGTGTGGAATAATTTTAGTTAAAAAGATATTAATTTTAAAGGCAAAAATTGTCTTTAATTTAGTTTTCCTTGATTTCTAGTGATGCTTACAGTTTTCTAGTGCTCATTATTTGCTTGTTGAGTGTTCTGTTTTGTAAATTATTTGTATGTCTCTTTTGGCTACTTATCAGTTGCTAGTTCAGTGGCTTTCATTTTTTAGAGAATCGGTTTCATTTTTTAGAGACTATGTGTTGAACATTAATCTTTGTTATAGGTTTTGAATTTTTGCCTATTTTATTTGGGTTAATTTTTTTCTGAACCTGCAATATTTTTAACTTTTATATAGTGAAATCGTAATTCCTCAACTTTCTTGGCAACTAAAGAAATGCAGGTTCAGCTTAGAAATTTACCTTCCTCCCCAAACACTCACCCCCCCCATATCAACTGAAGATTTAAATAAGAGTGTAATTAACACTTGTGATAAGAAATCAAAACTCTTGGGAAAGTTTTTGGGAAAAATGTTTATGGATGTTTTATTTTACGGTTATAGCGAAACATCCAGAAAAGATGATTTGTGCTTTAACTTTTATTTCCCCAACCGGGGCTGGGTTTCACGATGTTTTACATATAGGAATTAGGCCTTACAACAGCAGTTCTCAACCTGGGGCAATTTGGTTCCCAAGGGACATTTTGTAATGTCTGGAGACATTTTTGATTGTCACAACCTGGAGGGAGTCATGTTACTGGCATGTAGTAGGTAGAGCCCAGGGATGCTGCTAAGCATCCAGCGGTGCCCACAACAAATAATTATCCAGCTTAAAATGTCAGTGGTGCTGCTGTGGAGAAATTGTCATGGAGTTAGTGCTAGTTGAAAAGATTATTTCTACTGTATGAGTGGGAGAGAAATTTAGTGACAATTTTTTTTTTTAAGAGAATTCTAAAAATTCTTTTTTTTAGAGAAAAAAGTTATTTTAAATAACTTAAAATTTGCCATTTCTCTTTCCTTTTTTTATGAGTAGAGCATCCATTATCTTTCACTTTGTTTTCTTCAAGAATTCTAATGACTTCCTTTACTCACCTTTAGGAAATTGTCCAACATGGGGAAGGGCATGTGTACAAGGGGATGGTGGTTGACCCTCCTTCTGTGTGAATTTTCCTGCAGTGGGGACCAGGTTATGGACCAGTTCTGGGCCATGTGTGATCCCTGCTTTCCCTCTTTCTGTCCCTTTCTTGTTTGGAGTGGATAATGTGGAAAGCCATATTAAAAACTGTGGATATGATCTGTTTGCATGAAGCTCAGAGACATGCCATTGCATTTGGGGAGTGCTAGGATTTCCAGGCTGCCTCAAGTCAGGTTGAATGAAGGGAGAGGGGTAAGAAAGGTTTGCCTCAGTCCTGTTCCTTAAGGAGAAACCGACATCCAAGTTTGGGAGAGTCAGTGCCAATATAAAATCCGGAAATAGGAATGAAATAAATAGTAAATAGAAATAGAAATAGAAATGAGGAGTTAAATGAAAGCAAAATTGTAGTACAGAAGTTGTTACAAACTGCATCTAGGGTAGCTCTTCACTCAGAAAACATGGCAACAGCCTTTATTTAAGTATATTTCTACTACACGCGAGGCTCATTCATATTATGTAAAAACCAACCATCTAGCCACCAAACAAGCAAGCAAACAAAACAAGTTCCTTTTGCAATTAAATCTTGAGAAAAATGTAAATAAATTTAAATAAAATTAAATTGAATTCTTTGTTGTAGGACTTCCAGAGCCTTCGATACGACAGTCTGTCCTGGGAATCTAGAAGAGGGGCTTAGAGAATACTGCCTCTACACTCATCTCGACAGCCCTTGTGTTTCCCGGAGCATCTTACAGAGCCGGTGCTGAAACGCTGCTTTGCATTTCTGGTTGTAGATGTGAAGAAAAATGACCGTGTGGATGGGACTTAAAATTCCCAGGCTCCACACCTTGCAACTTCTGTGCAGTCAGGGATGAGGACCCCTACCTAGTGGAACAGGCTTTGAGAATTGCCAACTGGCACTATGTGGAACAGTGTCTCCAAGCCTGTCCATGCCTGAGGGCCATCTGAGTGCTTGTTTGATACTTATTCCCATGTCTCCCTCTTGGAGATTCTGATTCAGTGGGTGGGTTCCAGGAATATGTATGTTCAGCAAGCTCTTCGAGTGATGCTGATGCTCAGGCAAGACTGAGGCACAGCCTGCTGTTCCACAGTCTTCAGTGGTGATGCCTGTAAGCCAAAGGGAGTGTGGCTGGTGGGCGGGGAGCTGTCCAACATCGTACTCTGCAGTCTTGCCTTTCATACTTCTCGGCTCTATTTTTGGTCCTTTGCATGCCTACAGACCTCTCAGTATATATATATATTTTACAAATGAATGGATTTTTCCATAAAGGATTTCTGAGTGTTCAGCAGTCCTTCCTTCCTTTCAGTACCCTCAGGAGTTTATGGGTTTCAAAGAAGTTTTGGAAATAAAATAGATGGCTAGTCATGAGTAGGAAAGGCAAATGAGTGAGGACGGGGAAGGGGAAGAGAGGAAAAAATAAAGAGCTAGAGCAAGATCTCAAAGTGCAATAAGGAGTGAAGACCTGGATTGGACAACAAAGACCTGATGCGAGATAGAGCTTTTCATGTTTGCCAATGTGGCTTGTAAATCTGCAGAGTCTAGAGGTGAACCTCAAATTGGGTAGATCTTGAGGTAGTTGTTATAATGCTAAAATATTGCATTAATCCTGTTGATACTTTTTATCTGATTTCCTTCTAGACTTCTAAAGCCCAAGTCGGCAATTATTTTAAGAAGAGGTCAAACGAGCAGGCCGAAGCTACAAAAGATTATTGCTGTTTTGGTTAAAGCTGCTAGGAGCAGTTATCAGCTAAGTGGTAGGTTAGATTCGAGTGAAGTTAAGAGTCAGAAAATATTTTATTATCTGGGCAACTCCCTTTAAGGAACAAAAGCTATCTTTTTTTTATATGGGGATCAAGAACTTGCTTACCCTGCCAGGTTTGACTGAAAAAGGATCTCCAAATGTGTCCTCTAGATAGAAAATTCTGACAAATTTTCATCCAGCCATTACTCAGCAAACCCTGTGCCTAACTCTCTGTTAGACAGAACAGAGCAGTGAAAGTTTGGTTATGTCCCAGGAGATAGTGCGACAGGGGTGTCCCAGACTTGTCTATTGTTTAAGACAGTTTATCCCCAGGTAAATGTAGCTAAATTCCATACAAAGACACCCTATGGGTCTTGAGTAAGCAGACTAGACCTGAATCGAGGGCACTAATCCACCAAGATACAAGTGGCACAAAACCATGGGATGGGAGGGACCAATCAAATTCCTCCTGTAGAAACTTGGAGTCAGGAAGCTGAGAGATGACACCTGCTGACACAAGAGACAGAAGATGAAAGGTAATGTGGAGGGCTAGGTATGGTAGTGCAGGCTGGGATGGGCTTGTGGGTTGAGCTGAGGTAGGGGAGGCTGGCTGATAGAGAGAGAGAGAGAGAGAGAGAGAATGGAGAATGGGGAGTGATGAGCAGAGAGGAGCGATGATGCTGTGACCGTAGGTTCTCAGAGCGGGAGACAGAAAGAAGAGCTTCAATTTCTGGTGGCTTTTATGTTCCAGTTCCTATGAAGCTCATGTTCTCAGATGCCTGTGAGGTCCCTTGCATCCTTGCAATGATCCCACTCAGTGTGGTCTGACTTGAGGGCATCTCTACTCTTTGCAGAGAATGTGCAATGCCAAGCAGCAAACAGGCAGTTGCCAAGTTGTGCTAAGTGCTGGGATGGGGGAAGTACTATGCGCTGTGGGAGGATCTGGGGAGCACCTGGTCAGGACTGGGGGACGCAGGGAAAGATTCCTGGGGGAGGTGATAGCTAAGATGGGAACTGAAGGACAAGGAAGAGTTAGCTGGACAAACAAGGTTGGACAGCATTAGGGAGCAGCATAGACAAAGGTCTGATAATGAGAGGAAACAGGACACTCTCAAGGAGGAAAAAAAAGTCCCAAATGATAACAGAGGCAATGAGAGTTAAAATGGATGAGATTGGAGAGACATTGAAAGCCTAGTAAATCATATGAAGAAGTTGGAAATTTAACCTAGGGCAGAGGGGGAAGCATGTAGGGATGTTAAGCAGGGGACCTCGATAGAATGATTTGCTCTTAAGATGGAACAATCTGGAGGCGGGAAGACCAGGTGGGAGGCTTGTTGTAGGATCAGCTTATGGCTGGCTACAGGGGAGCAGAGCCCGATCATTCCTAGTAAAACTTTCAGGAGCCTAGTCCCCAGGGTGCTCTTAGCCTTGGTCTGTGAAACTGCGATACAAAGATTGAAGTTCTTTGTTCCTACCGCCGGGCGGTAGGAAGAGCTAGGGTCTCAGTTTCCTGGAGGAGGACACTGAGTTGGGGCTAGGAGTTTGTGAAACTCTGTTGGATGGGGAAGGGGTGCAAAAGGGGAAAGCACATCACACACGGAGAGGAAATGGAATATGAAAGGATTTTGAAGAGGGAAGAGTTCGGGCCTTGCAGGACCGACGTGGTGCTCCTGGAGTATAGGACACCAGGAAGCCAGGCCAGGCAAGTTATTCTAGACACCTGTGTTCCCTGTCCTGCCTGCAGGATTTTAATGAATGTAAAAATGGCCAAGTCACTGAGAAGTGACCTAAGAAGACTTGCAACAATGCAGGCTTTTAGGACTATGAGCGTGGTTTTCCTTAAGACTTGATCTGTCCTGGGTCTCAAGAAAAGTTAGCTATAGAGTCAACATGCTCTTTCCCTCACTCGCCCACCTGTGCCCCATCTCACAGCCGGTGGGTGCAACCCCAGTGCCCCAGCTTGTACATATTGTCTTGGGCTTGATGCTACACTGATTTATTATTTAGGTTAGGTGCCTAATGCTTTGCATAGAACCTTGGCCTCTCACCGTTGTCGTAGAGTGGATTTTTTTTTTTTTGAAGCTGCAGCCAATTTACAGTAATTAATGTGCTAAGGACAGCAGCTGTGGCAGCCATTAATTCCTTAATCTTGGAGTAGAGAGAAATGGATTAGTTAGAGATAAATATAGCTTATGGCATTTTCTCCTGAGAACAACCCTTTAAAAACAGTGTGTTTCTGTTGCAGTGTGTGTGTGTGGGGGGGGGGGGGAAGGGGGCGGGTGGTAGGAAAATGAAAGCCCATTTCCCTTCTTGGGGAATTATTCTTGCAAGAAAGAAGAGATGGGGGTGAGGTGAAATGGAGGTTCATTTAAAATGAGACAAAAAGGCTGACCCTGGGCACCACGGAGGCTTTTGTCTTCGCTCCCAGGACCCCGAGACCTCTGGGTGAAGATTCGCTATTTGAGCTTCCTACGTGCAAGCATCAGATCTCTGCTCTGGAAGCCAAGCTGGGGGAGGAGGGAGGAGGAAAACCAACCAGATTCTCCTCTGTGGAGTGAGCCATTTGTTTTAAAATGAGATGAGAGGTGGCTCAGAGATGTTAATGGAAATCTTTGCAAACACAAACTTAAAGTTTCTTCAATCCAAAGAGTCACTCGGCCATAAATATGTGTGGGTTATTTAGATGCTTCCAAAGGTTACTCGAAAATTGCCTATTTTTCCACAAAGAAGTGAGCTGTTTATTGCTTCAAAAGCATGCCTCAGAGCGGATGCTTGCTTTTCTTCTTTGGAGAAGGAAAAAAAAATATGCTGAAATACGTGCAGTGTTGGGAAAGGTTGAGTGGAGAGCAGAGGTGTGGGGGGCTGAGGCTTTAGCAGGGCTGCAGAAAGGAGGGGAAGAAGCAGGCGACTTGCTCCGCAGGTGGCATTAGCAAGTGCTGGTCTCTTAGCAGGTCAGATAACAGGTCACGGTGAGGTGGACTGTGGGCCCGAGAAGGGCCCTTTGTGAGGGAGTTAGTTTCCATAGCAGAGACTGCTGGGGGCTGCAGAAGCATGCCTCCCTGCGTGCTTCCTGACTGCTACCTGCCAGCAGGGGAGAGCTTGGCTGAGCTCTCCATGGAACCTCATTACTTCATGGCCAGTCCTATTGCAGGGTCACAGAATAACAGGGTCCAGTTTGTGTTCTTTAGGAGACCCTATAATAGAGAATGTTTGCTGACCTTAGGTAGATTTACACTAGATCCCCAGAAAGTGAAGGCCGATGTTTTGTAGTTCAGATACATCTTTTTATTATTATTTTTTTTATTTATTATTTTTTTAAAGAATTATTTATTTATTCAGAGAGAGAGAGAGAGGCAGAGACACAGGCAGAGGGAGAAGCAGGCTCCATACAGGAAGCCCGACGTGGGACTCGATCCTGGGACTCCAGGATCACACCCCAGGCTGCAGGCGGCGCTAAACCGCTGTGCCACCGGGGCTGCCCTCAGATACATCTTTTTGTGGAGCCCTGGTATGGCCTTGCCTGGGATTGAATTGAAAATTAGGGTTGAGGCCAGGGCCTCTAAGTGTGATTGCTAATTGCTGTGGTGCTGGTCAGGGGTCAGGGGAGTGTGGAGGGTCACCTTTTCATGAGATCCTTGTCGTGGGGAAGTTTAAAGCAGGCTGAGAGAGAACATTGGTTGAGGATCTACTATGTGCAGTGCTATGCTAGGAATTTTTCATGTAGTATTTTAATATAACCTCAAAATAACCCTGCAGGGTATTTCCTCATTTTCACATACGGGTGAATTCATTTGCGGGAGGATGAAAGAGAGGGAGATACACACACACACACACACACACACACACACACACACGACAGTGTTGAACCTCCCTACACTGCTGGGTCATGTGACCTCTTAGAGCCCCTCAGGTGAATGTGGCCAAGCATCCCAGTTCCGCACAATAACTTTGAATTGGGAGAGTCAACTGGCGTGTTGGGCTCAATGCCACCAATGCTCAATGCTCAATGCTTTGGAAATGCATCCAAGCCCTTTTAATAAGTTCTTTATAGATCCTTGGATTCAGGATCTATAAAGAACTTATTAAACTCAACAGCCAAGAAACAATCTGATCATGAAATGGGCAAAAGACACGAACAGACATCTCACAGAGGAAGACATCGACATGGCCAACAAGCACATGAGAAAATGCTCCACGTCACTGGCCATCAGGGAAACACAAATCAAAACCACGATGAGATCCCACCTCACCCCAGTGAGAATGGGGAAAATTAACAAGGTAGGAAACAACAGATGTTGGAGAGGATGTGGAGAAAGGGGAACCCTCTTGCACAGTTGGTGGGAATGTGACCTGGTGCAGCCACTCTGGAAAACCGCGTGGAGGTTCCTCAAAGAGTTAAAAATAGACCTGCCCTACGACCCAGCAATTGCACTGCTGGGGATTTACCCCAAAGATACAGATGCAGTGAAACGCCGGGACACCTGCACCCCAAGGTTTATAGCAGCAATGTCCACAATAGCCAAACTATGGAAGGAGCCTCGGTGTCCATCGAAAGATGATGGATAGAGAAGATGTGGTTTATGTATACAATGGAATATTACTCAGCCATTAGAAACGACAAATACCCACCATTTGCTTCACTGTGGCTGGAACTGGAGGGTATTATGCTGAGTGAAATAAGTCAATCGGAAAAAGACAAACATTATATGGTCTCATTCATTTGGGGAATATAAAAATTAGTGAAAGGGAATAAAGGGAAAGGAGAGAAAATGAGTGAAAATATCATGAGGGTGACAAAACATGAGAGACTCCTAACTCTGGGAAATGAACAAGGGGTGGTGGAAGGGGAGGTGGGTGGGGAGTGGGGGTGACTGGGTGACAGGCACTGAGGGGGGCACTTGGTGGGATGAGCACTGGGTGTTGTGCTAAATGTTAGCAAATTGAACTCCAATAAAAAATAATATAAAATAAAAAATAAAAAAAAGAAAAAGGAAATGCATCCAAGGCCTTACGGCTGTGCACATCACCTTCCCTCTGCCCTCTTCCAGGGCTCCCCAGCAGCCTGCAGAAAGCATGGTCCACACTGTGGATCAAGACAATGGGGTTTCCTTTTCCTCTCCCAAAGCCCTGAGGATGGAGACCAAATGGAATCACATAGTGTTATGATTTGTACACTAACTGAAAAATTTATGACTCTTGTAAAAATATAGACGAATATGTTGTCTGCTGAGAACTGAAGATAAGATATAAACCAAGTTATTGGCAACATTTCCCATGGGTTCCACTTGAGCGAGAATGAATCATTCATTGGCTGTTCATGACCACAACCACCACCAATCTTGCTGCTTTTAGAAACTGGGGGGAAAGTTTTTACTACTGTTGCAGGAAATGATAAAGCAAATTAATTTTGAATCCACACAATGCCCAGCATTTTTCTTTGGTATGGCTTAGATTTGGGAGTCTGCGGACAGGCCTTTCGAACTCGTCCAGTCAGATATTTTGAACCTCTTGGAGCATCCTCTTGCTTAGTCAGGATGATTTCAGGTCCTGTGTTTTATCTTTTTTTTTTTTTTTTGGCCTCAAAGCCTGACTCAACTTGCAGGGCTTTATGCAGAGGAGTTTGTTTACAACCCCATTTAATAAAGCTGGCTATAAATTTGGCCCATTTTCACGTTGTCAACGGGCAGTATAAGGGTTTCATTGGAATTCAGTTTTGATCGTTAAAATGGATAGAAGATAAACTGCTTAGCAGCTCCTCACAACCACATAAATTGGATGTCCAACAGTGCAAAACTCCAAAATGCATCTTTTAAACCTGTGAAAAGAAGCATGAGAGGCAGAATTTAGAATTTGTTTCAATCGAGTTGACACTAATCCCAGACACAAGGGAGTGTCCTAGGTACTATTTATTTCTTTGAAAATTGATATGTTATGGCTAAAACCAGCTGATAGCTCTGGAAAGAAAAGCTAACACATTTGTGAATTATCCTTGAGTTTTTGTGCTTTACTTTAGAATTGTTAAAGTCATGCCTGACTCCACCAAGAGAGCTTTGACTGACTTTGGCTACCTGCTAAAAATTCAATAAAGTAGGGGCATCTGGGTGGTTGGGCTGGTTGGTTAAGTGACTGATTCTTAGTTTTAGCTCAGGGTTGTGATCTCAGGATCCCCGGATCGAGCCCCACGTCAGGCCCTAAGCTCAGTGGGGAGTCTGCTTTAGATTGCTTTCTCTCCCTCTCCTTCTGTGCCTTTCCTGGCTCATGCATTAGCTAGAGCTCTCTCTCTCTCTCTCAAATAGATAAATATTTAAACAAAATCAATAAAGTGAAATGTAAGTTACAAGTAGTTTTGTATATTGATGCTAAATAATGATATTGATATATATGCTTAAAAAAACAGTTTCTTCCTTGATGTGTAAATGGATCTTATAAATGTGTTGTTTCTTCTTTATTAGAGGTAAGAAGTTTCCTTTGTGATAAGAGACAAACTTCTAAGCAATTTGCTGCTCGGAAATCTATAGTAGTTAACTATGCTCAAACTATGGGAAAATATCCAAATTTCCTGTCTGGCTCAAGGGCTTACCTTGCCAACTTCAACAGCAGGACTCCTTGGAGCTACCACTTCCTGTGTGGACCCAGACTCTTCCAGCCTACAATGTTACAGGCTTTCATCTCTAATTATATACCTGTCCTCCAAACTTCCAGCTGAATCTGACCTCTTCCATGATTTTGTTTTTTCTCTCTGTTCTAGATGAATTCCTATTAGCAAATATTTATATCACTTGCATGTCACAAAGGATGAGCTCTACAGGCTGGTACTGAATTAGTAAGGAACATAAATATTAAGCAAAACTCTCAAACTTCCTCTATGGCTATTTCTAAATTAAACCTAAGTACCCATTTGGTAGGTTTTTTGGCAGGGCAGTTGAATAGACACTCTATCTTTCTCTTTTCTGTGGGGTCCCCAGGCTTGTTGTGGGATAGAGTTGACTTCATTTCCCCGCATTCCCCTTTCCTGGATGATAAGTGGGGTTGTTTCTGCGAAGGAGCTAGGCATTCCAGTTCTGCAAATCCTCCTGAATGTCTTCCCTCAGAGGTTTGGCTTTAGAGAAAAAACACTAGAAGGAGTTTTGCTGGCATCCTAGGTTCCTTCCACTGCAGTCTGGAGTACTCGTTCCTTTATTCTTTGTCTGTCTACATTCTCAAAGGATGCGTCTAGAAGTTGGGTCATCTCTCCCAAAGTCTTGGCCGGCTGAAGTCCCTTGATTTGGTTACTTGGCCCAAGTGGCACATGGTTACCTTAGAGCTGCTTCTGTCTTCTTCCATCTCCCAAGCTGAGCTCGGCTAAGTTTCCAGAGACTTCATATGGATACTGCAAACTCTTTGGTGTCTGTTGCTGCTGTCCAATTTTGTCCTCACAGCACTATGGCCTCGATGAGACACTTAACTTCCTAGTTAAGGGACTTACCTACTAACCTAATAGGACTTCTGACTCTTCTTTACCTTGGTTGCATGGTTGCAGGGGTGGGGGGGGGGTGGGACTACCTCCCAAGAGCTATATTCTTATTGAACAGATGAAATCCAGCAGCATCTCTGCCTTTTGCCAGCTTCTTTTTTCCTTTTGTGGGGATGTCAGCAGGGAGCTGTGTCACATCTTAGCTTCTCCTTTTCCCTTTCCTAGGGTTTGTAGTTTACCCTTGGTGGCATTAATGAAGGTTCTGGCTGGCCTTAGACGTACCCACACCTTTCAAAATCCATACCTCCATCATTATCTGTGTGGTAGATGTCCTAAGGTTTCACACCAGTCATGTTCCTACTACTTTATTTGACATGCTTGCATCAGTCTGGGGGCCTTCTGTGAATGTCCTTCAAATTGCCCAACTGTGTGTGTGCATGGAGGCTCATGAGTGTGTGCACTGGTATAGTCTCCTGTCTTCAACTGGCTTTGTTCCATAGTTCCAGTCATCCACATGCTCCTATAGAAATAACCCCAGGACATCAGTGTGGTCTTTGGAAGCAAACCCACTTGGGGTGGAATCCCATCCAATTATCTACTAGCTATGTCTTCTTGGGCAAGTTCTTTAACCTTTCTTCTCTTCAGTTCCTAATCTCTAAAATGAAGATTATGATTGTAGCCACCTCAGAAGTTCATTATGGGATTAGATGGGAGATGGCAGATTAGAGCTCACTGCAGCATCCAGCATATATTAGTTATTATTTTTTTGGCCAGGTGTGTGTGTATGTGTTAATTCCTACAGATATTCATGATGATAGAGTCATCACCCACTGGCCTGGTTTAGTCATTCAACAAATATTCTTCAAATGCTTATCATGTGATCTCTGTTCTAGGCCCTGGGATAACATTAAGCCAAATCAAATGTGGTCCCTGGCTTCATGGAGCTTATAACCCTAGTGGGAGATACAGACATTAATCAACTAATCATAAACATATGTGTTTAACTGATAAGTATAACCTATTCTGAGAACTAAAAGTATATGATACTAGGAGGTTATTTAACAGGAACAGTTGGCCTCGCTTGAAGGATGGTTACTATAAATTAAGTGAAAGCAGAGAGATCTCTATGTGTAAAGGTCATGTGGCAGAGGTAACTATAATTTATTTGAGGAATTATAAGAACATCAGTGGGTGTTGGAACTCATGGAAAAGTAAGGGATAATTCTACGAAGTAAGACTGGAGAGGTAGGAGTAGTAGGTAAAAAAATGGCTCCATCTCTTACTCCCTGTGAATAAGTTACCTTGCTTGGCAAAGGGACTTTATGGAAGTAATTAGGGTTAGGAATCTTGAGATGGGGAGATTATCTTGGATTATTTGGGTGGACCCCAATGTGATCACAAGGGTTCTTGTAAGAGAAAGAGGGAGGCAGGGGTGTCAGCATGAAAGAGAGAGAGAGAGAGATTAGAAGATTCTACACTAGTGGTTTTGAAGATGGAGGAAGGATGCTGCAAGCCAAGGACTTTTAGAAGCTGGAAAAGACAAGGAAACAAATTATCCTTTAGAACCTCTAGAAGGGATGCAGCCCTGCCGAAGCCTTCATTTTAGCTCCATGAGACCAGTTTTGGACTTCTGACTCCTAGAACCATATGTTTGCGTTGTTTGAAGCTACTACGTTTGTGGTCATTTGTCCTATAGCAATAGGAAACTGATGTAGTAAGTGGGTAAGGCCCAGGCTTGTAGGTCAAAAACACTCCCATTTAGAGTGCCCTTGAGACCACCTAGAGGTAAAGAAGTAGCTAGGGTGAGCATGGCAATCCCGAGTTATGGGTAGGGGTGGGTAAGCTTGGGAACTGAGAAGACGACGTGAATCTGAAAGGTTGTGAAACATGGCAGGATATTGTGCCCATTGGTTGTGAAGGACAGAGAAGCGGCTCCATCAGTGAAGATCTGAGGGTTTTGAGACTGAAGAGTGAGAGGGCAGTGATTCAATTCGATTAGAGTACATGAAAGGGAGCTAGAGAGCACAATAGGTTTCTCGACAGCAGGTGGAGTGGTTGGGCTGGAGTTAATGGTAAGCCTCGCTTCATTGATGTTGAACTTAATGCACTGATAGAAAAGTCAAATCCTGGGATCTGGGGAAACATGGAATGATGACAGAGGAATAGATCAGAGTTAGGTTAATAGGATGCTTAGTAGAGGAAGAGTTGAGGTCGAAGATGTGCTTCTGGAAGACGAAGTTGGGATGTGAGCTGAAGCGATGAACATAGACGTTTCTCCGAGATAGCCTAAAGACAGCAGACAAGAGGGAAGGGTGGGTAGCATTCACTGAGCACCTACTCTGACCAGGCATTAGAGGACCTTTTATTTTTAAAATATGTATTAACTAGTTTAACCCTTATAGCGCCCCTCCATTCTGTCCCTCTATTACAACATAGTGTTAGCACCATTTTTATAGGTGATAAATACAGAATTAGAGAAGTTAAGTAATTTGGAGATAGTCCATCAGCCAGTAACGGTCTTTCACACCATGTGCACAGTTAGGGGAAGGGTAGCTGCTCCTAAAGGCAAAGATAGGAGCAGACAGAGGGAGGGAGAGAGATACCTGGTGTGGTGTCATTGAAGCCGAGAAGCAGGAGAGACCTACGGTGTGGAATAGTCTTTGTAAAAGATTGGGCAGTCAGAATTCGGAATTCAGAATCCTGAATGACTCTTTGTTGGAACCCAGCCTCTGGATCGCTGGGTATTAGTAGCACTTTTTCTAGAAGTCTGTTTCCTTGGGGACTGGCTCTTTAGTTATATAATGGCGGCTAATGTGGTGTCTGATATTTGGTGATGGTCAACCACCGTGTGTGTGTGTGTGTGTGTGTGTGTGTGTGTGTATGTGTGTGTGTGTGAGAGAGAGAGAGAGAGAGAGAGAGAAGGAAAGAAAGAGAGAGAGAGGGTGGGGGAGAGAGGGAGAGAGAGGGAAAGAGAGAGAGAGAGTGGGAGAGAGATGGAAAAAAAGAGAGGGTAGGAGAGAGAGGGAGAGAGAGGGAAAGAGAGAGAGAGGGTGGGGGGAGAGGGGGAGGGAGAGGGAAAGAGAGAGAGAGAGAGAGAGAGAAACAGAGGCAGAGGGAGACACCATCAGAAAAATCATGGCTCACTAATCTCACAGGCACAACTGGTCTTCCCAACTAGAAAGTACGGTTATTGAAGAAGCTTCTGATTTTGAAGATGCCACACCTTCCCAGGAGTATTGGTTATAATTTTGTGACAACCATTGAGGGAAGTATTTGACTTCTGCCTCAGAAGTTTCATGGTCCAGATGAATCAATAATATATGACACGACTTTAAAATCCAGCCCCCCCCCCATCATGTCTATCAAGGGCACCTTTAAGATGGGCCCACCCACATCCAGGCTGAATCAGATGGTCTATTAATTCAGGTTTGAATTAAAAACTCTCGCCTCTTTTGCTTGAGCTGTTCAGGATGCACTCTGCGTAGAGTTATTAAAATGAACACTTACAGTGACCAGAGCTTTGAATCGAATACTCCATATGGCACCAGAGTGAAGACTCTCGACATGTGCACTTTTGTCTTTGGTCATTTCAGACTGAAAATACAATTAGACTTGGCTGTCAGACAGATGAAATCTGTCATATTTCCCCTATAGGACCTGCACTCGGTCCAGATCAATAAATACAAAACCGCTCGCACATAAATTGCAAACTAAGCTTGCAGCCTCAATACATGCGGGCTTAGATTCGCTTGTATCCGGCATACACTGCTTCCTGGCCAAACAGTCTGTTTCTGTGATTAGTGCAATTTCATAGCTGGACCAGAAAAACAAGGCTGAAAACCATCACTATAAAGCAGCAGATGGCTTTGCCACACCTTCCCTGTAAGGGCAGCGCCCCCCCTCCGGAATGGGGTTTTAGCTGCCTGCCATATAGGATGGAACTTTAAAATTGGGATGAGTTCAAATCATTTCCTGGGTATAGCTCCATAAAGCTGTTGTTATTTTCCCCCCTCTTCCTTCTCTAGATTTTAGACTGAATTGATAATAAGCTTTGCCTGGACATGACTTGTCACACGGAAGAGATGTGATTTATACACGGAGATACAAGATTCTCTGTATATGCTCAACTGAGCCAGCTTTTGCTTGATGATACAACCACGTTGGATTGGCTTCATGGAGAGTGAGATGTATTTACGTTTTCCCCGGAGATTGTTAACCAAGATAATGTGTATTTGGGGCAACAGGTAAACTGTGACCCATTTCCTACCCGCCCCCCACCCCCGGTTTAACTTAGAGGTCCAATTTCACACAAAGGGAATTTTATTTTTCTAGTGTAACATTGAATTAGGCTGTAGAATTTGCTGCTGTAGGATATTAAGAGAGGCAATTAACCTAGGCTATTTAGAGGGAAGAATTAGACACTTGCTGTATCTGAATAAGAAGAACATCTCTATTTTCAGGAGCTGCTGTGGAATAGAAACCTCCAGACTTCCAAATATGGTGCTTGCTAAGCAAAGTGATTATAAAATCAGGTCAAGAAAAAAAAAATCCCCTGTAACACACAATATAAAACGACATGTCAAGTGTGGGGGTGGAACTTCCTTGAAGGCCACTGCCGTTGGACTTAGGACGTATTTTATTCTAAGCATGGCAAAATCCACCTGGCTGCATGCCCTTCCTTGTTCAGTCTGGCCATTCCTCTTGGGGGAATTCTTGGGGTTCAGTAACACTGTCGGATGCTCACGTTGTTACCGAAGCTTCTTGGGAATGGTAAATAAGTGTCCACTCTTGAAGGCCAACTAAAATCCCTAATTCAAAAGAGGTAGAGCAAACAATACACATTGTGTTTCCAGGGCATGTATTTTGGGGGAATCATACAATTTGGGTAAATTATTCCTGAATTCGTGTTAGACTTCAGATGTGTTGTTAATTCTGGTAAGTAAAGTTTGTTCGAGGTTTGGATTGCTAGAGACCAAGGCTCGCAATCTTTCAGAAGTTGTAGGAGGGTGGAGGACACCAGGCTGGTCCACAGATAGACCAGAGACCAAGAATGAACTTTGATCTTAAAACCACAAAACACAACTTTGGGCCTCATTTTACTAACTAGAGATGAATTTACCCGAATGAGCTGGTTTTAAAACATTCCTTCCTCCACCCCCAAAACCCAGTTCTACCAATCTATACATATCAAGGTCTTAACAGGAAACAGCTGAAACAGTCAAATTAAGGTAGTTCAAGAAAAATCTAAGGAGATTTATTTATAAAAAGGATGGTTCGTGGAAACCAGAAAGGATAGGAGGAAGAAAGGAGACTGGAGTTGCAACAATTGAGCTGTTACCACGCCTGGGAATTAAAGGGTGCAAGGGAGGAGAGGTTGCCCACCAGTTATTAAAGCCCATAGGAAGAAAGAGTTTCCTTGAACATGACCTTCAATGAAGCTGTCGGTCATCTCCAGGAAACCTACCAGAGAAGCAGCCAGGGAGGTAGTACCCTGACCTCGTTTTCCTTTCTGCCTTCCCCTGATTTCCTGTTAGGACTTCCCATTGGCCAGACAGGGAATGGGTCCCATTCTGCTGATGTGGTCCATAAAGGTCAGAGTAGGGGGTAGGGAATACGTCTCCACCAAATGGGAGACACACTGCACACTAACCTAATTTCCTGAGTGAAAAGAGAGTCAATCCAACAGACTTTTACTTTCCTTATAACACTCAGCTGAGACCAGCCACACTGCAAGAATAGTAGTTAGGAGCAAGCGGGCATTTCCGGAAGGAGGGGCTTATGTGTGAAGATTAGGTGCAGCGGGAAGACAGCACAAAGGGCCTAGGAGGACTTAACAGCCAGGGAAAAATCCTTGCCCGAATGGGTAAAGGATACAACTTGAGGTGGGACAGCAGAAAGGATGCCATACACAGCAGTTTGTAGTTGGAAACAGCATCACAGAGTTCAGTCCCCTAATTTTACTCTGGTAGAGACCGAGGCTCAGAGGGGTTAAGGGTTAGCTTACGGTCAGAGGGGAGTCATTGAAGAGTCAGAGTGCGAATTTTAGTTCCTTAATTTCCCATCCACTCAGCTTCTCTCTGTTCCACACAGTCTCCTGGGCAAATATCACCAACGCAACATTTTGCCAAGGCTCCTATTTACCTCCAGTGGCTCTTCTTTGTCTGAGCCACATTTTGATCACAACTTCCTGTGTTTCAGACAGAAAAATATACGAAAGTGTACTTGGAAACTACTTAATGCTCATTACATATAGTATCTATCTGTGTATCTATCTACATCTATCTATTGAAATCCCATCTAACACTTCGAGGTGTTAGGATAGTTATAAGGGAAATAATAGTCATGGTGTCTGCCCTCAAGTGGTTTACCAACTAAATTGTTTGATGCTCGGCCTTGATCAGTATCCTCCCTGTTTTCTGTGGTGTTTCCCTTATTCTTTTCCTGGTCCCATGGCATGTCTTACTCATGGAATCTTGTCCTCGTTGAGTCTTTCTTTGGTTCTGTGATGCCATTTTCTTATTTTCCCCCCTTTCCTTTATTCTTGCTCAATGATCCTTCTTTTCTCTGTGGGTTTGAATGTTGGGGTTTCCTGACTTCTGCTCCCAGACCTTTGCTCTGTGGGCTCATTGCCTGAGAGGAGGGGATTTTCCAGTAGGGAACAGAACACAAAACCTCAAGTATGTTGCACTTATCACTGATTGACCTGTGATAGAAGAATCTCCAATACGGAGGAGTTAGACGTATATAAGTGATACGTGTGCTTCTGCCATAGGAACAGAAACCACCATAGCAGCAGGAAGCAAGAGCTATGTTGGGAGTCCCTCTAACTATCTGATAATTATTGCTGGAATGCATTGAAATCTCCCTTTGGATCTGAAATGCTCTCTTAAAAAAAATCATTATGGCCACAAGACCTTGGAACTCATGAAAGTTTATACGGAAAATAGAGATATTAAAGAAATGGCCTGAGGTGAAGAAACCAGCTTCTACAAAATTATAAATGATGCATTAAAGTAAGTTAAACATGAGATTGAAATCCCACCATTTTCTGCACTGAGCTGTAGACCTCGACCGATTGGCCCAGTAATAAATAAGGAAGTGTTTTTGGTACATGGTTTGCATCACAGAGGTATAGGTTTCCTCCTTTTTGACGTTTCGGAGTTACGCACAGTGATCCGAATGCCAAAATATCTGATACAAGAGGGCTGGTGGTGAGATTCACACGAAGAATCAAGCTTTGTCAAATCGAAATCTCACAATAAACCTGGATCATCCTTCTAACACAACTGAGATCTTCCAGAAGCTCTCTGCAATGAGACACACAACTGTAAGCACAGAGTGGGAGCAGCGGAGCAGACCCTGACCCAGGAGCCAAGATCCTGATGCTTGTCTCGCTGGAAATGCACTTCTCCACTGGCCTCTTGGGGACCACAATTTTCCTGGATTTTACTTCTAAGAGAGGACGCTGTCTTTGCCAAGCCATGAAACTTTAAAGGAGATTACTAAGCTTAGCTGCCATTTCAGGATTCAGACATTCGTTCCATGCTCTATTACCTGGAGAGAGGGAAAAAATGAGACAGACTTTTCATGTCCATAAAGTACAACAGGCATTAAAGCTAATGGACAGAAGGAGAGGTTCGGGCTGTGTACTCACCTCCCGCAGGACGGATAGGCTCTCACCAAATCTAAGGGAAACACCACACAACTTTTGGTTGTGCCTTTGCTCATGCAGAGGCAGTGACTAGCTAAATGCACCCATGGGAGGGGGCACGATTACGATCCCCTGGCTTCATCTGAGGGTCAAGCTATACAAGTGGGTGCTTAGAAGAGTCAGCAGGTCTGATTAATATCCTCTAGGCAGTACTTACGAGGCATTTTTGGTGCATCAAATGGCTAATCATAAAGTACAGTGGTGCAATTTGTATTTTTACTGCAGGCCAATTAAGAAGGGGGAGAGAGAGTGTAAGTAAGATGACATGTCCTTGCAAAGCAGAAACAACAGTCATAGCGGCAGGGGGTGGGGTGGGGAAGAAAGATGCACAGAAAGGAAATAGCCAGCCACTTAAAGCAGTTAAAAGGGTCAAGGCATCTCATGTCTTGTTGCCCACCCCCTGCCAGCAAACTCTCTTTTCCTGCTGGTTTGTAGGACAGTGGAGATTTTCAAAGGGGAATAATTGTGTCTTAACACATGTTCATCCAGACAGGGATTGGCAAGTTTAAAATCAAAGAGCATTAAGAAAAAAAAAAAAAAAAGTGCTGTTTGAAGAGGAAATGGTGTTTCTCAACATTCGTATGAGAGTTCTCTGAGGCTTGGGTTCTTGGGTTTTGGGGTTTAGACTTCCCTCCTGTGTCGGTTTCTATTTTGCCTTCATAAAGCCAGGGAATAGGCCCTTGGAAAACTTTTCTCATTCGATTATTACTTTTTCCAGTCTTCACTAAGGGCACGGTTTTGAGTGTGGGTTATAAACCTGGCCCTTTCTGTAATGTTGGGGTTGTGGATCACTCCATGAAATTCTCTCGGGGCAGCTCCTCCCCACGCTGCTGCTTAACCATTATTCTCTTTGGGCACCTGGGACTGCTTGAGAAGAGGAGTAAGCAGAGAGCGATGAAGGAAGAGAGAGGGTAGGGGGCAAGGGAGCCTGGGGAAATAAATCAGGGGTTACTTTATGAAGGGAAAGGAAGAGACACGAAGGAGAAAAGGCAGGAAGCAGGAATCAATGGAAAATGTTAGTGATTTCAATAATCAAGAATAACATCATGCCATTTAAAACAGATGATAAGAAATAAATTCATAAATACTGCTGACTGCCTGGAGGGGATGAGAGGAGAGCTGGATGGGGTAAACATGAGAAGCTTGGGACCTGTCCAGATGTATTTGGTCAGTAGGACATGAGACTAGATCCTGGGAGAGGAAAAAGCAAGTAGAAGACATTTTGTAGGGCAGCCTGGGTGGCTCAGGGGTTTAGTGCTGCCTTCAGCCCAGGGCCTGATCCTAGAGACCCGGGATCAAGTCCCACATCGGGCTCCCTGCATGGGGCCTGCTTCTCCCTCTGCCTGTGTCTCTGCCTCTCTCTCTATCTGTGCCTCTCATGAATAAATAAATAAAATAAAATAAAAAGAAGTCATTTTGTAGGTAAGTTGGGTCCAAAATACTACTAGTGAAAAAAAAAAAGAGGGGTGTAGTGAAGGCAGGAATAAGGCTAAAATATTCATTGTCAGCTGACTGTTTAAGTTGATGGAATTCCCTGGATGTTTCTCACCCATCTCCTTTTCTTGGCATGTTCTGTTTTTCACTTCACTTTTTACCAGGCAATGTTGAGCTTTTTCTTTTTGCCTGATTATAAAAAGGCAACCCAGGATCAGCCCTTTCTGATCCCGGTCCTGTGCTACTTGGCGAAGATGGTATCTGTCTCACATCCTTTTCTGGGTTGTCCCCCCCCAGTCCCCCAGCTGCCTGCCTAAGTCACCAGCAAACTGTGGGTTCTTCCGGGTAAAACAAACAAACAAACAAACAAACAACAACAACAACAAAAAACCAGAATAGCCATGTGAAAAGTGAGCTGGGTGAGTGTTAGCTACTCCTCACAATCCCGCTCTCAGTTTGCCTCTGAGAGTGATCTTGGCTAGTTCTAGCACATATGCAGGACTTCGGTGAATAAACAATCATTACCAGGCAAGAGCAAAACAACACAGTACATCTAATCTATTCTATAAATCCCCTGAAATCCTCTTAAGGTAGTTTCTCCTTTTAGAGGCTCCAACTCTAACTTCAATGAAGAGTTCACTTGAAACCCTACTGAATTCTCTAGACAATGTTCTCTTATCCTTAAGGTCAGCAATAGGCAACCAGAAAGCTTTAAACTGATGGGTGGATATAGGACTGTTTAAGGATCAAGACTCAGGGGACACCTCTGAAAATACAGCTCTCGGGCCTCTCTAGATATTTTTTACTCTGCTCATGCGAGGGGAGGGACGTCTCTAAAACCTTTTAGCCAACTCACATTTCTTGAATTCTACAAATTTCACCAATGATTGCCCATTTCTAATATCCATTATGCTCATTAACAACCCATTAATTTCCCCTATGAAAACCCATTTCTGAAATTCAGTATGCTAATTAACTAAAGGTTTCTTGTTGATTAGAGATGTGGATTACAGGAGGGCTTTTAGTAATAGCCTCTGGAGTGGCCTTTCCGATAAAAGCCTAGCTGACCATGCTGGGGTATGGATTCCTGATTAGAACAATTGTCTCCTTCTAGGGTGTAGCCTAAACTGTAAAGAAAGAAAAAAAACAAAAACAAAAAACAAAAACCCATGCACATCTCTATTATACTATATTGCTAAAGTATTTAGTAAACTATGGATATAGGTGAATATATGTCTTTATACAGTGTACTATAAATTTAAATGGCCATAGAGTACTAATTGTATGTGGATCATAAAAATTAATTCCCTTTTGTAGGACATTTAGGTTGTTTCTGGCTTTTTAAGTAGTAATTAATAATATGAACATCTTTATTTTTATTCACCTTTTGGTTCCTTTTTTTTTTTTTTTTAAAGATTTATTTGTTTGAGAGAGTGGGGGAGAGCTAGTGACTTGCATTGCATTTCATGAGAGAGTAAGGGGCGGGGAAGAGGAAGAGGGAGAGAGAGAATCTGAAGCCGACTCCACGGTGAGTGCAGAGCCAGATACAGGGCTCCGTGTGGGGCTCAATCTCACGACCCTGAGAGCATGGCTTGAGCTGAAACCAAGAGTCAGACCCTGAACCAACTGCCCCGCCTAGATGTCCCTGTTTGGTTCTTTCTTTGAGGCAAATTCCTAGAAATGGAATTACTGAGTCAGAAGTATATAGGTTTAAATCTTGATATATGGTGCTCATAGATTTTATTCTGATTTAGGGCATATGGGAATGTGCATTTTCTTGGGTACCTGTCGATATTTGGTATTGTCAATATTCTTAATCTTTGTTCATGTCCTGGTGGCCTCACTTAGTTGCATGGCCTTAAATTCTACCTAGATGCTTATGGCTTCCAAGTACATGTCTGCAGGTGCAAGAGATCTTTGGAACTTACCTTATAGATCCAGCTGACTATTTGACATCTCTATTGAGATTCTTAGTAGGTATCTTGGAACTGAACCCCTCAATCTCTCAAAATCCCCAAATTTGTTTCACCTGCAGCCTTCCCATCACTGTTAATGGCTACTCCATCATTCTAGTTGCTTCAGTCAAAAACCTGATGCTGTTTTGACTCATTTTTCAGACATCAATTACATCTAATCCCTTGCTACCACATGGCCCAAGTCACTGTCATCTCTCAACTGGATTATTGGAATTGTCTGCTACCATTGTTGTTCTGCTTCCAGGGGAGTCTAGTCTCAATGTGGAAGCCAGAGTGATTCCAATAATTTGTGAGGTAATTCTGAATTCTTGCAGTAGCTCGTAAGACCTAGGTGACATTGCCCTCTTCCCACCTATTTCCACACTTACCCTGCTTTCCAACCCCTCTGGTCACGTTGGCTTGCTTGCTGTTCCTGAAGGACACCATGACTTACACTGGCTCAAAGCTCTGCCTGAATCACTGATCGTTCTATTTAAAATGCTTCCTGTCCCACCCTCCAGCATCCCTTATTCGCTTTTCTAGCTTTATTTTATTTCATAGCATTTCTCTAGTATATTATGTAGTTTACTTAGTCATCCTGTTTATTGCTTATCTGGACCCAATAGAAGGTAAATGTCACAATGGAAGAATTTTTTCCCTGTTTTCTTTATTTCTGGATCCCCAGCTCTTAGTACAATGCTTGTTACATAATGGACATCTGACAAATATTTGTTAAGGAAATGAATGAATCTGATAGGTAGAAATCTAATCTCATTTTATTTGCATTTTTTGATTATTAGTGGGTGATATTTGAATAATCTTTGTGTACAGAGGCTTTTCTGAGCTTAATAATAAATTCACAAAGCATGCGGGAAAACACTGATAAATTTGACTGATTACAAATTTGAAACTTCTGCATAGAAAAAAATTCCTATCATGAACAAGACTGACAGATAGGAAATCTACTTGTAACACGTATTTCGGAAAAGAGGTTAATAGACCTAATACACAAAGAGTGCTTACGAATCAATAAAAAAGATGAAAGCTACAAGAGAAAAACAAGGAAGAACTGGCCACTCACAAACAAGAAACACACAGAAGCATCTGAAAATGTTTACCATCACTTTACTCTTTCTTAAATGAGCCTTCTTTAAATCAAAGAGAATTTTCATTTCCTCTTGCTTTCAATTTCATCTTCCCTGAATTTAATTTCCAAGAAACTCTTATTTTCTCTAACAACCACAGTGTATTTCCAGCTGCTTTTCTCTTAGCAAATAGAGCCCCATATCCTGCCTCCCTCAGTTTTATAATTGCTTTCCCCCTTCTCCCTTCTTAGCCTCCAAAATACTCTATTATCATGGGCAAAACTCCCCAGAGCTGTACTGCTGGGTACGATGCTTTGCCTCACCACCGAAGAAGAATTGGAATGTGAGGACCAGTGCTATGCTTATATATGTAGTAGCAGTTCTATTACAAATATTTCAAATCACACAAAATGTGCACATTTGCTATTTCAACAACGATAAAGACCTGCTTGACTTGCATAGCATTTAATGAGCAGCGTGCCAGGAATGCTGATTGACGATATTTGGCTATTGAGTTTCCTAAGTTTATTTTGTACAAAGTTTGTAAACTTACGCTCTAAAATTATTTTTCTTTTGTGCGTGCCAAAGGCAGTATCCTTGTCTCCTTTTGGAATGAGCATTGTGTCCTATGTAGAGCTACGTATCTCCAAAGACAAGGAGAGATAAAATAGGAGAGACTCATTAATCAGGAAATGCAGGAGTGGAAATAAGTAGCAAGCAGAACGAACATAGACTACTAAGGCCGAGAATGTTTTTGACACCTTGGTAATGAGAGAATCCTCTTGGCAGACACCTACTCTCCACTTTAATTGGACTACCCCAATATTTCCAGAAGAAAAGTGTGATAAACAGAAGAATACTACCATCTTTCTCCCCAACATGTCCTTGTCTAATCCCTAGAACCAGTGGATATGTTACTTTACATGGCAAAGGGGCTTTGCAGATGTGATTAAATTAAAGATTATCAGATGGAGGAGACTATCCTGGTGGGCCCAATGTAATCATGAGGGTCCTTTTTTTTTTTTAAGATTTTATTTATTTATTCGGCAGAAAGAGAGAGAGAGATTGAGAGCATGCACAAACTGACAGAGTGGCAGTGAGAGGGAGAAGCAGGCTCCCCACTGAGCAGATCTAAATGTGGGGCTCAATCCCAGGACCCTGGGATCATGACCTGAGCCAAAGGCAGACGCTTAACCGGCTGAGCCACCCAGGCTCCCCTACACAAGGGTCCTTTTAAGTAAAAGAGAAAGGCCGGAGAGTCAGAATCAGAGAAGCCAAAGTTGGAGTGACGTGCTTGCTGACTGGGGACCACCAGCCAAAGCACACAGACAGGAAGCCTCTAGAAGCTGAAGAAGGCAAGGATCAGATTTTCCCTTTGAGCCTCTGGAAAGGACACAGCTTTGCCAACCCCTGGGCTTTAGTTCCATGAGGCCCATTTTGGACTTTTGACCTCCTGAACAATAAGATAACAAATTTGCATTGTTTCAAGCTACTAAATTTGTTGTGATTTGTTACAGCAGGAAGAGGAAATTAATACAAAAAGAATGAATCCTGTTTTATTATTCCACTGCTTTTGCTCATCTCTAATGATGACTTGGAGTATCTGGAAGGTGCGTTGGGAAGTGAAGGTCCTCTCAGGTGTGCCTTCCATTTGGGATCTCATCCTGACACCCACAGGTGCCAAATCCGGCTGCACAGCAGAAGCACCTGTGGAATTTTTAGACGCTACCATGCTCAGTTCTTCTCCACATCTCATTTTCCAGCGTTGGGGGCCTGGTCTTGAATACTTTATCTTAGGTTCCAGAGGTGACAGTGAGATTAGGAAACAGGGTTTCTGGTAGTTGGAGGTAGCTACCGCTCTGGTGCCCAGGCTGTCTCTACTGGCAGGCAGACCTTCCCGAAGGAGCGTCCTCCCGCTGAATGTAGGTAGGTCCACTTGTCCTTACCCCATCACTTCTGCAGAGCAGCCCAGGTGAACCAGCTGGAGCACTTCTAAACATCTCTCCACAACCCACTCGGATGAAGTGCATGTTGAGAAGTGTGCGGGTCTTCCGGCCTTCAGGAAGATTCAAGGAAGAAGGGTTTTCCATCTTGGGGGCTGGGCCACATATTGAATATGGGCTCACCTTCAGTGTTGTACTGAATTCACTTATTTGGAGACGCTGCGTCACGCGGAAGAGGGAACTTACCATCTTTGTAGACTTTGTGGACATTCTGTATTACATGTTTAGTTTCTCTCTCTCTTTCCTCATCTTTCTTTTTAATTATAAAGGACAGAATAAAAGAGAGAGTGTAAGTACATAAAAAAGTTGTGTCGTAGGAGAAATCTGGCAGTAGTATTATTTGAAAGGAGTAGCAATTCTTTTCAGTGTCGTCGCTGGTTAGGGACGGATCAGGACAATGCCTAGGAAGGGTGGTCAAAGAAGTTGGCTCCACACATACTCTTGTATAATATAATATCACGGTGCTAAATGCACTCAGTGACTGGGAAGAAGAATGGAGAGTTGCCCAGATGATTAAAGTGAAGCCTAAATAAATGGCGCCCTCCCTGTTTCAAAGATGCGGAGGTCAGATCTGCAGGAGAAGAGCTCCTTGTCCTCTCTGGGTATGAATGCCCAGGGCTGGGGAAACAGGGCAATGTTTTGCTACCCTGTGGCTTCCAGGACCGCTGGAGAAATGAAAAGACTTGTTTCCAGAGGGGAACCCAAGAATGTAGATTGGAGGCGGCATTCAGTGCCTGCCATGGAAAGGGCAGGGAGAAGGGATTCCAGGAGAAGTTATGAGGGCTATTTTTAGCGTCTGGCCAGGGGCCTTCAGGGCTGACCAGTTTATAGAATTGATCCAGTCGGTAGATATGTTTAAGAATGGTTTAGAAACAAGGCATTGGGGATCCCTGGGTGGCGCAGCGGTTTGGCGCCTGCCTTTGGCCCAGGGCACGATCCTGGAGACCCGGGATCGAATCCCACATCAGGCTCCCGGTGCATGGAGCCTGCTTCTCCCTCTGCCTGTGTCTCTGCCTCTCTCTCTCTCTCTGTGACTATCACAAATAAATTAAAAAAAAAAAAAAAAAAAGAAACAAGGCATTGGGAAATTTAGAATGAGAAAAAAATATTCTTAGGATTTTCTTTGGTTCGAGGGAAAAACCTTCTAGATTTGTGACCTATGTTTTCATGACGTTGAAAGCTTTCCTAGACTTCTTTTTCGTTTACCCCAAACTTTGCTTCTTGGACAAGTCTTTGAAGAAGAATAGAAATGGAACAAAAGTAGGGATTTCATTGGAAGCTCCCAAGATATGTTACTTAGCAAAGTGGATAAATGTGTTATTATCATTCTCCGCCTTGAGAACCATTTATTTGCAGGAGAGAATGACACACTTGTTGGTTGATGGCTCTGTTACCATGGAAGCATATAAATAAAAAATAAGAAAAATGTTTTAATCCATTAATTTTTAGATCTCCTATACCAGCCCCCCTTTCCCCCCGAGGTGTAGCACGGCAAAATGAAAACATAGCCCTGACCCAGGTCATTGTTCCAAGCAGTGCTTGCAAAGGGGGCAAGGCCAGCCCTTCCACTTCTCCTGCCTCCCAGCTTGGCCAGATATGCATTTTAAATGCACACTTTCAGTGTGAATAGGTTGCCTTGGGTACATGAAGAAAAAGCAAAGCACTCGGCCTGTGGGCCTTGGCTGAATAGCTGTGGGAAGCGAAATCGCTTGGGATAGAATAGGTGACCAGGCCACAGTCCAGATTTCCAAATGGCTGCTTTATCCAATCATTGAGATACCATAATAGGCTCTGCCTTTCTTGTGGGTGTAACTGGATAGAAGTTGGGATGGCACCAAGACAGTTAAGGAGTATAAAATAATACCCATTCCAGGGTTATCTTTGGGCTCATATTCAATGTGGTACTGAATTCACTTATTTGGAGACGCTGTGTCACGCGCAAGAGGGAACTTACCATCTTGCTCAAGATGAGCCCAGGCTTTGAAGCCAGGCACACCTGTTCTTTCTCTTCTTGTTCTGCCTCTAACCAGCTTGGTAACCTGGGGCAGGTGCCGAATCTCTGTCAGCCTTGACTTCACCAGCTCAACAATGGGGGTTGTAACTCCGGCACCACGGTGTCTTTATGGATATTTGTTGACATAACACTGTCTCTGTACCATGCTCAGCATCTTGCTGGGCTCTCCGTGAGTCCCTGGTACAGTGTAACTATAAATATAATCTTTGCTGACGTGTACCAAATGTGTTGTTCTGCTTAGCACACCCCACGTGGAAGGGAGGGGCCTTCTGGCCCGGCAGCAGGATTCGCAGGGCTTCT
Source organism: Canis lupus baileyi (assembly GCF_048164855.1). Lineage (NCBI taxonomy): Eukaryota > Metazoa > Chordata > Mammalia > Carnivora > Canidae > Canis > Canis lupus. The sequence goes on from NC_132857.1 coordinate 5,782,816, forward strand.
GTGTTCCTCAGAGAAGGCCCCCAAATCCTTGCTTTTCTGCTTACAGCTTTATTGGAAGCTGGTTAAACACCACCCTATTTCACCTTAATACCAATGTAAATTTGAAAATATTTCACTGAACTCTCCTTAAATAGATGCACATCCTCCTTTTTGGTTTATTCAAGAGATATTTGTGGCGTACCTACACACACAGGCCCGGCCTGTGTTAGGTGCTGGAGTTAAAACAAGGAATGAGGTAGAAATGGGTCTGCATTTACGGATGTTACAATGTGGTGGGGACAAAAAAAGACCCCTGAGTGGGCAATTACAAGGTGACATATTCAGTGCTGCGGCAGGGGAAGGTGCTGCTGGAGCATTTTGCTGGGGCGCCCAACCCAGGTTTTGGGGGGATGTTGTCTCTGGAAGTGGGATCATTTTTAGAGCCGTCTCAAGGCTGGAGGCCTTGTGGGCTGACTTGAAGTGCTGGAATCTGTTCATTTACACCTTTACTCATTCATTCACTCACTTATTGAGTGTCTGTTGAGTGCCTATTAGTTTCCCAAATTCCGTGGCAAGCACTGGGGAGAGTCCTCGGTAGAACATTCTTGCAGGGAGCCTGCTTCTCCCTCTGCCTATGTCCCTGCCTCTCTTTCTTTTCCTCTCTCTTTCTGTATCTCTCATGAATAAATAAATAAAATCCTTAAAAAAAATGAAGAGAGGAATTACCCAGCAGGAGAAGTGAGAGACGCTAATGGACTGGCCAGCTGGAGGACGTCAGACGTCATCCATCCTGGGGAGGGGTTTGGGCTTGAGCCAGGCCCTGAGAGGGAGTAGGAATCAGGTGAGGCAGAGGATGGTGGTGTGTGGTGAAGGAGAGCCTGGTCCTCAGAGACACGGAGGAGGTCAGATGGCTGGAGGGTAGAGGGGGAATAGGAGGAGAGGCTGGACCTGGAATTATCTGGAAGCCACAGAGCAGCCCTGGCTGGAGGGAGGCATTCCTAGTCTTCCCATCCTTTTTAGGCTGGATGGGCTTGAAACCTGGTTCGCCCTTCTCGCCATTACCACCTCAGTTTTTCAGTTGGGTTGGGATTGAGTGTGGCTTTCTCCAGGAAATTAGGATTCTCCTTCCTGGGGGGCTGCTACAATGTGTTGCCCATTTTCCCCTTCAGGACCAAAGGATTTATTCCCAAACTTTGTAGGTGCTGCTGATAGACAGCTCTCCGTTTCTAGCTTGCCCTGGAGATTGCTTCAGCTGGAGAGAGCCACCCCACCCCCTTCCCAAGGTAGTCCACAGCCATTGACTGATGGGAATAGGACTACAAAGGCTTAAACCGCCTCTCCCCAACTGCTCACTACTCTGCGGGGTCATCCCAGCTTCAGTGCTCCCTGTGGGGCTGCCTGGGGTCTTTATTGGGACTCCCTTGTTGCCCAGTGTCTCCCTCTGCCCACCCGTGCTCTCCTTCCCCGCCCCTCTATCGGGGATATGACCCCAAGGGCACCCCTTAATGTACGTTTTTTTCTCAAAGTTGGCTTCCCAAAGAACCTCACCCGGGACACCCTCAGAAGTCAACCCCTAGGAGGCCAGAGTACAGATATATGAACACCACTTAATAAAGACAGACTGATGTCCAGGAGAGCAAGGATTTGGTTAGAACTGATAGGATTTGTCAGTGAGGAGGAGGATCACTCAGTCCCAGGTAGAGAGCAAAGTGGGTCACAGAAATCTCCCCGCCTCAAAGTCTTGTCTAAGGAAGGGGAAGACTCGACCAGTTGAAATCTGGTCTGATTCACAAGGCCGTCCCTTTTGTGGAGCCAGATTCGTTGATAAGCTGCCACCGGGAGATGCTGTTAAACCTGCATCTGAGAGCATATATTCTGATTTCATGTTCACCAACTCCCTCTGATTATGGGCTGACTTCCCCTGCAGGGCCGCCTAAGGGGAGAATTAGGTAGATGAGTTTCCACTATGGTTCACATGGCACATCTAATTTTTGTCGGAAATTAATGCTTTGGGATTCTGGTTTTATGAATCATTGTTATTCTTCCTCTACGTCTGAGATGGACTTGGGTCCACTCTTGGTGTAGTGGCGAAATCGGGCCTCGGGCTGGAAGGATCTGGACTCTTTGGGGACAGCCAGCTGACCTTTCCTGGAAGCCCTACACTAAATCCCTGTGCTCTGAAAAAGGTTTTTTTTTATTTTTTATTTTTTATTTTTTATTTTTTTAAATCCACACCCATATTTTTGAGTCTGTTTGGACTGATCCATTTATTTTTATTTTTATTCTTTATTTTTTTTGCATCGTAGGCTTAAATTTAACTGACTGGCTTTTATTAAGCTCATAAACTAAAGGTACTTTAAGTATTGTTTATGTTCAGGGGATGTGGTTGTCATGATCTAATGGATCTTTTCTAAAACATTTTTTTCTTTTTTCATATTTTTTTCTTAAAAAGAGGTTTCAAGCAAGCAGCATATCAGAGTGATGGGTGAGGGGTTGAAGGTCAGCGAACAGGATTTGGATTCTGGATCTGCCGTTGTCCTGTCGCTTGGGAAGGTTACTCTCTGCTTATGCTACAACCTCCTTATCAGGTTGGTTGGGGGTGATGCAAGTAAAGTGCTCAGAACAGTGCCTGGCGCATGGAAAACTATTATACAGAAAAAGTATGATAATCACGCACATCTCAGCTATTTCTATTGTGCTCCAGAAGCTTTGTATCAGGGGTCTTTTGTGTTTTATAAGTGCTAACACAAGTAAACCCCCCATGCTCCCATCCCAAATAGATTTCCAATTTCTCTCTCTCTCTTTTTTTTATAAATTTATTTTTTAGTGGTATTCAGTTTGCCAACACATAGAATAACGCCCACTGCTCATCCTGTCAAGTGCCCCCCTCAGTGCCCAATTTACTGCTTTTCAAAAAGCAGTAAAGCAGATTTCTCAGCTCGTCCCCCTGTTGGAGAGTCGGGTCAGACCGAAGGGCTGGAGCAGCAGCGTCTGTGAGCGCTGGTCGCCAGCAGCTGGGAGAGAGCTCTCCGGCAAATGTGCAAACGTGGTAAGTTTGTGGCATGTGACATCGCTTCCCCTCCCCATCTCTGCCCAATTGCATTTTTAAAAGTAATGCAGTTAATTTTCATGAGTATTTTAAGCTCAAATTAGATCTCATATGGTAAACACTGCAGAAGCTGAGAAAGATCTTGTTAACAAAGGCAAATTACTCAACTTCCACAAATCTGAATCAGACCCACAGAATTGAGACGGAGCCGGAGTACATGCCCACAGAATTCATGCCGGTTCATTTCTGCAGGATTAAAGTAAATGCTGGTGCTCTAAGCTGCCAGAGGATCTGTGACCGTGGCATCTAATTGCAGCTTCCTTTAAACCTTGAACAGGTCAATGGAGGCACGATGATCTCAGGGATAATTTGTCTTTTATGTATTTCTATGGTGTGATAGATAATCCCTTGCTGCAAAGGGTCCTTGTGGGTGTCAGTTTTCTGTCCCTACCTGTAATAGAATAAAGAACTGATAAATAGGTGATTCTTTATATCTATCTCTTTTGTCCTGCATAATGTGGGCCAAGAGTGAGCCCGCCTCCATTTAGGTAGCAATGGGGGCATTCAACCCGTAAATGATTCTGGGTTCCCTTATGTCGTGATTGGACTGAACAGCGTGTGCAGATGCATCTGGAATCTTGCTACACCGTAATGACGGTGATGAAGAGCCAGAGAGCTATTTTCCACTTTGCATCTTAAGTCCTACTTTTCTCTGCTTGCTCCTGGGGTAGCTACGTGCCTCATATGGGGTGGAGTGAAGAGATGTGAAAAAAAAGCAGTCATGCCATCTTGAGATGCAGGAGCCAGGGAGACAAAACACAAAACAAAAAAACCTCAACAACAAAAAACCCAGCTTTGTCCGTTTTTGAACATAGTAGGAGTCCTCTGCTAGAGTGCAGACGGTCAGGCGGTCAGCAGGGTTTCACAGGGAAAACACAAGAGCCTAGCAGTGATAGGGCAAAACCCTGCCCTAAACGTTACAGGTGTGCTGAGTATGGATAGGGTTTCTGCTCTCTTGACTTCATGGTCTTCTGCCTTTGTCACCCCCACCCCAGGCTCTTCCTAGGTTTGAAGTCCTGAGGGATGGGGATGCTCCCAATAGCCAAAGTGTGCGGAACCTTCGTTGAGTGTCCTGGTGTGGTGTAGTTTAGGGAAAACTCTCCCCTTAAGCCAAGAATGTTTCCCCATCCCCGTGCCCGGTATCCAGGGTGGCATCTCTGTAGGCCCACCCATGGCAACTCCATGCTGGACAGCAGCAGAACCAAGCAGATTGAGCACCCCCACTCCACCCACCCAGCCCACCAGTGTAAATGCGAGTCTCCGAGTGTCCCAGCTCCTTCCTCCCCACAGGCAGGATGCACTCTCTGCTTCTGGGCTGCTTTCCTTTCCCTCCTCAGGGCTCTTTATCTCTCTCAAGTCTGTGCTGGACAAATACCTTCTTTGGTTCGGAAATCCATTTCCCTTCATTTTCTCTTCCTGACCTCCCTCCCTCTGGCTTTCTTTCTGTTCTAATCATTATATAATTCAGGTAGATAAATAGCCCAGACGTAAGCTATTTTGTAAGTAAATAAGAGAGTCCCCTGGAAAGGTCAGCGATTGTGGAGAATTAATGGGCAAAAACTTCAAGGAGGAGGTGGACCTTGAGTTTCTTTTAATAGAGTAGGAGGGCTGGCGTTGGCCGATGGAAGGAGGAGGGATGTACTGTGTTGAAGAAGATGGTCCAGCGATGGGGAAGGTTATGGTTTAAGAAGCCCGGGGTTGCATCCTGGCCTCCACAGTTACTTAGCTCTGTGACCTTGGGAAAGTCACTATAGCACTCTGAGACTCAGGCTTCTTACTTGTAAGATAGGGATCATCACACCTGGCTTCCACCGTTGTTATAAGACTATAATCGACTCATTTCGATCGTTATGGGTTATTATATGCTGATCCCTATGCTAGGTGTTAGGATGAAATGGTCCTAGTCTTTGCCTTCCAGGAACTCCGAGGAAAGAGAGACAAATAAGTGAAGAAGCATATAATTCAAACTGCATTATGAGCCATGAAGGATGCAATGTAATAATTATGTCAGTGGTTTTTACCGAGGGGTCAGAGAAGGTTCCTGAATAATGTCTGTGTGGCACTCATCATAGCTCCCAGCACAGTGCAAAATGAGATCTCAGTAGTTCATTGTATCCAGGGGACACCTGCACGAGGACAGGAGACGTTGGGAAGGGCTGCGTGGTGGCAACAGGGATTGTCGTACCAGTGGACTTCCCTCCCTGCCCATCGTGCCCTTTTCTGTCAAAGGGGATAAGTTCACAGGCAACCTTCAGGAGGTGAGATCTGCCCTGGAATTTGCTGGTTCACCCTGTGTCCTTGGCCAGAAGACCCTCTCTATGGCCTTAGCTTGCTGTCGGTCTATTCCTGTGTGGAGGTGAAGAGGGCGCCCGTGAAACTCTCAAAACTTGGGAAGAACGCAGCAACTGTGGAGCAAATATTAAGAACGTGGTTACTGGACTTTGAATCGAGGGAGTATTTTCCTCTCAAGTGCTCAGAGGAGAGATGGTAATAGGGTTTGGCATTATTCTTTCTCAGGAGAGAAAAAACAATACAGGGGCATTGAAGATATTTGCTAGAAATTTCATGAATAGAATCAGCCAGTCCTTTCACATAGGTCCTCGCCACCAGTTTAGTATGTTACCACCAGGCCATTTGCTTGAGGTGGACATTTGGGGGCCACCTCCTTCTCTGGCTACTTCCTCCCTGTGACTTCCAGGCACAGCCTGGAAGGAGGTCTTGTCTGGGTTTGTTGTCACCTCCCTACCGGGGTTAATTAGACAGGGCTGCACTGTCTTCCCATGATAGAGGACTGGGAAGCAAAGTGAAGATATTTCCTTGGCAGCCACAGCTTCTTAACCAGGACATTAATTTAATATAAGGAGGCCAGAGGTCAAATATTTTAAAAATCCAATTTAGCCCAGATTGTAACCAAGGTAGGGGATATTTTTCTTCTTCTTTTCTTCTTTTTTTTTTTAAGGTTTAGGGAGACCAGGATAGGAAAGGGTGAATGGCCAGGATTTTCCATGGGATATTCCTGAGAGACCTTGTAAGAGGTGGATTCACGCCTTGGTCAAAAGTGGGTGTGGCAAATGCCAATAGACCAACAGAGAGTGCCCGAGGTCTCAGGAGCCTCAGGTGAAAGGTGGGTAGGGCAGATCAAAGGCTCACTCAGGGGATGATTATTATTTTTACATTTGGTTAAAAATTGACAAACTAATTGCTGAGTCCATTGTCAGAAAACTGGCAACCCATTAGGGATGATTGTAAGCAATTTTCTCTATTATTCTTAATGAGATGGACACTGGCTCCTGTTCTGTATTTATTGCTCAGAGAGAAATGAAGGTTTTGTCTCTCTCACTCAGAGCCAGAGAATGATGCATCAGGCCGGCTCTGGGCAGCTCCACAGGATGCAGGGCTTTCCTCTCCTTCCTGACCTGAGCCCAGAAGACAGATGATTTGTTTGTCTGACTGCCCGAGTGAGTCCCTTGCTGCCTCTTCATTTTCCACCTTTTCTCCCTTCCAAACACCCTTCTTCCTCCTGGCCAGCTCTCAAGATATCATTAATCTAAAAAACAAGAAAACAAACTTGAATAGGAAAACAAAACCAAAATTCTTTGGGAAGTGAAACTTTACTGTCAAGCTAAAGCTTCCTGGAGTTTAGGTTTTTGGTGGGGTTTAGGGAGACCAAAATATTCTTTAAAAACCATTTAGAGTATTTCCCACTGTGAAATATCAGAGGAAGTGCTTGTGCATCAGTGGAGTGTCCAGAGTGTTGAGTATGAAAGAGAAAGTGCCTGCAATCCCTTCACACTGGGGTGTTACACCCTGGCCTAGTCTTCCAGAGCTAGCCTGGAAAGAGTGGATAGTCATGAGTCCCGCTCGAAGGCAGGGTTTCCCACACCAAGTCACACCCCTAGGTCCCCATCTCATTTCCCACATCAAGTCAGGCCCCTGGGTCCCCGTCAGGCCTGGACATTGTGTTTGCTCTGCACGGCGATGTGTGTGCTCGGTGATGGCTTCCCCTCACACTTCATTCCCCCATGGCCCTCTATGACTGGGATGCATGTTTTAGCAACAAAATGAGATCTGGTTTATCTGGCAGATGTGCAGATCAGAAAGTACATTTTCGTGGGGCTCTCTCCCTCATTTGAAACCCATTTCTGTGTCAACTTCCCACTGTTTGTTACATCAGGAAGATCAGAGGAAATGAGAAAACAAAATGGCGGCCTAATCAGTTTACATGAGCAGTTTTCATCATTCTGGTGTACTCTTGGATGAATCCTTGGTAATTTCTTCTATTAAATAAAATGCCCAACTTTGCTTGTTTAGTTTTGCTGGTGATTGACACCCATAGCTATAAAGCATGTGGCAGGCTTTAGTTATGCCCCAGAAGATCATCAGCTTTGAGTGTTGGCCTGCTGTTCCACTGTCGGTCTTTGAGACATGGAAAATGGTCATCATAATTCCTCCCAGGAAGGCCTTGGCGACCGTACTGGTTTCTGATTTCTGCTCTAACAAATGATCACAACCTTAGGGGCTTGGAAACCCCACAAATTTATTACCTTACCGTTTTGGAGGTCTGAAGTCCAAAACGGGTCTCACCGAGTTAAAATCAAGGTCTCAGCAGAGCTGCGTTGCCTGGAGGCTCTAGAGGAGAATCTGTTTCCCTGCCTTTCCAGCTGCGGGAGGCCTCCCAAATTCCTTGGATGGAAACTCCTTCCATCTCCAAAAGCCAGTGGTCCCTTCACTCCTGCTTCTGCTTCCACCATCTCCTCTGAAGGGCCCCCCTGCCTCCTTAATCTTAGGGGGACCCCTATGATTGCAGTGGACCCACCAGATAATCTGGTGATAATCTTCCTATCCAAGGTCCTTGACTTGATCACATCTGCAAAGTACCTTTCACCATAGAAGAGAGCATATTCAGATTCCATGGATAAAGATGTGGATATATGTATTTTTTTGGCCGGGGGTGGGTGGGGAGCTTTATTGTGCCTCTCCCAGGAACAAAGGGCAAAAACCAGCCAATCAGTTTTTTTTTTTTTTTTTTTCAGCCAGTCAGTTCTTATAAATAAGCAATAACCAATACTTTTTTGGACTCCTCTCCCCTTTTTTTTTAAAACCATTACTTCCGGTCCCATATGGTATGACTTGCAAATGGCAGCCCACTCATTGAATTCCTGTTCCACTGTACCCTGTGATTTATTTCGTGTGTATGAAAGTATAGTCTTTTCGTAGGATGAAAAATTTACTTTCTGATTTCCTTTCAAAGGTCAAGTGGCAAAGAGAACTACTTTTAAATGCAAGGTACCCACATGGAGCAATTAAGGAGAGCTATAAAGTGGTATGGATTTTCAGATGTGGCAAGGGCCAGACACAAATGGAGGACAATTGACTAAGATATTAGCTGATTTAGGAAAATCCACATCCTACCTGTGGGAGAACCCTTACGTGCATGTATATTTATTGTGATTCATTAAAAAAACTCTTCTAAACTGTCCTATCCTTCAATTTGCAATTTGCTTCTCTTTGCAGCCAGACGTAAACAGCGAGAGCCAACCTCTGTGGTGAATTCTTGTCCCCGGCTTCTCTTTGCTATCCTTGGGCGCTGCTCGTGACTTAGAGCCTCCTTTCCGGGATGTATTGAAATTCTATATTACGTTAAAGGATGCTCTGTGATATTTGATCTCTCCCAGAACAAACTGGCCTGATGTGGTCACAATGTCCCTCTTCAGAATAACCTAAGACGCTCTTCTCTTAAGGTCACTCGTGATTGTAGGCCATCCCCCTGGAGATTTGGCTCTTGGCTATGAGCCTGACCTTTGGGGTATTTCTAGATTTCCACGCCAGTCTGCTCTCCCTGTGGTCTTGGCCCGAGGGAACTTTCTCTTCAGTCCTGGTTTGTCTGGAGAGCCCGGCCTGATGAAGCCCAGTCGCTGCCCTCCCCTTGCCAGGGCCCAGAAACAGGGGGGGTCTCTTTGGCTCCCCACCCAGGGGGTGGTGGTGGCTGAGTGATAGCCCAGTGGGTGGCCAGAAGAGCTCAAAGACCCTCTCTAAGCTTCATGCCTACACCTTGAGGCACAACCATCACCCCTCTGCACCCCTTGCTGTCGCCTCCCGTGGCTCAGTCAAGCAATACAGGGAAACCATGAAATACAACCTGTCGGGCCTGGCACCTGTTCAGGCCCTGTGGCCTACGTGGAGACAGCCTGCCCATGCTGGCATCTGGGCCCTGGCCTGGCAAGTCCAGAGCATCACCCATCCTCACTGTGGCCCGGACAGGACCCGGTGACAGGTAGCCACAGAATGCTGACCGAGAGAGGCAGAGAACAATGGCAGAGAACAATGGCTTAGGGGAAGCAGGAGGCCAGGCTGGGAGCAGCTGTGTGGGTCAGAAGGGAGGAAAAATCAGGAAGTGCTAGTGCCCATGATTTCTTTTCCTTTGTTTCCTTCTCTCTCTCTCTCTCTCTCTCTCTCTCTCTATTTATTTTTGGCTCATTTTGGTCAGGTTCTTCTCTACGAGCGAGGAGAGCTCTCCAGGCTGTCAAATCTTCTGATTTAGTGCATTTTTCTGCTTTAATGAATCGTTCCATGCTACCGTCTGAGGAGCCTTTTGAAAGCCTGGCTTTGGGGTAAGAAGTCAGCAAAGAGCACCGGCAGGGACCTAGTGGGGTCTGTGGTTTGGGCTGGTCCTCACCGCTGTGTGCTGGCCAGAGAGCGCCTTGCGCTGCCTTTGGCTTTGTAGAAAACCAAGGCAACGTGCTAATTGGTAAACATAAGGTATTATTATTATTTTTTTGTTATTTTGTAGCTTCGTCGTGTTGGAGAATTCCCCAATAGGAGAATCTTCTACGTGAAAATTGAAAATTGCTTTGAATTTTACTCAGTGGTTCTCAAAATGTAGTGCGCTTGGAATTACCTAAGGCACTGGGTAAAATGCAAACTTCTAGGTCCTCGGCCCTGGGTTGGGCCCCCAAATTTGCATGTTAACGACCTCCCAGGTTATTGGGATGCAGGTGGTGGGCTCCCAGCTCACAGAAAATGAGATCCTACGCTTGGCCTTAGCTCATCACGGTGTGATGAGCTCTCACTCAATCCCTCCTTACACGTTTTCACATGATATAATTTTCTCAAGCCAGCAGCCGTGTTTTCGTGCATTCAGGAAGGGGCTCCTGATAGTGCAGTGTACCACCTGCATTATTTTCAGAGCTTTGGGTCTCAGGTTTATTCCCGGTACAAAGATTGAAGGATGATGTGAAATCAAATACATTTGTCTGGGAGTTGAATGTCTGTCAGGCCCAGGCATTGATTCCTGGAGCTTGAGTTCTCAGTAAATGTCTTTCCAGGGAGAATTCCAATCAGGATTCTAAAGGTTATATGCAATAGGCCTGATTTCTGAGCTTTCTCTGGGGAGACTGCTTAATTTATAAGCAAAAGGGGGAGAAAATCCGCTCACCACCGACGCTTATTTTATAATCAGCACACAGTTCCTATTTTAGGATAAAATGCTATGTTGATTAGTGGTGTGAACTAGGCTGAGTCAGAAAATGTCTCCACGCAGAGGATCTTTAAGGATGAAATATTTGCACTTTCGAGGATGAAAAGAGAACAAAATGAAATCTCTGCTGAACTGTGAGGAGCTGGGCCCAGGAGCGGAGCGGGAGGTCTGCGGGCGCTCTTGCGGAGGCCCATCGCTCGGGGGCAGCATTGCACTTCGTTGGAAAATGCTCTCTGCGGCGGGCTGCCCTTTAAAGGAAAACACATCCCAAAGTGAGCAAAACTAAAAAACCAGAACATTAGCAAGAACCAGAAAACCAACAACACAGAGCCCAAACTGTCTTTGTTGCACTGTGCCATCGTTGCTTGTCTTGGTGCACAGAGTTTCATATTGTAGTATTAAGACTCTCCAGGGCACACTTTCTCGGTCCATTAATACACACTCAGGGGTGGTGGATGATGCAGTGAGATTATTTTTTCCTTTCTCCCACTTTGTCTGGCTCTCCCATCTCATCTCACTGTTCTTGTCTTGCTGCCAAGGAGCTACTCTCCTATCTACTTCCCTCCAGGAAGAGACGGACTGGCGGCTGGCCGTACCTTGGAAATGTTGGTCATTTGGGGAGGCCTGGTGGACGTGTGTAGAGCTGGCTGGAAAGCTCCCCGCCTTCTTCCCGGTGTGAAACCAGGCTCACAATCTGTGTGATTCTGGGATAGTCCTGGGGATCGTAGTTACTTTTATGTACCTGTACAGACACACTTTTACGGGAGTCAAACCATCATTTTATGGAGAGTGATGCAAAGTAGGGAGATGCTAAGCTTTTGCATCTTCAAAATGGACTCATACTGATAAGAAGTGGGTGGGTGGGCTAAAAACAGACCCAGTCGTTGGCTTTAGGAATGTGAATTCCACCGGTGCAGGAATTTTTGTCTGTCTGGTCACGGAGGTATCCCAACCTCTTAGAACAGTGCACGGTGGAGAAGGCACTCAATAAATGTGTTGAGTGAATGAATGAATTTAAACACAGGTGTGATGATAGCACCCCCCCCCCCCATCTTGCTTTTGCTTTCAAGCAACGGTTCTCTGATTTTTGGGGGGACTGAAGCAAGGTAGGGCACCTGACAAGTCCTCGTCTCAGTCTTTGTGTCATTTCTGGGCTCTTGGGATTACAACGGTTGATGGTTTCTGGAGGGGAAGTTCTCAAATTCAGCCTTCAAGATCAACTATAAACCCCCAATATGTTTGTTTCTCTGAAACTTGCACATAAAGTTGCAAATAATTACAGTGTTAATTCCACCATATTTTTTTTGGGTGGGGGGATAAGCATAAAGTCTAGGTTTGAAAAGAACTTCCTATTAATGCCCTTATTTCTATAAGGAATTCTTTCTATTTTGCTTCCTCCTCTCTTTTCTTCTCTTGGAAGAAACAGGCAGGTTGGGAAAGTTGACTTTGAACAGCAGCAGAAGTATGCACAGGGCAGGGAATAACAGGCAGCATGAAGATTAATTACCCTCATTGGAATCTAGCTTGACTGGGCAAGGTGAGACAGTTCAATTATTTAATCATGTTGGCGCTCCTGGCTTCTGAGGCCTTGAGTGCTGGGATAGTCCTCCCTTCCCACTTAATCTATATGAGGAATCGGTCCTCAACTCACTGTTCCCAGTTGAACCCTGAGGCAGAGGGAGAGGAGCAATCGATTTGGGAAGGAGATGGTCCCTTCTCTGCCTCCTCCTAGGCCGCTTCTGCAGCAGGTTCTCATGCTTATGCTGGACACTTGCTGCCTGCCTGGTCCCCTCTGCGCTTTTCCCTTCCAACACAGCTTTTTAAGATTTTCATTTGGCTGGACGTGGCTACCCACTGGACCATACACCAGAGTCGGCCATCAGACCAGAACGTGCCAGAGCAGTGCAGCGCAGTAGAACTTGCTGTAATCAGAGGTGTTCTGGGTCTGTCCCATCCCATGTGGCAGGCACTGACCCGGTGCGGCTGCTAGCACTTGAGTTGTGGGGGGTGCAATTAAATAACTGAATTTTTAATTTAATTTAGAGTTACACGGTTACCTATAGTGAGTGGGTACTGTTGGGCAGTGAAAAACTAGGCTGTACCCATAATGCCAAGGGAGATGCTTCTTTTTCATTAATGACTTTTTCCTTCCTTCCTTCCTTCCTTCCTTCCTTCCTTCCTTCCTTCCTTCCTTCCTTCCTTCCTTCCTTCCTTCCTTCCTTCCTTTCCTCTGATGGAGCTTGATCATTGCACTATCATATAGAGAGGTTGGTCTGTACCAGAGTCCTGCTGTTATTCATGTAGGTTTTCTTCTTTTTCCCCCTTAATCTCATCTCGCCATGCCCTCTTGTTTCTCACCATGCTCCTTGGCTGCCTTTGAGTTGGTCCTGTCACTCCTCATTAGCATCTGAGGAGGGACTGGAGAATGGAATTTTACACATTTTGCCCCGGTTCCTTGTTTCCTGGGGGTGGTGAAAGGTCTTAATCACAATGCAAACTGCATTCCCTCAAAACAAACTGAGTTAGGTGGGCTGGCTTTCTCCAGACACTTGAGTATTGTTAGGTCCTTGAACACTGCCACAAGGGTGTCACCTACTTAGTGTCACAGAGCGTGGCACTCAAATACCATTTGGCATAGTTCAGAGACCCGTGGACGGTTTGTCTATCAAAATGAGCCCTTTAAAAAAATGACCTTATGAGCGAGGTATCAATGGTCCCAAGCAGATGCGCTCAGAAAGGTATAGGACATGAAGTGTCACAGTATGTAACAATGAAAGACAATGACTAAGCTAACCCCCCAGGCACCAACGTTGAATGATGGAGTAATAATGAATGACTTCCAATCTTCTCTCTTCTCCAACATCCATCCTGCCCCCAAGCTGATCAACTCAATAGCCTCCTGCTGCCTCTGCCACACTGACACTCCGGCCTGTGTACCTCATATCCTAGTTGCTAAAATTATACAAATTAGAAGAAAAACCCGAGTCTGTGAAATCACTCCCTTGGTTTCTGCAGTTTACACTGGCTAGTTAATTTGAGACTTCACGTTGGTCTCTCAGAGTGACAGAAACAGTAGCCAGTCTGCTGTTGTACAAGCAAGCGCACACAGCCTCATTGCTAACACCCTTGAAAAATGTCCCCAGAAATGCAGCTCACGGAGAGAGTTCTTTAAATTAAGCTAGATTTGTAAAGAGCCCATTTACTGCCTGACTTAGAGTTAAATCCTGTGGCAGAATGGAATTTGAGGCTAGCTGCCAGTGAACAGAAAACAGCTTGGGTACCAAACCATGAGCCTGGGAGTGGCAGGGAGAGGAGTGATGCTAGAACAGAAGGCAGCCCGAAGTCTGAGAGGAAAGAAAATACAAAACAGAAGGAAGTGTCTAGAGGCCAAGTACAGATAGGTTGTCCAAGAAAAGTTGAGATGCAGAGAATGAACACGGAGAGAGAGAGAAAAAGGAATAAGAAAGGAGAGTTCATGGAAGAAAAGATGGAGGGAGAGGAAGAAAAGGAGAAATCATCTGTGGACAGAGAAGCTATTTTCTTGCTTTAGATCATTAAAGAGACGTAGCTGGAGTTCAGGTTGTCTCAATAGGCAAACAGATGGTACTGAGTGGGCAAAACTGCTTCCCCACCTAGGTGTCAAGTTCTGAGTTTATGAGTGCAAATAAGCAAGCCATCAAACAATCAAACAAACCCTATCCTTATATTCTGCTCTCTCTAGGTAATAGCTGCTTTTAATAGAAAGAATTTTTTCCCCTCCCCTGGATATTCTAATACGGTTGATTTCGAATCTCTTGGAGAGGAATTTAAACAGTGATGAGAAACTGGATTTTCCTATAGCCAGCCTATTTCTCGTGGCCTCCCGCCCAAAAGTTGTCCCTCCTTATTTTCCCCACAAATGAAGACACCAGAAAAAAAAAAAAAAAAGATACCATGACTGATTGATACCCACCTGCAAAATGTTAACTTGTTTTGTATCTTGGGACTCCTACTTGGGGAGGGGGTGCTCTAGAACTGCCTGGGGAGCTTATTATGAATATAGTTGCCTGGACCCCACCCATGGAGTCTCAAGGGAGGCCAATGTCCCTACAGAGAAACTCAGGCTGGGGAATGTTGAAAAAACAGGATCAAGCTGTAAAATGTGAAAATTTTAGAGCTGAGAGGATGAAGCCATCTCCCTTGATGCTGGTTAAATCTCCCCAAAAGGCAGTCTCATGGAATGACATCTGTATACTTGATTGAAAATTAAGGATCAAGGGAAGAGAAGATGGCTTATTTTTCCCCCATCATCATTCTTGGCTAGCAGAGTCCTCTTTTTCTTTCCACGTAGTTACTGAAGAAAGAGCAAATTCCCAACTATGAACACAAATTTTGGGGTGGTCCAGATGGGAGTATATCTGGGCTCGTGGATCTCTGTGGAATCTGGCTTGTAGTTCCACTGATCCTCTTAGCCAGGATACGTTCCGGGTCCCCAAAGTCCCCCTTGTCAGCCTCTGTCACATTCCCTGTCTCTGGAGGGCCAGCCTCTGCCCTGAGCCACTGTATGAGGGGGAGCTGTAATGTGAAAGTCAGGCAAACGCGGTCTCCCTCCCGCTCAGCTGCTTACTCTGTGACAGTGGGAAAGTGGCTCTCCGAACTTCAGTGGCCTCTGTTGTTAAAATGGGTATAAGCGTTATTCCTCACTGAGTTGTAATTCTTAAAAGAATTAGCCTGAAAGTGTTTGGCAGGGTAAGTGTTCAGTAGCCATGACCACCTCTTGGGCATTTCTCTTCTCTTATCCAGCACACAGTCACCTGCCCTCCACAGGGCCCAAGTATTGAGTTCTTAGCAGTAAGCCTTACCTCCAACCCTGCCCCACATGACGTGGCTGTCCGTGTTGGTAAGCTTTGGTGGCCCTTAGGTCCTCTAGTTGGTTGTTGCTCTGGTCACGTTCTCTGACAAGACCTGAAAAACCACCAGGTGCTCCATCTACAAGCTGAGGTTGGCAGGTGGCAGGTCAGCCTGGCTGTCTCAGGACCTGCCGAGTTGCTCATCCTGCTAGACACAAGAACACCAGGAGTTCTCTGGATTGTTTGTTGTGAAGCACAGTTACATATTTGCCGAGTGGTATTTATACCCTAATTTCAAGGATCGACATGTAAAATTTTCAACAGCGCCTTGTCCTTGATCCCTCCTGGGCAATATACAAGATGGAGAGTCTAACATCCTTGTGGGAATTCAAACATGTCATACTCGGTGACAGGCAATCATGATTCTAATGAGGGCAGAAGAATTTAATTCAATAAAAAACCTATTAGAATTGACAGTAGAAATGTAAACGGGTCCCTGGTGAATAATTGTGCTGGGCCTTCTCTGCTGCTGTATTTGTTGACATAGACCATAACCAAACGCGGAAGGCAGATGCTCAAGCCTGTTCCAACAGGATCAGATGCCTCCCCGTTAACCAGTGACGGGGCGTATCATACCATTTGCGTTGAAACCATGGACCTAGTTGCTGGGGGCGGTCTCATAAAAATTGGCATCGGTATGGGAGGACTGGAGGTATTGTTGGGAGTTGTTATTATTATTATTATTTTGTCATTTTCAAGATAAAAAATAAAAGGAGTCTTCAGTTAGCTGCTTTGGTTTTTCCCTGAGACTCAGCATATCATGCCAAATAATCAATCATATGAATGTCTAGAGATTTTTCCTTCTGTTTTAGCAACCAGATTTTAAAGACTTCTCATTCAGTTAGTTTATAAGCTATTGCCGGTTACGGCCAACTTAAATATCATCCAACAATACCCTGCTCCATTTTTAACAGATACAATTAATAATAAGAATTAATTAGCATTAATTTCTCTAGGACTCTGAGACATAGCTATGTCACTGTACCAATCATTCCTTGTAAAAACCGTGTTTTTTTTTTTTTCCTTCACTGTTGTTTGCTAGTGCTTCAGAGTAGAGATACTAGGATGTTTGATCACTTTCTTAAAAAAAGACAGAGAAGGAAAAAAAGAGGCCCAGGGGAGAGATCCTTTCCTTTCCTCCAAGTTAGGATACGGTGAAAGTGCCAGCTATAAAGTAGGACGAGAGCTTCTCATCAGGCTGTGCTGGCGCCTGACCTTAGACTTTCCAGCCTCCAAAACTGTGGGAAATAGATTTCAGTTGTTTGTAAGCAATATATTCATTAATTCATTATAACCTCAGGGATAAATTTACTCTCAATACTTGAAGGTTCCCTCCATCTTTCTATTTTTAAAAGCTGGCTTCAAAATTGACCAGATCATTCTTCATCTTCAGTTTTTTGGGTGGAGGTTTATCTTATTTATTTTCTTTAAAGATTTTATTTATTTGAGATGGAGAGAAAGAGCGAGCACACTAGCAGAGGCAGAGGGAGAAGGGACACAGGGCTCGATCCCAGGACTCCGGGATCATGACCTGAGTCAAAGGTAGATGCTTAACCAACCAAGCCAGCCAGGCCTCCTGGATGGAGATTTATATAAAAGAAGCAAGAGGCTGAGGGCCCCAGATAAGTGGTTCCTCAGGTGTGGGCTTTGCACCTCCAGGAGGAGGGAGGTTAATCACACTGTTGCAATGCATCCAGAAGGCTGTATTCTCACTCAGTATCTTCTCTTGTGGGATCAATAGTATTTTTACACACACACGTCGCGAAACCATAGGGTTAAATATAATTCACATTTAGGGTCGACTTTTGAGATTATAGGTTTTCTTAATTGACAGGTACAAAAAGGGCATCTTGGGCCGCGTAGGGTGTTCTGTGACTCTCTATTGCAAAAGAAACTGCTCTCGTATTTTTAAATATTGGGAACTCCTGCCCTTAGCTAAAGTCGGATGACCAAGTAAGTGTTTGGAGACCAACCCTGGCCTTATACCATGAAAAATACTGGCTGTGATGCTGCTGTCCTTGGTTCAGTTTCTATACTGAAAGGAAAGATCAGTGGTCACAGGGCCAAGGTGAGCGATGACGCTCCTCAGCGGGCAGGGGCCTCACAAGGGCCCCCTGTGTGAGATTTTGGTGAATTTGTGGGCACTTGTTCTGCTCAATGCAAGAGGACAGAACTAAGTAAGTACTTACGATGGTTTTGTAGTGACTGAGAACCATTAGCCATTTCTTGGGATTGCTTGCCTCGGTTTTACTCATTGATCCATTGCTGTTTTCTTGCCCCTGACTGCCTCTGCCTCCACAAATTGAAGTTCAAGACCTTATGCAGAGAATTCCATGTTGCTTCCCCAAAGCTGTTCTGAAGGAAGAAGGGATGAGCTCCTATTTCCCAAGTGCTACATGCTGGGCTTAGCCCTTTAGCCCCTCTCAGATGGCGTGATCACAGAGAGGGATTTGGGGCTTGGACGGGGGGAGCAGCACCCTGATGGTTGCCACAACATAGATGGCACATCCAGGAACCAGTCTCGGGGTTGGAGATTTCTCAAACCCCTCCTTCCTTCCGTCCCCGCTTTATCTGTAACACACCAGTGCTTATTAACTACTTTGGATTTTTCGGTGCATTTATGTTTGTCATGGACACATGAGCTTCATTTTCCACTCAAGATTTCATTTACCTTCTCAAACAGGTGCCAATCCTTTGTCTTTGATTTTTTTTTTCCCCTGTAGCTAGGAACATCCAAATATAGGATCTGATATGTTCAGGTTTAGGCCTTGGAAATCTACTGATAAACAGACATATGTATTAGACAGTAAAGTTCTTTGCTTTGTGTTCCTAGTAAAGAGAGTGCTCCCGTGAGCAACAGAAACAAATTCCAAATGCAGACTCCTTGAACCCACCACGAACCCTTTGCTAAGGACACACATGTGTCTTAGTCTGATCGTCCCCAGGGACCCAAGTGTTGTCACGTGTTGGCCTGGGCTCCTTGTCCCTGTTTGGATGATCCCTTAGTCTTGGCGCCCCTCCGAATTGACGGTGTATGGAAACCCCACTGTCCAGCCTTGCTTGTTTGTCCTTTCCCCTTTGTTCTGTCTCCTGGTTCATCATTAATTCTGTCATTTTCCTACTGCTTGTCCACTTGGGGCCGTGAGCGGTAACAGACAGCTCAGAATTCTGACCTTTTCTGCTTCTCACGTTCTTTTGCAGAAGCACTTAGTAAACAGCCGAGTTGAGAATTCCCATTGGCAAGAGAGTGCTGTTGCCTTCCTCTCCAGGCCTGCGGGCCTGTTTGCTGGCGCTGGAGCTGCTGGGGTCACAGGCTCCCCTCCCCAAGTCCTCCCCATCCCTGGCCCCCCCATTCCTGAGCTCCCTCTTCAACCCCCGCCCCTCCCCAGCCCCTGGCCCAGGAGCCCTGCTACCACACCAAGGGCCTAGTGCGGTCCTGAGTGTGCCGCACACCTGGGCTGCCCCTGTGTGTAGTGGTTTACTACAACCTCACCCTCTTAGCCACTTTGGAGAGGGTGAAACTTTTGTGCCTCCCTGGCCAAAATCCAATGTCTTCCAAAGAAAAGAAGTGCACCTAGGAGGAAAGGAGGGGTGTGGAGGTCAAAGTTGGCAACACCAACATCTTTCAGATCTCTTGGTGGGAGTCAGTGGAGCCTCTCAGGGCTGAGGGCTTCTCTCTTGAATAAACACTCATGCTCACGAGGGCACAGTTGCTGACTCTAGGCTCCCGGAAACCTCTGGCTTGGAAGTTCTACAGCCCCTCAGGATTTCCTTCTCCAAGCCTTCCAGAACACATGGTGTTTCCCTGCCTTGCGAGGGATCCATCAACCCTCTCTTTGGTGTGTTTTACAGTTTCTTTGTCCTGGTGGCTGGGAGAGATTAGACCTTCAGCCACCCCAGGATCATTCTAGTGGCTCAGGAAAGTGAAAGCTAGGAGCAAACTGGACGGTGCTCGCGTGTAACGGGGACCTGCTCCATCTGCTACAGCCACAGAGGTGAGGCTGGCTGGTGGCTGGGGGTGACGGAGGTGAGCACACAGATGAGCTCCTAGATGCCTTGTACTAATTAGCTGATCATAACTCTTTATTTTTTTTAGCCACATAAAGTGAATCCTGCCCTTAGTCTTGTGAACTCAAGACATCCACTCACCCTTTCTGAAGGCTACATGAAGATGCAGGTACACCTGCCAGGGTCGTCTCTTTCTTGGGGTGCTGCTCTGGTCTGGGATCCCCTTCATTGCTGCCCCTCTTGTCCATCTGCTCCTGCTGCTCTGGCTCTCTGTGCTCTGGTTTGCCCCAAAACACACATACATGTTCTTCTTTCATTCCCCAAGGCTGCTATTGGGATATAGTGGTGAACGGATGACAGGAAGTCATCGTGAAAGAATTACAACATGGGGAAGGAAAGCATAAGTGAGAGGTTAGCTATCGCCGCTCCAACAGCATCTCCTGCAGCCCTGGCCAGCAGTCGTCTTGCTGTTGAGGTTGATTCCCCCACCAAGCTATCTATTTCCCCAGCCCCAGGCTCCTCACTGGGGAAGAACAGGGAGACTTTCTTCGCAGCCAGGTAGTGTCTCCTTAGGCGTGCATCACACCACCTAAGGCCTTGATTTTAACACTGTTTGGTTTCTTATGATCTTAGTCTCTTTTTCCATAGCAGGCTTTGGGCATTTCCTTTGTAAATTAAAAAGGAAACCACAGTGTTTTCCCCAATTAAAAAAAAACTCCAGATCTTCCCCAAAGATAAATCTGTTATACCACCTGGAATGCAGAAATTGCCATCCATCGCTTTTCAAGTAGCATTTACCCCAGGATGAAGATGACAGGGCCCCTGCACACAACCTGAGCATAGTAGGAGAGCCAATGAGAGAACCAACTTTGCAGCAGAGTATTTTGAGTGATGTGACAAGAGGTGTGCGTGGGCTGCTATAGGACCACACAGAAGGAAGCATTTAATTCCACCCACTGGCCCCTGGAAGGCTTTGCAGACTCACTCGAGTTAGGAATTTTCCAGCAAGATAATGGGAAGACAGCATTCCAAGCAGCTAGAAGAGGATGTGAAAATTATAGAAGCATTCCGGTTGGGGGAACATTAGGTGTTGGCAGGACAGGACCATGGTATGGAAAGATGGGCAAGGACCACGCGGCATGCTCAGAGTTGATCGGTAACCTTATAGTGGCAGTGCCATGATCAGATCTGTGCTGTGGAGACGGCCATGTGTCAGCACAGAGGATGGACTGAGGAGGAGGGAGGCAGGAGCTCAGATGTGGAGTCAACTGTGCCTTCAGCTGCAGTGATGAAGGCTTGAGCTCCAGTAGGGCATGGTGATCAGACAAATGGCGAGCCAAGAGACTTCATCTCTAATGTGTGTGTTTGGGGTGGGGTTGGGGCTACCCAGCGGACTCCCTGCATCAGCCAGCTTGCCTAGAACAGTGTCTGTGTTCAGCACATAGAAGCCAACCAATCCATATTGGCTGAAAGAATGAAGGGTGCAGCTGAACATTGGTGTCCCAAGATGTCCACAGTGACTGTCATTTCATATAAATGTGGCTGAGGACCCTTCGCCATACTGACATGTGTAATATGAGTTTTGGAGTAAATGTAACACCTTTTCCTCCATCACTGTAAAGGAATAATTTGAGGGTGGTTTAATACACACGTTACCAAGGTGTGGATGGAACGTAGGGCAAGCTTAAGTGATAGCAAAGGGCCTAGTAGTTGTCATCCCTCTAAGCCTCTGGAGACGTGGGGAGGTAGTGTTCCCACAGCCTGAAAGGAGGAAGTTACGTGCGGTGGGCTGCCTTGACAGCACCTGTAACCTCTTGTGGAGGTTCGCAGTCAGCTGGAAGAAGCTGAGGGAATAAATACCTCGTCATTGCTCTCTTCTCTCCCTCAGTCTGTTAGCAGGCCTTCTTATTGGCTGAATTCCACCAGCAGTGGAAGGTCAAGGGAGCCCGTGGCCCGTCCCAGACAGAGGACAGAGTTTCCTTGCCATTTCCTACAGGTCTGCCTTCTTTTTAGTTCAAGGTCAGAATGCATGTGGAGGCAAAGAGATTAGACTCTGGCCTGCCCTAATCTTCTGCTTCAACTGCTGCCTCAAAGCTACCCAGGCTTCAAATAGACTTGAGGCAGTTATGTGTCCCTTCTTTGCGCAGCCGAGGCCACTTTCTGACCTTACATAACTGGGTGGTACGCGACCACCTCACTGACGGGCCCAGATCAGTGGCCAAAAGAGAGAGAGTCCATTCAGTTGGGTGCTTAATTCACACAGTAGCAAAAGCAGAAGTATCTCCTTATCTGAAATTTGGTTAGAAAACATAAAGTCTCTGACATAATTAAGGGCTTTAGAGAAAAATCTGTGCCATGGTTGAATAGAAACCCACAGTGTGGTCAGCTTGAAGGGCGAGGGAAGTGATATTCGCTGGATGTCTACTGTGTTCAGATTCTGGGTCGGCGCTTTGTGTAACTGGGGCTCTCCGGTAATTGAACTTGGGAGGTCCGCATCACTCGTTACCAGTTAGTCGTAGTTCTGGAAAAATGACTTTGATAAAACGTCCCATCTCTGTGCATTAACGTCTGTTAAACTAGAAAAAAAAATGTAGAACTTTGAAAAATTAAACTAATGTAAAACCTCTGTGGGGAATTGCTGCCACAGCTGGATGGCACGCGTCAACTATTAAATAACAACACTTCACGAGGCAGCCGAGCGTGGAGCATGGTGTCCCACTGACGCCACAGAGAAATCTTACTAGAATGCAGAAGCTCAGTAGGCATTTGACTAGGCTAATAATACTGCATGGATATGTGAACCTATAATTTAGCCTCAGGATTTCTGCCCTTTGTTATCCTTCTCCGTTTGGTTTTCCCATATACTTTCTGACAAGGGAAATAAGGTTGTCATAAACCTTCTACCTTGGTTGGTGGATTCATTGCAAGCTGCGCAGCTTTCACTACAAACCACCGTAGGAGACAAGGAGGATAAATGTTACAATAGAATTTTATGCCGTTGAGCTTGGCGACCTTTTAATTTGTGGTGAGTGTCTTGATGTTCATGTGCGCACCCCCTCTCCTGGGAATTTTGTTTCTCCAGGTGAAGCCAACCAAAGAGAGTCTAACTTTGATCACTTTTCTTCAATAAAATCACAATGATGGAGGTGAATGGAGTAATGTATCTCTTTATTTGATTTTCTTTTTTTTTATTTTAAAGATTTTATTTATTTATTCATGAGAGACACACAGAGAGAGAGGCAGAGACACAGGCAGAGGGAGAAGCAGGCTCCATGCAGGGAGCCCGACGTGGGACTCGATCCCAGGACCCCCGGATCATGGCCTGAGACAAAGGCAGATGCTCAACCACTATGCCCCCTGGGCGCCCCTTTGGTAGACTTCCTTGACCCATGAAGTTCCATTGCCCCAGTGAAGATGACAGCCTACCAGTGTTCAATGAGACAGGAGAATGCATCTCTTTAACACGATGCGATTAGAAGAAATATACTGGCCAGATGCTAACATTAAATTATGACCTTTCTGGCTTGGATTAAACGAAATTGAAATTGCATTGCAATCCATCAGGAGCTCTCCTTTTAAAAAATGTCACTTCTCTAGAAACTCTTTCTTTAACTGTGACTTTGGAAGCCCTAGTTAAGCAGTCAGGCACACATACAAAAAGAAAAAGTCCTTATTTTTGGAGACAATGTGTATTTGTTAACTCTTGCTCTTACCTGCTATGATACATACCCTAGGTCCTGATGAAATCACTCCCATCTCCCTCAGTGATTTCTGAAAACTTCCATGATGTGACTTAAGTGTTCTCACGAGCCTCGGCGGTCACTTACCCCTTGATATCTCCTGGGCACCATACTTCCCACTCCTGCTTCTTCAGGACATAGCTGTATCCACCACATGCTGCTACTTATGTCACATCTGGTTGATGTCCTGGGGCACTTTGTCATCAAAGCTTTACTGCATTTTCTGAGCCCTCGGTGTACTCAGCTACGCTGTTTTAGGCTAGGAAATAAGGATAATGTTACTCCCTATTAGCCAGGTAATAAGGCAGGATTGCTTATGCTACCAAAACTGAACATATTTAGGGCAGCCTGAGTGGCTCAGCGGTTTAGCCCCCCCTTCGGCCCAGGGCCTGATCCTGGAGTCCCGGGATCGAGTCCCACGTCGGGCTCCCTGCATGGAGCCTGCTTCTCCCTCTGCCTGTGTCTCTGCCTCTCTCTCTCTGTGTCTCTCATGAATAAATAAATAAAGTCTTAAAAAAAAGGAAAATGGAACATATTAAAAAAAATAAAAACAGCTCTTTTACTTTTAATTTGGAATCTATCTTTTCCCCCAAGGACTATGAATTTATAGGGATATCCAGTGACAGACCCTGTGTTCTTTCTTGCTGGCCACTCACCTTCCTCTCCTTTTCTGTGTCAGTTTACTCCACAAGATCACCCAGTCTCTCAGGTGGCAATAAGCCCTTGGCAATCCTGCCTCCCCAACCTTTTAAGACACACTCACATATGAGGCTTTAGCAGGGGATACCATTTGGATTTCCTCATTATAGGACTGAGGTTGAGTTGAAAATCACTGCTTTTAGACTCTCAAGCTCAGACCACGTAGACAGTGGGTTGAACTAAACTGGAGTGATGGCATCTGTTACCAGTGTTATGTGCCCCCTGCCCCTGCTGCCATTCCTTTGTTGATCCTAACGTCTCAGAACCTTAGAATGTGGCCATATTCAAGATGGGAGTCTTCGCAGAGGTAATTAAAGTAAAATGTGGTTCATCAATGTAGGCCCTAATCCATTCTGACTGGTACCCTTATAAGACAAGGAAATGTGTGCACAGACACACATGCACACACACACAGGGATAATGCTGTGAAGACACAGGGAGAATATGGCTGTCTACAAGCCATGGAGAGAAGCCTGAAACAGATCCTTTCCTCATGGCCCTTAGGAGGAACCAATACTGCTGATACTTTGAGCTCAGACTTCTAGCTTTCAGAACTGTGAGACAATGCATTTCTATTGTTGAAGACACCTGGTCTGTGGTCCTTGGTTATGGCAGCCCCAGCAGCCTTACAATATCCTAGGAACAGTTTACATCCTTGTGGTGCGGCAGGTCCTGAGAGGCTGAGTCTGCCTGCAGGGGTGGAAGCGACCACCCTGCGTGCTATGTGTGGTTTCTGAAAAGCCACAATGGTGGTAGATTGGAGAAGAGCCAGTGTCAAGGTGGGCCAGCCAGTGACAGGTGGTATTCTTGCAAGGAGGTGGAGCCCAGTGGTGCAAAGTCTGGACAAAGCAAGATGCTCAGACTCAGAAAGGCATACATCATTGTAGAGCATCTGTCAGAGCCCAGACTGAATGAAGAAATAATAATAGGGCTCTGGTTTTGAGGAGACTGAGGATGAGATAGAGAGCACAGGAGGACCAAGTGGCTGGAAACAGGAGGAATGCGGGCACCTGGTCATAGTGGAAGGCTCTAGTTACTAGAATCTGAAGTCAGATTGGGTCTACCAAGGTCATTTTCCATCCCAAATACATTTCTAAGCTGAATGTCCCTAAAGAAGCCCTGACTAGGAATAGATGGGGTCCTAGTGTCCAAAGCAAGCCTCAACCTATAAGAAATAATGTCAAATGGCTTTAGCAATGAGTGGTAGTGGCCCAGGGAGGCAGGGAGGTCATTACGCTGACAATACAATTCTGCTGAACGAACAAGAGGATACATCTTCCATAGGAGCCATTTGCTTGGTACGCTTATTAATTTCCAATGTGCCATTCTGGGATCTTTCCCAGAAATGTCATCCATGACTCCTGGGAAGAATTTTTCCAAGCAGGTGTCACTGCTTTGCTGCTCATAGAGGGAACTTCCGAAAGCAACAGGAGTTGCCTTTCGTGTACCAGATATCCCAGGCAGAAGCAAAAATGCCCAACATAGTTGAGATTGTAGAAAATGTAACTAGGGTTTTAGCTTAGTTTGGCCTGTAAATGGAAGATAATTTAAGCCCATTGCTCCACTGGGTCGTGAAAATAATCTGAGCTACTAGCAGAGGACATGGCCTCAGATTTGTTGGGCTTAATACTCTAGAACAGCACTTTTCAAACATTTTGCAGCTATAGAATCCCTTATTAAAATGAATTCTTGAGAGGAACTTGAAATATGACAGTGGTGGGGGGGGGACCAGATTTAATTGGAGCTGGAGCATGAGGCCCACATCCTATTCAGTCTCAACCCCCACTTAGAATTTTTGGTGGAATAGAGTTTGAATGCCACACAGAGCATGTATGTCCCTCAAAAAAGAGTAGCCCATTCATTAATTAACTGGCCAAGTTAATATATTATGGATATTGAAAAGTCTAGGAAATATTTAGATTTTTAAACCATGAGACATGTCCCAATTATTTGCTGTTTTTGAACAAACCATCCCAATGCTTAATGGCTTGAAATGGCAACACTCATTTAATTTGTTTGCAAATTGCCATTTGGTGGGTTTGCCGGGGTAGCTCTGTTCTACTGGCCTCAGGTTGGGGTGGCTCAACAGGGGCTGGAGCTTTTACCTTCAAGATGGTTCACTTATATGGTTGGCTAGTTGGTGCAACCGTCAGCTGAGAGCTGTTGGAGCCTTGACTCATTTCCTCTTTGGGCTTCTTATACTTCTCCAGCATGGTAACTGGGTTCCAAGAATTATTGTTCCAGGACAGGCAGTGGAAGCATCTTATAAGAACTAGGCTTGGAAACTGGCACGGTGCCATTTTTACTTTATTCAATTGGCCAAAGTAGTTACAGAGCCTACCCACATGCAAGGGGACTGTACTTCTTCATAGCAAGAGTGTCAAAAAATTGGTGGCCATCTTTATGCCACCTAATGGTCTTTTCTCTTTTTCCCTTTCTCTTTTTAATATCAATATCCTCTTCCTCCTCAATAATGACAAATATGTATGGAATTATTACCGCTTACCAGACACTGTTCAGTGTTCAGCAGCACCTAAGGGAGAAGATATAATCACATATTGGCAAGAGAAGCTTTACTTCCTGTACGATCCATTGTTGAAAGAGGAGGAAAGACAAAATCAATGCCTCAAATGTGAAGGGTCAAGAGCAAAAATTTCAAGAGACAGGGGGATCCCTGGGTGGCTCAGTGGTTGAGCGTCTGCCTTCAGCTCAGGGAGTGATCTGGGTCCCGGGATCGAGTCCTGCATCGGGCTTCCCACAGGGAGTCTGCTTCTCCCTCTGCCTGTGTCTCTGCATCTCTCATAAATAAATAAAATCTTAAAGGAAAAAAGAGTCCATTATTGAAGAGAAAGAATCAATACAATTCCTTACATTTAACAAATAACTAAATATTGCCTGTTTGCATGTGCTGGACGCTGGAGGGAAAAACAAGATCAGTAAGACTCAGGCCTTACCTTCAGTGAGTTTAGAGTCCATGGCTATTATGCAAGACAGGACTCGGCCCGTTTTATTGTAGGTCTATAAGCAGTGTATCAGGAAAGCATGCTGAAGAGGAGATGGGTTTTGGCTGGAGGGGGATGGAGACGGATTCATGGGGGGAGGCGGCAGCTAAAGGAGTCTCAAACGAGCGCTGAGAATGAAGAATATTCCAAGGCAGAGGGATCTGGTGAGCAGATGCTCAGAGGTTGGAAAATAGGGGGTTTGTTTAGAAACCAGTGCTTCAGGTGTTTTGGCAGGAGTTTTTACACACATGAAGGAGAATTAAGGATAATAATGTCGGAAAGCTGGGTTGGGGCCTTTGTCAGGAAGGTCCCAGGATTATTTAAAAACCTTGAAAGCTCTGGTTTGGAATATTTAACATTTTCATATTTTATTTGAGAATAAAAATGTGTTCTGAGCTCACAGAGATGCAGAGTTCCGGAATGCTGTCTATAGCTGCCAAGAAAGGAAATATCGCCTCGCAGAAGAGACTAGCTGGAGATGTGGGGCAGTTCTTTCTGCGTCTTTGTCCAGCGCCGGTGTGGCTGAAGGCTCTTGGAGATATTCCATTTCCTGCTGAAAACTTTGAGTGAGGATTATCGCCTTTTCCTACGCTTTTCTCTTAGAATCTCAAAGGCCTGCCTGCTGGTGTGGAAAAGGCTTCCAGAATAGCTCTTGCTCACTTTGGGTGAGATGCTTATGGTCGGCTAGAGAAAAGTAAGCAGCATATGGACCCGAGGATCTATAGAAGTGGCTGCTGTTCCTGGGTCTGCTGCCAGTTGACAGCAGGCTCTTGGAGAAGAACAAAGAAGCAGATTTATGTGCTGGGGGTGCCATAGGAAAGTATTTTTCAAATTAGAGGTCAGGGTAGCTGGGGGTCCTTTGCGGTCTAGGGGCCGAGAGGAGAAGAAGAGTGTCAGTGATTATTTTGAGTTAGAAGACGCTGCCATAACCAGAATCGCTGCCACAGGGAACATAAGAAATCACTTCAAAGGGAAATAAGAAGGTTGGCATCAGGTGGTTAGTAGGTAATAGCAAGGCCTGCAAACATTTTGAAGGGAAAGATAAAATGCTTCGGGAGCTGTAAAGACATAGGAACGAAGGAAAAAAGGAAACAGTCCTTTAAAACTTTATTTCGATATTCCTAAATTTGGTTAGAAAAATTGAGGAAGGTCTTTAGGAATGAGGTAGGAAAAATCCTGGTCGTCAGATTATCAATGCATCTTTTATTTTGATTACATTCTTGGCCCGTATGCTTGTGAGGAAACAAAACTATAAATTAAAATAATGTAAACCCCACTTTCTGGCATTTTGTGTACAAAGAGAGAGGTCATTTCATTTTGCCAGGGGAACTTCCCCCCCACTCGGGACATCCCTCTGTCCCACAAAAAGGAACCCCCATTAAGTCACCCTGTGAGGGTGGAGTAGTCACTGCAGGGTCACACCATAGAATTTGTTATGTGCGTGTTGCTCTTCCCTCTCCCCAGAGTCGTGACCTATTTGAGGCCTGTGTCGCGAGTTTACACAGAGGGCTCATCAAAATGTGTAGTTATCTGGTTTATTTTCCTTTCCTTTCCTACTCTCTATTTCTCTGCTTCCCTCCCCTCAAACTAGGATGGAAGTTTCCTAAGAGCAGGGACGTTGCTTGTGTCGCCCATTGTCTGAATATCAAGTATGTAGCGCAGTGACTGGGCAGGCCCCCCCTCTGCAGAGAGGGGTTTAATGGGTCAATGGGACCTGCCTTCACCCAGAGATAATTTTTCCACAACTTTTGGAAGAAACACTTTCCAGCTTGCAAGTCATGTGGTGTAACTTCCTAGAAATTGTGTCTCGGTTTTGAAACATACACAACGAGGCCCAAGAATGCGGAGGAAGGGGAGTTGAGTTGTGAATGGCAATAGAGCCATAAACGTACGGGAAGAAATGGTAGTTGGACATCAGGGTGAATGAGAGGTATCATCTTTGTGAGGGTGACAGGTCCGAGGGGAGGGGACAAACGAATTGGAAGCACTCTACTTTTGCATGATGTTGTTCAGAGTTCTCAGAAGGAAAACAGATCAGCACTGAAGAACAGGCTGCCCAGAGTCAGGAGAGCCTGTTGGTGGAACTAGATTCAGGGTTTCCCCCACCGATTATGAGGTATGCGAGGGACCGCCATTCTGTCCTAGTATATGGCACCCTTGTGTCTACAAGACGCACAGCGAGAGTTTGAAGGAATCGCTTCATGGAGGATGGGAGGATATTCCTGCTGTCTGTGTGATGGGACAGTTAGTGGTTCCCAAGGTAGAGTGCCAGAGAGGTGAATAACTAAAGGTTTAAAGGAAATTCCTAGCTTTCAGACTGTCTGAGTTGAATTCAAACAGGTGAGTAGTCGCCCTAAAAATATGAACCCTTTTATTTTCCACTTTTCTTTTAATTTTAAAAAATATATCCACAGAGCTGAGTGTCTGGAGGCACGCTTGGAGACTTGGTTTGCTGTCATTGGAGGCCATTTCCTTTACAAACACAAAATTCCCAGGGAAGTTATATGTCTGTCATCTTTCTCTGCCGAAAGCTGTCAGTTTCTTTGGGATTAAGAAGCCAGGGTTGGCTTGGTGTTACTTGCACTGGGTAGAACAATCATTTCTCCAGGTTCCGTGGTGTGACTGGGCCTTGTGTAAGAAGCAGAGGGAAACTCTGTGTCTTTGCTGGTTGTGCAAAGGCCACACCTCTGCTAAGAGCCCACTTGCAAAAGCCATTGTAAGCACAAATAGACTGTGGTGCCACAGTAATCCTGTAAATTCAAGGGTACGGAATTAGGGGAAGTGGGGGAGGGGTGTCTTTTGGTTCAGCCAAACACATACCCAGCAAATGTGTGTGAAGATGGTTTTTTTTTTTTTTTTTTTTTCCTTACCACTAATAGCCTAGACGGATCCTTAGCAGGACCACGGGAATAGCTAATTTATGTGAGGAAATTTAGTACAGTGGTGGCATGCTCACAAGTTGGACTTTTATTTTTAAAAGTTGCGTGGCATTTTAACTTATTAACAGAACAGTTTCAGTCAAGATGAGGTCTTTTGAATTACTGATGATTTGCATGGTTCCTTTTTGCCACGTCCTCATATGAAATATGGTAGGGCATTCTCTGTTCCACATTTTAATTAATCTTTCAACTCTATTTATCTATGAGAGAGCAGAGATTTTCAATTGCTTTAAATAGAAGACAACATTAAAACCCAGAGCAGGCCAGAAAAGTCTAAGCTAAGTGAGTGTTTCACTTTGAATGAGGTTGTTTAGGATTTTAAAGTCCTATAACTTGTGATCTTCAAATGTCTTTTGAAGATGAATTGTGGGCATGACAGTATAATAGGGTCAGTCCTCAACTGATGGTGGGTAATTGAAGTGCACAGACAATAATACCACCTCCTCTCCAACCAGTGGTTGTAATCCCTCCACATGCCCACCCCTCACCTCATATTTGTTGGAAATCTTAACAGGAAGCAAAATGACATTGCTCAAGTTTCCTGATTAGGTTGTCTCAGTCTGTTCAGGCTGCCGTGGATGGGTGGCTTGTAAGCCACATACATTTAATCTCACACAGTTTTAGGCTGGGAAGTTCTAGATCAAGGTGTCCAAAGATTTGGTGTTTGGTGAGAACCTGCTTTCTGGGTCACAGACTGTAGACTTCTTATTGTGACCCCCCATGGTGGAAGGGGCAACGGAGTTCTCTGGGGTCTCTCTTAAGGACACTAATCCCATTTACAGGGGCTCTGCTTTCATGACCCAATCACCTCGCAAAGGCCCCACCTCCAAATTCCCTAACCCTGGGGGTCAGGTTTTAATATATGAATTCTGGAGGAACTCAAGATTTGCTGGTGTGCAGTGAGGTAGAGGGCAGGGTAAATAATAGGAGGGAGGAGAGAAAAGGAGGACAATGAGACAAAAAGTAGACAGCTAAACTGTCTCCAGCACCCTGGTCGCTACAGTGGTCATTTCTGATTGGAGCTCTCCACACCCCAGGCTTTTCCTGCCCAGTGCCCAGCTCTTACCAGCTGAGAGGGCTTCAGCTTGTCCAGGCAGGAATGACCCTTGAGAACCCCAGCTTGGCTGCTCGGTTGTCAAATGGACACATGCAGATATTGGTTGCCCTTTGGCTTTCTGGAGACTCTCAGCTAGAGGCCTTTGTTCTGGTTTTGGACCTTTTGTGGAATCTAAGGAATCCATCTACCTTCTCCTTGGTGCCTGCCAAGCCAATCTCTCCACTGCTCCTTTCTCTAGTAGCAAAGATAAACGAAAATCCCATTATTCAGCTCATGGTATTGTGATGGCAGTTTCCTTTGAGCTTCTTTGCAAAACCCTGCTTGCTTTAGAGCCGTACATCATATTGGATCCATTGAGAGCCATTATTTATCTGACAGGATATTTATAAAAGCCAGCATTAGCTGCAGCTCCAAGTCAATATGTTTCTCTCTTGCTGACACACATCACACCAACAGGCTTGAAATATTTAAATACAATAGTCCCTTCAAGAAATCATTAATTTTTCTATCACCACTAGAAGTGATAATTTGATGGAAATGGATTTAGTTGGAAGAGTTGAGTCAACCGAGTGGATACTTTCAAGTGTCTGGACTTCAGAGAAGCCTGCGAGGAACGCAGTGAGGGTCCAGTGAGGACCAGAATCCAGAGCCCCAGCACCATCCCACCCAATTCAGTCAGAAGGACTGGCCCTCCAGAAGAAAACGTTTAAATATCAAGGACGGGAAAGGAAACAGAGGCCAAACCCCCTCGTTACAGCCCTGTCTGTCTCTTTCTGTCCCAGCCTGTCTCCCTCCAGCTCCTCTTCTCTCACTCTCCTTTGCCCTCCTCTCTCTTTTATCCCACCTCTCTATTTTTGTCTGCCTCTTCCCCTGGCTTCCTCTTTTGTTCTTTGATCTCCCTCTTCCCTTATTCATGTTCCCTGCTGTGTGTGGCTGCGCTGAAATTGAGGACAGTCTTAAGTGTCTGCACCACTGTCACCGCTCCGGAGAGGGGAGGGGTCGGGGACACACAGTATGTGTGCACCTGGCTGATGGCTTGATCCTGCCCCAGGGTTCCTCATACATAATTCATGCAGAAAGTTTCCCTGATCCTTCACAGTGTGGGACATGGAGTCAAAGTTTTGAAACTTTCTGGACTGGTGAAGGCCTTGGGCCTTGACTAAGCGAACAGTACCTTGTGTTCCTGTATATGTTTCCTGACCAGCGGAAAGCACACAATCCCCAAGCTAGCATTATGTTCTTTCCCAAAGCAGCTTCGAACTAGCCTTTCTATACCAGAAATCGCCCGTCATGGCCTTGAAGGTGAGGCAAGCAGTAAGACAGGAAACACGTTTCCCTGTAGTTCTTGGTGACAAATCTTTTTTGAGCCAGGAAAATGGGAAAAACAAACAATTCACTGTAGAATTAAATGATCATGTTGGATCAACCTTGCCATTTTTCTCTCAGCCACATGTACAGTGAAGAAGGAAACCAGAAGCCCAGAGGAGCTGTAGGCCAAATGGTGAGGAGGATCCTCCATTGCCTTCTATTTATTTATTTATTTATTTATTTATTTATTTATTTATTTATTTATTTATTTTCGTCCATTGCCTTCTGCAGTGCTGTCCACCTTAGTAGCAGCACTACTGGGACCACCAGCCCTGTTCCTCCCCTTTTGCTCCCTTATCAAAACAACCTTCTCCTGTATCCCATTACTTCTGTTCTTTCTTTTGACCTAGGGTCAACTCTAGTTGTAATTAACTCAGCTCTAGGCCATTAAAAAAAAAAAAAAAAAAAGAATAACTCCCTAAATTCTGAGTTCAGAGACTATACAACATACTTGGGATTTAGCTGAAGAGAGAGAGAAAAAGCCAGCAAATAAAAGCAGTTTATGATTGAAAGTGCAAGGAGTAAGCAAAGAGAGAAACTCACTCTAAGCGGTAGTGGAAAAAGGTTCGACTAGGAGGTGGGCATTTGAGTATAACCTTGGAGGATGGACTGGATTGTCAAGAATGGAGAGGACAGAGCAGGGCAGAGCGGTAGAGAGGCAACAAGCTTCAGCGAGGGCCTGGCATTAGGACAGAGAGTGTAAACCCTTCTTCAGGGTATTTGCTCTTGGGGAAGGATTCCCTACTGGTGTGAATTTCAGGCTTCAAGACAAGTGGGTGGGAACTACGTGCATGGGCTGGTGGTCCTCACTTCAGTGTGCAGATGGTGATTCTCCACCAATGCTTACAGGAAATTCTGCAGAGTAGCCTATCTGGCCAGCCACTTACCATGACTTTTTACCAATGAAGTCTTGTAAATGTAGCCTTCCTCCCTCTCGTTGTCTAGGAAAATGTCATTGTTAAACCCACAGGGCTTACTTGGTGCCAGTTGTGAGATGTATCTCCTGTTATTCTTGCTGAGAAAGCCATTTAATCTCTGGATTCAACCTCAGAGTCCGTGAAGAAAGAAGTGATTTAAGGTTTAAGAGCGCCAACGGTAGCATTCAGGCGTCAAACCATCTTTCTGGGTTGACTTACCTCTCAGTTCACTCAGAGACATTTGAGCGGACAAGGACCTTAGAGATCATTTCATAAAACATAGTTTCTCAAACTAGCCATACAATCTTGGAGATTTCTGAGTTATCCTCAGAATTCTTAAATTTTGAGTTTTTACTTAGATAAGAATCTAAAATAAGCAGGCTATATTCTAAATAACCACCTCATTACCACATCCTCTTCTTTCAGTGCCCAGTGGTATTGATGACCAAATTGGCGGTAAGCATTATGACTTAGATTATGCTGGCTGGTGAATAAAGAAGAGAGGTAGCTCTCGTGTGGGGGAAAAAAATACATTTGGATCAGGTGAAGGCCAGATGGTATTATGAAGTCAAATGTGAACAAGGGTTGAATGAGGATTCCATATAAATGCCTCTTTCCCCTCCGATATCCTCAGGTAAACTCTGGAGATACCTGTTGGATTACCCACACATTGCTTTGTTATAGAGATTGCCTTAATCAACTGGGCGTGGTGAATGATTTCCAAATGGAGGATTTGCATTGGAAAGAGCTCAGTTTGGTTCAAATAGGAAAGAAAAAGGAAGAGGGCAGAAGGAATAGAGGAAATAAATGAGTCTTTGGAGCTTCTGAGAGAGTGTGGGTAGGAAATTCAGGGTGAGGAGGAGAAAAGAAGACTTAGGTCAGTGTTGGTATGAAGAGCCTGGAAAATGAAAGGAATAAAGGAATGGGATTTTAAAAAGAGCAATTCACAGTTATAAATGGGATCTCCTTATATATTCTGGGGCCCCAGAAGAATTAAAACTCTCAGCTAGGAGCTCAGCTACACCAGGAATGAAGTAGTGATTGTGCTGGTTCACATCTTTCACTCATACTATCTGTGTGAAAGTTTAATGAAGGCTGAGTTTTTAAAGCTTTGACGGGGCTTTGGATAGTTTCCTTGCATGACAGAAGAATGGGGGTGGGGTGAGGAGGGACGGGGTAGGCAAGGGGCAGGCTGCACACAAGCAAAGTATGTGGCAGGGCACGCAACTCATGAACATTTATCCAAGGAAAAGATTAAGATATAACTCAAATAGAAA
The DNA here is from genome assembly GCF_048164855.1 of Canis lupus baileyi. NCBI lineage: Eukaryota > Metazoa > Chordata > Mammalia > Carnivora > Canidae > Canis > Canis lupus. The sequence continues at coordinate 5,817,277 of NC_132857.1, forward strand.
AGTCTGTTTAGCTTCGGGGGATTTTGAACATGGATTGGGGCTCATTAAGTAGATGACCCTTAGATGGAAAAATCTGCCATTTCAAGTTCATTTTGAAGCCTGGTACTTGTCATGTTCCCGCTGCTGGTGGCTAGTTCTTCATATAATGGCATTTTTCATTTTTAGGGGCTTTAAATAGAAGAGCCGCGTGTTCAAAACCACTGAAACTGCTCCAGGAGGCTGTAGAGCTTTCAAAGAATGGCTTTCTCCAAGGGGAGCAAATAAAAGAAAGCCCTTCTCTTCCTAGATTTTTAAAAATTGGAGCCACTATGCTTTGTACTTTCGGGGACTCCATGACCATCCACAGTTATATGGTTGTTTTCTAATTCAGGCAGGTTGATAGGGTTAGTTAGGTTCATTCCACAAGCTACCTGGGTCAGAGTGATCAAATGCTTGGCACCGATGGCTGTACCAGTTCTGTTTACTGTGGAATGGGAGGATGCTTTGAAACTGGGCAAGAACTCAGCAACAACACAACACCGTACTTCTTGGATAGCTACGCGGGAGTTCACCAGATTTCTCAGCTAGTTGTGAAGTGCCTTTGAAGTTGCTGATTTTTTTTTTTTTTTTTTTTAACCATGGTTGACAGTTCTGGTGAGTGTTTTTTTTTTTTTTTTTTTTCCTGCAAAGCAACCATAAGACCGTATTAAAAAGCTACAGAAGAAACCAGTTCTTGCTAGACACAATTATGTGGGTGTGCCCAGTTTTTCTTTTCTTTCTTTTTTAAAGCTTCTGGATTTTTATGTTTTTGGAACAGTAACACATATTTGTTAATGAAATGCCTACAGTGGGGGATTGGTATTTCTCTAAATGCATGACTCCTCTGACTGCTGAGATTCCAAACACTGGAAGCAATAAAGAAACTGTTTCAAATACCTCTTTGTCATTGCCTGGGAGTGTACATCTTCAAGATACTGGCCAAAGGCAAGGCCTTGTCTGAGGTTGTTGCAGACTACTTTATATACCTTCTCTAATATTACAGCATGCTGTGATGTCATGTGAATTTTATTTTGTCCAAGCATATCATTTATGTCTTGTCCACTTCACATGTTTTTTAATTTATTTTTATTTTTTATTTTTACCTTCACTTTTCTCATTAGCCCATGACAAAAAATAATGGTATTTGGCAGCATTTCCATCATAAACACACATTTAAACACAGTCAAGGGAATCACAAGGCATTTCTTGTTCAAATAACTGTAAGGTGGCCATCTAGTTCAATATTTAATTTATATCAATACATCATGATCAATATGAAAACCAAAAATTTACAAGTTTTTTTTTTTTATTTTTATTTACTTATGATAGTCACACAGAGAGAGAGAGAGAGAGAGGCAGAGACACAGGCAGAGGGAGAAGCAGGCTCCATGCACCGGGAGCCCGATGTGGGACTCGATCCCGGGTCTCCAGGATCGTGCCCTGGGCCAAAGGCAGGCGCCAAACCGCTGTGCCACCCAGGGATCCCTACAAGTTTTTATAACTTGCAAACCACTGAGGATATATCTGGAAAATCCAATGCTAGTTGCTAACCCCATATCCATTCTACCCCTTTTTCCTTGGAGATTGTGATTTTTAAAAACTCACCTGCCCAGATTAGTTTGCCTCAAAGGGTACCTACTGGCATGGTTCTGACTAATGAGATACAAGCAGAAAATTGTTAGAGATTTCAGGGAAAGTTTTGCATTTCTTTTCTCCTTTGCTCCCTCTTTTTTTCTTGTCTGGAATTCGGATGTGATGACTGGAGGTGCAGTAGTCATCTTGCAACCACAAGGCAACAGGCATGAGAACAAAGGCCTATGTGCTGGGGTGATAGAGAGAAGAGATGGATGAGCTTGGTCTCTGATGACATCCCTGAGCCACTGTATCTGCCCTGGATTGTCTACTCCTGGATTCTAGTTGTCAAGACATCTATTTGTTTCAAGTACTATGATAGGGTTTTCTGTCATTTGCAGTAGAGTACAATCCTAAGTGATACTCCCAGATTGTTAGAATTTGTTTACAGTTGTTCCTTCTTTAAGGAAAGGAAAGAGGCAAAGAAACGATTGATAGGCAGTTTCTGTGTTTGACCTCTTCATACAGTTGTATATCATTAATAGTTACCCTCAGCACCATTTCTCTGAGTCAACTGATCCCACTACCCTTCTGATTTCCTACTTTTTGGCACAGCACCATCTAATGTTTTCAAACTATGTTTAACCAGAGTCAGGGTTCAGGTTAGTATAGCTATCTAAAGCTAAGCATAATGGATGGTGGTAGTTTCCACATGCTGTCTAATGGGACACCTGGAGTTGTTATTTCATTAAAAGAGGCACTTTGTGGCTGATTGTATGTAGCTAAATTATTTTATGGCATGTCCATATGTCATGCTCTGTTTAATTTGCATATCATATTTTTCTCCTTTAGTATAGTCATTACTTATACATTTAATATTTTATTAATATGTCCGCAAACCTGAATGGATGTAAATACTGACAAAACATACATAATTGAGATTTAATCAGTGATTTAGGATGATAGTTGCTCCATTTTGAATTAACTATTATTGTTTTCCTTTGGTCATATTAATTATTAGAAATATTAAACATTCTTATAGCTATTACATGATACTTTTCTTTCCTGTTTTGAATTTTCTAAAAACTTGAGGCCACCTTATTGGAAGTGCATACCTCGAAACTACATCAGACATACTTTATTTGAATATGAAATTTTGTTATTCAGTTAAAAGTACCCATAGAACTTAGAAGTCATATCTGATGGTTGTCATTTCCTCTTTATAAAAGGGGACACATATCAGTGACAGGTGGAGTATAAGGAAGGTTCCAGCAGAATGCTTATTTTGTCATTAGAGTACATGAGAAAGAGGAGTCAAGACTGAGGCAGGGGGCAGGAACTGGAGAAGTAGATTTGCTCTCCATAATAAAGTGAGCGGGATTATTTTTCTGTTGCTCTGGGGGAAGAAGAAGGGGAAAGAATGAGGACTGAGCAAATTAGTGCATGTCTGGAGGCTAGCTTGTGGAAATATCTGAGAACTTTTTTTTTTTATATAGAACAGCTTTATTGAGATATAATTCACATACCATAAAATCCACTCTTTTAAAGCATGCAATTCAGTGTTTTTACTATATTTATGGTGCTATGCAACCATCACCACTGGGTAATTTTAGAACATTTTCATTACTCTCAAAGGAAGCCCTGTACCCATTGCAGTCACTCCTACTCTCCCTCCCCACTGCCCCTGACAACCACTAATTTAGCTTTTGTTTCTATGGATTTGCCTTTTCTGCACATCTCATATAAACGGAATCATACAATATGTGGTCTTTTGTAACTGGCTTCCTTCACTTAGCGTAATGTTTCAAGATTCACCCATGTTGTAGCATGTATCAATGCTTCATTCCTTTTTATTGTGGAATACTATTTCATTGTATGAATAAATCATATTTTATTCAACCTTTCATCAGTTCATGGGGCATTTGGGTGTTCCTGCTTTTCGGCTATGATGAATAATGCTGCTACAGACATATGTGTGCTAGTTTTTGTGCGGACTGATGAAGACTCTCTCCTTGACCAAACTTTAGTTAGGCTCCTCTGAGTCCTCTCCTTGACTGGTCCTTGACCGTGGCTCTGTCCTTGCCAGGCCTTCAACAGCCCAGTGGTAGCAAGAATCCTGCTAGGTGAGTTTGGCCACAATCGTCCCACCCTTGATATCTGATTACCTCTGATAACTGGTCAAATTCCTCCATCCCACTTTTGATGTATGAGTCTGTGATCTGCCTTCAGAATAATGCTGTTATATTAGTTTAGCAAGAATCCCTCTACCTTGGATGTGTCCTCCTATCTTTCTCCATCCACTGACTCCTTCACTCTGCTCATTGGTTCTAAATCCCCAGCCATCTCTGCTCTTTGGAGTTGAGCCCAGTTTTCTCCCTATTGGGCCCATCTCTCTCCCTATTGTGATAGTCCTCATAGCTATAGCAGTAGTCCTGAATAAAGTCTTCCTTATCATTTTAGCAAGAGTCAGAATGATTTTTTCTTTAACAGTACATATATTTCCATTTTTTGGGGGAGTATAAGTAGGAGTGGAATGGCTGGGTCATATAGTAACTCTGTATTTAACATTCAGACCGGCAGTGTCGTTTTACATTCCCAGCAGCAATATATGAAAGGTCCAACTTCTCTACATCCTTGCCGACACAAGTGTTTGTCTGCTGAGAAATGTTTTAATGATAGAAAAGCCAACAATTAATTTTGGAGTTTTGTGGCTTTTCTGTGATATAATTTCCTCTGACCTCAGGAAACTTCAGCAAAGTCTTCTGTGTCATAAATGGTGTGTGCAGTAGGCTTAGGGAAAGTGGTGGGTGCCAGACTGTGTCTGCAGAGACCTGGTCCTGGGGGCCACGAGTGTGACTCGGGTGAGGCTCCCATCAGCAACAGATGCCCTAGGAAGAGCGCTCAGAAACCTGTGGAGAATTGGGACCAGCCGTTTCAGCTGATATCTGGGTGACACCTTAAAGACCTGTGGAAATACGCAGAGAAGAGTAGCTGGTGCCTCCTAGCTGCCCTGCAATTCACTTCTTCATTTTGCCTTTCTTTAAAAAAAAAACAAAAACAAAAACAAAAACAAAAAAACTTACTACTTGTAAGTTTTTTCTACTTGTAAAAAAACCACATTTGCAATTATCCTTAAAACAAAGACCCTCTCTTGTTATGCTGAATAAGTCAATCAGAGAAAGACAATTATTATGTGGTTTCACCCATATGTGGAATATAAGAAACAGTGCAGAGGATTGTAGAGGAAGGGAGGGAAAATTGAATGGGAAGCAATCAGAGGAGACAAACCACGAGAGACTCTTAACCATGGGAAACAAACTTAGGGTTGCTGGAGGGAGGGTGGATGGAAGTGGTAGGTAACTGGGTGATGGGCATTAAGGAGGACACTTGATGTAATGAGCACTGGGTGTTATATGCAGCTGATGAATCACTAACTCTACCTCTGAAACTAATGATGTACTAGAATTTGGCTAATTGAAAATCAAACAAACAACAAAGACCCTCTTCCTGAGAAAGGTGTAAGACACACACATGGTTTAAATAAAATGACTTTAATTTTGCACATTTGTTATATTGTTGGAATGATTGCATTTACTACAGGGGGTTGCAAAACCAAGATTAAGAGCGACCGTTTTGCACAATTTTCAGGCACAATCTAACTCTCTGGTCACCTGTTCTGTTCTCAAAGGACAGAGAAGGAAATAAGAGAGAGGAACAAAGGCCTGTAGGAATGAGTTAGTGCCTTCCCTTCCACATGTTTGCTTTACTAAATGTGCTTGTATGTGGGCACACGGGTGTGCAGGCACCAGAATGTGTTCTCTAAGCACTGTGTGTGCAAGATTAGAAAAACTCTTCATAACCCTCATGATGCTCTCCACCGCTGTGGGGTTGGACACACAACAAACACAGTTGATTGATTCTCCCAGCTTCTGCTCGCTCTGTTGTTAAAAACCTCAATACCTAAATAGCGTCCTTTCTGTAATATATATTTTTTCATAAGTCAGACATGGAACATTTATTTTCTTTTGAAATAGGCTCTTTTATGGACAGAATGTTGTAGATCAATTACTTCATTTAGAAAGATTTGTCTTTCCAGAAGTTGAAGAAGAAAAACAACAAAAGAACCCATAATCTTATTGATTAGAATTTTTAACTGAAGTGAATTTTTTGTGGCACTCAGACTCAGTGGCTTTGAAGTAGGAAGTAGATGGTTTTCCATGAAGACACAGAGCTTTTAATTAATATTCATAACAATTGATATGTATAATTTTGGTCACTGGGGGGCTACTACAGTTTCCCATTGATGCAATAGAAATATATTGAGGACAACGGAAAAGTAATTAACAGCTGAATATGAGGGTCATAAAGTTAAATTATTCCCTAGTTCGCAGTAAGCTTTACATGCATACAGAATTATTTTCTGAAAGTAAGACAATACTGAATGTCATGTTTTTCTTCTCTAAATTGTGTATTTAATGCTTTTCTTGAACACGGATGACTCTGGGTGCAATAAGGATAATTAAATGCTGAGCGGATCAAGCTTGAGCTTTGAGAGGAATTTCAGAATAATGATAAGAGATATAATAATAGATAAAAGAAAAACTGCACTTGTCAAATTTCCTCCTTCTTAGTGTGATTTCAATGCAGAAATTTGGAGCATTGTAGTGTTTGAAATAGTCATGTGGAAATTTCTGATTCCATTCAAAAAAAATCAGAAATCTCTGATCCTTTTTCTATAACTGACTTAACTGGTGAAAATCGATAAGCTGATTATGTGTTTGTAGGCCAGCCAATACGTACTGCTTCATTTCAATTTAGTTCAGTTCAACATAGCTAGAGAGCACCTTGTTTTGTTTGAGGGATCTGGGGGTTCTGACTCAGTCCTTTGCAGAGACAAGCCTAGGAAGAAGCCTGTGCATATGGCTGGGAACAGCTATGGTTTACGGTGCCAACAAACATTTGACATCCTTTCCCCCTTTTGGTTTCCGTTCTTTTAATATGCTTTTCAGAATGGTTTTCTGGATAACAAGGATAATAGATAAAATATAACTTGTGGCATATGACAATGTCCATTTGAGAATATGTTCTCTTTTTAGATGCAGTCCTAACTTTTCTGTCCCTATGATTTGCTAAGTACATAATAAAAAAAGTGAAAAGACGTGATTCTCCTAGGCACTAGATGCTACACCAGAGGCTGGCTATGCAGAGATGTTCTTACACAGACTATAATATGCTTAGAGTCAAACTGCAGCTTTTGAAGCATAATATCTAAGAGAACTTATGAAAGGAGAGACTTGTGTTTTGCAATGTGTATGGTTTTTTTTTTTTTTTTTAATGATTCTAATCCTTTGCTCCCAGAGGTGACCTTCCATGTTTTATTGAACTCCATGTCTGCTGCCTAAGTGAGTAGTAATGTATTCTTTGAGTGGAAGTGGAGGAGGAGATATGGTGTTGAAGAAACCTATATATGTTAATTTTGAATACCCGACATGCTTGTTGGGGGATGGGATGGACAGCAAGGGGATGGTGAGGAGTTGAAGTAGAAGGTGCAAAAACCACCCAAAAGACCAACACTTCTCACCTCCATTGCCACCAACTGCATGTTCTACTAATTAGAGCAACGTTTTAGTTATCCAGCTTCTCTAAAATGCTATTTATTCTGAGACAGCCCACGCTAGTTATTCCAGTAATCATGTAATCAAAAAAGAGGGATAAGAGACACATAGAACGTGAGTTTGGGAAATGGAAGAAAGGTGATTGAGACTTTCCAGATGTGGACAGTGGACAGTGAGCTTCAAACATGGGGAGAATAGGATGTTGGGTTGAGTGTCTTGAGGTCCTAGAGTAGGTATTATAATTTGAATTGTTATCTTTCCTAAATTTATTTATTGAGCTCTAACCCCTACCACTTCAGAATGTGACTAAATTTGGAGATAGAGCCTTTCAAAAGGTAATTAAGGTAAAATGAGGTTATATTGGTAGGTCCTGATCCAATATGACTCGTGTCCTTATTAGAAGAGGCAATTAGGACATGGATGTGCACAGAGGGAAGACCATATAAAGACAGAGGGAATAAATGGCAGGTGGCTGTCGTCTAAAGGCCAACGCTGCCAGGCTAATGTGAAAGGCTGCAGAAATTCATCCTTGACTCCTCAGGTGAGGCTCCTCTTAGCTATACTCTCCAGGAGACACTTGGGCCTCCCTGTTCTATACCTGCTCCTGTCTCCTACAAGGAAGTGAAGAGATGTTATAATACAATGGAGGAACGAGGAAGGAGATATTTCCTATGGTCTTCATGGGGGTGGCAATAAAGAGATGTGTTGCCTATAGAGAATTTAAAACCAATAATAAAACCGACTATGAGTTGGTGTGCTTCTTGTCACTAAGCCCCAGCTATTTTAAACAATGCCCATGGTAAAATATTAGCCCTCCCCCTAAAATAAAATACTTTGTTGGTTGAAGCACTAAACAATTGCTGTGGTTACTGTGAGTTTTATGAATGTAAATCTTAGCATCAATGGAACATGTTTTTGTTTGTTTGTTTTTTAACCTCTTAATAAAAAAATTGCATTCCACACAGAAGTTAATTTGGAGTCCCAGCCATACAGTAGGCCCTGACACAGGCCAAGGCAGCTACCGGCGTTGGTTTGGGGAGTGGGTCTGTTAGGGTTTGGAACCACCTGAGCCCCCGTGGAGCACAGTTTTTGTCTCCCAGCCCAGTGGTACGTCCTCTTCTTGCTTATAAACAGTAGGCTCGAAAGTACCAAGGATAGCACCCATTGTGAAGACAGAGTAAAGGAATTCAAGTTACCTCAATTGTGTCATGCTTTATAACCACGTGGAGTTTTTGTGTTTAATGTTTTGAAGAGGAAGAGGAGTATGAATTGTGAGGTATACTCTTTCTGTTTGGTAAGGGCACCTTTTCATTCATACCTGCAGTATTTTACTGAGTTTGAATACTACCGTGGACTTGAAAATGTCTTCTTCATTTTAAGCTGGCGATTTCCTCAAATGACGGAACACTGTAAGAAAATAATGATTATTATGGAAGATAATTTTATCGTATGAAGGAGAGGGATATTAAGAAATGACCTGCGCCAAGTGTTAAATACACCAGCTTTCCCGCTGGGCCCCTCCTTGCCTCTACTCCCTTCTCTTATCCCCGAGGAGAGTAGAACATTGATATTGCTCCTGTGTTCAAGGCGATATTTAGACCTCATGCCCTCGGAGCTTAGATGCTAGCCAACTAGAATGTAAATCGTATTTTCTCACATTAGCATTATATAGATATTCAAATGTAGAGTATGCTAAGGCCCAAATTAAAGTGAGATCAATTCACTCTTTCTGGTTCATTCCACAAACTCTACTTGAGGGCTGACTATGTGCCTGGCATTTTGCTTGGTACCGAGAATACAGAGATGATGAAACCTAACCCCTGTTTTGGGAACTCCCCGTCTAATAGGGAAGACAGACATTGAAGGAAGTGATTATAACACAAGGTATAAACGTAGAGAGTATAGGAGAGTGAGCAAGCATCTGATCTCAACCCAGTCTTTGCCTTGTTGGGTTGTGATCGGATGATGGTTTTTAAGCCTTTTTTGTTTTTTTGGTTTTTTTAAAGGAGTGGGTCTTTGAAGACAGGACAAAACATTGCTGGGAGGAGGGAGAGAAAGGGAGATAAGGAGGCATGGAAGAGTTTAGGGGAGAGGGAACAATTCTGTGTTGAAGTGGGCACAGTGGGTGAGCAGGCTTGAGAGACAAGGCTGGATGGATAGTAGGGACTAGGTTTCATTCTGAAGTCCGTGTGGGCCATCAAAAGATTTAGAGAAGGAGGACTTGATCACACCCACTTTGGAAACAATGCTCAGGTAGGAATGAATCAGAAGAGGGAGAGGCCAGAGGAAGGGAGGAAAGTTGTTAGGCAAATTCACTGCCTGCAAACCAGGTCAGCCAGGCAGCTGGCACTAGGGCCACTGAGGAAGTACCAGCGGAGGAGCCCCAGAATGACACCCTACTACTCCTAAGACACCTTTTTCACCTTTATAGGTGATAAACTATCAGGGGAACACTATCAGGTGCATGTGAATCTGCCCTGATGGGACTGATTCAGCCTAAAAATTCTAAATTGCATATGCCTTTCTGTGTAAATTTTATTATATTCTCTATCTGTTAAATTAATCTGGGTTAGCTAATAAAATCAAAAGGTGGGAGGAGAATATATGAACTCCTAGGAATCTATACTCTGGTTTCTTTGAAAAGTAAATTTTTTAAGATTATTTTTTTTCAAAGTAACAAATATAAGAGATTCATAAGTATTTCAAGGGGTTTACTCTCAATAAAGGAGTTCCCAGACCCCCAGGGCCACCACTTTTAGCATTGTTAGCTGTTCTCCTGGTATTTTCTGCCATATTTCTAAATCACTGAGGAGAGCACAGGCAGGGCTTGCCTCCTGTTTGTCTTTGTGGTTTATGTCAGGTCGGAATTTGGGGTGTGGAGTAGAAGGGGCACCTCAGCGTTTAGCATTGAGGCTAATGTGTATCTCTTGATTTTTGTCCAGTGTTCCCTTTTTTTCTCTCTACTGTGCCAGTTACTAAGAGACAGAAGCTTCTCTATACATAGAGGGAAGGACTACAGGAGGCCTAACTGCTCCTGCTTCTCAGACTTCTTGCTAATGCCTTAGAGGAGCCCCCCAGGCTCCCCAGTGAGATAATGGATGCCTGAAGTTCTTGAGCCTTTCCTAGTCTGGGGGTATGAATCGATTTTGTCTCTAGGCACTTGGCACTCAGCTTTCTCCTCACTCTGCTTCCTTGACTGCTTTACATCTTCTAAACACTTGCTAGATTTTTCGCATTCCCTGCTGTTTCCTTGACTTTGTGAATTGTGGATTTGTATCTGTTAAACATTTATTATTCTTTGATGTGGTTTTAGGGAGTGGAGGGAAATGCACGCGTTATTTCATCGTGGTGAACTGGAAATCACCAAAAGGCAACTCTCATAACAGTAACAAGAGCCATGACCATCAATCGTTGGTTTAAACTATTGAATGAACTTTCACACCGTTCATTTCATTTGATGCTTAGAAATCCCTGAGAGGATGTAGGAAGGGGTTAGTGTGCCTATTTCATGGGTTCCCACAAATGGGTAAAGCAACTGATCCAATTTCATGGGATGAGTCAGTGGAAGAATTAGGGCTGCAACCTGGTTTTCTGACTCCTGGCCAAGCCTCCTTCCTTTATCTGGGAGGTTTTCTGGAGGTTAATATTTTGAATAAAGTACTTTTATCTCTTTTAGACATGAAACTGCAGATAATTTTAACAAGAAATAGGCCGGTTCTTTTCCTCCATGACTATTACAACTTTACATCATTGCATATTTCTAAAGCTAAGCACCTTTTCAGCATTTGTAATATACGACTTGCTGAATAGATCCTAAAAACACAAATTCTCCCCATGGGCTTATGATCTAATGGGACATAGATGACCATAAAGGCAGAAAATGAATAAGGAGAAGCTGAATAATTGTCCTCGAGTAGACATATTTGGTGTCTGGCATGGTGTTTGCAGGCATTTTGTTGTTCTTGAATCTTCAGGCCCCTGCCCCCCCCCACAGCCACTTAGTTTTGGAAAAGACATTGAAGGGGAAGAAGGAAAAGACTTTGAAGCAGAAATTTAAGGGGGGGGCGGTTGGAAAAAGGGAATCACTGTAGATCCAAATATGGAGCAAGAGCTTAGGTTTAAGTTATGTGAAATAAGGCATAAGCTCTTCTTGGTCTACACATATGACAAAATAACCCACCTAGAAACAAAAGTTCAGTTAACACAGGGCAGATGTTTCCAAATGTTTCATAAATGTTTGCTTCAGAACATTTCTTCTCTATTTATTATTTCAAGATTGTTATTCCGAAGACATCTATATGGTGCAGACACATTTTCAAGCAAAGATGGAAAAACAGTAGGGAGCTGGTTGCCACTTTGAGAGATTCATGAAATAATCACACTAATTTTGTGTCTGTTTTCTGGTCCCTCATTTGAATGTGCACTTTAATATCTGGATAAGAGTTACCAAAGTGAATATAGGCTCCAGTGCCATTGGTAGGGCAGTTTTTGAGGTTTATTGAGGCCAGGGGTAAGGGAGAGGGTTAGGGCCTGGATAGGAAGGCACAGATTTCATCACACCAAGGATTTCAAACCATAAATTCGCAAATTGTAAGGGTTTTCTTGTGCTATCAAATGCCCTGTTACATAATGGCTATTTCAAATCCTCCCTCTGCCATTACTCCCTATTTCCAATTAACGTGCAATATTTTTTCCTGGAACACTGTGGGACACAGCCTCTAGTGCCAGCCCATTCCAGTTTAGTTCCCTTTTCAGAATCCTTACCCCATCATCATGGTTCTCCCCTAAAGCAGTTAATAAAGATGCAAATGGGGGAGAGTTGAGAGAACATGAACTCAAGTATCAAACAAATTTGGCTTTGATTGCCTGGCAGTTCCACATAACTCTATGATCTCTATGGTCTGGGACTAATTACTGACCAAGACTCAGTTTCTTTACATGTGGAATGGATATAAAATAGAATTTGCTGCACTGCATAGGTTTCTTTAGGGTATTAAATGATATAACAAATGCATAATACTAACTCAGTGCTTGGCATCTAGTAGATACTCAACAAAAGGCAAGTTTATTTCAATATTAAACATGTAGCTTTTAAGAGCCAGATTTATGAATGAGATTTTATTCTGCATTTCCCCTCAAGTTAAAGGCAAAACTCAAAAATATGCATAAGCCTTTTAATTGTAACACTTTTGGGTAAAGCTTGCAAACTAAAACAATCAAAATAGAAAACAGTACTAAGGTCATATCAGATACTAACTTCAATGCTGATAAAAATTATTCTATCAAATTTACAATAAATGCTTACCCAATCGCTAGTGTATGCCGCATATTATATATGTAGGAAGAATGTAAACATGAATAAAATTAGTCTCTGGTTTCAAAAAGCCCATTATCTTGGGGGCCATAAAACTTTATACATAGCTTGCTACAAAACATGATAAGTCTAATAGCGGGGACCGAGGGTACGATTAGTGTACAAAGAAGAAATGGTTAATTCTGATGACTGGCATGAGTGAATCTTTATAAGGTGATGGGTGTGATCTGGATGCGTAGGGTTTGGATTTAGTCAGACACGGAGGGTGAAGGGAATTCTGGATCTAGGAAGAAACATTAACAAAGTGTCAGAGTGCCAGAAGCTCATGTTCAAAGGTGAGGCCTGGTCTGGCTGAAGTTTTACAGAGGGAGATGAATGGAGGTTAAGAAGTTAGAAAGATGTTTATGTCATGTTCTCAAGACTTTAAATGACTTGTAAGAAGTTCCTACTTCAGTTAGGAGGTAATGGGAAGCCACTGAAGGTCCGTGAGCCTGACAATGACATGATCCAATTAGAGGTTAGAAGAGAGAGCTTTCTAGAAGAGTTGCAAAGTACTGAAATAGAATCGAGAAGTTCCATCAATCAGCCAGCTTCTGGGGCTGCCCAGTTAATGTCTGAGAAGTCCTGAGCATGGGCAGGAATGAGGACGGCAGTAGGGAACAGCTAGATACGAACAGCACTTCAGAAGAAGAATCCACAGCATTGTTGGCATTCAGAAATCCTTATTGTTTTTCTTAAGAAAGCAATACATCTTGAATGTAAAAATTCAAAATATCATCAAATACAAAGTGAGGGAGAATAATGTGTCTCAAGACACACCCTGGGTCTTTGGGAATATTTTAGGAGAGAAATTCTTAAGAAGAAAGTATCTTTTAAGATTGTGGGCCTATGTATTGTTAAGGGTTGTGTCTAACTAGACTGTGGGCTCTATATTCTGTGAGGTTGTATCTATTTGGACTGTGGGACTCTATCTTCTGTGAGGATTTGCTTTAAGATATGTTTCCAGAAATGGAACCACTGGGCTAAGGCGTTACTTCTATTTTGTGAAGAAGCAGGGTGAGAACAAGGAAAAGAGGCACCACAGAGACAGAAAGAATGGGAGAAAAGAATGGATGGACTGATGCACCTGATCCTGGGTGAGCCAGGAAGGGCTAGGGCTGTGATGTAGAGTACCTGGTTAGCTGGGGAAGGAGGAGGTCCACTCCTTCCTCGTAGGCCGACAGGAAAGAGGGAATGGTGGATGAGGGAATGGGAGCATTTTGAAGAGGAGGACCTGCAAGGAGAGGGATTCTGATAACTATCATTTCGGTGAATTAAAGGCCAAGGTACTTGGCTAAGAATTGGTAGGGTTGGAAATGTGGGAGAAAAAAAAGGAAAAGTCTTGAAAAACTCATTCTGCAGGATAGAGAAGAGAATCAGTTGTTAGTGAAATGAAATATTTTCCAGCAACAGCTGGTTGGGGCCCAGCTGAGGTCGTAATGCATGAATTTGTCAAATATCCAATACGCATGTAAAATCTGAATAGAAATGAGCTATCATTTTCAAATCTATTCCATAATACTTTGAAAAGTAAGCCTCCAGGCTTATCCTGAAGGTCCCTTGAGAAAGTAGAGAGAAAGAAATTATATCATACAATAAACAGTAAAATCTTCTAAAAATAAATTCTAGTTTTTTTTTTTTTCTATTCTATGTTACTTATTATGGCAACTGCTACCCTTATCCACTTTTCTCTTATGAAACCCCACCTAGCTTTGCTTTTGTCCTCATTTTCTGCTGTCCCGTCTTTCCCACTGCCTCCTGGAGCCTCTTAGATTTTTTTACTTTACTTTTGAGGATAATCTCATGGCCTATTTTCTAGAAATCAATTTTATCTTCCAGGACTTTCTCCAGCTCCCTTCTCTATTCATTACCTTGATCATTTCAGCAAATGCCCAGGACTTGGGCATCCCAAGCAGAGAATTGTCTTGAGAAGGCAGGACAAGAGGGAGATTATGGAGACTTGGTTTTTTAATATTTTTGCCTGACATACAGCAATTCTCAGCAACTGTGGAGCAGCAACAGAGAAAACTGGTGTTTGCGTTGATCCAATGGGATATGATCAAACAAAACAAGTATCAAACATGTAATTATTAAAGATATGTTTGAAGCCATAGAGTTACATGTGATCCAACAAATTTGCTAGTACTCTAGTTACCAGAGTCAATGTGCACGAGTAGGTCAAGGGTACAGCATATATGAGTTACTTTCTGTGATCTTATCCTCAAATGCTTCTTTTTCCTTGCTTTCATTTTATGTCACCTTGTCTGGCACTTCTCTAGGCATGTTACAGATATCTGTAATATTTTGGATTGCCGAGCTTTTTACGTTAGTCTCTAAACAGGTTTGCTTTGACTGATGGCTCCTGTTCCATTTTATCTTTGGGATGTTGCCCCTGACCATCCTTTCCTTGAATTGTTCTTTCCCCAGATCCTAACGTAACTGAATAAGTCTCACCCTTCAGATTCTAATCCAAATATCACTTTGTCAGACGCTCCTTTCTGACTAGCTTATCTAAAAGAACCCCATCCTTTCTCCCAATCTGTTTCATTTGAAGGTTTATTTGTTTGCTTATTACTGCACATATTTTCACTGGAATATAAACTCCAAGAGGAAAGTAATCTTTCTTGTCTCATTTACCACTGTAATCCCTACACAGTCTAGCCCTGTGCGAAAGACAAATATGTTACTATCTCACTGTGAATTTGATGGATTCTTTATGAATGCTGAGGTTGTTAATTTGGTAATTATGATGAGTTTTGATGCTTTCTACATTAATATGCACATAAACTTATGCTCCTTTTCTTCTTCTTTTTAAAAAAATTTATTTATTTGTTTTGTTAGTAATCTCTACACCCAACATGGGGTTTGGACTCATGACCCCGAGACCAAGAGTCACACACTCTGTGACTGAGCTAGTCAGGTGCCCCTAACCTCCTTCTAAATGAAATGCCAGTAGATAGATTTATAGTCAGTAATAACTTAGAGTAACATTTCAAATTCCTTTTATACTACTGTTATTAAAAAAGTTTTTCTGAATTCTGTGATTCTATGATAATCCTCTTCAATGAGGCAAAAAACTTAGCCTTGATATCAACTAGGTAATCGTTTTAAAAGGGGAAGATGACTCCAAAAGGGAAGGCAGTTCAAGAGGATGGGCTCTAGAGAGGAAATTTGGAATGACCAAGTATGGAAGGTGTGGGTGCACAATCGGTTCTATGAGCACTGATTTTAAAGGAGATCATAGAGTAGAGAAGAGAAAAAAAATATAACAAAGAAGCATAAAATCATGGGGAATAAAACTGCTAAGGTTTATGAAAAATGTGAAAGAGAACAAAGAGTTTTTTGGAGTTAGGATAACAATAAAATAAATAATCATGAATTTCCTGCTTGTTATAGATGGTGTGATGCAAACAGATGAAAGGCAGGAGGGAGAAACTATTCAAATTCTATTTTGATTTTTCTCTTTTCTCTCTAGGAGAATGTGCTTAGACTGGGGAAACTAGAGCAAAAATATTTAATAGGTAATTGCAACCTGCAGTAGAAGAAAAATAATTTGATGGTCTCTGACTACTCAAAAATAAAACCTTGATTTTTGATGAATGATATTATCCCAGGCCACTAAAAAACCTAGCACATGTAATAGTGGATTTTTGGCTTGGGTAATTGTTTTGAAACTATGGAGCAATAAAGAAGACCCAAAAGATTAAACATGGGAAGATGATGTCTGTGTTATCAAAATGGGAAAATCTACCAGACAAGTGGATGTTCAGCACAATTCTAGAAATACACCATGAATGTAAATAGGAAGATTCATGACTAGTTGATTACTAGTCCCAAAGAATTTTGTATAATGAGTATTTCCATTCACCTGGAGAGCAGTATTTAGAAATGTCTTAACAGAGCTTTAAATCTGTTTAAATTTTGTTTAAAATCTGTCTTGTACATTTTTTTTTAAATCTGTGGCTTGTATTAAGACGTAGACGTTTTGCTTATCAAATTTGTGGATGACAGAACCTGAGAGAGATAGATAATATGATGGATGAGGATCATCATTCAAAATGATTTCATCAGATTGGAAAGATAGGTAGAACTCAACAAGGTAATATTTCAAGAGGATAAAAGGTTTTAGGGCTTAAAACAAAAACAGTTTTGCAAGTATTGTTGGGCAAACACACATGATGAAAACACTTGAGACATTTTGTCCGCCCCAACAAAAGAAAATGAAAGTTTGCTTTTCATGCAAGTGTGTGATCTAGATCAAAGTTGGCAGCAATACCTATGATAATCTTAGCATATCTGGAGTGTTGTCTTCACTTTAAGTGTGGCACTGAGTAAACTGAATGAAAAGACAAAGAAGATAAAAATCTTACAAATCATATCCCATGTGGAATAATTGCAGGAACTCTGCACATTTAACCAAGACAAGGGAACTTCTGAGAACTTGAAGACTCTTTCTCAATGTGCGAAAGGCCGTCATGCGAAAAATAGGGTAGTGGGTATGATGACCCCGTAGAGAAATAGCTTACGGTAATTATTAATGTAACATTTTACTTTTCCAGAAAAGACTCATTGGAATTACTTGTGAATTCTTTGGCACCACTGCATCCCATTTTTGCTTCTTACACCTTTTAAAATATACCATAATTTTCATAGTACCTTATATTTTAGTGGGTTTTATAGGCTTGGGTCACATTACATTGATTTGATTCTTATAACATGTGGGAGATGGTGAGGGCATTGGTAGCATTCCTATTTTGTGGAGGGAGAAACTGAGTCTAAAGAAGATGAGGAGGGGTGCTTGGGAGGCTCGGTGGTTGAGCATCTGCCTTTGGCCCAGGGCGTGACTCCGGGGTCCAGGGATCTAGTCCCCCATTGGGCTCCCCACAGGGAGCCTGCTTCTCCCTCTGCCTGTGTCTCTGCCTCTCTCTGTGTGTCTCTCACGAGTAAATAAACAAAATCTTAAAAAAAAAAAATAAAGAAGGTGATGATGCATTTCTCCAAGGAAAGATGACTCATGAGTGATGGAACCCTAGCCAGAATTTTGGATTTCTGATTCCTAGGGCTAGCGCTGTTTCCACTAACATTTACTTCTAAAAATAAAGCCTTTCCAGTTAATGAGGACTCAAGCAGTATCTTTTTTTGACAAGAAAAATGATCCGTTCATGCTCTTTCCAACAAGACTTTCAGTTGGTTACCTTGGGCATGTGGCATGGCACACACTCTTAGTGGTTGTTAACTGAGGCGAGCACAATGCCTAGGGTGAAACGTACAAGTAAACAATGAGATGGCACACAATTTTAAAAAATGGGAAAGGCTCCCTCTTAAAAAAAGCCAGGTCAGTGTTGAGAGCAGATAGAGCTTGAGAATGATTAGTTAGCGTGTTTTTCCGATCATGCATTTTTTTGTTTCAGCACCTTTTCCCTTCTTTCAGCAAATTGTCTTCTTTTTAAAGATGAATCACTTTAGAGCGTGTAAATCCTCTCCCAGCATGTAAATGCTGTAGCAAAGATGAAGACAAAAGTTCAAATTGTTGCTCGTTGCCTGTTTATAAATTATAACTCCTGCTATTGTCCAGCTTCCAAAATGTTCACATTCACGGATACTATAGTGGTGAAGAGGGTGACCTCTGGCATTTTGGTGCATGATCTCCCCCAGGTTCTACCCTAAGCAAGCTACTCAACCCTTCCAAGTCACGGTTTCCTTATCTGTAAGATGGGCACGATGATATTTCCAGAACAGAGATGTCATGAAAATTAAGTGAGATAACCCTTATAAAATGCCTGGAACAGAGTAAGTGTTGTATACACATTAGCTATTTGTATCGCTTACTAGTTCTTTTAAAAATTTTTCTTATTTGAGTATAGTTGACACATTATGTTGCCTTAGTTTCAGGTGCGTAACTTAGTGATTTGACAATTTATACATTATGCTGTGTTCACTACAAGTATAGCTACCATCTGTCCCATCGCTTACTAGCCCTGAATTAAGATTGGGGCAGCAGTGAGGAAAAATAATGATTCAAGAGTCTGCTCATTAAAAAAAAAAAAAAAAAAACACTTAAAAAATAAAATAAAATAAAATAAAACTTTAAATTTAAATTCAATTCGATGAACAGAAGCTGTATTATGAGTTTCAGAGGTAGAATTTAGTGATTCATCCATCGCTTGCACACTTTTTCTTTGCATGTGGGAATAGAGAGGATTAGCAATCCTCGAAATGCACCCTGGACCTGTCTGTTGGTGTTTGTGTGTTTCTCCATCACAGGCACAGTACGTGGGGCGTTCATTTTGTGCATCCTGGGGTTTGTGCAGCCTCTGGTAGAAGCCAGACCACCGACAGAAGTGCATATTCCTAATCCGTTTTGAAGCACAGAGGGGTGGATTCCCTCATTATGGGGTTTCAAGGAAACTTACCTTTCCAGAATGCACTGATATTATTTATGACTTTATTTGTTCCTCATAAAACGTAGGCTGGCACAATGACTTAGATTTATATAAAGGCAAAGAGTTGAAGACAGCCCTCTGTTAACTGACTTGCTAGAAAATGACACTCCAGAGTGTCACCCAGAAACTTTCCCAGCAAAGTTCAGCCCTCTGATCGTAAAGGAAACTGTGAAAAACAGAGCAAGAACCATCCTGAAATGTCAGGCATTGGTGATGAACTTAAACAGGTTTTTGTTGTGTGTGTGTGTGTGTGTTTTTTTTTTTTTTAACAACAGAGTTATATTTTAAACATGACATCCGTAAATGAGTTCCCATCCTGGTGATTGCTTAGATATTTTTTTCTCTGAACTGTGGTTTTTCTGAGAGCAGACGCTGATATTCTGGATGTCCTTGCTGCTTAGCTTGTGACACGGTGACATATTTAGTATATTTTAGTCCCGGAATGAATCTTCTTTTTCCATTTGTATGGGCCCACTGCCGTTGCTCCTTAATGGTCTGTGACCTATGGGTACTCAGCGCATGGAACAGTGAAACATCGTCCTCCAGAAAGCACCAGAATTTAAGGGAGTATAACAATTTCTGATGAAGTCTGTGTAAAAGTGGAGTCCTCCCCATACTTCTAAATAAAATATGCAGAACATAATTTGAACTCTCGTTGGGAGACTCAGAATCATTGGAAACTGAGTCACCTTGTGGTGTGTATGTCGGGGACGGTCTTAGGGTTTATTGGTTGGCACAGGTGGCAAGCCTATGATGGAATTGGCCCCACTTTGCTGAAGTTTGGCTTGTCCCTTTTCCCGCTGCTGCACAGTTGAATTGCTTCGTGTGCTATTGCTGTGACTATGGTTCGTGGTTTCTGTCTTCTAATTGGCTTTTTTTAATCATCTGTGGGCCAGGATAGGAGATAAGCACACATTTTAGAGCATAAAATATGGGACGGTGGGTACGGAATGAAGGTGCACGAGGCCCTCGCACGTGCAAAATACTTGAGTTTCAGAGTTCAGAATTTGTTACATATCTTTTGATCATGAGAGTTTTTTTTTTTCTTTTCCTGTTTTTCTTTCTAGATCTTGAGTGTGTTTTGAATACAGTTGGGTTTTTGAGAGGTGCTGTGTTCCTGTATGGTTGTCACTTCCTTCACTGTCCCTTTGGTTTGTGGCTCTGTTATAGAACTGATGGCTCTGTCTTGGATTATAGTTAAATGTATGTCTCATGTAAGCTATGGGTTCAGTAAGTATTTGTGAAGTGAATGAACATTTCTCCTATTCGGTGCCATATTAAGTTGTTAACTCTGGGGTGGGGGTGAGGGGTGGGGGGGATGCCATCTTATTCATCTACTCAGCGTCATGTATACATCGAAGGTTTGCTGAGGGACTCTCTGAATAAAACTGTTAGACTTCCCACTGCCGTTGGTAACACATAACTCCCAAAGGTTCCCAAACATATTATTATAGAAATTTATTACTAAAGGTAGAAAGATATAGGAGATAGGAATATACGGAGAAACATCACAAATGGGAGAGTTTACAGTAAAAGAAAAAAAAAGTTCGATGCCTACTAAGTACTACCGAATGTTCTAGAAATAGTATTTCTCTTTTGTTGGGTTGGAAGGTGAGAATGGTTGAGGATGGAGGTTTGGGGAGCAGAGGGAGTCTAGGCTTAAGCTAAAAGGGAGTGTGAAGAGAAAGTGGATCTGCCGGGTAGAAATATGCTAGGACAGTGTAGACTGGAAGAGTTGCTGCTGCTGTCATTCTCATTCATCTTTCCTTAACATCTGTAGCTGCTGGAGAATCAGAGAGCTTTCACAAATCATACTTTATGGTCTATGTGATTACTTGCCCTTTTCGGGAGTAACATCTCTATATCATTTCCTGGGGCTGCTACACCAAATTACTACAAATTTAGTGGCTTTAAAGAACGTCAATTTATTATCTCATAGACCTGTAGGTGGGAAGAATAACATGGGTCTCATTGGGTTACAGTCAAGGTGTTGGCAAGGCTACATTCCTTTGGGGAGGCTCTAGGGGAACATTTATTTCTTTGCCTTTCCTAACTTTCTAGACTCGTGGTCTTCTTCCATTTTCAAAGGCAACAAAGGCTGATCAATTATTTCTCGCATTATATCCTTTAGACATTAAGTCTTCCACCTACCTCTTCTACATTTAAAGGACTCTCGGGTTTACATTGGTCTCACCTACATAACCTACATAACACCCTTGTATTAAGATCAGCTGATTAGCAGTTTTAATTCCATTTTGCCATTTTGCCGTGTAATGCAACACATCATAGGTTCTGGGACTTAGCACGTGGACATCTCTCGGGGGCCAGTATCCTACCTACACAATCACCAAACAAAATATAAAGAGCTGAAGTTAAGGAGACTATAAGTAAGTATAGATTTTGAGGGTAGAGAGAATGAGAGGACAGAGAGATTTGAGCAGCTGTGGTGGGAACAGGGGTCAAACAAAATGGAGCCCACTGTTGGAAAGTCAAAGGGCCAGCAATTAGCAGGCACGTGACCCACAGAGCGGACACGTGTTCTTTGTCTTTCAGACCCTGTAAAACTAATTGCTGGCCAGTCAACCTTTTCTGAAGACTTGGGTGGTAAGAGTTCCAACTGAGATGCAGCAGCATCTTCAAGTGAGAAGATGCCATGTTTTTTTTGAACAGGAATTTGAAATGAAAAAACCAAGAGTTTCTTATCCATAAATAATACCATTCACCGTTTTAACATTAAGGAGCAGCTGAGAATCTCAGAAATGAAATGACCGAAGATAATCAGTGACAAATTGAGATACAGAACCTAAGAACCTTGTTTTCCAGCTGTTCTCCCAGTATCATTCCACAATAAGCGGAACAGAATGAGTCGCTTCCACAGGCTTGATTCAAATAGAAGGATGAATTGTGGTGTAGATAGTAGCTAATGTATTGCCAGCCCTCTCTCGGGAACTGTAGAGATTTCAGATCAATACGTAGTCAAAGAGTACACGGTGATGACTTTCTGAAAACTTGATCAATAAGTATACATCACCAAGATCAGAATTTATTTAAAATTATGAACAGCCTGGAGGACTGCCAGTGTCTGAGTAATAACTCCAGGCAGTCCAAATTCACGCCAGCTTCTTCCATTTATAGAAATTGCTGGAATCTCTCATGCCTGACCCCTCTGAAGTATCAGCTTTGTTATGTCAGTTTAGATATAGGTAAATTTCCTATGGGCATTTATTAGCTTTATTAAAAAAGAGGCAATTGTCCAAAGGCCTCTGGGTGTATGCACCCAAAACATAAAATAAAAGAATGAAATTAAATACTCGGGCTGCCAAACACCTCATAAAAAAGCCAGGCCAGTTCAGCCTACTGAGGCATGCCAGATTGGCAGGCTTGAGCTTGTGCTTTTTCCCTGAAGGTTCACAAACCCTTCTATTGTCTGGTTGGATGGAGAAATGAATTACAAAGGCAAAGACCATCAGCAACCTTGTTTTTGGGATTCATATCTGGAATCCTTTATTAGAAATAGAATGGCTGATATTAATATATTTGAATGAACCGGTAGATAGGAGAAGCCCTCAGAGGGAATCTGTGTCTTTATTAAAATGTATCCACCCAAAATTCTCTGACTCCAAGTATCGCTTTATTGAGGGGCTTTTGCCCCCAGACTTCTTCACATTGCCACTTGCACAAAGCCGGACACTACACCCTATCTACCTTCTAAAACAATTACTCAGAGACCATCCTGCTCTAAATCAGTGATTTCTGGCCCAGAGTTATTCTTCCTCCACCCTCTCTATCCCCACCGGGGACATTTGGAAATGAGATAATTTTGGTTGTCACAGTGGTGGGGAGCAGGGGAGCTATGGGCATCTAGTAGGCAGGGGCCGGCGGGCATTGCCGTGTTTACCAAACCAGTTATCATCTACCACTTTCTTTGCCAAGCCCATATACCACCTGCACTGTTTTCCATGGAGCAATCCCACCCCCGCCATGGAATTCACTTCTAAAAAAAGTAAATGTAAAAAAAAAAAAAAAAAAGTAAATGTGTTTATTTTAAGGAGAAACTTTATATTACTATCGCGAACAGAACAATAGCCAAAGCTGCCATAAATGGAAAGCCCCAGTGAAAGTACGTACAATGAAGACAAAACAATATTATCAAATTACAAATTGATACCTGATGACCGCTACCTTTTTGATAAATGAAAGATTAGAGAATTCTAAAGAAGTATTAAGGAAAGGGAAGCACCAGACTGAGACTGTCATCTGTTAAGTAAAATGGGTTGATGGATTGAAAAGAGAACAGCTTCCTCATTCTGTGACTCACTGGTATTTGGGTCCTTGTCTGACATCCATTTCCTGCTGAAAACCATCCTCTACCTTAGTTAAGGCTTTTATGAATACGTGCTTTCCGTTTTAGGGGAAACTCATAAATGCACTCTTCTGCCCAGAATCATGTGTTTTTTGTTTTTGTTTTTTTCTATTCGGTTGCCACAGATTTGAAGGGCTATTCGAGGGCTGTTTTGAGGATGTGGATTCCACAGTGATGCATCCAGGTGGATACTCCTCTAACCAGGGCTGTTCCTCTGAATCCAAGAAAATCAGAGAAATCTTAGATGGCAGAGAAATCCCGAGTCTGTTATTGCCAAAGAATTGACAAACGCTCTCAAGTTTTATTGCCCACTCCCACCCCATTAACAGAGCATCTAAAATGTACTCAGAATCCTTCTTGTAGAATTGAAGTGACTGCTTTCAGAGTGCTTATTAATATAATTATTCTGGGTCCTCATATTCTAAAGAGGAGGACTAAATTCTTTGATAGTAACTGATTGCACGTTAAGTGTTGCATGCTGATGAGTCAGTACCATTATGCACAGTATCTACTCTTGGGTCTATATGGTAACATGGTGAATCAGTTCACAGGGAGCATCACCTTTGTGAAAGGCGACACACGTGGAAGGGGGCTGGTATTCTTACTGGCTCTTTGGGTTTGCGTTTGCACTGCGGGAGAACCTGCAGTGTGGGAGGTTACGCTGCATCCCGGCTGCTTTGGCCAAGGGATGGAAAATGGTAACAGGCGCTCCAGGTTCCTGCATCCCCACTTGCTGCCTGGTGCCCTAAGTCGGAGTCTCTTGGACCAGGAGGCCGACACTGAGAATTTTTCCCCCTTGGGGAAAACCAGTTAATGTTTCATGTCAAGAGGAAGCTATGCTGCATTATGAAAACAGTCTGGGCTTGGCTCAGTTCTTTCTCTCTGGAACTGGTGTCTATACCTATAATTATCTTCAAGCACCACCATAAAAGCCCTCCAATCTTTACCTCATGTTGTTCTTCCTTTGGGGCACTGGTTCCGGCCCCGTGAACTTTTATACCACGCCATAATTAGTCGAATTATATTTAATAATTCCCGCCCTCCCCCCCCCCCCTTCTGCAGGGAGCAGAGGCAGCAGCAGATAATGAGGGCTACAAGGGCTGTGCCTGAATTGTATCATCACAGTTCAGCAAGCAATATGCTGCCACTGTCAGCCAGCATCAGCCTCAAGGCCTCCGCAGCCTCCGCCTCGGTGACAGTTAGAAACCAGGGAGAGACGCACCCTACCCCTGTTCTTTCTTTTCCCTTTGACTTAAAAAACCCTGTATCCGTGAAAGAACACGCATAGGGCTGCTCTGCTCTGCAGCTGCAAGATTTCTCTAGGTGTGCGACGAGGTATTTCCAAATTTCCTTCCTTCAATCAGGTGTTGCATTATTGATTCACTTTATCAGTGGGATTCAGGCCCGGTCAAAGACATGAGGTTTAGAGTCAGGTGAACTAAACAAGATCTTAGTCACCTGAGAGGTGATTATTTCACTCTTAACGTTCACCATCGTGTCTGTTGCTCCGAATGCTTATTGCAATCTTATTTTTGTAGGAAATCAACAGTATGAAAAAAATTTCCCCAGCAGTAAAAATTATACATTTAAGGGCACAGACACTTCCATATCTCCATTCTTATAGCAAAAGAAACCATATTCAGGTACTCCCCACCACCCCATTTGTTCTAAAAGGATTCCAAATAAAATGGTTTTGCTTTTAGATTTAGAGGATGTCCCACCTGACATAAGCTCAGATAAAAGAAAAGCATTTATGTGTAATCTCTGGCAGATAGTGAAACTGGTTCTTACATAGAGCCATAAATTTTACGGCTGGAAAGGACCTTAAGGAACATTTAGTTCAACCCCTTGTGGGTGGTAAATGGAGGCAACCGCATGATACTTTCAAGACTGAAGTTAAAATTACTTTCTGAGAAGGAAGTTAGGGAAAGCAAAGCAAAACAAACAGCCCAAACATGCAATAAATGTGATCACTCATTTATAGAAGCACTTGACCAGAAGAGATAATCTGAGAATGGGCAGTCCAATTCTGGAGCCTTGGTGTTAGATGAAGTGTGCTTGGAATGTTAAGCCTGACCCACTGTATTGTGTTACAGGCTGGGACAACACATGGGACGTCGGCAGCCTGCAACAGGGATAAAGAGGAGTTGAGGAACGTAGCCATTATAGTGACAGCCAAGGTGAACTGGCCCACATACCGAGAAGACGTAGTATCACCTAGCGAGGGTCCAAAGGCCAGGCAGGCCTCAGACATGGTACCTCAGGCTCCAGGCTTCCTGCTTTCTGATGCCTTCTACTCTCTTCTCTTGGTGACTTCATCCTGGGACTAGACATAAGAAAGGTGCAGAGGCCTCCCATAAATAAGGGAATTTTTGTTTGTTTCTTTTCAGCAAAAATCAAGACAAGGAAACCATGGTACAGACTGGTCAGGTTATCCATAAATTGAATGCAGTAAAAGTAAAAACTTGAAGCCAGAGGTTGCGATGAAACGTCCTGAGACCTTGCAGCTATATCATGGGGAGGCTTCCTCCAGAGAAGTAATGCAGGCCCGAGCTTAGTTCGTCTACCTTATTTCTGTCCATGGGGCAGCTTGGCCCCAGATGACCTCTGAGATACAAGGGGAAATATGTACATTTGCTTTCTTTGTGGGGAAATTAAGAAAATGTCTTTCACTGTATTGTGAACAATCATTTCTACCTTACATCTCAAAGGGAGATTACATGATGTTTGGTAGCAGGTAAGAGACAGAGAGCTTGTAGACGTGGAGTAGGGCTTGGGGTCAAGGAGGGGATCTAAGTGTCAGAGAAGGATAACGACCCAGAACAAGGTGTTTAGAACATGGTTTTCTCCAGATTCTCAGGTCAGGGACCTGCCTGAGCAGGGTGAGAGATTCTGCAGAGCTTGGGTAAGAACAGATTCCCAGCATGTGCTAATAGTTAACCCAAAGAGAAATTTGTAGCATCTGGGAAGACGGGAGGAGGAAGGTGCCTGATGCACGTTCAATAAATTACCGTTTTAGGCTTAGCAGAAAGTGTGAATGAAACATGCTGCAGTTACAGAAATAGAGACTACCAGAACTGTAAAGGAGCCTACGATAGAGCCTTCCTTTAAAAGGACAATATCAAAAGACGGAAGGAAGGTTAATTAACCAACAACTGAAAAAAAAAAAGAAAAGAATGTTAAAAAACTGAAAATGCAGTGTTAGGAAAGCTGAACTTCTGAAAGACTTAGAATGATGCTAAATAAAGTTTATAGAACAGGTCCAAATGAGAAAGCTCCTCCAATGGAGGCTGAACCAAAATATTTAGTCGATCCAGACACACACACATCGACAGACTGTTCTGTTTTGCCTGGAGCAAGGACAGTGTGGTCGGGCTGTCACGGTGCCGGGGGCCAATGGTGTGATGTTGATCTGATGACCAGAAGGAATGCACCACTACACGGTTCTGAATTTTCCCCTCTCCTTTCTATAAAGGTAATTGGTTTGGAAACTCAGAAGGGTGGGAAATGCTGGGAAAGAGGGAACTGGGGAGATAATGAGAGGATCTCTGTGTTAAATGAATTTTAAGCTTTCAGGCTGGAGCAAGCACATCCCACCTTGCTGAGAGTTCTCGAAGAAACGGTCAGGAGATACACTGTTGGTGACCTTGAATGAGGGGTTCCAGAGGAACGAAAGTGTGCTGACTTCTAGAGAGTGGGGAGCCGTGGCCTCTCAAGGCATCAGCTATAATTTGGTGTGAATTGCCAAACGGTTGTAGAGATGAACACGAGGAAGGGGGTCCGAGTTCGCCAAAAATGCACGATGTTAAACTAGCCTTGAATTTGATAGAACTGAGGAACGTAGGTAAGAGAAACACTCAGGCAAACCATTTTATAGGGCTTTTCAGGATACCTCATGCGAGTGGGCTGTAACCAGGAGATTACAGAATTTTACCCGAAGAAGAAGAATTAGTGGATTAGCGTCAGTCTGGAGACGGTTACTTAGTGACATCCTTCAAGATTCTATTCCTAGGTTTTGTCTTGTTTTTGTTTTCCTAACACCTTGGAATCATACAGTAAAATAAGTGCGTACCCAATATGCAAATGTCTTACACCGGGATTAGCAACACCAGAGCGAATGACGGATTAGTATCCAGGATAGAATTATGGGTCTAAACGAATAAGGGTTACTAATGGAATGAAATGAAAGTATCAAAAAGAATAAAAGAGCAATAAAGAGGAAAATGAAAAGAATAGCTTTCAAAACCTTATTACCAGAGATACAAACAAACTACACAAAACCTGGCATTTTATTTGACAGGGAGCTCAATGTAAGCCTTGCATCGTGGTTCCTTAATGTTGACCCCCAAAGGATCAGTTAATGCCACTGGTTGGACTACCTCTATGGCACTGTGTTTAGTCCTCAGAACCACATTTTCATTAGAGATCGCAGAACATTTCATGGGCTACAAATCAAGGGAAAGCAGGAGTCTGAAAACCATGTTGATGAAGAATAGCATTATCTCAGCAAGCATTTATGGGGTGCCTGCTATGTGCCAGTCACTGTGCTAGGCATAAATTAATGTGCATTATTTGCTGGCTACAGAGCGCATCAGGACAACTGATGTGTAGGCCAACAATAAAGTACACAGAGCCCCAAAGGAGGGGCTAGCACAGAGAAGAGGTTACCCCTTGGGTACGTTCTTTATGGGCAATAATAATGAAGGTAGAGACAGAGGGAGAGGAATGGTTTCCATGTAGAGGGAAAAGCATGTGGGAAAACACAGTGGCAAAAAGGATCTTGGTGCTCTCAGGAGTGGGAAGTAGTTTGGTGTGGCTGAAGCGTGGGGTCTATGTGAGGACGGCATGGGCTTAGGCTGGAAGTAGACTGGGGCCATCGTTTGCCAAACTAAGGGCTTTCCCTTCCTCCTGAAAGTGTGGACAACCAATAAAGAGGTTTTAGTAGGTGATATGATGAATAATATCATTGAGATGGTCGCTCTGGCCTCGTTAGGAAGATAGATTGGAAACGATGAGTCAAGTAGACCAGTGAAATGACCGATGGAGTTGGCAGGTGAACAGCGCTAAGGGCCCGATCTGAGGCCGTGGCCATAAAGATAGAAAGGTGGGGTCAGATTCTCAAGTAATTAAGGAGCTAGCCCACCAACAGAATTTGGATTAGGTTGTGGGGAGAGAGAAGGAGGAATGCAGTTGGATGTCCAGACTGTTGCCATTTTGACTTGGTGGATAATAATTTGATGAGAGAGAAAATGTGGGGGGAATAGATTTGGGAGACCAGTTCCGTTTGAGCTTCCTTGGGGAGATACCTATTGACGGCCAATTGCAGTTGGATTTATGGGTCCAAAGCCTGAGAAGGGGCCTGTGATCCAGCTCCAAGAGTGGAGGTAAGACTACAAGCTAACTTGGGATGCTATCTGGAAGTAAGGAAAGGAGTCAGACAGAAATCCTGAAAACAACAACACTGACATGATAGAGAAAGAGTAGACAAGAGTCTTGTAAGAAGGTCACCTGGGTGGCTCAGTGGTTGAGCGTCTGCTTTTGGCTCAGGGCAGGATCCCCAGGTCCCGAGATCGA
This sequence comes from Canis lupus baileyi, assembly GCF_048164855.1. Classification (NCBI taxonomy): domain Eukaryota; kingdom Metazoa; phylum Chordata; class Mammalia; order Carnivora; family Canidae; genus Canis; species Canis lupus. The sequence continues at coordinate 5,846,215 of NC_132857.1, forward strand.
GTCCCACCTCAGGCTCCCTGCATGGAGCCTGCTTCTCCCTCTGCCTGTGTCTCTACGACTCTCTCTCTCTGTGTCTCTCATGAATGAATAAATAAACTATTAAAGAATAAAACAGTCTTGTAAGGGATTAAGGGGAAGCCAAAGGGAAGGGAAGCAAAATTTCAAGCAAGTGTAAGAAGACAAGGAATGATGTCAGAAACATGAGAAATATCAAGATAGAGACTTGCCCTAGTGTGCGGCAACCTGGAGGTCACAGGGGCTCTCTGAGCTCAGATTGCCTGTGTGGGAGGGGCGCGAGCCTCCTTGGAAGGCGGAGACGTGAAGGAGAGCTGAGGAAACCACCGCCCTCGAGGCTGGCTGCTCGGAAGCTGGACAGGGACCCAGAGCAGGCGAGGTACAATTGGTTCCTGCTCTGCTCATGCTGTTTCTTTCACCAGGAATTCCTGCTCCTCGACCTGGCCATTTCTGTTTGCTCAACTCCTGTTAGATCTCCAAAGCTCACACGACAGAGAAAAGTAAATCTAGGCCAGTGTGTCCATCTCAAGGTGACCTTCGATGTTGCATTTTCCTTTTTGTCTCACATTCTGAGAGGGTCATGGACAAACTCATGGTGTCAAAAGTGATCCTAAGCTTTGCTCTGGGCTCCCTCAGCACTGTGCTGCCGTGCGGAGCCCACCTCTTCTGTGTATCATTGGTTTCTTTTCCTGTCTTTCTGCCTAAGGCCACTGGGAATGTCTTGGGAGCAAGGAGCGTGCTTTTTTTGGTGGGGTATTATTGTTATTTTTTACATGTTTACATTATTTTTTACATGTATTATTAAGAGTTTTTTTACTTGTTTACTGGCCAGCCCCTATATTTCTCAAGTGCACTAATGTGTCTTTAAGCCATGTCAGGTAAAGAACTGTCAAAGGCACTGTGATGTTGATTCTGGAAAATGGAAACCTGTGCAGTGTCACACCATGAACACATTCTCCCGAAGTAGTGCTTTTTCAGGCGAGGAGATGAAACAAGAAGTGAGATGTGCACTAAAGACATCTGAAGATGGCACCTTTTGAACCAGCAGATCCTGATTCAGCTCATGGCCTCGAAGTGTTTGATGTTCCTATCTGAGCATTGTTTATACTTCCCACATCCTATATAGTAGCAGGCTTGTTGGAGGCCGGGGCCACATTCCACAAATTTGCAGATCTCTACGTTCATAGTACTTAGCAAATTAACTGTATAGCATGTAGTTGAGAACTATTTGTTAGGTTGACTCTGCATGGGCTGCAGGGCATTTAACTTTTATTATAATTAGGAGTAAAATCACACTCTAGGATGAAAAAATATTTCAAGGATCTCAAAATCTTATTCTTGCTCTCAACAGTTTTTATCTTCCTTTTGGCATATATTTTCTCAGAGGGCTCACAGATGGTCTCTTCATCATGCCCATCATGCCTCCATTGCCAGAGTACATGGGAAATGGAGAGGCGATCATGCCCATCATGCCCATCATGCCCATCATGCCTCCATTTCCCAAAGTACATGGGAAATGGAGAGGCGATCCCTCCTGGGGTTGGGCTCTGGTGCCTACATGTTTTTTGACTTTGTAGAAATGTAGAAATTAAGTCGATGTCACCTCCTCTTCTTCTTCCTCCGTTGGTTCACAGGGGAAAGCCTTTCCATCAGTAGTAGGGAGCCTGACACACCTGAGTTGTCCAATTCTTCAATTTTGGACCTCTTGATTGAATTTTTGAATATGCACCGAAGGAATGTGGATTTGGAAATTGAAGGATTTAGTTTAATTTCCCGAGTAGAAGTCCAGCTCTATAGTTCATGTAAGGCTTTGATGGTATTGTTAATGGTCACTGGTCTGCACGGGCTGCAGGGCATTTAGCTTTATTATCGTTAGGAGTAAAATCACATCTAAGATGAAAAATGACTGGGGCGTTGTTAACAATCTAACTAGGAGCCTCAGTTTTTTTATCTGTAAATGGACTGATAACGATGCCTATTTCCAACTCTGAAGATTAAGTGAGATGATATATTTACGAGGCTTCTCAGAGATGTGACATACCGTCAACACCTAACAACTCCTATTTTTGTTATGAGGAGGAGACGTCAAGGCATCTGCCTCAGTCCGTAGACTTGCATGGACTGGCAGGAGGATCTGACCTATCTCAGGTGCAGGCTGTGGGAGCTAGATCTGCAGAGATAATTTCCGACTAATGAGTTTCCACGTTGTGCTGCTCTCGCCCTGCATGCCTCACGTTCCACCTGCCCTTGCCTTTTCTTGCATGCTCTCGTGACCTCATCCAGGGCCTCATAACCCCTTGCTCTTAACAGATTTCATAACCACACTTCCCTTCAGTCCCTCCTTCCTGTCAGAGGAATCTTCCACAAGCCTAGATCCGAGGTTAACACTTCTTTGTTTGAAACTTCCGGTGGCTTTCCATGATCTATTTAATCTCCATAAATGGTTATTTGAGGTGTTCAGGGCTTCCCTGTCTGGAGCTTACCGAGACAAATTCAGGCTTGGCGTTAGATGGGCTCTTGTTTCAACACGTCCCTGGCACGAGTATTTGACCTTGGTCCTTATCTAAATTGCCTCTGTTTTCTCATTAATAAAATGGGGATTATGGTATTTGCCTTACGGGTTGATATAAGGCTTACAGATGATGAAAGTACAGTTGTTAGTGTGATGCTCCAAAATGACCGTGATTATCCTACTGAACTGCTTTTGTTCCTCCCTGTCTTTTCTCACCCTGGTGTCTCTTCTTAGGCCCCAAACATAGATTATCCCATTTTCCCTTATTTTACACTTTTCCCACTCCTGCCTTGTTAGCATTCCTAATTTTAAGAATTGATCATCATTATCCTTGACAATTTCTACCCGGACCCACATCAAATCTAAACATGACATAAAGAATAAAGTCATATTCTTAGGTTTTAATGTAATCATGTAATCGGCAATAAAAGTTAACAGTTTCTTTCATTTGCTTTGATTTTAATGGGTGTACTTCCTCATATCAGAGATTCAGAATAGATTTGAAAACAGGGAGTATAAAACACTGGATTTAGGAAAAGCAAATACAGACAGGGGTTCCACCTGTAATGAGCGCCAAGAAGACAGCAGAGGATCAATTTTTCGGTCTCTTTCGCTTGACTTCTCAGCCTACTAGGTGTTCCTTTAACTTAGTAAATATTAATATTTACTGACTCTACTGCACATTTGATCTCCCTCAGAATCATGTTCAGACTATATCTTAAGTGAATACATTATTGGCAAGAATGATGGATTTCACAAAAATACCTGAGCAAATATACCTTAATTTAAAAAGTTTCAAATGGTTTGTTTTGACAACTAGAGAAGAACATGAATTCAATTTGGAATTGAATGTCTGAATCCCCTCATGTAGTCTTTTCAACTTTTGAGGGACTGAACTGTATTTATTAAAGAGGGTGGAGGAGTGTTTCGGGTTAAGCTGTTTCTTTCTGAGAAGTCCTGGCAGGATGAGCTTGTTGATGATTGGATGGAAAATATATCCATCGATAGAGTCAAATACAATCAAATGGCATTTAGGAAACCCAGAGGGCAGATAATCAGTTTCCTCTGACAATCAGGTGATGGGTTTCTTCCCTTACTTACCTGTGTTCAGTCCACAGGCAGCGATTGAGCCTAGATGTTTCCATAATTCTTAACTAAGTTTTAGTTCCACTACTAGATCAAGGCTTGTCCCACAACAGATCATATGGCATATTTAAGGTCAAAATGAAGGAATGAGAGTTGGTTCTGCTGTATTCAAAGCTGATATTTTGTCTGCGGAAGAATACAGGTGTTCCCAGGCTCAATAATAAGTTGGCCTTCCACCATCTAGGTTTCCTCTATATTTGCAACATGGGAGTAATCATGATGCGGTGTCTTATTTAGTGAGATTTCAAAAAATCAAAAATTTTTGGCCATCACGCACCTCCCCCCCCCCAACTCACACAGAATCATCATGCTATGATGCTGCAAAGTGTTCATCTTGAATGTTCAGAGATTTAATCATGTCTTACTCTCCTAACATAAGGCCATTGCATTCACTGTAGTCTCTTTTGAAGATTGACAAGCTGCCCGTCATACATATGGTAAGGCTTACTATTCTTCTAGACAAATAGGAGTTAGCTGTACCTGCTGATGTTGGTAATGCATTTGCAGAGTCCTCAAAGGAGATACTCAGAGTTTCCTTTTAAGTAATGTTCCCCTGAATACGTCCTTGTTGGTGGTGGTCTTTCCCTTAGCCTGCTGGTCTGGATGCTCACGACCGCGAGTTACCTGTGCAACATTCTTCTCAGGTTAGGAGTCAAGATAAGTAATCGCTGGATCATGACCAATCAGTTCTAGAAAGGAACTAAAACTCTTCAGCTTACACTAGATATTAGTGAGATTATGTTTATACAGTTCATGCAGTTGACAAACTTATGGGTCACTGATCTTCTATCCAAACGTATTCACTTTTTGCACTTTGCCTCCAAATCCTCCACTAAAATTTAGCATCCTCTGTTGTCTGGTTGTAGTAACTAAAATTAATAACAGTATGAATTCACTTAATGGAAAATCGTTCTCTCTTTACGATTTCTTATTGTTTGCATCTAAAGCTAACATGCTCAAATTCATTTCCTTGTTCACTCTCAATCAGATTCAGACACAGGGATCTCATGCTTCCACTCCAACTGTGCCCCTAACCTGGGCCATATTCAGCTGCTGCCACTATTTCATATCCTACTCTTGTCTCCACTTCCCGTTTATTCAGTTTTAGAAGGAACTATAAACCTTGGATCACAAAATAGGAGGAAATAAACTGTATCTATATGAACCATAGGTACTGAATATTTATGCATTTAGCTTTTCTTATGACACATCACCCATGCACAGACTGAATTTCCTCAAAATATAACTTGACAAAAATCTTTGAATAAGCTAAGCGATATTCAATAATCTAGCATGATAAAATAATGTAATTTGGTTAGATGATAGTTCTTTATGAGAGAAATGGAGTGGGAAGGAAACTAGAATGAGCTTAAAAAATTATTTTCTCTTAAATTTACCTTTGTAGGAATCTGTCTTTATACATACAGCTTTTTATTTGGAATACAGCTTGGAGTCACTGAAGCAAACATTGCTTTATATACACCATGATACCAAATCAATAATGCGACTGGTGCACTGAGCAAAAGGAGCTCCAGATTATGTTGCTGTTTTCTTTTACTGTTCAGTCAACAGAAAAATAGCCAAAAGAAAAGAAATAAAATACAAAGAAAGACATTTTCATTTCCCATTTTCAGAGCTTCCATTCTCTTTTAACTTCCAGGGAATTAGTGTGCGTGATTGTGTAATTACCATTCTAAAAGACAATTATAGAACTTTTTTTTTCTTTTTTCTTTTTTCTTTCTTTCTTTCTTTCTTTCTTTCTTTCTTTCTTTCTTTCTTTCTTTCTTTCTTTCTTTCTTCTTTTTTTTGCATCTAAGATGTTATGCTTTCACATGCACAAATAACAAGGGCTTCTTTAAAGCAGTTTCAATTAGGCTATTAATAATATTTGACTAGCATTAGCATAGTATATCTTTTTCCATTCTTTTAGCCTATTTGTATCTTATTTTTAAAGTGAGTTTCTTACAGTGATCATATGGTTGCATTTTGCTTCTTTTAATCTACTCTGAATACTTCTGCTTTTTAATTGGGTCTTTAAACCATTTACATTTAATGTGATTATTGATATAGGTGGCTTAAAATCACCTATCTTGCCATTTTTTTCTGTTGTTCCATTTTTATTTTGTTCTTTTCAGCCTTCTTTTGGGTTGCTTTTGGTTATTCCATTTTACTTCTTTGTTGGATAGTATACTAGCTCTAATATTTATTATTCATTTTAAGTGGTCATTTCATAGTTTATAGTACACATCTTTAACTTCGCTTAGTCTACCTTCAAATGATATACTACTTCATGTGTTTGTAAGACCTTACAACGATATAATTCCATTTCCCACATCCTAACCTTTGGATCATTACATTATTGTTATACATTTTACTTCTATATATATTATAAACCCCACAAAGCATTGTTGTTATTTTTGCTTTAACATGGCACCCTTTTAAAGGTATTTAAAAACTAGCTTTTTGAAAATATAAACTAGAATCATGGTGAATATTTTAATGTCCTTGTCTGCTAATTCTACCAGTTGTGTCATTCCTGAGTTAGTTTTGCTTGATTTATTTTTTCCTCATTATGGGTCATATTCCTATCTCTTTGTATGCCTGGTAATTTTTTTAAAGATTTATTTATATATTTTAGATAGAGAGTGAGAGAGCACAAGCAGTAGGAGGGGCAGAGGGAGAGAGAGTTTCAAGTAGATTCCCCGCTGAGCACGGAGCTGACACAGGGCTCCGCCTCATGACCCTGAGATCATAACCTGAGCCAAAATGAAAAGTCAGACACTCAACCACCTGAGCCACCTTGGTGCCCCTGCCTGGTAATTTTTGATTAGATGCCAGACATTGTAATTTTGCCTTGCTTAGTGCTGGATATTTTTGAAATCATTATAACTATTCTTGAGTTTTGTTTTGGGATGCACTTAAATAACTTGAAAAGTTTGATCTCTCTAGGTTTGCTTTCAAGCCTTGCCGGGCATGATCAGAGTAGCATTTAGCTTGCATCTAATATTGTCTCCATATTGAGGTAATACCTTCTGGACACTCTACCAAATATCTTACAAACTGGGTGGTTTTCCACTCTCACTAGTGGGAATAGATACTATTTCTGATCTATGAGAGCCCCAAAGATTGTTCTCTGTGCTTTTTTGAGTTGTGCTTCTTTCCTCAGTCTCAGGCAGTTTCCTCACACATATATGTTCGGACCAGCATTACTCTAAAATTTCAAGTGGGATCTTCTACAGATTTCTATAGTTGTCTATCTGTGCAGCTGTTTTCTCTCTGGAACTCTATCCCACAAGCTCTAGCAGTCTGATTCTCCCTGGACTCTTAGGTCTATTTCTTCAACTGAAGTATACTTCAAAATTTTCCTTGCATTCTTCCTCCATGTGCTGCATCCTGGAAACTCCCTCTAGTCAGTTAGCTGGAGTATCATAGGGCTTTCCCCATTTATTTTCCCCTCTCTCAGTAATCACTGTCCTGTATTTCTTGAGGTTCAATGTCTTACAATTGTTTTTCATATGTTTTGCTTGTTCTTTTTAGTTGTTTTAAGTGGGAGAATAAATCAGTTCTCTAATCTCCATCATGATTGATAGCAGAAATCTCTGTTAATTATATTTGATTTAGAGCTTGTCAACAGGGATGCCTGGGTGGCTCAGTGGTTGAGTGTCTGCCTTCAGCTCAAGGCATAATCCTGGAGTCCCAGGATCGAGTCCCACATCAGGTTCCCTGCATGGAGCCTGCTTCTCCCTCTGTCTGTCTCTTTCTCTCTCTCTCATGAACAAATAAATAAAATCTTAAAAAAAAAAAGCTTGTCAACATACAAAGTACAGTTCTAGAACTGGAAAAGTTTTACCTCCTTTTTCAGGACATATTTTGAATGATTAAGTTTTCCATTACCTGGGCTCATATCTGTTAATCTGTCATCTGTTAAAACACTTGTTGATACCTTCTTGCTATCATCAATTTATTAGTCAGTTTTTTTTTATTTGAAAAATTGGTACAATCATATCAGCCTTCAACTTTCATAGAGGTATGCCACATATAAATAAACAATGTAGGCAATGGTTTAAAAATCTTTGGAAATAAAACATGAATGTAAGCTATAGTAACATATGTTTCATGACTAAAAATTCAAATAGTATTAGATCCTAGATTCTAGGATTCTATAATTTTATTTTTATGATATATGCAGAGTGGGACAAAATTAGAATTATTGTCTTTTTTAATACATGCTGAGAAGGACTCTTCAAAAAGAAGTCTATCATGTTCAGCATAAATGGAATATCAAAGGTTTTTGCTAAAATAAAATGAAAGATTTACGGATATATTATTTCTTGAATAATTAACTTTGAGAATAAAAGGCCAAGAGAAATAACAAAAATTAAATTCTTTAATTGTGCTCTTCTCCAAGGCACTATTGGTTTTTGTGAATTCTTTCTCTGTCAGCATTCACATTTGCATTTATGTATATCTGTGTGTGTATGTGTGTTTATATAATAATATTATAACTTACAAAACTGTACAAATCATCTACCACCACTCTGATCACTTAGAGAAACCTCTACTTAATATGCAGACTGCAAGTTCCTGGCAGGATAGGACTAGAATGCCCTTTTTCTAACTCCAAGTGTGATAAAGTTTTCTTTCTGCTTGTTTCTGTACTTCTTTTTATAACAGTGAGGTAGAGAAAAAAGCATCTGGCAAGATTTTTTTATGCTACATCACAACTCACTTGATCCTGTTGAAATTATTTTATCCTACCTACTTAAAAAAAATCTATGTGAGTAACAGGTTATTTAACAGTTAGGTATGGTTAACATGTGTTCATTATATCATGTTCTCAGTGCTGAATTACAAAACCATTATATCTTAGTGTTACCATTGGCATCATATTTGTTAATCCACCAACTTACGGTAGTCATTAAAAATAGAGATAGCAGTTTCTTATACTTTTGGTTCTGCTTATCAAAATAATTCACTTGAGGGACACATACTTTATTAAGGATTCCATCTATCTTTCTGCACCTCCCATCCCTAACAGCTCAACAAATATTTACCATCTACATTCATCCACTAACCACTCTTTGGTGTTCAGGTCGGCAGTATATATTTTTTAAGATTTATTTATTTATTCATGAGAGACACAGAGAGAGAGGCAGAGACGTAGAAAGATGGAAAAGCAGGTTCATCACAGGGATCCTGATGCGGGACTCAATCCCTCGACCCGGGATCATGCCCTGAGCCCAGGGCAGATGCCCAACCACTGAGCCACCCAGGTGTCCCATCAGGTTGATAGTCTTAATGAAGTGCACCCTCTTCTCTACAAAAATACTTTTGTGTTACACGTAGTACAGTTTTACAGAAAAGCATCTTTGGTAGATGAGAATGGCCACAAATATCTTGCAACTTCCTCCATCAAGAGGTCGAGTCCATTTTCCCATTGTTTGTGTCTGGGCTGTCTTGTGACTCAGGTTATCATAAAGCAGATGTGATATTATGTGAGATCTGAGCCAACACCTTATAAGACTTTCAAGGTTTTTTAATAGTCCTCTTGGAACTCTGTTTCTTGGAGGCCGAGCGACCACGTGGAGAGAGACCCAGATACCTCAAACATCTTAGCCATCCTGCTTGTCCCAGCTGAGATCCCAGACATGTGAATGAGCACCATGAACATCACCTGGAGTAGAGATGAAATTTTTCCAGCTGAATCCATTCCCAACTGCTGACCCACAGAATCATAAGCAAATAGCTAACTTTAAGCTGCTACAACGTTTTGCAGTAGTTTCTTACACAGCAAGAGGCAACTGAGTACTACAGATGAATAGTCCTTCTGTCTCTGCCTTCTCTTCTCCTTTCTTTTATAGTCCTAACAACTTCAGTTTCTCTTCTCCAGGCCCTTTAAAAGTCTTTTGTTATAACATACTCTAGGAGTCATACCCAATGCAATCCATTTGCTATTAGCTATCTATGTAATAAGTTATATCATATAGACAAAGTGTTTTTTAAATCTCAGTTTATTTAATTCTTCTAGAACTCGTATGAAATAAATAGATGGCAATGATATTCAGGTTTAAGATGATGAAGCAATACTTTGCATTAATATAATACCTTTCTTTTAGTGAGGCTCACTTTGCTTTTTAGACATGATCTCAGCATTCCTTTAATTGTGCAATCAGATAGATAAAATGTGATGAGCAAATTTAATATCTTCATGGAATTTCTGGTACTGTTTGGACCTTGCTAGTGTTCTTTCTTTCTTTCTGCTGAATTACTATATATGATATCCTAGCGGGGGGAGGGGCACGGTGGAAATAGTCACAGAGACTATTTTTTAGTTTTACTAAACAGAATGTCTTACTTCGTTTATATAGAGCCAAAGCAAAATTAAAGACTTTCAGGTTTGAGGAAGAAAAAACATTTCACCTTCTTTTATTCTACTCCTAACATTTTTCTTTTTAATTCTTGTACTTTAGCACTTAAAATTACCTGCTTTGGCTATTTTTATAGACTGTGTGAACTGGTTGGCTGCTAAACTTTATTTTACCTTTGAAAGTTTGGAAGTGGTGTTTTGTTAACAATTTTTTTTTTAATTTCTTGGAATCAGAAGACCTGTCTTACATTTCAACCACACATTTCAGCTGTCACCACCACCTCGTCATAGAACATATTGTCTTCACATTCTTAAACTCAAATAAACATTGGCCCTTATATTTATGACCTAGTTTAGGATGGAAATCTCTACCCTGAGGTCTGTAAAACTACCCAAATGGTATAAAATTTGTGTGGATGTGCCTTTTTTCTTAGTAAAGAGTGCATAGTTTTTCAACAAACTCATTACCCTCAATTTCTTAACCAATATCCTAGGAATCTGGATTTTATGACATTCCTCTATTCCTGCTTCGGTTCCACCATGAATTAAGGCTCCATAGCATCATTCAGATAATCCAAATATGCAATTTCTTTCAAAAGAGTAGACTTTTCAGGGGCATGTAGAGATCAATAGTCAATCTCAGGGAACAATCAAAGGAATCATGCCAGGGGGGATATTTGTATTTTGTCTTCGTTAATTTGGGCTGCTATAACAGAATAACATAGAGTGGCTAGTTTAAAGAGAAGCATTTGTTTCCTACAGTTCTAGAGTCTGGAAGTTCAAGATTAGGGTGCCAGCATGGTTCGGTTCTTAATGAAGGCCCTCTTTCTGGTTTGAGTCTTAACATCTAAGCTAGTTGTCTTTCTTCTCTCGTAAGAACACTAATCCCATTTTGGGGAGATCTACCTTTATGACCCACTTACCTCCCAAAGTCTCCACCTCCAAATACCATCACATATGGGCTTCAACATATGAAATTTGGGAGATGCAAACATTCAGGCTAAAGCAGATATTCAGCCAAATTATATTTTATTAGAATTATAGTGTAGTGTTTTCTCAAACCATGGTATAGGAAGATCAGAAATTTCCTGGACTCTATGCCAGACAAAGCGAATAGGAATTTTGAGGGGCAATGCTGAGGAATCTGTATTTAGTCAAATTTCTTTGGTGATTTTAAAATACGCTAAGTTTAAAAAAATAAAATAAAAAAAAATACGCTAAGTTTGAGAACCACTGGTAGACAGTATATTAGAAAACTGCCGTCTTTTTTTCTTTTAATGACAAATGAAATCAAATATGGAAAGTATGTAGAACTTTTTCAAAATACAGCAAGAGTTGTAACTAGCTAGTCATGTGATCAATTAAATGCAATTAATTTCATGCTGGATTTGGTTGTGATTATTAGTTTTTTTTTTTTTAAATGATGTGCACGTGCACAGTAAAGGGAAAACTGACATCCCTTTGTTGAGACTGTTTATGAGATGCTATCTTTTGAGAGAACATTTAGATGGCACTGTGTCTGTCTGGTGGGAAAAGGTTTTCAGCTCTTGTCTGTTGATCTTGAGGTTTTGTTGCACTAGGGAATGAAATACTCAGTGTGTTATATCCACAGAAGCAGAAAGTGCTTTCTTTCCCCCTAGCCCCTTCTTCCTAAGATGTCATATCTTGGAGAAAAACAAAACAGAAAAGGAACAAATTTATTCTCAGGGAGCTTGGAGAAGCATGAATTATTTATTCTCAGAAATCCTCTACTATCTTTGCATGAAAGAGAGCCTTATTATTAAAAGTGAATGTTTCTTTTTCTGCATGTCAATAACTGGGAGATCAGAACGACTGGCTGTTAGATAGCTTCCTCCTTGGAGACTGAACTCCCTAAGGCAGCCTCTGCAGCAGCTAAATTATTTTTAAGACAATAAAATCATTGGAATTGATATATTAACACCCCAAATTGATGTGACAGGGGTCTGCCACTGAGGCAGTCTAAAAGGAAGAAAAGGCCATTAAAATGATCTCAATTACCTTTTAATTATGAATTAACACATTTGCATAAATCATAGCACAGAGAATTTCTGGGTGCATGTGTGTGTTTAAATTGCCTGGGTTTACGAGGCTCCTTATTTTCTTTCAGCTAGGTCGAGCAATAAATTCTCTACTACCTTCATCCTGGAGCACAGAAAGTCAATTCTTCTTGCCTGGGGAAAAATTTAAATTTTCCCTTGATGCCAGTAATCTCATTTTCTTTCCAAGCAGTTGTGCAAATGAGAACAATCGTTTTGTCTTTTCCAGTTCATACTGGGCTTCTCCAGAGCTGAAAGAACATGGTGCTTGCTTGATAAAATAAATTTTTGTTAGAAAGAGGCAGCTGGGCCTTTCCATCCCTCTGGGATGGAAAATAAAGGAGAATTACAAATTGGGCTTGTCATGCTGCTGGGCAGTGACTTTGGGAGTCACAGCCCCTGAAGGCCCACCTAGCAACCTGATTCTCTTTGCTCCAAGGTAAGTGGGAACCTGGAGACTATTGGCATTTCATTCCTGGAAAGAAAATACTAGCTGTTTGAAATCAGCTCTTCTTGTTTTTTTTCTGAGTTGAGGGAGACCCCAGCATTTGAATCATTATAAAGACTCCTATACGTCCAATATATGCATACTATCCAGCCGTACTGGAGAAAAGGCAGTGTTTGTTGACTTCCCTTTGTTAAAATAGGTAACCACTTAAAGAAAAATGTCAAGGCTGGAGGAAGGCAAAATTCTAAAGGAAAAGAGTTGATGTGCGGTGTCACAGCTACCGACCCTCATCTCAGACGTTCCCACCCCCACGCGTGTTCAGGGCCTTTATGCCACTGACAACACCTTCCCACGTCGATTTCCATGCCTCTCTCCTTTCTCCCTTCCTGTCTTTTTCTTCTTATTATTTGGGAGCTTGATATATTTCTGTGAGGCAAAAGATTAGAAACAACCCAAATGCCCATCAATAGAAAGGGCTGGGTAAATAAAGTATGGCACATCCATTTAATGAAATACAATGGAGCTGTAATAAAGAGTGGAGGAGGTCCATGCACTGATAAGAAGAGATCTCCACGATTCATTGTGAAGAGAAAAATAAAAGACTCAGGACAGTGTGTATATTGTATCTTTTATGCTATCTTTTGGGCAAAAAGGAGTCTGTATCCTATTCGCTCCTATATGCTTTAAAAAAAAAAAAACATTTGGAATGATCAGTAAAACAACAAATGAACAACAGTGGCTGGTGCTGAGATAGGAGGTGGTTAGCTGGAGAGGGATTTCACTGTATACCTTTTGGCTGTTTATTTAATTGTATTTTTAAAATTTTAAAATGAGTTTTTCATTTAAGTATAACATACATTCAGAAAATTGCAAAGAGCTTTCGTCTACAGCTCCAAGTGTTCCTCTGTGGAGTCAGCAACCATATCTAGAAATAGAACATAGCACCACCTCACCAGTGCCCATGACGCCAGGAAGCTTATTTGCCTCAGGTGCCCTCCAGTCATTATCTGCTCCCACTATCGTGACTGCTCACTCCTGTTAAAAATTCATCTTTAAAAAGAGGTAAAATCATGACTCTCACGCAAATAGAAAACACATATGGGTCAATGATTTTAACTCATTCATTAATCAGGGAACTAGTAAAATATTTTTTTTTAAAAACCCAGAAAACCAAAAATAAAAAACCCAGAACAGTTCAAAGAGAATCCAGAGAACGGACACTTGTATAGGTAATTGGGAATGTTGAAATGAATTAGCTAATAGATGCAAAATTAGCCAATTTCCATGGGGCTATGATCAATTCCATCTTCACCTTACAAAATTCATTGGTGTATGATTAAACAAGAATAATTTGCATTACTATCCATTGCCCACAACGTACACAGCTGTAGAGGAGCTCAATTTTGTTTTACCAACGAATTATGTGGAGATGTTTTGGGGGAGCCAGCATCTGACAAAGCTCTTATGAATCGTGCTATGATAAATATTCTCACCAGTGTCTTTTGGTCATACATGCATACATTCCTGCCAGGAATGCATCTAGGGGAGGAACTGCTGGGTCATGGGAGATGTGTATGTTCAGTTTGGTACATACTGCTGAACAGTTTTCTAAAACAGCTGCTGTTAGACTTTTTTGATCTTTGAATGTATCACCTCTTAAAAAAATCAATAAATAATGCAAGAAACAAGGATATGGAAAAAGTAGACTCAATATAGCCAACATGTGTGATTATCTAGCAATCAGTAGAGAAAAAACTATATTTTATGGACAAACATATTCTGGTTTTTGGAAAGATGTATGCTATACCAAAGCAAATCGGATTCTTCAAGCACCAAATATACTACAAGAATATTTGGGTCTTTTCCTTCTCATTCTACATTCGCTAAGCATCCTTACAATTACAGACTGGATTTCCTGAGACACCTTGTGTGCCTGATACCTCTTGTGCTTTGCTTCTCATCCTTTTGGACCCACTTTTGATTTACCTGTAGCTAAAGGAACGAACTATGATCTGTATAGGCATCGACTCACATTGTGCTGACAGTATTATGCCCTAAGCATACATTGTGTGACTTTTACTTTTGGGCCGAGGGCTTCTCCAATGACACAGCATGAGACACGGAAGGGAGCCCTGAAGTGGGAGTTTTGGGAGTCAGTAGTTCCTGGGGGGCAATGCTCAACCAATGGGGAACAATGGCAAATACCTCTCCCAAGTGAGGACGAAGTGCCTGACTTGACCCCCATCCTAGCCCGCGAAGTAACTCCGGGAAGATTTATCTTAAATGACACATAAGTTGAGTTCTCTAATCATTTAACCACAGCACAAATATGTTATTAGTATTTCCACACTAAGTTGCATATATTTAAATTATGGGAAAATGTGAATTCTGTGTGAAGTTTGGAGCCAGAGGGCTGGGCCAGTGAGAACTAACTCCATAGTCTGTTGGATTATCTCATGAGTGAAAGTGACTGCAAGTCCTCTCTAAATTTTGGAAGGTCCTATGGGAGATGCTACAGTCTAAGCCCACATATTATCCCTGAGCACTAGCCCCTGGCCTGTAGTCCTGAAGAATGCCTAATGCATACACTAGCAGTGAGATAACTCAGATGTTCTACTTTCTATTTTTATGGCAACCGGGCTTTTGACCTCCATGTGACTTCTCTTCTTACACTAGCTTTTTCTCAAACCTTCACACAAAGTGAGCACCTCCTACAATTACAGTTTCAACTTCTTCAGTGGCCCTAAACTATTTAATGAACATTTCCCCACTCTAGCTGACCAAGCCTCAAAGACTTCCATGATCAATGAGAGGAGCTGATGGTATCTGTATGGCAGAGCAAGGACAGCTGTAAAGCCATGGCTTAGAAGCAGCATTCTGGAGGGAAGGGATCCAGATGGAAGGCTGGGTTTGGCTCCTCCTGTACCATAACCATATTCTGAGCATAAAGCTAGAAGGGTTCCTGGAAACTTCTCAAGTATTTCAGTTCATGAACAGGGAACTATCCCTTCTCTTGCTTCTCTCTTCCAGGTGCATCCTGGAAGATCCCATGGGGACCCTGCCTTGTCCACATTTCAGCAGGCCTTGCTCAAGGGTTACAAGGGGTGCAGCATCTGGTGGGATAAGAGGTCTGTGCACCAAGGACAGAGCCTCCAAGCTCATGTTTCATCTTAAGCACACAACTGCTATGCAGAAGCCTTTCAGTAGGCACACCCATATCTAGAATGGAATTTGGTATTTCAGATGCTTAAACATAATGGGGGCAGCTTTGACTGTACTTTAACTTGTGGAATATTTTTTTCCACTGTAAGCAAGTGTGTACTCTTGGTTATGTCAGGGGAAGCAAGTTGTGTTCTGGATCCAGAAGGGATCTCATTTGGTAGGAGGGCTCTGATCCTGTCACTGCTACTCCAGAATGCCACTTTTCTTGGTGTGACAGGTGGGAACCGTCCCATTTTACTTTGGCATTGTATCAGACAGGGTCCCAGCAGAAACAAGATGGCACACTTGAAATAGGTTTACTCAGTGAGAGCTCTATATAGAAAGGTCTGGTATAGAAGAACCACAAGGAATGGTGAAGAAACCTGGTGCTAGCAGAAGCAGAGGTGTTCCAACCCTCAGGCTGCAGAACTTGAAGAGAATGGTGTTGCTTTGGCTTCCTGGGGAGAGGCAGTAACTTTTGTGGGGCATATCCAGCTTGAGGTAATCTTGCAGAGAGGGAGCCTCTACTCTTCTTCACAGAACTCCCTGGTTAACTTCCTATTAACCAGACTCAACTTGAAGCCAGAGGACTTGGCAGCCTATTGATGCCATCCTCAAGGCAGCTGTGTAGAAGCAGAGACAAGACAATGAAGGAAGGAGAGTGGCTCTGGAGGGGCAAAGAGGAGCCATCGGGGCCAAGGATCGGAGCATACAAGTCTTCTTTCATCTGAATCATGATTAGATATTATTGAAGCTTCACAACTGTGGGTAGGAAACCCAATATTAGTCCATTTTGGAGGTTTATTATTTTGGATTACATACAGAGCAACCTCTGTGGTTCTGACAAGATGTCCTCTGGCCGTCACTTCTGGCTCCAAATGATGCCCTGAGGGGGTGAGGGGGGAGTCCTCCACTGCCTCTCTGGACTTGCTGCTCAGGGCAGGTTGGCACACTACATGCAAGTGTTTCTTCCCACAGCTCAGAGGTCCTTCTCCTGGAAACCATGAGCCTTCTCCTAGTTCTCCCATGGTGGTCCTTCATGTACACTTGAAACACAAGGTCTCCTCTACTTCCCCCTTTTGACAATCTTTAATCAATCTCTTAGTGGACTTGGATCCACTTAGATGAGTTGTGATACATCTCTGCAAGGGCCAGATAGGTGTATCACATGAGTGTATGGGGGTAAGTATAGGGTAGAGCTGGAGTCGAGAAGTGTTTCATATTCCTCTTATTTCACAGTCAGGTAAATCCCAGGCAAATATGACACTAAATGACGGCTAAAGTCTGAATTCAAGAAATAGTGAGGACCAGCTTCTCTGCTTTAGCTGTTTGCTGTCATTTGGGAATGCAGGCAATTTTAAGATACACTGGCATCCAGATTTTCATGTAAAACCTCTCAATTTTTAAATGCTGGCTCTGGGGAGCTATGACAAGGTATGAAGACAAATACTACAGTGTCACATGGAGGGGATTAAAAAATAAGCTTTTTAGGGGAGCTGGTTTACAAAGCTGAGCGTGGAGAAGAATAGGAGTTTAGTCTTCTGTCCTTTCACCGCCACACAGGGGAGCAGGCTGGAGTCTGGTAAAACTGCTGCACTTGCAGCTTTCCTGGGAAGTGCTGTGCACACCTGATATCTTACCTTCAAATAATGCCAAGTGTGAGATCACTCGAGGGTAGGGGATAATGTTTTGAGTTTAGGCATCAAGCAGCCAACCTCAGCTTATCAAGAGTAAACTCTTATTCACCAAGCGTAAACCCCAGTTATACAGAGAGTTGTTTGGCAATGCCTGCTGCTACCTGCCAAAGTCACAAGAAGTTGGATTTGGCCTCCTGGGAGAAGCAACCCCTCATTTCATGGAATGTGGGGCTCGCCAGGTGCTTGTCAGCTCATTGCTAAGAACTTGAGCTCTGCTGTCCTACATTGGATAATCCTGTTTGTTTCTCTCCACTGCAACTAACTCACAGATCTTAGAACACTGAAGACGTGTCAAACAAAACAAAACATGTCTTTGGGCCACCAGTTTGAGAACTCTTGAGTGGACCCTGGAAACCAGGAATGCCTACACAGGACCTGCCTGATGTCTCCTTTTCAGCCCTCAAACTGAAAAGGCGTCCTCTGGTCCCCTGGGGTCAGGGAAAACCCAAATATTAGGAGGAGAAATTAAATGACTTTCTGTTCTCCTGGGGAGGGGCGGGATGCACTTACTTGAGTTCTGATAAACTGCAGCAGATTGAAACGAAACATAGGTAACTTTACAATACCTGATACGATAGATTTTTAATGAATGACTTTTCTACACTAGTAGAAAAATTGGAATCTTTAAAATTCACTGGAGAAGGAGAATGTCCTCATGGGAGGAAATGCCTGGACTTTTCACCTGAACCCATCTTTTTTTTGGGAGTACTTGCTCCTGATTGCTATGCTGACCACCCTAAGTGGCTCAGGGCTGAGGGGTGGGCAGCATTAATGCTCTAGACCAAATGTGGATTCAGAGCTATTTTCTTTGTCTTCACAGCATAGCTAGGCAAGACTGTCCTGTTTAAATAAGACTTTGGTGATGCCATAAGAAAAGATTTGTCTACAAATATTTGTATCATTTAACAAATACTTATTGGTGCCAGTGTTTGTGCTAGGGTTAGAGATCTATTAGTGAACAAAATAGACACAGTATCTGCCTTCCTAGTACTACTCCAGGACTCATCAATACAAAATGATACCAATTGGATAATCTTGATTACAATACATGGCTTGCTTACTATCCTGCGTTCTAACATATAGATCTTTTCTCGTTTCTGGCCTTCTTCCAGGTGTTGGAACCTGCCTTACTCATCCTTGACTATGTGGATATCCACTTTCCTCAAAATCCAAGCCTAAGAGAGAAAGTGCCAGACTTGCTCTTCCTGCAGCCTCCATGAGTCAGCCTCATTGGGCCTACTTTCCTCTTTGGAGACATTTTACTTCTGTAGGCGGACTTTCTCTACTCACAGGTATCTGACATTTTCCTAGCCTACTTCCAAAGGATAAACGTATTGGGATGCAGCATGACAGCCTCATATACATAAGACAGAAATGGGGTTGTGGTGAGGTGTCACTTAACAGTCACACACTGGAAATGTCCTGCTTTACAGAGAAGTGTAAGAGTTGACATGGTATAAACATTATATGGTCTCATTCATTTGGGGAATATAAAAAATAGTGAAAGGGAATAAAGGGGAAAGGAGAAAAAATGAGTGGGAAATATCAGAGAAGGAGACAGAAAATGAGAGACACCTAACTCTGGGAAACGAACTAGGGGTAGGGGAAGGGGAGGTGGGCGGGGGGTGGGGGTGACTGGATGATGGGCACTGAGGGGGACACTTGATGGGATGAGCACTGGGTGTTATTCTATATGTTGGCAAGTTGAACACCAATAAAAAATAAATTTATATATATATATATATATATAAAGAGTTGACATGGTATTGCACAAAACAATACAGTCGATCAGGTCTGGAATCTATCATCTCTGATTATTTTGAAGACACATATTATATTTAGTTCTACATCTGAAAATTGAATTTAAGACACTTTCGATGTTTGATGTAATTTCCCAGAATTACTGAGCACTGACTTCCACTGGGTAGAAAAATACTTGTAAATGATCTAAAAACTAGTTTGCCATTCATTTGCATTAGGCAAATATTGAGCACATATTTTGTTGTTAGGTATTGTACGAGATATTGAGGATATAGCAAATGACTCAGGAACTTATATATAAGAACTATATTATATGTAAGAAATTATATGTATTATATATAAGAAATGACTAAATTATATATAAGAAATATATGTAATATTTATTATATATAAGGAGCTATATTATACATATAAGAATTAGTAATTATTCAATATATATGTGTGTATACGATATGTGTAACTGTTACTAATCAAAATTCATTTGGAAAGGCAGAGTCACTCTGTATAGTATGGAATAAAGACTACATTATAGGAATAAGTCCTTACACAGCTGTGAGAAAAGCTGGGGAAATGAAGATCTGGGAGTAGGAGTCAGATCAGGGAGGAGTTCCTAGCCTGCCTGGAACACTGGCATGGATGGACAAACCAGAGCTTCCACATCAGGCTCTTGCACTGCAGGAGCTCTTGGAGAGGCCTCTGAAAAGCTCCAGGCTCCAGGGTCCCCAGCTTCATGTCTGGTGATGGGCTGGGGGCTGCCGTTAGCAAGGCCAGCCATCAAGAAGAAGAGCTTGATGCAGAACACAGGAGACTGAGGGAGGTCTGGGACCCATGGGGCACTGACCATGACCATGGTCACATGACCATGACCACATCTGATGATGAACACATCTGACGATGTTGACTGTTTCACGTCTGCATCTTAAATTTTCATACAAAACTCCTTTGTTTTGGCCACCTCCAACCTAGAACCATACAGAGAAAGATATTTTGAGAAACGAAGCTTCCATTTTAATCAACTTGACATTGCACCATCCAACAAACTAATTATGTAAGTGAAGGGGGGCAGAGTACGCCACTCTAAAATCTTGGGCCTAAGGATTATTTTGAGCCAAAGGCACTCTAACAACAGCAAAAGGCAGGTGAGGCTTTCTCTGAATTCCACTAATCTGCCTAAAGACAGATCCTCCAAAATTGTCCTAAATCCTCTCTCTGGGAATTCCATCAAGAAGCAAAGATTGACTCTTACCACAGAGAGGAGACTAGAAATTACACCGTTTTGACTTCTTTGTGATAAACCGACAAACTCTGATACAAGCTACCATACTTCCCATCTGTTCCTTTTGGGCCCATTCAGCTTTCCTTTTTTTTTTTTTTTTTTTAATATTGCATTTATTTATTCATGAGAGACAGAGAGAGACACACACACAGGCAGAGGGAGAAGCAGGCTTCATGCAGGGAGCCCAACGTGGGACTCGATCCTGGCACCCCAGGATCAGGCCCTGGGCTGAAGGCGGCACTAAACCGCTGAACCACTGGCGCTGCCCCCATTCATCTTTCCTAAAAACAGTTTACTCCCCCTTAAGTGGCTTACATCTCCACTTAAGGCAAAGTATAAGCTCTCAAATCTTATCACTTTTTCAGGTAGGCACTTTCTTCCCAGTGATGCTCCCATGCACACAGTATTAGACATGAATGAATGAATGTGTGCATCTTTTCTCCTGTTAATCTGCTTGTTGTCAGTTTATTTCATAGACATGGTTATGGAACATAGGAGGGTGGAGGGAAAGCCTTTCCTCCCCTACGGGAACCCCCCCCGCCCCCCCCCCCCCGCCGCCCATGGTATTGGCCTGCTCTGATTGATTTCACAACTTTCCTGAAGTCCCATGAATACATTCATTACGTACTGTAATTTCTAAGAAGTGGTGACTCTTTTCAGTGATAACTTATCTTGAAGGAATGCTAAATAGGATTATTTAAAGCAACCAAAAAGCCCGATAGATTTTTGTCTTTCTTGGGTGCATCGTATTTGGAGAAAATCCCTCTCATCACAAGTGCTTAAAATCGTGTGTATAACCCTATGACAGATCTTGTACAATTCCCTCCGTCTCCGAGCCCGTGTGGATGTCAACACACTTCCCATCAGTTAGAAACACCCATAAATCACAAGTTATTGTTGTTTTGTTAGGTGTTCAGTTCCTGTTGAGTAAAATATCTTTAGAGGACATCCTCACACAACTCTTAGGGCCTCCAGAGAACTGGCAACAAATACTGGTGTGCTCCAATGACAAACAATAGGTTTTAGAACCGGAGGCAAAAGCAACCATCAGGGATGTTCTTTAATGATTTCTGTTGATGCAGGAACACAGAATCCTCAAGATTCTTGAGTAAATCATGCTAAAACTAACACATGATTACAACAAAAGGACTTATATTTCTTTTCATTCACAATCTCTTTTCTTATATTGAAATAAGTTCCCTTCTCTTATTCTGAAAGGTTTGTTCCAATACTTTCACGTTACTCAACAAGGAAAACCTCCAGGTGATGCTAGGGGCACAAATTTGAGGGAAGAGAGAAATGAGTTTCTAGCCATAGCTTTTAGTATCTGTGACCTTGGGCTATTCACAAATATGGGCTTGTGAGTATTTTTTTTTTCCCCAAATGGGCACCTTTAAAGGATTTTTGTAAAGACTAAATGGGATAAGTAATCCAAGTACTTGGTTAATTGTATATAATCCATAAATGTTAATTTCTTTACAGTTCTACCCAATACAAAGTTCTTCTATCACGGTAATGAAAGAAAGCTTTCTCTCATAAAGCTTTCAGGAAGAGGCTTTGTGCAGTTGATTCTCCTCCTGATTAAGGACTGTTGCTTCCTAGATAGGTAATAATAGGTTTGCCATAGGCTGATCATGAGCCTTTTCTTCTGCTTTTTGTATTGGATGAACAAAATGTGAGCCAGGGGGATGATAGCTAATAAAGATGAACAGAAAAAGAGACACTGAAGTGACTTCTAGGCCCAAGGTGGAACTGCTCTTGATTGGGGTGCCACATCAGCAGATCAAACTTCCTAGTTTCTGTAAGTGTTCTAACCAGTAAATAGGTACACCCAGTCCCTAAATGCCAAGCAAATTCTGGGATCGGTACATATTTCCTCGATCTTTCTCAGTAAAGTCAAATGTACAACCTAACCCAAGCATGCCCCATCTCTGCATAGCCTCTACTAAGGCCCTAGGAAACTGGCTCTTGTGCCAAATCCCTTGGGAACAGTGCTCCACAGCTTGTGAGGCAAGGTACTCGCCTAATCCATTATTTCTTTTGAATGAAGGACATCAGACTGGCTGTTAAATTGTTTTCGATTTACCATTTGGCAGAGGCTACTGGAGAAATGGAGAAAACCTCTCTTTCTAGTCTCATTCTGGAAGATCTTTGACAATATTTTTTTATGGGGTGAGTGGAATATTGTTTTGCTCAATAGCAAGAATAAAGTCTAAAGTTAATATATTCAAATCTTGGACAACCAGCCATTGGACTGATTCAGTAATTTGCAAGTGGAGATACTGTCATGGGAAACAACCATTGATAAACTAGAATTCTCACCAAGCATCTTTATGATTTTTTCACTCTAGATATAGGTCAAACATCTTGATGTTTTCATCCTATTCTTGAAACCCATTAAAATATTTCTTGACTAGAAATCTCATAGTCCTATGAAAAACAAAGTAGCCTGGAAAAAAAAAAAAAAAAGAACAAACGAGTCCTGTAGTACCTCAAATAAAGTATTTGCCTAATGTTTATGCAGATAAGTAACGGTTTCTACCTACAATATTTCATTGCCAGGTGATTCTTCAAAATCCCAGGGGGAACCCAGATATGAGTCAAACACCAAATTTAAGTTAGGTCTCTTTGGAAATTATTTAAATAAGACATAATGTAATGTACCACTGAGGCTATAATTTACTTTAGTGTGATGTTCTTATTGTAAAAGAGTTAAATAGCTTCTGAGGATAGCTTTTGAGTTAGGAGAACTTGTTTCTATAGATAATCATTAACTTTTATATGAATATATATAAAAAATTACATCGTAATCACAAATCGCACACGTTAGCGTATCAAATGTAGCAAATGTATCTATTGTAACTTTTCCTGGGATGGGACTTATTTCGGAGTTCTTTAACTGGGATGGCAATTTCTAGCAAAACGACTTGAACTGTGATTTGGCTGTAAGCCATCTGGGCAAGGAGCAGATGACCTGCGCAGGCATGTCACTACCCTGGCCGCAGCAGCTTTGACTCTAAAATGAGCGGGCTCTTCTGATGGCCTCTCAGGCTCTTTACCACCTGCAGGTATAGGAAATCACCCTAAACACGAGTCACTGGAAGATACCCTCATTGATTAGGTTTTTTCACATTAGAAACACCCCCCCCCCTTATATTATTTAATTGGTTTTGCCATACAAACACCCAGATCTTTTGTTTGGCCTCTTTTCTCCCGCCTAATAATGGTTCACTTGTTAGCCCTGTGATAGGTACTAGGGCAAAAATGAAAAATCACAAAATAAATGGAGTTGGAAGGGACTGTGACAGATCGTCTGGCCCAGCCATCTGCAATTGCAGCATGTTTTAGTGTTCGCTTGCTCTATAAATAACCAGGAGTATCCAGCCAAGTCCGTCCCACTCTAGCATGGCCTAAGTGCTGGGCAAAACTTAGAAACTTTTTCCTTTATTTATCCTTGGAACTCTTTTGCTTTACTTGGCTGAGGTTTTTGGAAGCTCATCTGATTCCAGAATGGAGTCTGAAGTGAATAAGTATAGAAAATTGGGTTCTCTCAGCAGATAATTTTGCATCAATCTTCTCCATTTCTACCTCTGTCTTGAGGGCAGTCTCATCTCTCTACTTCTAGCTTCTTGTTTCATCACCATTTCTTTGGAGCTTAGAGAGAGAACGCACAGAGCTTATACCATGGTGGTAAGCATGGGGTGGGAACCCAAGAATGCCTTTGCACAAATTCTACAACGTGAGTTGCTTCTGTCTGGTTTACTGCCCTTTCTGCACACCTACAAGAGTGCTTGGGGCCTAGTAGGTGCTCGGTAAATCCCTTGTGAACTTACTAACTTGTTCATGTGTTCTCCCCTTCCCTCCTCTGTCTCTGCATATCACTCTCTCTCCTCACTCTCTTTCTGAGTATCTGCTCCTCTCTCTTTCTCTCTCACATGAAGAGACTCAAGTTATTAGGGGAAAAAGGAGATTGATATGGGGCCTTCACCAGTCACTGGTCACTGACCAGAAAAATGGACAATTTTGGTGAGTGTTGTGTGCAGGGCAGGGTGAAGGAGCTTCTGGGAGAGCTGCAATCTAGGTTTATTTGTGAGCAACGATTCCTAGAGAAAAAACGCTCGCATAAGCTATTTTTATCCCAACCACAAATCCCACCTTGAGATGTTTCAGCGGATGCCTGTGGGCTTCTGATAAGGAGCGGTTGGAGTTTAGCAGTTAACGCCTGTCTCCAAGCTTCCCTCAAAGGACCTAGTCACCCTGTGGGCACACAGTCCCCCACAGAAGAGGCCTGCCTGGCTTTTTGGTGCATGACAGCCCTAGTCCTTACAACAGTTTTCTCTCTCCTTCTTGTTCCTCAAACCCTGTGTTTTCTTGTCTCTCATATCCCAAGAGCACTTTCTTGTGTTGTGTCCCTCCAAGGGGGTGTGTAGGGCCCCGAGGCCTGCTTCTCAGCTAGGGCAGCGGTAAGCAGGTGGGCTTGCCTGGTGGGTCCCAGCACAGCCCTCCCCTGTACGTCTCCACGCTCTTCACTGACGGGGGCTCTTGTCCTGGCTTTCCTTCCTGCGGGCGTCACTGGACCGAGGTATGTGAGGGCTAGCCCTATTCTCTCCCTCTCATGTGAGGGTCTCTGCCCAGGTATTGGGTGAATTCTTTCTTGTTCTTTAAAAGTCTTTTCTCCCTGCCTCTTGTCCTTGGTGTCATTGTTGCTGCCCGGGATATGGAATTTTGTGCCATTGCATATCATTCGTGTGGGCAGAGGAGCCCTGTGAGGAAGTCAACATTTTGTGAAGGTTAAGCTCATGGTGTTGTTCAGGCCATACGACAGAGAGATTCCCGGGGCTTCTGACTTCTGGTCAGGAGGTGAGTGAAGAAATCTGGTCTCTGGAGCCTTAGTGATGATGGTGCTTGGAACAGAAAGAGAAGGGATGACATCAAAAGCCATTCTATTGCTTCTTGCACTTTCAGCTTTTGAATTTCCTATTTGAGTGTAAATGGTCATTGATGTTGAGTGAGCAGCTGCTGTGATTTTTGGGTGTCAGATCCTCTCACCGCCCTCTTTTTTTTTTTTTTCTTTTTTCTTCTGGAGGTCGTACCTTCTGTATGTGGGGTGGTTCACCTCCCTACCTCTTCTTCTCCAGGCTCTTTGTCAAACAGCCCCACCAGGGCCTCTACCTATTACCTCCTGAAGCTCTAACCCGCTCTTAAAGCCTGGAACAAAGGCTTCACTGTTCTGGCCCTCCTTTTTCTTTCATCCCATCATTCCTCATTAAGTTAGGATCTTTACCAAACTGTCTATACAGAATTGACACCAGACCATGAATTCTATTAAGATTTTACTGACAGTTCAGGGATAATGGGAGAAAACACCATGAGAATTAATGTCCGACTGACTGTGGAACTTGACTGGCACAACTCACTGTCCCAATTTGGCCTCTGGGCTGAACTCCTCACCTGACACCACCGGTTCCCCTTCCACGGCTCTGAGCAAGCTGCTTTGAGCCTGAGCCCAATTACCATCCCACTCAGAGAGGGAGATTTGCTCCTCAAACTTTTTTCTGAGTCAACATGATTGGATATATGGGAATGTCCTCTCCCTTCAGAGGAAACCAGGCAAGGTCTTGTAGGAGAGTGCCCAGCAGGCCAACATCTGTGCATTTTGGCTCCATTGCCTTCTGAAAAACCACAGCGTGAGAACTAACAACAGTCCAGCATAGCTCCTTTTTACAACCTCTCCTCCAATGTAAATTGAAGACAAAGTCTGCAAGTTTTTCTGGCAAGCTTTTCAATGTCAGATCTCTACTCATTGTAAAAAGGCAGTGAAACAACCGTAACACAAAACAAGCAAGCAAAAAACCCGTCCACAGTAACAAGGAATAATTTGAAATCCAGTGCACTGCATCCATCATGCAGAAACTGAACTAATATCTTCTCTGGCCCTTTACCTGCCTCTTTTCTCTCCTACCCAAACAAGGGCAGCCAGCTTGTAGGCAGAGTCCTATTTGCATTTTTCAACAACACACTCAGCGTGTCTAAAAACACCTTTTCTAAAACATAAAACAGGTCAATGGTGACTTTAGAGTTTCCCTCAGAATCAACGGATCAATTATTTACATTTGTGTAATTAAAGGACCCATTCTGTTGACTTCTCCCAGAGAAATTGTGTCCCACAGGTACGCGTCTATTTTCACCACTCAGGAGGTTCACGAAGACCTTGAGGTTTTGGAATGACAGTTTTTGGCTTCTATTCATCAAAGTTTCAAAAACCCTGGTATCCAGGCCTCAGTAAAAGAATAAACCCTTTCCCATATGTAAATTCTGAGAGCACACCTGACTCAATAATTAAAGTGGAAGAAAGACGAAAGTTCTCCAACCTGGGTTAAGTGAGAGTAGTGTATGCTGTTGATGGACACGTGGTGCTAAGAAGGGAGAATGGTTTTGGACGATAAGAAAAAGTTAGGGGGTTCAGATATTAATTGATAACTTTTTTTTTTCTTTTTACCACCTCCAATTCCCAGATGTGGAATTAGAAGCTCTAGCTTTCACTGTATCTAAATCTAGCAGCAGACATGATGAGTCATGCAATGTTTTCTTGTCATTAGTATGTAAATATATAAAATGCCTTTTCATTTTATGCTCTGGAGGTAAGAAGCTAGATCAAGTTTTGTATCTGGTGTTCTCCTCAACATAGAGATCATTCTGTAGGACCATGTTTTTAAGTAGAGTTGTCATTTGAAATGAGATTTTTCAGAACTCATAGCTTTCTATGTAGTCCAGGTTAGACAAGTTAGCAGATGGTTTTAGTAGAGTTTTAAAAACTATATTAATATTCTCATTAATACAAAGTGACAATATCTATTAAACGTTATTTTCTTGATTGCCCGGTGTTTTTCTAGAATTTGGTAATGTGAAGCAAGGTCTTACCAATAACACTTTATTCCATTTTCATCATTATGCTTGATTATATTACTGCTTTATCTGCATGTATACAGAATCTAATCCATTAATTCTAATTCCAATTTTATTTTAATTACTAAAGTGTTTTATTTTTGAAACTACCCTGGAAGGTTATTTTGTTTTCTCAGGTGGTAAGCAAATATTCATTTCTCACTCTTATTAAGATGACTTGCATTTCTTATCACATTTTTAAAAACTTAGTTATAATGGTAATTGTTCTTAATATTTAGTTAGACTATTGCACTATGGTTTTCTGTTTGTTAATAAAATGTTTTTCTTTCTCCTAGTTTTTCTTGTCTCTAGGCCTTTCTCTTATTTAGAGACAAATACTTAGCTCATTAACAGTACTTGTTAATCTTTCTGAAATGTATTCCTTGATGTCTTTCTTAATCTTTAAATAAGCTTCTCTTTCAATTTCAATACCCTGGAAATAAGTCCCTTTAGCTTATTAATGACTTATTTATTGACACCTATTTTCTTGTTGGATTAAAAAATTAATTATATTGGCATATGCTTGATAAACTTCTTAGTAAATCACTTCAATGTTCTTATCCTCCCGTCTTCAATTTAGGGTAATGAGAATTAATCAATCTGCTGTAGGTGCACTAAAATGTAACTTTGCCCCACTGGGTCTCAATAACCTTCATGCATCTGCTACCCAAAAGGCAATAATAATTTCTCATCATTTCAGAAAAAGTTGGGAAATGACTATTAATGACAGTCTCCTAAAGTATCCCCAATTTTTCAACGTCTTCGTTCAAACTCATCTGAAGTTATGAGAACTTTAGCTGTTCTTTGATATACTTTTTAAAGGATTACTAATAGGAGTAGCAGGAGAAAATATTTGCAAAGCGTATATCCAACAAAGAACTTGGATCTAGAGTATATAAAGAACTCTCAAAACTCAAAAGTAAAAAACCAAACAATCCAATTAAAAAATGGACAAAAGACATAAGCAGAAATTTCAGCAAAGAGAAAATATGAAAGGCCAATAAACATACACGTGAAAAGTTGTTCAACATCATTAGCCTTTAGGGAAATGCAAATTAAAACCACAATGAGATCTCACCACACACCTATTAGAACAGTTAAAATTAAAACTAATGACAATATCAAATGCTGACAAGGACATGGAGAAACCGATTCAGGCATACATTACTGATAGAAATGTAAATTGATACAGCCATTCTGGAAAATAGTCTGATGATTTCCTATAAAACTAAACATGTATTTAGCAGAAGCCTTAGGAATTGCATTTTTGGCATTTATGCCAGAGAAATAAAAATCTATCTTATGGCAAAAACCAACACATGCATATTTACAGCAGCATTATTTTTAATAGTCCCAAACTGAAAACAACCCAAATGTCCTTCAGTGGGCGAATGGTTGAACAGATTTGGTATACCGTGTAATGGAATACTACTCAACGATTAAAAGGGACAAACTACTGATATACACAACTCCAATGTATCTGAAGAGTATTATGCTTAGTTAAAATAAAATCCAGTTTCAAGGTGACATACTGTATGATTGCATTTGTTTAACATTGTTGAAATGATAAAACTATAGGGATGCCTGGGTGGCTCAGCGGTTGAGTATCAGCCTTAGGCTCAGGGCATGATCCCGGGTTCGGGGATCAAGTCCTACATTGGGCTCCCTGACAGGAGACTGCTTCTCTCTCTGCCTATGTCTCTATCTCTCTCTCTGTGTCTCTCATAAATAAATAAATAGAATCTTAAAAAAAAAAGAAATGATAACACTATAGAGATAGAGAACAGCAGTTGCTAGGGGACAGGGACAGGATTGAGATGAAGTGAGTGCAAACATAAAGGAGTGGCATGAGTGAGTTCTTCTGTGGGGATGGAACAGGTCTGTTCCTAATGGTGGTTGTGGTTACATGAGTCTTTAGATGGGACCAAGTTACACAGAAGCACATACATATGCACATGCACACATGAATGCATTGAAAACCACATCAAAAATTTAAAAATACATCAAAAATGCAAACTGGGTAAATTCTGTGGTGTAATTTTTAGTCTAATATTACTCCAACATAAATTTCCTGATTTTGATAATGTACTACAGTTATATAAGATGTCACCATTGGGGGAGCCTGGGGAAAGGTTTCAAGGAACTCTATGTATTACTACCTTTTTTTTAAAAAAAGATTTTATTTACCTATTTTAGAGAGAGAGAGTGAGAGAGCATGAGCAGGGTGAGAGGCACAGGGGGAGGGAGAAGAAGAGAGAAAGAATCCCAAGGAGACTCCACCCTGAGCACAGAGCCTGATGTGGGCTGGATCTCATGATCTGAGATCACGATCTGAGCTTAAACCAAGAGCTGGATGCTTAACCCACTAAGCCATCCAGGCGCCCCTCTATGTTCTACTTCTATAAACTATTTTTGTAACTTCTCATGAATCTACAATCATTTTAAGATAAAAAGTTAAAAAAAAAATGAGGGACGCCTGGGTGGCTCAGCGGTTGGGCACCTGCCTTTGGCTCAGGTTCTGATCCTGGGATCCGGGATCGAGTCCCACATCAGGACCCCTGTGGGGAGCCTGCTTCTCCCTCTGCCTGTGTCTCTGCCTTTCTCTCTCAGTCTGTGTCTCTCATGAATAAATAAATAAATCTTTAAAAAAAAAGGTCAAAAAATGAGTAGTAGGTAACTTAAAGTATTAGCCATTTCAATAGTATGTTGCATGCAAAATTCTTTAGATACTTTTAAAGAAATTTGTGAAATAAAATCATTTTCACTATGTCTGCCTTAAATCACAATAGAGGATTACTTATGAATATATTAGGGTTTAATTTGATGAAATGAAACGGACAATTAAAATATCTTAGACTCTCATATCTGCATTGTTATATGAAGCACAATCATATTTTCAGTGTCTGTCCTCTTGGGAGAAAGAGAAAAGGAGTAGAAGCAGAGTTTAATGTGGAAGGAAGTTGCTATTTGATAGATGTACGGATTGGTGGGAACTTTAATCTTCTGGAAAATAGGAAGGTATTGAACTAGTGCTACCTACTGCAATGATCCAATTCATGAAATCTCAATGGCTTACCACAGTAAAGGTGACATCCTGTAGGATGTTTTTAAGGGTTAGGCCAGGAAGTTTGCTTCCATCACTTCTACCAACATGCTATTGGTTAGAGCCATTGGCCTGGCAATGAACTTCAAGAAAAATTGAGAAATATAAGGGAACACATGAATATTTTGTGAGTACTAATGGTCTCTGGCATAAATAGGATGCTTTTCGATATGTTTGTGATAGGGATAGCATGATAACCACCCTAATTGTCTTGAATATATGTGAAATAAGGTACGTTACTCTAAAAATCTTAAATGTAATGCTGTTGATTGAATATATGGTCATTTATAGTCTTCAATTTTCTTTATGCTGCTAATCAACTTATAAACTGAGACTCTCATTGAAGAAATAATCTGTGTCATTAAAAAAAATAGAATCCAATTTTATAGATATGAGCAATAGACTTTTGAAGTCAGTTATTACCTGGCAACTATCTCCAGATGCTCCTTGCATGCTATAAGTAAGTGAGAACAGAATTTAGAATTCTAAAGTTTCTGGATATAAAGTTTATTTAGACCAAACTCCCAAGTCAATAGTTAGGTATTTGCCTAAAATCAGTGAGGGTGCCAGAACCTAAGTCTGTGGTTTTAAGGTCCAGTGCTCCTTCCATTTCCCACATGATCTGAGCAATAACACAGTGCATGTGGAATGCATGAAGCCCAGTAATTCCATAGTTGCCTCTGAAAGTCAGGTCACATAGACAGCTAATGTTGGAGACCGAGTTGGGGCTTGATTAGGCCCCAGGCCTTTCCTTGAGGCCATCACCACCTTTGGATTCTTCTTTGTGTCCTCACTGGTCCTAGAGATTCAGGGAAACTTGTGAGATACTAGGAATGGTAGGGCATTGTGTGGCCCACTAGGGGAGCTAATGGAAGACTGATCGATGTCCCTTTATATTCTCTATCTGTTGCCATTCTTTAGATCACCGTTATCCCAGAAGTCAGTGATGAATGGACAAAGGAAATTAGCAAAGCACCTAAGGGTAGAAAAATCTCTGCCATCAGATAGAGAAAGAACATGCAGTTCTGGTGATAATCCTCCACAAACTGGCTCCTTCCATTCTTTTCCATTTTAGTAAAGGCAGTGGTGAGCTGTTAAACATTTAACAGTTGCCTTTCTGGAGAAAAAAAATCTATAAACACATTTATTATACATTTTAGTGACAGCCAATTGATTCTTACAGAATGCTTTTGTTGATGTTTGACAAACTCTTCTATTTGTAGCCAACCTATGGTTGCAATTGGTGAACAAGCCTAGTTCCATGTGAATGTTCGTTACTGTTTTTATCTACTTTACTAAGATGAAAGTGACGCAACAAAAATATGTGTTAGAACTTCACTCATTTGTCAGTAACACAGAGACTTTGCTGAATCAGATGAATGCTTTTGAGTACTGGAGGAATAGTTCTCCTACTTTTTGCATTTTCACAGTGTGACAGACACAACCACATACTTTTGAATTTAATCTACAATATTAGCATCTTCTCTATCACTTTCTGAAGTCTAGACAAACAATGAAACTATAAATTAAGCCCTGACTTTTAGCATTTTCCAGTTTCTGTGGTGGGAATACTCCTAACATGGTGGTTTCAAGCTACCAACATGACATCACTGAATGGATGGTTGGGAAGAGAGACACAGTAACACGCCACCATATTGTATTTACATCATATGGATACAACAGATGTAAATAACCTCAAGAACATCAATATGGTAAAACACAGTAAACTGATCAGTGTCA
The DNA here is from genome assembly GCF_048164855.1 of Canis lupus baileyi. Taxonomy (NCBI): domain Eukaryota; kingdom Metazoa; phylum Chordata; class Mammalia; order Carnivora; family Canidae; genus Canis; species Canis lupus. The sequence continues at coordinate 5,878,483 of NC_132857.1, forward strand.
AGTATGTATTATTATTTTTAATATTTTTGATGATATATATTAATTTTGTTCTTAAAATTTTATTTGATTGGAAGTTTGTATAATTTAATCTTTAATAATGGCTCTACTTAATGACTGGCTTACTGAGTCACTGGAAATTTAACAATTGGCTCTCATGAGCTAGTATGAGTCCAGCTGTATATCCAGCCTAGATATGGCAACCCCAACTTTCCGATTGTTCAGGCCAAAAAATCCTGGGGTCAAGCTGACTCTTCTCTTTTTTGTGTACTCCACACCCAGTCCATTAGCAAATACTGTTGACTTAGTGCCTTGTTTTTCTATTTAGAAAATGAAGGAAAATGGAAGAACACACACTTGCACACACTTGAAGCACTACAGTAATTTAGTACCAGTATCTGCCTGTATACTCTGCTGTCCTTCCTGTTACAACATGACCATAGATAAACAACTTTCATGTTACAACATGATCATGGGTGAACAACAACTCAACTTGCTCCTATCTAGAGCTAACTAATTTGTGGAAATGATCACATTCCTTCTCAACTACTCAAGAGCACCGTGTTAGCAATATTCTCATTTCCTAAATCTACTGAATCATGCCCTCCAACATACAAACATGTTGTTGTTCTTAACATCTTGGACGCTTATTTTTTTATCTCTCTTGCTTACCAGCTTCTACCCATTTTTGTCTTCCACTTTGGAGTGATCATTCTTGAAAGAATTGTCCACATTTACTGTCTCAAAATCTATTTCTCTCATAATTTTGTGACTGTAATTCCTACTTCACAGCTTGCTGTTCCTTACTCTCCTTTGCTGGTTCTTTCTCTTTTGCCCAGTTCTCTAATGTTGAATGTCCCAGGGCTCAGTGCGTGGCCCTTTTCTCCATCTACATTCATTCTTTTGATCATCTCACATAGTCTCAGTGCTTTAAAAACCATTTATAGTCCAGGGGCACTATATCCCCAGCACAGAGCTCTAGTCTGATCTCTAGACAAAGCTCTATCCCACATCCACTAGGATGTCTTAGAGACATTCCAAATTCAAGTCCAAAACTGAAATCATGATCTTCTCTAGATTTGCTTTTTTCATCCATCTCATTTCTCAGTTTTACTCTTTCATTTTCTCAGGACCCAAACTCTGGAGCTATTCTTGCCTACTCCATCTCATACCCTACGTCCAATCATTTAGGAGATTATTTTGGTCCCACCTGCAACATATGTATAAAATCTGATCACTCTTACCATTTCTCCTGATATCACCCTGATCTGAGCTACCATTAATTTCACACCTGGATTGTAATAGCTTTGCAATTGATTAGAACGTCCCTTCCTACAGTTGATTTTCTATACAACTTTAATCCTGTTAAACATAGTCAGATGGAAGTGCTCTGTCCATGTCCCTACAGCGACTCCCTTTTCACTCAGTAAAATTCAGTGCTTCAATGGCCTAAAAAGTCCTATAGTATCTGCCCCCTTCCCCTCAACATTGTTCCTCTTCATCTATTTTGTCCTTTGCTTATGCTACTCTGGGAATGTAGTGGGAATGCTCCCTTCATAGGGTCTTTTGCTAGCTTCTCCTAGGGAGCCTCATCCCCTTGGCATTCCTTCATCAAATCCCTTACTTCCTTTAAGTATTTTCAGATACTCACTTTCTCAACAAGGCCTATCTTGACTACCCCCATTAAATCATGTAATTTGAGCTCTGCATCTTCACCCAGATCCCTTTGCCAGCTTCTTATTTTTTTCTCTATTGCACCACTAAATTTCTAACACACTAAATAATTGACTTATTATTATGTTCATTGCCCTTTATCTGCTTCATCCATGTAAACACCATGAGAGTACTTCTGTTTTTTTCTTCCCTGATATAATGCCAGATCCTATAATAATAAATGCTTAATAAATATTTGCTGCATATGGGACTGGCTACATAATTTGTGGGTCTAGTACAAAGTGAAAATTTAGGTCTTCTTATTTAAAGATTATTATGAATTTAAAATAGCTACAGCAAAGTATCAAACCCATCATGGGACCTTCTAAGCACAGGGCCTTCTGCTCCTGAACAGGTTGCATGTTCATGAAGCCAGCTCTGGTTGAATGAATAAATGAATGAATGAACAGGTGGCTTTACTTTTAAGATACCAGTAGAATCTGACCACTGTTCATCACTGCTACTACTACTAGCTTGGTACAAGGTATCATCATTTCTTACCCAAATATTGCAATGATTTCATAATTGTTCTGTTTGCGTCCATACATTTTTGTGCTATAGGGGTTCTCATTTACATAGAGTCTTCTCTAGAGTTGTACAAGGTGGCAAGACTCTGATACAGGCATACGTGATTCTGTTCTGACCATCCTGATCCTGAGTTCCCTCTGCCTGGAATGCTCATCCTCTTAGGCTTTCACATACTACAGATCTTTACCCTTTCTTTCTTTTCTTTCTTTCTTTTCTTTCTTTCTTTCTTTCTTTCTTTCTTTCTTTCTTTCTTTTCTTTCTTTCTTTCTTTCTTTCTTTCTTTCTTTCTCTTTCTTTCTTTCTTTCTTTCTTTCTTTCTTTCTTTCTTTCTTTCTTCTTCTTCTTCTTCTTCTTCTTCTTCTTCTTCTTCTTCTTCTTCTCCTTCCTTCCTTCCTTCCTTCCTTCCTTCCTTCTTCTTCTTCTTCTTCTTCTTCTTCTTTCTTTCTTTCTTTCTTTCTTTCTTTCTTTCTTTCTTTTCTTCTTTCTTTTACTTTTACTTTCTTAATAAAGATCTTCTTGACTATTCATGTAAAATTGCAATCTACCCCTTATCCTCAATTTCTCATTCTATTCCCTTACCTTAGTTCCTCTAGGTCATTTATCACTCTGATACACTATGTATTCCATTTATTTGTTCATCTCTCCATGAGGAAAGTGGTCCTTTTCTGTCATTTTCACTGCTCTTCCCCAGCACTTATAAAAGTGCCTAAAACATAGCAGGCATACAACATGTTCATTGAATTGATCAGTGAATAAATAAGTGAATGCATACCTAGAACAAAAATCTCCTAATGAAGCAGAACTTCTGGAGGGTACAGATAATGAAATGGACTAAAATGTCCATTAGAGCATTAGATTCAGTTACTGAATAAAGAGACATATTTGATGTAAGACAAATAGACAAACTATGATTTCTCAATTAAAATTTGGTAGATAAATTGAAAGGAAATGGTGAAACCAGAACTGTGGGTCTGGAAGATCAAATGATAGAAATATTGTGAATATGGGGTAAAAATAAAAACAATTGGAAATCATAAGGGAAAATATAACAGATTTAGTTACATATTTGTATTTCCCAACAATCAAATTATAGGATTTCATTTTTTTTTAAATTATAGGATTTCAAAAAAAAATTATAGGATTTCAGAAGGAGAAAACTAAACAGATGAAAAGGAGGTAAACAATGGATTAAAATTTCCCTGATCCAAAAAAAAAAAGATTGAGCCTGCAGAGTAAAGATGCTCACAAAGTTGAAGATAAAATGTACAAATATCCTGGGAATATTCCTAAGCTTTAAGAATAAAAAGAATATCTTCTGATCTTCTAGGCAGGAATAAGCAAGAATCAGACTGACATCAGACTTTGCATCAGCAAATTGAAAGCTAGAAAATATGAGGTGCCTGGGTGAAGAGCACTGATAATTGTCTGTTAGGATGAAAGAAATCTTTTTAGATATATAGAAGGATTCTGAACTTGTGCTATCCACTAGCCCCATCTATCCAACAGTAAAACATGAGAGATAAACTTTAATATAGGGGAAGATGTGGGGGCAAGTGGTTGTCAATGAAACTTGCAGCATACATAGTTCAATTTAATATGACAATACCTGAAAAAAAGTTATAAAACAAAAATTATTGAAATATGAGTCATGTTACAATGGAACCAAAAATAGTATCTAGTTATAATGCTAAATGAAGCAAAGCTTAGGAATTTGTTAGGTATGGTGAGAGAAGTGAAGTAAAATCAATCTAAAGATTTCATTGGTTGGAAGAGTAGGAAAGACAAAATATTCTAAAAGTCTAATCTAATTGGGTTAGGATGAAGCAACTGGGACATATAACATCTCACTGGTGGGATCCCTGGGTGGCGCAGCGGTTTGGCGCCTGCCTTTGGCCCAGGGCGCGATCCGGGAGACCCTGGATCGAATCCCACGTCGGGCTCCCGGTGCATGGAGCCTGCTTCTCCCTCTGCCTGTGTCTCTGCCTCTCTCTCTCTCTCTGTGTGACTATCATAAATAAATAAAAATTAAAAAAAATAACATCTCACTGGTGATAATAATTGGAATATTATGAGTTTTAAGAAGTAAAGTTGTCCTAGTAGAAGTAAAGTGCACAGTAAAATGTCTGAATAAAAAGAAAAAGAATGAATGACTAGCAACTTCATTAAATTAGCTCAAAATCAGAGAAAGGAAAAAAGCAACAAAATTAAATGAATATCAAATGTTATGAAAAAATAAAACCTAGCAAATTAAATATAAATAGGCTATCAAAGATAGTTGTATCAGGTTAGAAAACAAAATCCAAAAATATATTGTTTTTAAGATAAACACTTAAAGCAGAATGATAGAAAAAATTTCCAAAATGTAAGCTGGATAAAGGAAAAAGCAAACAGAAAACAGTAGTGTCAATGTTAATATTAGGCCATACTTAATAAAACTAAAGTTTAGGGATGCCTGGGTGGCTCAGCAGTTGAGCATCTGCCTTTGGCTTAGGGCATGATCCTGGAGTTCCGAGATCGAGTCCCATGTCAGGCTCCCTGCATGGAGCCTGCTTCTCCATCTGCCTGTGTCTCTGCCTCTCTTTGAGCCTCTCATGAAGAAATAAATACAATCTTTAAAAAATAAAAAAATAAAAAATAAAATAAAACTAAAGTTTAGCACACTAAACAAGATTTAAAAATAGTAACAGGATAAATAGGGATATTGTGCAATTATGGAAGGAAACATTTATGAGTAAACTATAGATCTGTAAGTGCTAAATATCAAAACATTTAAGTAAATAAAGCAAAAACTGTTAGAATTACAAGGAAAACCTGATAAATATATAGTCACAATGTGAAATTTCCATATACCTCATGCAAAATGGGCTGAATCTAGTAGCCCTAAAGTAAGCAAGAAACAAAGTAGAAATAATATAATTAAAAAGTTTTTTAAAAGTTTTAATTTAAATTCTAGGTAGTTAACATATAGTATAATATTGGTTTCAGGAGTAGAATTTAGTGATTCATCACTGACATATAACACTCAGTGCTCATCATAAGAAGTGCCCTCCTTAATACCCATCACCATTTAGCACCCCCCCACCTCCCTCCATTAACCCTGAGTTTGTTGTCTGTATTTAAAAGTCTCTTATGGTTTGCCTCTCTCTCTCTTTCTCTTTCTCTTTCTCTTTTTTTACTTTCCCCTATATTCACCTGTTTTGTTTCTTAAATTCCACAGAGTAAAATCATATGGTATTTGTCTTTCTCTGACTGACTTATTTCACTTAGCATAATCCATGTCATTGCAAATGGTGAGATTTCATTCTTTTTCATGGCTGAATAATATTCCACTAGATTTATATAGACCATGGCTTCTTTATCCATCATTAGTCAATGAACGTTTGGTCTCTTTCCATAATTTGGCTATTGTTGATAATACTATTACCAACATTGGGGTGCACGTGCCCTGTTGAATCAATATTTTTGCATCCTTTAGGTAATTATAATTAATAAATTTGTCTTTATCTTTATATACTTTACATCTAGGGCTGCCATAACAAAATACCACTGAGCAGCTTAAGCAACAGAAACTTATTTTGTCACAGTTTGGGAGGCTGGAAGTCTAACTAAGATGTTGGCAAGTTGATTTATCTAGGGGTCTCTTTCCTTGGTGCAGATAACAGCTTTCTTGCTATGTCCTCACACGATCTTTTCTCTGTTTCTGTGAGCTCCTGGTATCTCTTCTTCTTCTTTAAGGACAACAGTCCTGTTGGATTAGGGCCCCACCCTTATGACTTCATTTAACCTTAATTACCTCCTTAAAGTCCTTATCTCCAAATATAGTCACACTGGAGGTTAGGACATTAACCTATGAAATTTAGGGAAACAATTCAGTTCATAACACTCTCACATTTTAAATCTACTTGTGGAATATCTAAATTTTTTACATTCGTGGAAAATTCATAAAAACTGTGTACGTGACTGCAAAAGAAAAAATCTAATAGTGGGCAGCCTGGGTGGCTCAGCAGCTTAGCGCCGCCTTCAGCCCAGGGTGTGATCCTGGAGACCCGGGATAGAGTCCCACATCAGGCTCCCATGGAGCCTGCTTCTCCTTCTGCCTGTGTCTCTGCCTCTCTCTCTCTCTCATGAATAAATAAATAAAATCTTAAAAAAAAAAGATGAGCAAAAAATATTGACTACTTGAAATTAAGAAATATCCCATAATTAACTCTGAAATAAAAAAGAAATTCAAATGGATATTATAAATTGTCTTGAAATAAAAATTAATTTCAATTAATCTGCTTACAATTGAAATTATAAGAGGAAAACATATGACACTAAATGCCACTATTATTAAGGAATGCTAAGAATAAAGAAACTTGACATACAGTTTTAGAAATTAGAAAAGTAACTTGACATACAGTTTTAGAAATTTAGAAATTAGTAATGAAATTAACCAAAAGATATTGGGAAGAAATAATAAAGACAGAAGCTGAAACTGAGGTAGAACAACAACAACAGAGTGGAAAATAAGATAAATCCAAGGGCTAGTTCTTTGGAAAGGCTAACCAAATAGATAAAATCCTCCAGAAGCTAGAATGAAGAGTAAGAGAGAAAATATAGAAAGTGTATCAAACACAGATATGGAAGGGCTTAAAAATTTATAAAATAATATTTAGTGATGCTCTTTGGTGATGCATTTGAAAATCTAGACAAAATGGCTGTTTTTTTTTTTTTTATCAAAAGGTATGTTATGCCAAGGAATAAAATGTTTGAATGGACACATTGCCATAGAAGGAATTGGAAGGGCAATTAAAGATCCACCGTCAAAACAGGCACCCAGGTCCAGATGGTTTCACAGCTGAGTTTTTAGCCAACCTTTAAAGAACAGATGATTTCAATGTTATTTATGCTATTCCAGATCTCAGAATTAGAGTGAAATTCCTCAGTTAATTTTATGCATATGGAATAACATTAATAGCAAAACCTGATGAACATAATACAAAAATAAGCCCTCAACTAAAGACTATTATCCCTGATGGATATAGATGCAAGCATCCTAAATAGGAAAATTCAATTCAGCACTACATGAAAATAACATACCCTGTTGACCAACTAAGGTTTATTCCATAATAACAATATAGTTTAATACCAGGAGGTCTGTCAACGTTCGTTCACATCATAGAATATAAACTTTACTAGATGTTAAGCTGCACAAAGGAAAGAATTTTGGAGTTTTTTCACTGCTCTATCCCCAGTACCTAGAACAACACCTGGTATGTAGTGTCTGCTCAAGAAGTATTTGTTAAATGAATGGATTAAGTTAATTAAATCAAAGGAGAAAGTCTAAATGATCATGTCCTGTGGTGTGTGGTAAATGTTTAAGAAGCAACTTTCCAAAATACAAAACCCCCTGATTTGTTGCATTTGTTGATTTCCATGGTGCAAATACTTCTACCATTGCCATTTAAAAATGCTTTAGCCATTAGCCAACATGATGACACTGCATGAATTTGAGAAGGGATTTCACAATTGGGTCTCCCCAACCTGGGTAAGCCACTCACGCACATCACTGATAGGTTGATAGATGCTGAAAAGGGATATGGAAGGTCAGCGGTCATTTCTAAACAGGTAATGGAGGGGTTTTACTTAAATATGATAAATTATATTTGCTAAAACCTCCAAATAGATATGGAGCCACTAAAACCATTTCAATCAAAATCAAGAACTAACAGAGTTTGCTGCTATCATCATATTATTCAACAGTGCTTTGGAGGGGCTTGCAAATGTGGACAAATAGCAGTGTAAAACATGAACGTAAACTGGAAAAGAAAAGCCATCTCTCTGGGCAAATAACGTATCTGGAGAAATCAAGGTGCCCTGTTGAAACAAACGAACAAAATCCAAAGCAAAGTATAGACGGTATAACAATAACAAAATGAGAGAGGGCAAAACCAAAGCAAGGCACAGCAAAAGCTGCTAGAATTAAAAAGAAAATTTGAAGTAGCATCTGGGTACAAAATGAAAACTCGATACTTTTTCTGTATTAGTGCTAGATAACTAGAAATGGAAATGGCAAAGGTTGTCCATTCACAAAGACTTTATTTTCTGCTGTTAACTACATCCACACTCAGAGAAGTTGCTGCTCCTAAAAGGTGGCATTGTGATTTGGGCTAATGAAAAGGAAGCATGCGAAGGATAAGGCGGAGGTCAAGGATGTGTAACCAGGATGAGAGAGAGAAGCAGGGAGAGGATGCTGTGGCTTCATTACTTAGCAATATTAAAAAAACAAACAAACAAACAAACAAACAAACAATATCTGATTTTCTTTTTAGTGTCGCAAAGCAGGAGCAAAATTTTGTCTTTCCTGCTACTGCCAAATGTTATAATTATACCTATTTTTCATACTTGCTTGGACCCTCTTATAGTAGCTGTTATGGCCCTTTAAGGTTCTGAATAATATAGAGAAGAGAGGCTGGTCTGGTTCAGACTGTAAGAGAGGTCATTGCCTCCATGATGACTGGTGCACCAATCATAATACATCATGTTCCAGGTTTTTTTCAAAGAAGGAAACATTTATCAAGATGCCATACATCCTAATATTTCAATATCTTCTCTGACATTCTTCTACTTACTTTCTCGCATCATCATAACCCACCATATGTCAAAGTGTTCAGGGGACCAGGAAACACTTTAATATTTATATTGCTGGACCTTGACATTTTTTATGTTCACCTGAGTCTATAACACTTTCAATGAACAACTCACACATTTCCAGTAATTCCAGATTTCATGGTAACCCTACACTATAGCAAGTCTTGGATTTGTATACAAAAATTCCTGTATTTCATAGATTCCATACAACAAACGGTGGCAAACGAAATCCTTATCCAAGGAAGCCATAAAAATAGAGAAGGGTGGAGTGGGATGGTGGTACGGAGAAAGTATTCTAAAACAGTTGTTTCTGTACTTGGCTGTGCTTTTGAATCACATGTGGAAGTATAGTTAGAATTAAAGTGAAGTGTGGGTACTTTAGTAGCTTGGAAGGTTTTCTTATATAGGATGGCTTATGCATGGTGTATTTACATATTGAAGTAAATCGCAATGTTTTTCAAAGTTAGTGTTCATTTTTTTTTTAAGATTTTATTTATTTATTCATGAGAGAGACAGAGGGAGAGAAGCAGAGACACAGGCAGAGGGAGAAGCAGGTTCCATGCAGGGAACCTGATGTGGGACTCGATGCGGGGACTCCAGGATTATGCCCTGGGCTGAAGGCTGTGCTAAACCGCTGAGCCACCTGGGCTGCCCACTAGTGTATTTTTTTAAAAAACTATTTAAGTGAGAGAGAGAGACAGAGAATGAGCAGTGGTGAGGGGCAGGGGGAGAGAAAGAGAGAAGCAGACTCTCCGCTGAGCAGAAAGCCCTACATGAGGTTCGGTCCCAGGATCTAGAGATCATGACCTGAGCAGAAGGCAGACACTTAACTGGCTGAGCCACCCAGGTGCCCCTCAAAGCTAGTGTTCTAATACATTGTTGGGTGGTGTTCAATGGGAGGTAAAGAAATGATTTCACAGCTTTTGGGCATATATTATGAATCTTAGACAAATAATCTTAGTATTTCCAAATGTGAATATAGTCAAGTGTATCCTCATGGAAGAAAAGATTTGGTATTGTTGATATATAAGATTTTATCAATACACCTTTGTGCAGAGAATATCAATTGTGCAAAGAAATGCATGTATGGCTCTGAGAATTCATTTGGCTCCTGGCTATATCTCAGACTCCTCTATTTTTTATGACTTTAAAATTGTTTAGATATTTGGCTTAGTTTTGCTTGACATTGCTTTAAAAGAACATTCCATAATTTTAAAAACATCTTAACACGTATGTAGGCAATATTACAAAGAAAGTAATATAAAAATGGAAATTGTGTCTGGGCTGACAAAAATGTAGACTAATACTGTATTCCGGTGAGCAATCTGGTAGTAGTTAGATCAGAATATTTGAACACTAAAAAAAAAAAAAAAAAAAAAAAAAAAAGAGTATTTGAACACTGTTCTTTGGCATAGATCCCAAAGGGTCCTGCGTAGGTCCATAAGCAGAATGATCACACAACCTGGCTTTCCTGAGCAGGTCAAGTAACACTGCCTCCGTTTGCTCTCAGAAGTGACTTACCTTGGACACTATAGTCATCTAATCCATAAGCGTACATGTATAAGGGGGTTCATTGCAGTGGTGTAAAGAGTTTTTCATGGGAATAGGGAGTAGGGGAAACATGATGGGAATATATACAGAGTAAGTTTTAAGCAGCAGTCAGAATCAAATGATTGTTAAAATAGGTTAATCCTTTAAAAAAAATAAAAGAAAAAAGCAATACATTGCTTCCTTAGAAAGGAAATAGCCAGACTGAAATATATAGTACCTTATAGAATAAAATACATGAAAAAAATGAACAATATACATGCTATAAGCACATGCACAGAAAGATACATATCAAACACATTACAATTGTTGGCTAACGGGAGAGAGAGAGGAATGTGAGTGGGTTATAGGATTAAAAGGGAGTGAAATAAAAGAAGGTAGTGCCTTGTACAGGCCAGTGCTAATAATGTGCTATGAACTGAACAGTATGATTAAGACAAAACTCTGTACCTGATGTCCAAAATAGCACCCTGTAGTCTATAATTATATTATACATGATACAAGTGTAAAGAATTCATCTTTTAAAATATTTTTTTTTACAAGCCAGGATTAAAACATTATGTGTAACTATCCCAGGTATGAGAAACCGGGCATAAAATAATATTAATAAATCTTTGCCAAAATAGAAGCTTCTGTTTTAAGACTCTCTAATTTGAGAATTTATAAAGCTGTGGGCGGGGGGGGGGGGGGGGAGTTGCGGCAGCTGGGCTGGTGGGAGGGGCGCTGAAAGAATTAAATAACCTCTGGATAGAAAAACTTACCTTAGCCTTTTATCCACACTTACTGCCAGCCTCTGAACAACAGTAATTTTTCACAATTTATGTAATTATAAATGCAACCTTTCATCCTCAGTGCATAGGCATCTCACACCTAAACTCTTTAAAGAAAATAAATACCTTAAGTTTGAATCTCTCCTCTGGAGCCTTAATGATACACTTGGAGGATTTCACAAAGTAAAAGAAACTACTGATTTTCCCGATGGACTTTCTGGGATTCCCTGACAGGAGGTGGCTGACAATTTTAGCTAGATTTGGGGATGACCTGGGTTTGATAGTTGTCACCTACAATGACTGATGAAGCTCTATAGGTGGGCGTTCCCTCCATTTTCTTGTGTGTCCCTCTGGTTCTGAATGCTTGGTAGAAGAACGTGGCTTTTTCTGCAAAGAAGAACCAATCTTCACTGCAAAGAATATATGTCCCTGAGCTTCCTATTGAACACTTGGATCAAATTCTCAATTCTGGTTGGCTCCAGCATGCATGGTTACTAGAAAAATGGCCCCCTTTGTGTCACTGGTGATTGTGCCTCAGGAGGAAGCTTGGGATTTCATTGGGGAGCTACAGGAGGCTGTTCAGAAAGGCAGTTCTCTCAGCAACTAGGCTTTTTGAGCCACAGGGAAATAACCTAATTATTCGGGAACCTTTTAAGAATACTACAGTTCCAGTATGTGTGAATGAAGAGATAAAAGATGTTGACTATCTTTGTTCTAAAAGACCAGTATTTATCAAAGTGGTGTGTGATATAAGTGGATTCTTGGGTATCTGAGTTATGTAGGAGATTTTTGATTTAATTTAATTTCTAAAAATATTTTATTTATTTGAGAGAGAGACAGAGAAAGAGAGAGAATCTGAAGAAGACTCCTTGCTGAGGGCAGAGACCGACTCAAGGCTTAATTCCATGACCTTGAGATCATGACCTGAGCCAAAATCAAGAGTTGAATGCTTAACTGGCTGAACCACCTAGACATCCCATAGGAGATATTGTAAATTTAGGGTTTTATTTGGATTATAAATTTAAATTTTAGTATAGACATTCTGGACAAAGTAAGTTTCAGGTGATGTTGTTGCCTGTGTGTATATTTATGATTGTGTTTCATACCATATAAAAGCTAAATAGTGTCTTAGCACACTGTACACATGGAGGGTTTTTGTTTTTGTTTGTTTTTGTTTTGTTTTGTTTTTTACAGTTGTTCAAATACAGAAAAACAGTGGATAAATACAGTTGACCCTCAAGGGTCAACAATGATGAAGTTAGAAGCACTGACCCCCTGCACAGTTGAAAATCTGTGTGCAACTTCTGAATCCCCCAAATCTTAACTACTAAGAGTCTACTGTTCACCAGAATCCCTACCAATAACATAAACAACACATATTTTATGTGTTAATATATATGTTAGATATCTTATATGCTGTATTCTTAAAGTAAGCTAATGAAAAGGAAATGTTATTAAGAAAGTCATAAGGAAGAGAAAATACATTTATAGTACTATGTTGTAAAAAAAATCCCATATAAGTGGACTGCTTATTTCAAACCGCTGTTGTTGTAGGGTCAACTATGTTTATAATGTGGCAGGTTTTAGTGCAGGCAGCAAATTCAAAAGCGTCTGTGCCAAAGACATTTGTGACATATTATGGTTTGGGGTGAATGTATTCTGTGGATCCCATCTTTGTTCACACCGTTCTGCAAGAATTTATTAGAAGTTAAGTGTAATAGTATATAAGTACATATGTAGACACACATATACATACAAATAAGGAAATTTCTTTTCCTGGTTCCTGCCATAATTGGAGCAGATGCCAACTACAGTTCAAATTTTAATAATGCCACAAGTCTAATCTTATGTTTAAGGAAAAAAGATATCTCTATAGAATTACCAAAAGTGCCTCTTTTCTTAGTTGCTGGTTTGTGTAAAGGTGGGATCTGAATATCCTAGAATAGGACACAGAGATTTTAGGTTATTGATAACTTTTTTTGGAAAAAAAAGTTATTCTTTGCATTATTGTCATTGAAGTTACATTGTAGACACAATGAATGAGAACTAGGCCTAAAAATGTATCTTTCTCATTAAACCTGCCATTTAGTCAGCAAAACAACATCGTTTGTCATTTGACATTAATGTGATTTTTATATGGTATAAGAACAGTAAGTATATGTCACTACATTTTATTTATATTTAATTTTCAGTGTGCATATTAAATTGACCTTGGAATAAAATGAAGAAGGCAGTTCTTCATGTGAGCACGTGAGAACTTTTTCTTTTGAAAGAACAACGTATATTATTCATTGAAACACTCACTACCCAAAGACTATCGCCATTAAAATATTTCATTATTCAGACGATAAATATGTAAGCATCTTTAGCTGAAGAATTTAGTTGTGTCATCATATAAGCCATTCAAACTGAGTTGTATAAAAGATATTCCCAAGGGACAATATTTACAGAAATATATTTTTAGCCCTTTTACAAAACATCTGCATCTTGTACCTAGGCATGATTAGTGCTTAGGGGTGTATGGAGAACTGTGAAATTTGCACGTTTTTGAAAATTTTGTCTAGCAAAAACCTGAAAGCAATCATAGTGTGAAATAAATTGATAATAACCTTTGAGTCTCCATACCATTTTAGCTGAATTTTTACCCAAAGTTGATTTTATCCAATGAGGGCCGCTTCATGATCTGCTGTTTTTTAAAAAGGAGCTCCTAGAACCCATCTGCAGTCATGCTGTGATTTTTTTTTTTTAATTTTAAATCTAAGCTACCTTTTGACTTTCTTACATAAAGGCATAAGAGGAGGATGATGGACACAGGGATTTGATAGTGATTATACAGACTTCTTTCCTTAATCTGCTTTGCAACTTTAAACTACTCTGCAGCTTGAAGTATTGTCTCCTCTTCTGTAGTATATAGCTAATCTAGGGATAAAAATTGAGAAATAAATGAGGTAAAAATAAAGCATTGTTCAAACTAGCCTTTTTACTGCCTTGAAGTTGGGGAATGATTGCTCTCTACATTGGCATTTGAGAGAAAAATTTGGCTATTATGGTTTTTCTTGTTATTTTTATTAAGCGAATGAAAAAGGATGGTAGCAGTTCAGCCACTGGGGTGTTGGAACAGCAAATTGAGGGCCCCCCAAAGACCTTGATACCCATTTTTGAAGTTCAATTCCAGTCGCTAAGATTAGAGCAGCCCTTCCAAAACGAGGGTCACAAATGCATTTGTGATTTAGACTATTTGTCTGGATGCTGTCAGGGAAACAATTGGCTATTATTGAACAGAACTGCTGATTTTCTCTTTGTACCATTTTTTTTTCCTTTTGTTTTGGTCGTCTCTGAATGGTAAAGTCTGACAGCAAGTAAAAAAAAAAAAATACCAGTTATGTGGAAGAGAAAGGAACATGGAGAAGGAAAGGGAACAAATGAAGAGGGATAAGGGAGAAAAGAGACAGCCCTTCAGTGTCATATGGCATTGATTTTAGTCCTGAGAAACTTAGTTGAATTGAAAGTATATTTATTGAGCATGTACTACGTAACAGACGTTGTTAATTGATACGGGGTTACAATTTAGACAAGATGAAAATCTCTTTCAGCAAGAGGCTCATTCTCTAGTGCGGGAGGTTGAGTAGAGGGAATGTCGTCAATGTTGTCCTTGGGTTTGGCCTCATCCAGAGGTTCTCCAAGGGCTAGTTCTGATTCTGGCCCAGGTGCCTGTCCCCGATCATAGCTGGTGCAGAGTCCAGAAGAAGCTAATCCAGTGACTAAGCAGGGACTCAAGAGTCATAAGGCTAAGTCTTGAGTGAGTGAGCCTATTACCAGAATCTGTCCAATCTCTCAGCAATGGTCTTCATTTCCCCTGGAAAGTGTGTCTCCCGTCTGCTCACTCCTCTCTGCTGCCATGCTGCCCTATGAACATATTATCATAGTTTCCTACATGGTTTCTTTATGTACAGCCTCTTATCTGTGAAGTTCATTCTCTAGTTAGAGGGATGTTTTAAAAATATAATCAGAACATGTCATTCTTGTATTTAAAGAATTTCCATGCTTTCCCACTGTCCTTGAAAACAACTTCACAACACGACCCTCCTCCCCGATGCCTCCATCACTCACCCCATGACCAGCCCCTGGGATCCTTCTTTTTCCTCATCCCTCTGATTGGCCTCCACTTTATGCTCCTGCCACTTTGGCCTTGTTTCAATTCCTCCAGTGTGCTAGGGTGATTTCTACATTAGGGCCTCTGCTCATGATGCCCTTCCTTGGACACTACTCTCCTACTCACTCTACATCTGGCTCCTTTGGGGACTTTCAGACTCGGCTTAAATTTTAGCTTCTAGAAGATGCCTTTCCACTATATCCTCACTACGGTAGGTTCCACTTATTACTCTCTCTGCACCCTATGATTTTTTTTTTCACAAAGCTTTTTTTTTTTTTTTAATGATTTCAAGTGCACACACACACACACACATTTTTACTTAGGTACTGTTTGATCACCTCACTAGATTGCAAGTAGCATTATTCCCTACTGTAATTCCTGCACCTTACACAGTGCTTAGAGTATAGGAAGCACAATAAATATGTTCAGTAAAGAAGTGAATTTACATTGAGACACATAGCAATTCATCAGTGGAGTTAGCAGATAGTAAGGCTCTTGGTTGAGGGTGAACATTTTGGGGTCCTACGTACACTTGGCAATATCACGTAGAAGCTGACATGTAGGCTTTGGGGTCAAAGACTTCTGGGTTCATGCTCTACTTTCTCCTCTTATTAGCAGTGTTACCTCAGGCAAGTTACTTAACATCTATGAACTCACTTTCCCAATATGTCATAGGGAGGTAATAATATTTTTTACAAGATTGTTTGAAGGATATAGAATAATGCATGCAAGGTAATTAGCCTAAATGATAATGAATAACATTTGTTTAATACTTCCCTGTGCCAGGCCCTAGGCTAGGAGTTTTACAGTGCTATCTCACTGGGTCTCTTCATCAATTCTCTTCAATACAAGCGATCGATCGTCCTCCTGTTATGCAGGAGGAACTGAAAAAAGGATGGTGAATTTGGGGTCATATAGCCAGTAAGTGGCAGAAAGAATCAGGATAAACTCAGGACTTTTAGTTGCAGATATTATAAGCACTACGCTATACTGGCTTCTATAGGGTGAATGGAGAGTATTTGCAAATGGAAGCAAGAAGCTATTGATGATGCGCGGGTAGTATTTAGTATGTAAGTAGATAATCTGAAAAGAACCGAGAATTAAAGAAATGTACAGTCAGAAGCCACATCACGGTAGTATGTAGCTCCTCAATGAGACAGTTTTGCAAAGAGTAGTTGCCTTGGTTTTGATAGTCTTTGGTTTCTAAGACTAGTCCCTTGAGGGCCGGTTGAACTTTGTATCCTCTCCTTCCCCCTTTTATAAGATTGTTCTAGTATCTGTAGTATTTAGGGAACTGCTCTCCTGTTTGTTCTATCTTCCCTGGGTCATGTGGATTTTTTTTTCTTGGGATCTGTCATTTTTTTTTAAATTTATATCTTCTGTGGGTTCTGTTGGTGGTGTGGTCGTGCTAGGATGTTTCTATGGGCACTGAAATGTGGAAGCATTCTCACTGAATGGATTTCCATTTGCGTCTGTCTGGGCTCAATGGATTTAACAGCATAGACTAATTTTTATTTTGGGGTTTCTTTATAACACAGATAATACATATTTAGACTCAAGCCCCTCTGGCATGAGGCTCAGACTTTGAGTTCTGATTGGAATCTTTTTGCCTCTACCCTTACTCCTCCCTACTTTCCCAATGGGCCCATTGAATGGCAGTCTTCCTTGCAGCTTTCTCTGGCTAAGGTCAGAGGTCTCATTTCCATAGACGGGCCAGATCTTTGAGGCTATTCAATTTATTCAGGGTTTAGCCAGTTTCCTTTTTTAACAGGCCAGAATCCATCTATTTTTTCACATATAGATGTTAGAACCAAAGTCTCCACCCTCTCAAGCTCTTGTCTGGAGTGGAAAGTCTTCTGGGCATCATCCTCTGCTTATTGTACTAGATTTACCATTGCTCTCTGTTTCTATAATCTGCACCTTTGATTTCTTTTGTGGTCACTCTGCATTTGAATTGTTTGTGTGTGTTTTATTTTATTCAGAATTTCTATGAGTTTCTAAGGTGAGCTCATTGATATCATCTTAGTCCATCATGTTACTAGCAGTGCCAAAGCACATACGCACGAAATGAATAATTTCTTGTGTGTGAATAGAACACGTTACGTAAACAGGTAAAGAAGATTATGTGGTAGAAAGGTAGAGTGGTGCTAGAGAAGCCATGCCAATAGATGGGCTTTATTCTTTAGGGCCTTGGGGAACCACAGAAGACTTTTGAGTAAGTATATAGCATAATAAATTCTATATTTTTAAAGAAACTAACTTAGTAGCACTGTAAAATAATGGATGGAAAACTGAGAAATCAATGACATGGAAACAAATCAGAATACTGTTGGAAATGTTTAAGACAAAGACATTGAGAGATTGGCCCAAGCATTGGAAACAAAAGGGAGAGGATGGACCCAAGAAGAAAGGAAAAGCACTTGGAGACTTATTGCATAGGAGTGAAGAGGGAGAGGAGTCAGAGGTAACTCCTAGGCTTCTGACCTGCATGACTGGAAGGTGATTTGGTTGAATTTTAATACTTTTTTGGAAATGTAGGTTATCACTGGCTGAAGGAATGGCACTGTTCCAGTCTCAAGCCTTAAATATCCCAACCTAATAGTAGCGTGGCTACTAGCAGATCGTAGCATGGCTGGGTAAATAGGCAGTGGAATAGGCTGGTGGCCTTACTTCTGGCTCAGAGGTAATGTTTACCAATCTTATTTAGTAGATTATGTTAAGTGCATCCATATTGGGTAGAAATCTTCTAATGTTGTGAGTTCCATACTTAGGCTGTCAGGAAGCAGGGTTTGATTCCTTTAGTTACACTCATGTTAACTGTGTTCTCTAATCTCCCGATTTTTTGTGTGATGGGAGGATAGTGGGTTTCAAAGGTGAGTAGTTTTTTTCTTTTCTCTGTCTGGGAATGAAATAGTTGGTCTATAGGTGGAGAAAAGTGAAATTAAATGAAACCATACAAATAGACTGAAAAAAAAACCAACAACCCACAACCCTGTATGTTAGCAGTTTATAAACATTTTATGCTGACAAAGCTCAGCATGCCCGGACAAAAATACTTGCACAAATCTGATTATAAGGTTCCCTCAGTGCAGCAGGAACTGGCTCAGCAAAGGGAATAAAAAGGATAACCTGATATAATTTATCCTTTTCCTTTTTCTTTTAAGGAGAGGTGCTTGGTCGGAAGCACGGGGAGATTTCCCCATACTGTACCGGTGCAAACCCCGCATGATTTCTTTGTTTTACAGAACTGCTGCTGCATTCTAGAGACGAGGGGAGGGGTAATGGTTCAGTCAAGCTAGTTGAGGCCTCATCAGAAATTATCTCCATCAACAAAGGCTCTTTACTTGCTTCCCCGAATTCTTTCTTCCAACCGCTTTTATTTCCTTCAGGGTTGAAACCCATAAACTCCAGCAAACATTAAGAGACTTGACTCTTTGACTTGAAAAGTATGATTACAAGCCAGTGTCTGCGTTTTCAAAGACCAGGTCTCCAATTTAGCCCTGAGCTCTGAGGACAGTCACAGCTGCATTGCCGAGCTCCATGGGAAGCTTCGGGGTTGAATACAACAGCATTTTAAGTTGAGAAAGCTTTGAAGATCAAGATTTTTTTAAAAAAAACAATCCTACTGAGAGTCAACCATTTATGAATTGTGATCAAAGAAAGCTGAACTGGGAGTCAGGAGAGCCCGATTCTGGTCTTTTCTCTGCCACTACCTATCAGAGTGACCTGAAGCAAGTCCCTTCACCTCTTGGGGCCTCAGTTTCTTCATTTATAAAATGAGGGCGACAGAACAGATTAATGGGTCCCAGATGCTGGTCAGTGGATGTGGTGCATTCAAACCCCTGAAAACTTTGAAAACTTAGCAGGTGGAAAGAACCCTTGGAGACTTTGATTTGTAAGACTGGAGTGTATGTCAAGAATCTTTAGTTAGTAAAGCTCTCCTGGGGATTCAGCTATGCAGCTAGGATTGGGAATCATGATCCCCATGATTTCGATTTTGTTTTGTTTTATTTTTAAAGTTGTCTTTGAAAAATAAATCTCAAACCTAAAGAGCTTCCGAAAGAGTACAATGAATTCCCATACATCCTTCATCTAGACCTACCAGTTGTTAGCATTGTCACACTTGGACTCCCCGCTCTCTCTGTATGTGCATGTGCATTTTTATTATTAATGTCTTTTTCGGAGCTGCTTGAGATAAATGTCAGACATCACGATCCTTTACCTCAAGATACTTCCACGTGAATCTCCTTAGCAAAAGGACATTATTCCCTTTTATAGTCACAGTGCAAAGATTAAATTCAGGAAATTTTCCATTGGTTCAATAGTATTATCTAGTTTGAAATCTGTTTTTAAAACAACCTGTGCTGGTAAATAGCTGATTTTGCAAGAACTTTGAAAAATTTTGAAATCATCACAAGCTTACAGAAAAGTTGAAAGCACAGTCCAAAGTAGTTCGTTACTGAACCTTTTGAGAGTAAATTGCCCGTGGATGCTCTATTGCCATGTCCCCCTAATGCTCAAGTGTGTGTTTCCCATGAAGACTTTCTCCTACGTAACCACAGGTCAACCGAACAGAGGAAACTAATATTGATACATGAGTCTTATCTTGTCCTCGGCTTGGCCAGTTATCTTGATAATGTCCTGATAGAAATTAGGCAGTTCAGAATCATGTGTTACATTTCATTGTCATATTTCTTTTTTTAAAAAGTTTTCTCGTTTTTATTTTTTATTTTAATATTTAAATTCAATTTGCCAACATATAGTATAACACCCAGTGCTCATCTCATCACGTGCCCTCTTTAGTGCCCATCACCCAGTTACCCCATCCCCTCCACCCACCTCCCCTTCTGCAACCCTTTGTTTCCCAGAGTTAGTGATCTCTCATGTTTCTTTAGTCTCTCTCAGTCTGAAATAGTTTCTCACGCTTCCCTTGACTTTCATGGCCTTGACGTTTTTGAAGATTGCAGGTCTTTTATTTTGCAGAACGCCCTTCGACATGGGTTTGTTTGATGTTACCTCATGATTTGAGTTATGCATGTTCGTCAGAGATATTGCAAATGCGATACTGTGTTCTTCCCACTGCAGCTTATGCGGTGGCACCCAATTTTGACCTTATTACCTGATGAAGGTGGTGCTTCTGGGCATCTCCACTGCAAAATTACTCTTTCCCCCTTTGTAATTAATGAGTATTTTGAGAGGAGCTACTTTGAAATTACATAAATGTCTCACTTATCATCAGACATTCAATTCACTCATTCATGGGCTTATGGTTTCCTATTTTATCCAATGGGTTATACTCCATTATCATCATTATTTATTTTGATACTCAAAATTTCTGATTTGGCAGTAAAAGCTGCCTCAAACTTTGACGTATGTCCCCATCGTTCTTTGAGTACTTCCTCATTCTCTGTCATAAAAGGATGTTCTGGGATCATCCTGTACTTTTTCTTTCTAGTCTTGAGTTCTCTCCAGCTCTTTAAGCAGCCTGGGTTCCTTTAACTGGAGAATGTATTCAGGAGGCCAGGCTCTAGGTGTGCTCATTGCTATCAGCATATCACTGCTACCAGTCCTAGGGAGTGTGTGTGTGTGTGTGTGTGTGTGTGTGTGTGTGTGTATGTGATGTATAGGGCATAAAACACGTACACATATTTACGTATATGTATGTATCATATACGTATGTTTTGATATAGAAGCACAAATACCAGCTCACCTGCACCTCGCACACATATTCAAACGTTCAGACACATATTTGTATCGATATTTATTTCTCTTTCTATGTGTTGAAAACACAAGTTTATACTGATACCTTCAATTCCTACTCAATACAACCGTACTGCAGGGTCATTATAGTTTTCTTACTTTCTATATTTGTGATCTACTATGCAATAGTGAGAAACCTGTCCCCGCCATCCTTACCTATTTACATATTTGGTCGCTCCCTGTATTAGCCAATTTTCTACCTCTGCTGCCATTTCTTCTCACACATTGACACCCTCCTCACCCTGCTTGGCTCTAACACCTTACACTAGGCCACTCCCTCTTTCCTCCACGTGGTAGAGGCCCATATTACCCTACTTGTGGTCTGGTACCTGTACCAGGCCATCCCCCATATGGATCCTGTCCTCCTTTGCTCGGGTTCAGACACTCATCATAGGGTCATCACCCAGTGTGGACACCCTCTTCACACTTCTTGGCCTCTGAATCCCCATCCCTGGCTGATCTTCACATGATTCCCAGCTCACCCTGCTTGAGCTCAGATACTCCATATAGGCTGCCCTCATGGGGATACCCTTCTTGCCCAGCTCAGGCTTTGACACCTCTTTCTGAGCCATGGGGGCTACCCCTACCCTGACATGGGTACCTACTTATTCTGCCAAAAAGGAAAAGGTACCGCCTTTCTACTTTTGCAATTTCACATTGAAAGAGGTAAATTAGGTAGCATAGACTTCATTCACTCCAAGTTAAGGATTTAGGGTGTGGGGTATTTTTTATGTGAATCAGAATGTCAAATAATCTGGAGAAATAGTAAGTGCATAAAATTGTGCATAAGTTCAAAGAGTCAATGCTTGATAGGCAATATTCCATTATATTTGAGCAGTGTTTCGAAGTTTACTGTAATTCTGAAAAGACTGCATTTGATTTAGGATTATAGAGAAAATATTACCAAAGAGAGGCCTTAGAAACTCTTATTTTGGGGCAGAAGATATTCCACAATATCAGATTCCTTTAAAGAAAACAAAATTTGGAACTGTGAACTACTTATGCTAACAAGAAAAACCCTCTTTATCTCCTCTTAGGATTCACCTTCAGAAAAATGACTTTGTTGGTAAAAGGATGGATTTTGTTATGGAACAAGAAGGAATTGTGACTTTAAGAATATGATAATTGGAATGGGTAATCATGGAAGGTGAAGATCTTCTGTGGAGATTTTTGAAAAGAGATAGGACTCAGGCTGGAGGCCTAAAGAACCCTCTGGCATTTCGTACCACTAAAGTGGACACCAGTTTGGTGCTTTATAAATAAAATCTCATTTACTTTAAATGCTGGAAGCCTCAACTATGGTATCCATTAAATTATTTGCTATATAGATAACTAATAAATTTTGATAAAGACTAATTCTAAAACCAGTAACAGTAGTTGCAAGTTGTTTATTTGCTTTTAGGTTATATTAATTGTGACATTATCAAATAGTCAAAATGAATGTCCTTATTATAAAGAATTCATTGAAGACCTTGCCTTGGTTCCAGTTACTGGGACCAGAGCTATCATTTATGGCCTCCTGGATCGTGCCTTCATAATTCCTAGGGACACGGTTTACATAGACTGTCATGTGAAAAGTGCCTGTGGAGCTGGGCATTGAAGCAACTCTGCAAGTATTACATAATCCACTGTCACTTGTCCGCTTCCCACATTCTGAAGTCAAGCAGCAGAGGAAAAGGGCTTGGACCCAGAAAGGGAGAGAAATATTGCTATTGGCTGTAGATTGCCAATACCGACAGGCTCCTCCTCTAGTCTCAAGCCCAAATCCTGAGCCTTGGAGGAGATATAGACACACTGCTGCTGGCGATGTGTGGGAATATCCTGACATTTAAGCAATTTAAATTGCAAAAAACTTTGTATATCAGTAAGAGGAATTAAAACAGAACTAGCTTTCTGCAGTGTAATTATGTCTTACTGAATTAGCAAAGTAGCATGACCTTCGAGCTAGTCTTTGGTATACCAGGAGAATTGCGTCTTTGCCAGCCCGCCCGCCCGCCCTGCTGATGCAGCATCTGCAGAACTCCGGGGAGTCCATTTTGAGCGTGTTAGGAAGGAACTCTACGAGATTAAATTCCTTTTTTCCATTAACAAAAAGGGAACACTTTCTGCAAAGCCAGTCTTAGCCAGCAGAGGGATTTGAAACACTTGGCAAGATCATTTCTGAGAAAGAGGCTGAATCCTGTGTCTTGCCCCACTGAGGCCACAGCCAGCCACAGGCCGTGACCACCTAAGCTTTGCAAAGGCTATTTCAAATAGCTTTCTCTCTTCACTTTGATGCTTGCATTTTTGACATCGATTAAGAGAATTAAGTAATTAGCTTGTTGGTCTGTTTAGTGACAAGTAGATATTGATACTACGACAGAAATAATAGTTGCCAGTTGTTGAGTGTTTATTTTGTGCCATGTACTGCTCTAGACTCTTTCCGTGTATTGTCTCACCTCTGCCCTCTGAGATGGCTCATCACATCTGAGATGTCTTCAATTGTAAAGTCACAAGTTAGGAGGCCTTTGCATAAAGCTGGGACCTCCTTCTCAGGATAAGGGTAAATGAAAATAAATTTATCATCCAGAAGAGTAAACGAAGAAAACTTGCATGGCTTGGTCAAGACACTGGGTACAGGGAGGGTAGAAAATTCTCCTGGTGGGAACACATGAAAATCTTCAGAGCTTAACTTCCCTTTGGCCCTATAGCAATTGTAAGACACTTCTGGATTTCAAATATGTTAAAATGTAAAAGCTTTTGTCTTCCAAGTAATGAATTACGGTATTACTCCATTTTTACAGATGAGGAAAATGAGGAAGAGAGATGAAGTTACATGTCTGAATTTATTAAGTGAAGGAGCATCTGGGATACATAGCCTGTGCTCTCTGTCCCTGAACTTGACCCCTTCCAAACATTTGTGATAGTCTGGTGTGTAGATGATGTATGTGAGGAAATGGCTATGTATATTAGTTATGTCAGGAAGAAAATTTCATATATAAGGATAGAGGGTCGGAATCAGAATGTATTTCTTAGGTATAAAAATAAGCAACGAGAGTGTTAGAAACTCCATGCCCTATGTTTGGCCCCTCTCATCATGTTTTTGCCAGAAACATTTTCAAATATTCAAGAATCATATTTTTCCCTGAAAAAGAGAGCTTTCTCTTTGATGCCCTTGTGGCTGTTTAATTAGAAGATAAAGCACATAAAGGAACAAAATTTCCCTTCACCTTTTTGTTTTAATCCCTGTTTATCAAAGGACGTGCTATGTATTGCTTAGGCTAATAATATTCCCTCTAATGTGCGCTGTGACTACGTGAAGAATATCCTTAGTATTCAGAACTCATGGCTGGATAACACAGCACAGGCTTTTTTAATAGAAAATATTTGAAATTGAAATAGCTAACAGAAAGGTAATTTTTAAAAATGTTTTATTTATTTGTTTGAGAGACAGAGAGAGACAGAGCAAGCATTAGAAGGTTAGAGGGAGAGAATCTTCAAGCAGACTCTCTGCTGAGTGTGGAGTCCAATGCAGGGTTCAACTTGAGGCTCAATGTAGGGTTTGGCCTCACAACCCTGAGATCATGACCTGAGCTGAAACCAAGAGGGGGATGCTCATTAACCCTACTGACCAAACCAGGCACCCCAGAAAATTTTTGAAGAGAAACTTTTATCTTCTCAGCTTGTTTTCCTAGACCCTAATTTTCTTTTTATTTTTTCTTTCCTTCTTTTCTTTTCTTTTCTTTTTTTTTTTTTTTTTTTTTTTTTTTTTTTTTTTGCTATAATGCTATATTTAAAGATGATAAAAGTCTTTAACTTTTGGTTTGCTTTGGCTTACTCTTACATTAGTATTTAAATAACATTTTCAACAAAATAATATGGTTATACAACCATATGATGAAACTGGCTCATGGAAGGATTGAGATACTTTTCAGTCATTCAGATTAATGGGATTATTGCTTCTAGCTTAAAGTTTTTTTTTTTTTTTAAGATTTATTTACTTATTTTAGAGAAAGAGCCCAGTGTGAGCAGGGGGAGGGGCAGAGGGAGAGCCTCAAGCAGACTCCCTGCTGAGCATGGAGTTTGACACTGGGACTCAATCCCATAACCCTGAGATCATGACCTGAGCTGAACTCAAGAGTTAGATACCTGGGGCAGCCTGGGTGGCTCAACTGTTTAGCACCTGCCTTCAGCCCAAGGCGTGAACTTGGAGACCCGGGATCGAGTCCCACGTGAGGCTCCCTGTGTGGAGCCTGCTTCTCCCTCTGCCTGGGTCTCTGCCTCTCCCTCTCTCTCTCTCTCTCTCTCTCTCTCTGTGTCTCATGAATAAATAAATAAAAATCTTAAAAAAAAAGAGAGTTGGATACCTAACGGACTGGGCCACCCATGGGCCCCAGCTTCCTGTTTAGACAAACAGATAACACCTGTTGAACAATTTCTGTGGTTTTCAGCTTTTTTAACTCCTCAAAAGATAGAGGCCTACTGGTTCCATACATTTGTGTTTTTAGACTTTTTGTGACAGTATATATTTTTACATTTACTTCATCAATAACATTTTTTCAAAATATGGAGGCATATTACTTGCTCTTAAATGTTTCCTAACATGTCTTCTAAGATGTCTCTAATTTGGGGCATGAACTACTGATTGCTTTTACTTTTCTTGTTTGCACAGAGTCAAGTACTTACTTAGCTGGGTAGTGGGAATATATCCTGCTGATTAAGGCCCATTCCTGCTCTAAAATATCTTACATGCTAGGGTGGAGACATATGTACATAGTCAACCATTAATGTGATATGTGCTGAATAAGTTTTTTGTTTGTTTGTTTGTTTTTGTTTTTATTTTTTTTTAATAAAGTTAGAGGTGGCTTGCAGGTCAAAAAATGACCTGTGGTTCAAGTAGGGTTGATAGAAAAGCTATTTGAACAAGGCCATGACACACAAATATGCATTTACCAAATAGGGTAGATGATCCAAATATGCAAAACTATGGTGGGTCTTTGCAATGAGTGTAGCTGACTGGGTGGGGATGCAGTTCATGACTTGAGGTCAGGGAGTGGTTGCTGTGGGTGATACAGGGAGATGATGAGTCTGCAAAGCCAGTGGGATCAGATTAGCTGGAGCTTTGTATCTGATACCAAATAGCACAGGAATTAGCACTTGATGGGATGACCACTGGGTATTATACTATATGTTGGCAAATTGAATTTAAATTAAAAAAATGTATAAAGGACAGTAATTGCAATTTCAGGATACTTTCCCAGCCGTTTTGAAACTGCTTTCCTTTTCATATCCTCATCTTAGCTTTGTAAATTTTTCAATTTTTACTGGTGTTCCTGCTTTATGATAGGAAAACCAGATAGAGAGGGATTTTCTAGTGAAGGGTTTGTCCTGGGGCCAGCTGGGGTGGGCAAAGCTCATTAAGTGCATGTTTTTGAAAGCACACACATGATTTAATAGTTAAGAAATGTGCCCAGGGACTCAGAGTACTAAAATACTGAGGGATGGTTGCTGAATTTTTTTGCCTGCGCTCCCGGGACATTTGCTGTGCTGAGAAATGGTGAAGAAAGTGCTAATGAAGGATGCCAGCGGAGCCCTCCATTTCGGGCTGTCATCCCAGACAAGGTCTGCAGAGTGTAATGAGGCGAACAATCAAGTTGCTGTAGTCTGAAAAGGTTAAAGCAGCTTCAGGGATCACTATTTGTGCTTCTTGGGTACTGGAATGTCATGCCAGTAATAAGCAATATGCAATCCAGAGAAAAGAAGCAATTAGTTCTCTGCATTGGTGAAAGGCTGCCCAGCTTCAGAATGGATGGTGAAGACTGTGGATTCTTTTCCTTTGAGGTGGAACTGAGTCACAAAGACTCAAGCCAGAGGTGAGTGAATCTTGTCAGTCTGCCAGCAGCATTTATGGAGTTCCCACCATTTGAATACCATATAATCAGGTTTAAACAAGTCCTCAAAAGTTTAGAATGTGTACTCCATGATATCAGAGAGTAGCTTTGAGTCACTAGCCTAACGAAACTCTACGATGCTTTTGTTGGGACTTAGATTTGGAACAGACGGTAAATTCCACAAAACAATAGTTTAGACTTGGTCAGAAACAATGAAAACCATAAGGAGAGGTAATCTCACGTTAACCACACCAGGAAACAATGAAAACCATAAGGAGAGGTAATCTCACTTTAACCACACCAAGAAATTTTGTTCAAGTTATCGAAATGTGTATATATATTTCATTAGTGATGTTGGGGCTCTTTAGATATCATTTGCAATTTGTTAGTGAACACCGTTATATTCTAGGCACTGCCTCCTGCACTGGAGAAATAATGGTTGAGGATAGCTAGTTGTTTTTCTAGGATTTTACCATCTATGTGGCCTGCCTTAGAGTGCTGTGTGGCACCCTAATACTCTCCCCACTAGGAAAAACATGGGAGAAATATCCCCAGCACGTTTTCCACCCACTCCATGGAGGGCAGTCTCTTAAGGCATGGCAAATGGCAAAATCTGAATCCTGGGAGCAATGTGAGCTAGATGTGCACATGGAACACCTTTCCTGGTGATTCTGATTCTCTCCTGCTCCTCTCCATACTCCTTGCTCAAGTAAGAATTGCTCTTCAAACTTTAAAGCATAAACTGTTTAAAAAAACGATTAAAGAAGACCACTTAGGTGATACAAACAAACTTCAATTCTTCACAAAGTGGACAGACTCCACCTAGAGTACTGCCACATGGGGTGGAAGGCAGGCAGGCTTTATAGGATAAATAGTAAAGAGTAAAGAACAAGGAAGAGAAAAATGGAAAATATCTGATTGGCTGGAATCACATAGTCAACTTTGTTTGGGGAGAGAAGAACAAGAAAGTAAGTATAGAACCCAGAGTTGGCTTGGTGTTTAGGGGTTGGCTGACTGGATATAGACAATTTTTGGTCAAGCAGAGCATTTGGTGGGACGTGAAAGGTATCTGAGTTTTGGTTTGCTGATGTGGCACCTTGGGTAGGAGTGGCTTCATCTTGTGCCTAGAAATTTATCTCAAAAATACAAAATATGTTGAGATCTTATCAAAATGAAGATTTAGATTCTGTAGGTCTGAGATGGGTATTGAGATTGTGCGTTGCTGCTCTTCTTCCTGGTGATGTGGGTGATCACCCACTGCAGACCATCCTCAAAAGGTTCCCATTGCATGGAAATATCCTTAGACAAACACTTGATTCTTCCAGACACCACTTCAAACAAGTTCTTTTCTGGGGAGCTGTCCATTTTTATTGGTAAGACATAATGTGGTAAAACAAACGAGGAAAAAAATACCATGGTAAGGTCGAAAGACATAGTCTCAGAAATTAGTATGGTGCAGAACTGATTTTTCTAAGGAAATAAATCTTGAGGAGGAGAGGAAGAAGAAAGAGGCAAGTGATCTTTCGAATCAGTATTGAAACACAGCTGCAAAGGCAGCTCGTGGCTTGGAGATGAGAGTGGGTAAGTAGCAGTTTTTACTCTTGGGATGTGAATTATCTTCCAAGCCAGCAAGTTTCAGTGTTTCCTGGGTTTCTTGGCTAACGTGGTTTGCTGAAAGGGAAGCATCGAACCTGTAAGCTTTTAAAAAAGCAGAAATTGTGGGAGTTGCAAATATTTACTAATATCTGTGCTACTCAGCAACTTTCTTATTTGATTCACCCATCCCAAGTTGACACCCTTGGGGGAGGGGAGAGCAGCGTTTTTGCAGAGGTAAGTTTCCTAAAGATTTTTAAAAATGGATTTACCTTTGGGAATGTGAGGCCTAATTGTAAATAAACTCTTGCTGCATTCACATCAGCAGTCCTGGATTAGTTAAGAGCTTTACTTGTGTGTGCCAAAAACCACTTTTTAAAAATGGCTGAAACTATGTAATCAGCAACTTTGAGTTTGACAGAAAACTGTATAGAAATCGGGACCCATTTCTCTTTGTCTTTGTACCCTGTACTCAACTAAATGATGGCTTTTCCTCCTAAGGAAGTGTTTACTATATTTTCTAAATGTTTACAGATCATTACCATGCCTGCGCTTGGCATACTGATCATATTTGCTCCTTTTCTCTTGTATTTCTTTTCTTCCCCCCCATTTTAAATCAGATCAATACTTCCGGTTCCTGTGATTCCTTTTTTTTTGTTTTTTTTTTTTTTTTAAACCTAGAAGCTACAGGAGATACCTCTCATGAAAACAAAATACAAGAAACTTTTAATACAAGAACTGGCTAAAAATATGTCTTTGTACAATAATCTCAACTCGGTTGACTGCAACACTCATGTCTACTGGGGGTTGGTACGTTTAGAACTGAATATGAACTCAACTCCCCAAAGACATCAGATAAAGGTCTCAAACCAAGTGTTGCCTTAAAATATAGACCATATCAGTGTGTAGTTGTATTCCTGTACCCTTTAAAAACACGTCCTTTAGGAGTAGGCGTCAGTGAACACCAATGAATGGAACAAGAAAGAAACTATTTTTCAGACACTCAAGGCAAACACATGTCATTGGAAAAAAAATCACAATAAAGAGAACACTTGTCTAAAGAATATACTATTATCCTATTCCTCCACCTTTTGGAAAGGTAAGAGCCTAGTGCTGTAAATCAATGAAATCTATGTCATCATTTCCAAGGTACGGTCCACCAGCTCAAGCTCTTTGTTAAAAATGCAGATCCCTGGGCCTCACTTCAGATCTTCTGAATGCACGATTGGATTCTGCATTTTCTTTCTTTTTTTTTTTTTTTTTTTAAGATTTTATTTGTTTATTCATGAGAGACACATAGAGAGAGGCAGAGACATAGGCAGAGGGAGAAGCAGGCTCCATGCAGGGAGCCTGATGTGGGACTTGATCCCGGGACTCCAGGATCATGCCCTGGGCCAAAGGCAGGCACTAAACCACTGAGCCACCCAGGCGTCCCGGATTCTGCATTTTCAGTGAGCATCTCTAATTAAATGTTTGCAACTGAAAATTTGATGACTACTCACAAATTAAATTGAAGGGAAAAGGCTGCTTATAGTTTTCCTTGGGATTAGAAAGGAAGCTCTTTAAAGAACGATAGGTAAAAACTAGGTGAAAGTGTCACTTATCTATCCTTCCCACCCTAAATTCCCAGAAACATTCCCTGTACCCAGATATCCCGTGAGAATTTGCTTCTAAATTTATTAATTAATTAGGAAAGTAAACTTATTTTCATGCTTACAGTAATAAGCAACTTATTCAGAGCTCATTACCATCCCATGGGTCTTAGATTTTTTCAGTACTTATAAGTATATAGATAATAAAAGACAAGATTTTTTTCCCTTTGAAACTAAAAAGAAGGATTTATATTTACCATAAGAAGAATAGATGTCATTTTAACATACTTTCTTTGTGCCCAGGTGTTAGTGTTTCTTCGAGCATTTCTGTCATTTGAACCTTGACTTCCATCCCAAAACCAGTAGCAGAATTCAGTCAAATAATACTATCCAAAGGATATATATATATATATATATATAAATATATAAATATCCTTCTATATATATTTTATATATATTTATATATATATATCTTTTTATATATATATTTATATATTTATATAAAGGTATATATTTTTATAATAAATATTTATTGAAATAGTTTTCAAAGTTTTATTTATCTGTTTTTCAGAAGTAAAATTTGTTTTAAACAGTATCTGTCATGGAAATTCAATATGCAACATAGATACAAATACAGCTCCCTGGTTGTGTGTGTGTGTGTGTGTGTTGCAAGTGGTGAGGCCTGGGGCCAACTCACTCAGTTATTTCATTCTCTTAGAATGAAAATAAAAATCAGCAAACTATGGTTCACGGACTAAATCCTACTACATCTTGTTTTTGCAAATCATGTTTTACTGAATACAGATAGCCGTGCCCTTTTATTTATGTATGGTCTGTGGCTGTTTTTGTGCTGCAACCTCAGAGTAGAGAGGTTCAGACAGAAACCTTTTTAGGCAAAACCTAAGTAGAATATTGCTCTCTGGCCCTTTCCAGAAAAAAGTTTGCTGATCACTCCTCTAAAGGGGACAGTGTTTGCAATGCACATCTCCTTGGCCTCGCGGGGTGCGTCTTCATCCCTGTAGGTCATCTCTGTTCAAACTAAGTATTTACTACAATATGCTTTGCAGATATTATTATTATTTATATTATTTTCTGTGTGTTCCATGCCATGAAAAGGTGAAAAAGCCCTTCCTTGGGGACATGATTCAATGAGTGAAGAGCTGGCTTTGAATATCCTAATACATTAAATGACAGTGAATGATGTAATTCTTATGGAATATTTTGGGAATATTTCTTCCCAGTATTTTTTAGTCCGCATTGTTTGACTTTATCTTTTCCCTAGGAAAGGGTTTTTTGACACAAGTTTATATGTAAACAGTATTAATTATTTCCTTTTCCTCTGACCTTTAGCTAGTAGAGGTGGATCCCTCTAATCAACGGGCAGGGCAGTCTGAGATTCTGAGGACAGGGTGGTAGAAGACTTCTTTCTCTTTAATGCCCCTTTTCATATACAGGCAGACAAAATAAGTGAATTGTCTCATCAATAATGAGTCCTAGTGATAAGAAGTTAAAACCTAGTCATTTATATCTTACAAGATTGGTTTAAACCAAACTATGACCCAGCATACTACTTAGTACCCATGAAATATATTTGTTTAATCAATTATGTTTTATGACTTAGCTGTAAGTCTCCACCTGGTCTTGTGTATAAGGCCAGCCAAACTGCCTTTGGAAAGTTTTTCCTTGAAGATGACAATTTGGATTGCCCCTGCAGTAGGTGGGAGGACAAAGCCTATTTCTTTTCTAATTAGTTAATTTCCAATTTCTATCATTCCTTTCTAACAAAGTCACACAGAGCAGGGTCGTGTGGGGGGAAATACACTAAACCGTTGAATTTCTAGTCACTCTAAGAAATCCATCCTACCTTGTTTTATTTAATAAGTATTTTTGAATTGCTAACTCTAAGACACTAAGATTGATGAAGCAAGGATAATAAAGTCATGTGACTGTTTTTGATGATCTGAAGTTATGATGTAGAATAAGAGAGGTGATCTCTGGCTGATAGTACATTAAGCTTTACAGTATAAACTAAAGGAATCATTCTAGATGTCTCTGGATGATCCCATTAACAAACCCCAATTCCAGTCTGAATTGTACATCCTGTGCACTAGTGTTGGTGTCCTGAATGCCAAAGGTGTTGCTGTTCATAATTGCTTTTGATGGTACTCAAGAGAGCACTATCTTTTCCTTCCTGGAACTTATCACCACAGTTTAACTCCTGGATCTTGACCTGGACCCCTAAGAAGGTCCATTTAACAATAGCTCATTGTAATGCCTCCTCTGTCAGGAGAGAAAATGGAATTAGTTAATCCTTTTAGCACTTAGACTTTTAAAGTGGAGGCCTGGGCAGCCCCGCAGGGGGGGGCTCAGCGGTTTAGCACCGCCTTCAGCCCAGGGCATGATCCTGGAGACCAAGGATCGAGTCCCACATCGGGCTCCCTGCATGGAGCCTGCTTCTCCCTCTGCCTGTGTCTCTGCCTCTCTCTCTCTGTCTCCTGAATAAATAAATAAAATCTTCAAAAAAATAAAGTGGAGGCCCATTTTTTTGGTGTACAGTAGACCAAGATTAAAGTGGAGGTGCCAACCCAACCACTCATTCTCTTAACAGTCACCTGTACCCTAAGACAAGATATGTTCACTTTCCAGATGTCCTTCTCTGGGCTGAGACTGGTTGACAGTGGGCACCATATCAGGCATCCCCTTGGACTGCAGCTTGTCTACTGCTGAGCACCTATCCAAAAGACAAAGAGCTGAATTGATTTTCAGAGCATCTTCCACAGGAGCCAAGTGTGTGCTACAGCCAGAGACCACTTTCTGGTCCTGGTACAGTGCTTTTTCTATCCCTCTAGCATCAGGGTAAGAGCCTGATCCTTGCTAATCCGCCTCTGTCAGGGTGGCCACGTCAGAAGGTGGCTAACTCCTAGCTGGCTTAGTCCTTCTACCTGAGAATGCTCTAGAAGCAGAGGCACTCCTTATTGGATGCTTTGTCCTTCCCAGCGAAGCAAAATGTGGTGGACGCCGAGATACAAAGAGAAAAGATCTATTGCCATTCATTTCCTTTTCTCGAACACATAACAAACTTAAACAGAATTTTCAGAATTTTCAAGATACTTATTTTCCTTTTTTCCAAAGGTGAGATAATCAAAACGGTATAAAGAAATTCCCTTGTGCCCTCATGATCTGTTACGGGAGATAGGCCTGTGATGATTGACCCTTGATGAATGGTGCTGTCGGGAAATGACAAGTAGCCCACTAGTTGGCACCTCCTCTCATGGAAGATCAGGATGTTTCCTCCTCCCGCTGAGATGCACTTGGCGGTTTCTCAGGGGGCACAAGATACTACATAGGGTTAAAAATGCGCTAAGTAGTTTTTAATTTCCGAATTTTATTAAAATGGAATTTCACCATGAAACAATAAAGGAGAATAAAAATATAATTTTAGCAAGTTTTTTAAAAAATCAAAATTAAAAAAAATGTTTCTTTTTGATCAGAAACTTCCTAGCTCACCTACTTTCCATAACACACCTGATCCCTTCACTGAGGAATTTACTTCCCCCGTCTCTGTGTTACTTGTGTAGCAATTTACAAAAGAAAAGATTTTCATAATTAAAGAGCCTTTTTTCCCCTATAAAAATACCCGACAGCACTGAAACAGGAGCCTCGTCTCCTTCTCTCCCTTCAAATCTTTCTCTATCCTTGATCATAATTGCCTAATTGCACCCATTCTTTATATAGCCCTCTGTGCCTTCTTAGCAGTTCCCCAGGTGGTTAGAAATGTTATTTGAAAGACACAGATACAGATGCATGTTATGCAATTAATAGGCCTTCACTAAGTGGAACCAATAGACCATTAAAATGAATTCGTGCTGTCCAAGCTCTCTCTCTCCATCTTTCTTTCTCTGGCAGTAACTTGACCCAATGGCTAAAGAGATATGAAAACCCTGCTCTTCAATTCCACTCTGTTTCAAGCACCAAGGAAGAACAGGGCACAGATAATGATTTCCTGCTCTCAGCGACAAATGTGCAAATGCTTCCCTCCTAAGCACGCCTCCTGTCGAGGCTCCTGAATTAGGAGTTGCACCATTTCCTATAGAAAATGGAATCATTTGCCTACTCCAACCCAGAGAGAGGCAGTATCTTGCAATAAATGGCCTGGCCGTATAAATAATAAAGTAAAAATGGACCCAAGGCTACCCGGATTTTTTGTTTGCGGGCAATGGGATAACTCTAAGCAATTTATGGCACTGTTTTCCAGCCAGAGTCCAGGGGCTATTTAGTTAGTAATGGCAATAACAGAAACGGCTTCATGTCAAGATGGAGTCACAAGTGCTAGGCAGAAAGAGGGCAACAAATATTAAAAGATGTCTAGTGCCAGCACGAGTTGCTTGTGCCTTGTGGTGCTGGGGAAACGGAGCAGGCCAGGAGCACCGGCGGTGAGAGGCCAACAGCTCAAAGCCCCTGCATCCCCAAGATCCTTGCTGAGGAAGGAAAGAAAGAATAATTTATGAGCACTGGAGGCCTGATCTGTTAACACATTGTTATTACTATTATT
This sequence comes from Canis lupus baileyi, assembly GCF_048164855.1. Lineage (NCBI taxonomy): Eukaryota > Metazoa > Chordata > Mammalia > Carnivora > Canidae > Canis > Canis lupus. Next base: position 5,913,192 of record NC_132857.1, read on the forward strand.
TTCTGTCAGATGGGGTAATTACTGACCTGACAATATTATGGATGTACCTCCAGAGCAACAAACATTCCTGGGGTGACGGCAGGAAATAGAGTGTTCAGGTTGCCAGAGTGACCAGTCCACTCTTGCAATGTCCTGGAGCAGAAAGGGAGACATGCTGGACTTCCTGAGAGGTTGACGTACGAGGGGGATATGCTCCCCAGAGACCTCTCCAACGAGTACGCTGCAGCAGATTTTTGAACCCTCCCAATATCACATTTTCCTTGCGAGATAATATGATTAGTGGCTTCTACTTAATGAGTGCTTGCAAGGTGCAAGCGTGCCAAAAGATTTATGTGCTTTATTTTATTCGATACTCATAGTGACCTTCTGAGGCAGGCACCATCATCATATAGATGAGCGAGGTGAGGTGTAGGAGGCTAAGTGACTGGGAAACACAGTTGGTACATGTGGCATGAGGGGTCAGACCCAATTTTGTCTGATTCCAGAGCTTGAGCTTGAGCTATCATGCCGTATTGTCTCATGTATGAATAATAATACGACCACAAATAATAATTCTGGGATCTTCAGCTAACATTTCTTCAGTACTCTGTGCTAAACATTGGGCTAAATGTTTGAATGAAGCAGGGTAGAGGACCGTAACAAAAAACCACAAGGACTTAGTGTAATAACACAATACAATTTTTTTGAGTTTTCTTTTCTTCTTCTTCTTCTTCTTCTTCTTCTTCTTCTTCTTCTTCTTCTTCTTCTTCTTCTTCTTCTTCTTCTTTCTTCTTCTTCTTCTTCTCCTTCTCCTCCTTCTTTTTCTCCTTCTTCTTGTTGTTGTTGTTCTTGTTCTTCTTGTTCTTGTTCTTTTTCTTGTTGTTGTTGTTGTTGTTGTTCTTCTTCTTCTTCTTCCTCTTCTTTTTTTTATCACCACATATCACAGTCCAGCCAGGTTAGCAGAGGGTAGGTGTGTGGTATCATAAAGGGGTTCTACTTCATGTAGTCATTCAGAGACCCAGGCTTCTTACCAGGGAGTGTTCAACATGTGGACTCCAAAGTTATCACCCAAGGAAAGGGAGAGACAATGACAAGGATGCACCTGCTCTTAATTGCCTTAGTCTAGGAACTGACACACCCCTAGGACTCACCTAGCATTGGTAACTAGTTCCATGGCCCACCTAGATAAAAGGTTGCCCCCAAATGTAGTGTAACTATGGCCCAGGGACAGGAAAACATTTGGTGAGCAACCAATTCATCCCTGACGTGGCATTTTACCTGTATTAGCTCCCATGTCACACCAGCTTCATGAAATTATTATTCCCATGATGAAGATGAGGAAATGGAACAGGGAGGTTCCACTGTCTTAAGATCACACAGCCAATAAATGTTAGAGGTGGGATTATGAGAGAAAACTGATGAATTTCTCACACAACAGAAACAAAAATTTGTAAAAAGCCTTTCTTCAGTGTATTTATTGATCACTGAATGGAATCATCACCAGCATTTTTCTTTGCAGTCAGTCCTTATATCCAATAGCTAGCTCTTTATCTCTGCCCATTTAGTGTGGCTCTCCGAATGAGCTTTGTTCTTTCTTACTTCTGGGCCTTCGCAAGAGCTGCTGTTCCTCTGTTTCTCAGCTTGAATCACTCTGATGTATCCTTCATATCTCAGCTCAGATATCACTTCTTCAGTAACTCTCCTCTGATTTCAAAGCCTGGGTTAGAGATTCTTCTTGAAGCTTCCTTAGCATCCCAGATTTCCCTTAACATAGCATTTGCTGCACTACATTTTAACTTTTGATGAATGATTCAGTCTCCTTTGAGGTAGGCTTAGTTCCATTGGGGTGGAGATTTTGTTTAGCTGGTTTAGCTCTGTATCCTAGCATCTGAGGTGCCTGGCACATAGCAAGAGTTCAAGAAATATTTGTTAAATGAATGAACAAATAGTGACTCCCCCAGTATTCTGAACCTACCCTTACCCATCCATGATGGTTGCCTGAATAGGTTGCTATTCCTTCTCTTAGGAATCATCTGAGTGAGCCTGAATACTTAAATGTGGTAGGCACTGTATTAAGTCCCAGGCAGATACAAAGAAGAAAAACACTCATCCTGAAACTTTGAGGAGCTCCTAGTCTGGGGATAGATAGAGACCAGTAACAATGAATTATGATGTGGTATGATGCATGCTGCTAGAGTGGAACGTGGAAGTGAAGTTCTATCAGAGCTCAGGGAAAGGAATGGTTGGTGAAGAAGCTACGCAGGGAAGGGGATCTATGAGCCAGATTTTAAAAGATGTATTAAATAGAGACGGAAAGTAAGGTCATCCAGTGCGTAGTGAATCGCATCACACGGGATGAACCAGGAAGAAGATTTCCTTTTTGAAGAATACAAGAGAACAACCCAGTGGGCACATGATTTGAAGAGGTTTTTCATGAAAGAAGATGTAGGAATGGCCAATAACACATGCAGAGGTGCTCGACATCTTTAGACATGAGGATAAGGCAAATTAAGATCACTTTGAGACACTTCTATGTACCCACTTGAATGGTGAAGATTAAAGAGACTTACATACTGAGTGCTGGCTGGTGAGGAAGTGGAACTCCTGAGCCTGCACACACTGCTAGTGGGAATATAGGGATATAATCATTTGGGGAAAACAGCTTGGATATCTCTTATAGGATTAAACATATCTTTTCCCTATGTTGGGAATGACTCAGCCATTCCACTCCTAGATTTTTACCCAAGAGAAATGAAAATATATATCTTCCAAAAGATTTGTACACACATGTTCCTAGCAGATTTATTCATAATAGTCAAAAGCCTCAAGTAACCCAAATGTTCCTCCACAGGAAAGTAGATCAATGAATTGTAGTACATCTATATAAGGAACTATTTCTCAGGAATGAAAAGAAACTACTTACAAACCCAACAGCATGGCTGACCTCAAAGCATTATTTTGAGTCAAAGAAGCCAGATGCAATGAGTATAAGCTGTATGATTGCATTTCTATAATATTTTAGAATGAGAAAAACCAATCTATAGTGATAGAAAGGCAACTCGCAGTTGCCTGGGGTCAGAGGTTGGGAGTGAATGACTGTAAATAGGCATTAGTAAGAATTTGGCGGTGATGGAAATATTCTTGATTGTGCTAATAGTTGCACTGCTGCATGTATCTGTTAAAATATAAAACTATAACTTGGGTAGCAGAAACAATAAAGTCCATTACAAAGATTATTCTTGATTCAAGCAAATAGGACCTCTTGTTGATTCCCAAACGCCATGTGCTTTTCCCAACACCATGTGTATTAGAGTCTTTGATAACACTATTCCTTAGGTCAGGAATGTCCAGCCCGCCCCATCTTTGTTGGATGGACTTGTACCAACTTTACGTCACATCTTTTCAATGATGTCAATATATCTAATTAGATGATCTCGAGCTGCCTTGCCTCTGAAACTTGTAATTATTTTCTATCTTTCTTTCAGGCTTTTTTTTCCTATTCTGCCTTGCATTCTACTTATTTGTGTCCCTAACTTGTATTGCTCTCCAATGATATATAAGCTGCCCTAAGGGCTGCTTACCTCCGGGAGCACAGTGCCCAACAATGCACGTGAGAGTGGGTGTTCAGTATAGGTTTGCAGACATCAATTAATTGCAATGAATTGTTTTGCAAGTCTGATCTGAGAGATGTGTAAAATCAGGCTTTTTTTTTTGCACGTGGAGATACATTTGAAAAAGACCCACTATTTTTCACTGTTGTTCGTACCAGGTGTTCACAATGGAATCAGGAGGATTTGCCCTCGGATTAGATTTTAAAATTGAAACAGTTACATGTGAGTTGAGCCCAGAAAGGTATATGACAGCTTTATAGAGACATGTGGCGGTTGGGTTATGAAATGAAAGGGTTGCCATTGTAAACTATTATTTGTTCTGAGGAACTTCTAAAACAAAAGAAAAATAATTTTGCTTTTGTAAAACATGAAAGTTGATAGATGGTAATTATTTTCTGCTTGACTGCAATTATGACTTCATAACATAATACAGTATATTAATGACTAGGCTGTGTTAATTGGGGAAATAGGTATATTAAGAGTATCTATTAAATGCCAAATTCTATACAGGTATTTGTTATTTTAATAAGGGTTTTTTCATTTTTTTTCACATATATTACTTTATTTAACCGCATTTCCAGGTCTTATAAGTCTCATAAATTGCAAAGATATTTTAATCCTCAAGAATAATATTTTCCATAATTAAAAAGTTATTTGGACAGGTAACTTAACCTTAGTTTCTTTGCCTGTGAAACAGAGAATAATAAATGTTTCCCGGTGATGTATGGGTAGCAGATCGACGCCCAGGACTATCTTTACAAAGGATAAACCTTGATTCTAATTATCTACCTAACTCTTAGCCATGTAATTGCTATTGCATATAATTGTGCTTTCTCTCGCACCAGAATTCAATATATATGTTTATAAGGTTTAAGGCTATGGGTATTGGCTTGAATAAGGTGGTAAGTTTATAATGAAATGTATCAAGCAACAAGGAAAAATCGGAATGTCTATGAGATTTTAATACTGGTGATGTATTTGTATCCTTAACTCTAATGGAAATGGCATGAAATGTTATTTTTCCATGCCAGGACTTTTATCCTCAAAGCTAAAGAATTTGAGCAGTGAGTTTATAGCCTTGTCAATGCAGAGAATCAACTAATTGACAGATTTTTTAAATATAATTTGTTTCAAGAGATGTGAACCTTGAGATCGGAAAGATGCAAATGCTCTAACCTCTGGTTAGAGGAGAGAAAACTAACCCTATGGCTGGCTCTCCCCTAGTCTCCAGGGCTGTGGCTGTCCTGGCTATAAGGTTGCTAAAAGGTGTCCTATGTATTAAGTAGATGTAGACACAGATTTAAATTTTGGATCTCATGACTTTAGAGCCCAGACTTTTGGGGGGTTTATCAAGCCTTTGTGCGGTTCTCAGCATCTGTGTCTGTTTCTCAGTTGTGTTGAGGGATATCATCATATTATTACCCTTTGGGAGAGGATAGGAGAAGCTGGAGATCACAGTTAATGGCAGCTCCCTCACCTTATCTTTTTCATATGTTATGCTGAGTTTTCCTCATTGACATACCAGTGAGGATCCCGAGGTAATCCTTACGATGAAAATAGCCAATATTTATTGAGTGCCAGCGGTATGCTGAGCCCTTTATATACAATCCTATAAAAAGTAGGTATTATCATTATTCTCCCTTTTTTACAGGTGAGCAAACTGAGACTTGGGTTAAGTAAACTTAGTCAAGTGTACACGTTAGTAAATATTAGGATTCAAACCACAAGTATTTTCTTACTTTTTGGTCACTTAAAAATATATACTCTTTCATTGCTGCGATCTTTGGCCCTAAAATGAGATTAGAAAGAGCTGAACGTATTATCACAAATTCATCAAGCAGGACTTACGAACACCCACCCCTGATCTGAATAGCTTTTTGCTCAGGATGGGCAAAGAGAATTCATATACGGCCAAAGTGGGAAGGACTGCTTTTATGTTTCCATCTTCAAATTAAAGTTGGAGTCTTCTGAGGCTACATAAATACACAAATATCATCAATAGATTTGCCTTCTTAGTCTTTGGACTTGAAAGTCTAGTTTTAACAAAAATCTGTCAATGCATGTTTAATAGCTTCAACATATATGCACCCCATCTTCAGAATGTATAAGGTTATGATTTTACATATTTGTCACAAGTGGCTGCAGCATCCATATATTATTGGAGTGAGCTTTTCTAATGGGGATAAATGTACTGCACTGTGGACTCTCAAGATGGCAAGATACACAACTCATGCTCAGCGAAGCAGGGGGAAATATATTATCCCTCTGCCATGCTGTGACTTGCATATATTCCATTCGAGCTTCATGAGGGCATTAAATCCAGAGAGAGATCAAAAGAAAATACAGACACAGACTTCCACTGCTAGCTTTTACAGCACTTTCTGTTGGTTCAACGCTATTTGCATAGAGTGCAGAAGGCTCAATTGCTTTTTCAAAAGAGAAATTTTGTTAAAACATTATATTCTATAAGTTTTTTCTCTTACAAGTTACATTTCCCCAAATTGCCTGAAAATCCAGGGAGATTTTTAATAAATGATAACTCAAGGGAAAAAGTTCTACTCCAGTTTAATAATGATGGAATGCAGAAAAAAAAATTTTTAACTTGCTTACAAATTATCGCAGTAAGTTCAAAATTGTATTTCCTAAAGACATAATTTTCACAAGCCTTGTTTCAAATAATTGTTTTTGTCTGGCTTATTTCCTTCTATTCTTTTGGTAGTAGCATTTTACACACAAAAATAAAGGTGCCCCGGGTTAATTAATAAATTCTTTGGGCAGATACCGTTTGTTTTCTTCAGAAAAGCAAGACGAAATAAAAATAAACATAATGTGGGGAGAAACTTTTCACGAGAGTTATCATTTTCAATTTTTGCATTCTGCATAGTACAGTGGACTGTTCAAGCCATTGAAATTGTGGGGCACAGTGAGGGTTCCAGAGGATTGTAGGAAGCTCTCGGCAGCACCTCTTTGCTCCACATACCAGACTAATCCTGGTGTCAGAACCAGAGAGATCAAGCATTGTGATCGCCTACCTCTGTGGAAATGTAAGTGTGAAGAGAGGTGTTAAAGCTCTGGATAGAAATCCTCTTGGCAATGCTAAACGAGCTTCAGGATGGCATTAAATGAAGGGATTAAAGCCAGAAATTTTGCATTCTAGCCATTGTAGATTTTATTTCTGTGACCTCTGAAACAAAGAGATGACATTGCAAGTGAGAATTTTTCATTTGCACAGGAAACCTGACAGTAGCTTTAGTCTGGAAAAGAAAGCTGAGGTTGAGTGTCTATTGGTCATGTTTAAGTTCAATGGCATGATAGACAGTTCTCTCTCTCATTGCAGAAGGCTGGACGTTTGGGGCTCTACAGAATTGCTAGGGACTCAGGTTCTCTCTACCTGGCTGCTTTGCCTTTCTTAGGATGGTTCAAGATGATGACTGGAACTCTAGCTAACATGATGAAAGGACTGAAAGAGCAGATAAGGAGTACATGGCATGTTCTAAGGGAGTTTCCTAGAACCTGCCTCATACAATTTTTCTTTACGTTGCATTGGCCCTAACTTAATTCCACCATCACACATAGCTGCAAAGGAAGTTTGGAAACATAGTTTTAATTTGAGGAGTCTTCTGCTCAGCTAAGAATCAAAAATCCTGTTACTGGTCAAAAGGGAAGAAAGGATATTGGTGTGGTAACCTCGTCTCTTTTATAATGAGATTAAATAATTGCTTAGGATCATACAGTTTGCTAATTGGAGAGATTAGAAGTAGGTCTCCTGATGGTACAGTGCTCTTTGAATCAAAGAAAATGACCTTCTCAGCTCAAAGAGGAACAATTTATGTATAGACGGAAATGAGAATAAAGGCCATTATGAATTTAAAGTTACATTGGAAAGTTTGGTTTTAAATGTTCTTTTAAGGGCAGCCCGGGTGGCTCAGTGGTTTAACACCACCTTCGGCCCAGGGCCTGATCCTGGAGACCTGGGATCGAGTCCCATGTCGGGCTCCCTGCATGGAACCTGCTTCTCTCTGCCTGTGTCTCTGCCTGTGTCTCTCTCTGTCTCTTGTGAATAAATAAATAAAATCTTTAAAAAAAAAAAAGAATATAGAGATAATATCCAAATTTCCCATTCAGCAGTACGGGGGAAGCAGTAAGAGGCAGAGAGTTACTTAACTTGTGACTACCAATCTGCACTCCCTGGAGGGCTGTTAGGTCCCTTGGCCAACTCCACCACTCTGAGAAGCTGTTTCCCATGCTTTCTCTCACTCCCCTAGCATTTGATACTCTTACATCACTGTGGACTGATGACCTTACCTGCTATTTCACTAAGAGAATAAAGACAAACACAAGAGATTTTCTGCCAGTTTCCGCCATCCCAGATCCCCTTGGCACCGGATCCATACACTTGGCCTTCCTTTCATTGCAACGGATGAACAGTCCTGTTTCTTCCAAGGTCCAAGTCTACATTCATGCATGGATCCCATCCCTTCTTCCTTCTCAAGGGCTTTGCTCCTGCAATTACATTCTCTTTCTCGGGCATCATTCTTTCTTTCTACAATCATTCCTGCCCATATTCAAAGATATTCTAAAATCTCCCCTGACAAAGTCACCCACTCTCGCTCAGATTTCACATCCCCTCTCAGGCATTTTCTTTTCTCACTGAAAAGGTTTTATGTTTTATATATTCATTCCTTGGCTCTTTCAACTTCAGGCTTTCATCTCCAGCATGCCACTGAAATCCTTCTTACTGAGGCTACAAATGGTTTCTATCTTGCCACATTCCATGGGCATTTCTCAACCTTGATCTCACTTGACCTGTTAGTAGCACTTGATCCCATTTTTCACGTCTACTCTCTGGAAGTCTATTTTTTACTTGGTTTGGATAGCTCTATTACTCTCTTGTTTTCTTCCTATGCAATGGCTGTGCCTTCCCATTCCTCTTTGTTGGCTCACCTCTCTCTGACCTAGCGATTTTGGGGGTGCTCTAGGATTCAGCCTCTTCACGGTTTCTTCTCCTTTTCCTGGTCTTTATCTCTAGGTGATTTCACTCACTATTATGGCTTTATATATTAGCTATATCAGGGCGGTTCTGAATTTACATCTTCAGCCCTTTCCTTTCCTCTGGGCTCCACACTTGTATATCTATTCCCTCCTCGACATCTTGCCCTGGATATCTAAAAGGCATTTTTAAATTTAACATCTTCAAAGGGGAACTCTTGATTCTCATTTTTCCCAAGCATTTCTGGTTCTCATTTCAGTAAACAGCACTATCATTCACAAAATGAATCAAGTCAAAAACTGGGAGTTATCCTTGATATCTATCTCACAAACCTCATATTTAGTATATTGGAAATGCATAATCTCTAACTTCAAAATATATCTAGGACTTAATCAGTTTCTTCGTGTTCACTGTTACTTTTCCTAGTCCAAGACCCCCATTTAAACTCCTAATTGGTTTCTTTGGCTTCTAATCTTGCCCACACTATGTCAAGAGCTTCAGAGTTATCTGATTGACATGTAAGTCCCTTTTCTGCTCAAAATCGTCCAGTGGATTCATTCAATCAGAATAAAAACCCAGCTCCTTACTATGGTCTTCAAGGCTCCATTGGATCTGCCCTCTTCCTGTCCACACAATCTCATCTCTTGCCACACTCTCAGCTCTACCACACTGGCTCTTCAATTCCTCAAAAATTGCTTGTTGCTTAGCTTGTTGCTACTTTAGGACCTTTGAGCACATTATTTTCTCAGCTTGGAGAGTTCTTTCCCAAGATACCTGTAAGGACTGCTCTTGAATTTTATACAAGTCTTCATTCCGATATCACTTTCTCAGATGGGCCTACTGTGGGTAGGCACTCCACCTTCCCATTGATCCCCCTGCCCAGGGTTATTACAACTCACAGTGCTTATTACTACACAATGTTGCATTACATGTACACAGGACTTTTTGGTTTCTTTATTGTCTGTCTTCCCTGCAGTGTTAAGTTCCATGATGGTGGAAGTTTTGTGTTGCTTACTCTTTTATCCTCTGTGCCTAGAAAGGTTCAAGGATGGTGTGTTCGTGTGTGCGTGTGCGTGTGCGTGTGTGTGTAATATATGACTGACAGATTCTGAAGCCTTGGAAAGACGTTGGTCACTTATCCGAATAAAAATAAAAACTTATTTCTGTTTTCATTTAATCTGTGCTGAGCTGCCTAACCTTTATGCCTTTCCTCTTTCTGGAAGAACAAATCAGTATGCAGTGAGATCAAGAGCAGTTGGGAAGCAAAGGTCAATCTGATGCCTACTCTGTAAGCTTTGCATCTCAAAGATGGCATTGTGGCCAGAAACAGATCCATTAGCTGCTTGAGCACATGCTACACTTCAAACACTGAAAAATAGGAAGAATTATCTTCTGAATCAAGCAATTCACTAGAAAGCCCTGGTTGCAAAAGGAACATGTGCAAATTTCATCTTTTCTTTCAAGCTCATCTCTATTTCACAGAGGCATCCATTCCACACTTTCGAAATGTATTGGGTTTGAAAATCATTCTCAGAATGTTCAGAGTTGCATCAAGGACACCTGGGGGTGGGGGCAATGTGGTTAAGCAGAAAAAGAGACTCAGAGGACCAGGAGAATTTGTTTCTGGCATCCATTTAAAGTCTTTTTTTGTGTGTAACAGCATTACCTGTGGCACCCATTCCCCCTCCATTTACATAAAAAGCAACATGCATACTTTTCAGCCTCAAGCAACTCCTGACAGGTTTTGGCTGGATAAGTTGAAGGAGGGTGAATCACAGCCACTTTTAGGGGGAGGTGAAAACAGCTGTTTAATACCAGAAATGCTATCCTGCCAGAGGGGAAAACATGTTTCCTATGTGTGCATAAGTGATCCTGGGTATTAGGAACTTTGTTTCCTGTCTATTATAAATGCCTCGACTATGGATAGGGTTGACAATATTCAGTTAAGTTGTTTTATTCAAGTTTTGTGAAACAATTCATGTCAGTCCTTTTATGCTTCTAACTGAAAAGAACCACTCTTTGAAAAGTTCCACGTACATTTAGCTCGAGGTGTGTAGCGCCAGCTTTGGCCTGCATTCTGTGATTGCTTTCATCCCATTGTAGGCAGAAATACAAAAAGTATTAAATTTGCCTTTGGCAAAGGGCCAATTTAGTGTTCAGGCCCCCGGATACCTGAATGCCCTTATCACCACCCCTGGATGGCTTGCTAATCTGTCCTGAGTTGGCTCTGGACCCGGCCTTTCCTTTGCCACTCCTTTCAATCCCTTTGTGAAAACAGAATCTATCCATGCCTAGCTAATGGAAGGAAGCCCTAACAATCAAACTGATGCAAATATATCAAGGAATCAAAAACAATTTAATGTGTATTTCCCATGGATGCTAATTAACAGCAATAGGGTATTTAGTTTGGGATTTTAGGCAAAAGGTATTTCGGGCTGGGACAGAGGAAGAGTCAGTCCCTAGAAATGCTTTCATTTTATATAGGTGACCACTTCCTCAGCTCACCAATTAGATCGTCCTTAATATTTTAAATCGAGCCCCGTTGTGTTTGACCATTATCCTTCTAATTAGGCTCGACTCAGACCTCTAACATAAATTTGGCACCATCACACTTGGCTCTTGAATATTTTTGTTTAATTTCTTTCAAATTTTTACTTATAACATTGATAGATGTTTTTGGAAAGTCAGTGAAAAATGTTTCTTTGTAAATTTGGCCCAAGTCTCTGACTTACCTAGACAGAACTGTTAGCTTACAAATACCTTATTATTTTTTAGACAGCAGCTGCTCTTTGGACAGAGCAAGTAACTCACCTGGAAGAATTTCAGTAAGATCAATGGAGCATTCTTTGAAGAAACAAACCCATCTAAGCATAAATCCACTATTTTTAGTATTGGATCTGAAATTCCTCTTCTTCTAAGTCTTTGGCCATGAACTCTGTTAAAACAGCCCGCTCTTCAAACCATAGATTATTTGGAGCTTTCATATTGGACTCCCCCCTCCCCTGATCTTGAGGGCTAGAAGGCAGTGTGTTTTATTTCAAGTTTCGCAATATGGACAAGAGCAGGATGATTTCTAACTGAACTAAATCCCTATTGTCATTTATTTTTATGATAATAGTAAGATCTGTGAACATTTCAGAGGCTTTGGGATAAAAGAATATACCGTTTTTAACTTTCACTACACTTGCCACTTGGGGACACATATTGTTCATTCTCTCTTAAGAAATCACCTAAATAGATTAAGTGCTCCATATGGCTTTGGAGAAATGGAAAATACTGATGGAAAAGGTGCTGGTGACCACAACAATACACTTGCAATTGCCATTTAGCTTATCCCTTTGTAATCCTCTGTTCCACCTCACTGAGGCTGGTAATGTGAAAACCAAACCAAGTGCCCCCAACGCTCAGCACGGGGGATTGCTGAACTCATCACACCAACCCCAATGGCCTCCCTCAATCCTTTTCTCAGGCAGGTGGATGTGATCTTTTTATGGACAGAGAATGCCACTGGGGGGCTCCTCACCCTTTTTTATTCTTTGAGGCAGGGGATGCAGATGAGACATCAGTGCCTGCTTTTGCCCTTTCTTTGTTGGAAAGAACTTTGTTGGAAAGAATGTGGTTGGCTGTTAGACGACATGATGGTCAGTTGCAAGTGGCTGAAACCTTGGTACCCCAAGTGAGCTCTGGACCAGCAGGATCAGCCTCGCCTCGCTTGAAGGCGAGTCAGAAAGTCAAAATCTGAGGTTCCAACCCAGGCCTTGTAATCCGAATCTGCATTTTGACAAGATCCCTGGTGACTCACACATGCACGAGGGTTAGGTTTGAGAAGCACAGCCCTAAATTGCTTCATTTATTTCCCTTCAGCTTCCAGAAAAGACTTTAGTAGGAAGTGCCACAGGCATTACATTTCTCACTTGTCCCTTACCCTTCGTGTTCCCAGGTAGGGAAGTACAGTCTTCCTTCTCTGCCTTCCTCCCTGGTTTAACAATGGAAACCTTTCAATTTCATGTTTAGGTGTCCTTTTATACTTAATAGTTGATCTTGGGGAAAAGAAATCAATATTTGCCCACAAGTCATTCCTTTTCGGGCCTGTTTCAAAAGAAGAAAAGGATTGATGAATATTCTTCGCCTCTGCCACAGCCTTTATAATGCTGCAAATCTCTTAGGTCAGCAGAGAATCTATGATGACTACTAAAGTGTACAAATACCGTTTGAAAAGGCATTGCAAAAATTCTTACCTAAGGCATGCCTCTCTATTCCTTCACTGAAGCAGCTCACACAAAGACAACCGGGGCAGGTCTTCAAAGGGGGCAGTTCTCTGCAGAGAGCAGCTCGATGGGATTGGCAACAAAGGACTTCTCCAGATCAACAGCAGCTTGCTGACACTACAGTGGGTTGGGGGATTGAAAAAAAAAATGATTAAAACACAATTAAGACGCAATAGCAGTAGCGGTGAGATCCTGTGGGGTCTGTAATGGGGTCCAATGGAAGGAGAGGAATGAACCAGCAGTTTTATGGAGATTGGAATAGGAAGCTGTTGAAGTTGACGGACCGAAGTGGTGTTTCTTTTTTCTATTCTTGGAAATAATAATGATTTATCCCCACAGATATCAATAAACACACAAAATTTACAATGCCACTTAATATATTGCTATGAAATTTTAAAAGAATTAAGTTGAATAACTTATTCTGTACTCCAGTAAATGTAGTTCCTTAAATTCAGACTGTTTTTGAAGTTTCCCAGTTCAATTAATATAATTTCCTTGTGCAGGGCCAGACACTGACTCTTCTAGCAACAAACGACCATGTGAGATGTGCTTTTATAAGACTTGCTTTCAGAATGCTTATCACATCAATATTCCCTACTGCCAATTTGGAAAATAATTAAAGGTATTAAATTCTTTACAGATATTTGGAAAAAAAAAAACAACAAATAGGACAGGACTCCCTGTCAGGAGATGACAGCTTGGGACAGGAGTGTAGGTAAAAGTAGACTTCCCGTGGAAAACATTATAACCTCGACATATGGTCACACACATTGTACACGGTACAACTCCAGGGGGTGACATTTACGTGGCCTCCATGAATGTCATTCCACAGTCACAAAACAATGCAGCAGCTATGAATCTTGTCATGTTCCCAATATACTCCTTGTAAACTAGTTTCACTCATTCCTGGTAATATTTAAAATTCTCTAGTTAGCCTAGAGCCACATAAAGTTTATAGAGTAGCTCCAAAAAAATGCTCCTTATGTAGCCAGCCATTTGATGTATGAAAGGAATCTGATGAAGTTAAAAGCTAGCACTATTATTTTTTTTAATGGGAAAATGTGCTGGAATGTGGTTTTGGAACCGTTTCTCAAAATTACAGTTGTGAACTGGCATTTATTTAAATACACACATTCGAATGGTATTTATAAGAAAACACGTTACCGATGTTACTGTCATATGTGGGTTGGCGGTGTGGGCTCTGGAGTCCCCCCAGGTGGGACAGCATCCTTCCTCTTTCACCATTGACTTCGGCCATCTTCCTAACTTTCTTCATCTGAAGTGTGAGGATGACCATAGTGTCTACACACTTCATACAGTTGCTCTGAAGATGATATGAGATGATACAAACCCCACTAAGTAGCATCCAGCATAGAGTCTAAATAAATGTTAGGGACCATGAGTCGTAAGCTAATGTTCTTAAGTCTGTACTGGCCTCTTCCTAATTTTTCTTGGAGGTTTTGAAGCTAACCAGGTTCCCATTTAGCAATATCCTGGAAACATAAAAGGAGCAAAGAATTACACAAAGGTGTATATTTGCATTTACAAGGAAAGGATTCTCTGAGGGAAAATAGTAAGTCTTACTCTAGTCATCCCCTACCTCTGGAGTCTGAGTTAGAAGGAATGAGATGAATGTCACTGAAGAATTTTGGGCCTTCATTGGGCCAGCTGTTAAAACTCCTGCCTTTTCATTTCTTTTCTTTAAAAAAAATTTTTTTTTTAAGATTTTATTTATTTGAGACAGAGAGTGTGTGTGTGTGTGTGTGTGTGCAAGCGAGGGGGATGGAGAGCAGAGGGAGAGGGAGAAGCAGACTCCCTGCTGAGTAGGGAGCCTGAGGATGTGGGACTGGACCCCAGGACCCTGGGATCATGACCTGAGCCGAAGGCAGATGCTTAACTGCCTGAGCCACCCAGGTGCCCCTCATTTCTTTTCATGATGACAGGATGAGTAGGGGCTCTGATAGCCATGCATGCTGCCCACCAAACGTGTAGATGGTTCTCTTTAGCACATGGAAGAATCATGTCCCCCCCCCCCCACATAAACTTAGGTGATCCATGGGGTTGCTTTGGCTAAAGAAGTGTGAAAGAACATGATTTTGAGGAAGAATCGTTAATGCTGAATACTTGGTTAATTAAGCCCTTGCTCCCACCTGCTTTAGTGATTGTATAAGATGAGCTCAGGTGGAGCAGCCAGTGGCTTGGATTCCTGTGAGACATTAAGGAGCAGAGGCCCCTGTCGACCCATTTTGGACGCATAGCACGAGCCAGGTACAGAGCTCTGTGGTTTCAAGCCACTGAGATTTTGGAGGTTGCTTGTTGTTGTGGCATCACATGCCCATTCGAATTTCTCCAAGGAGCCTTGTGAGGGCATCACACAGTGCTGCCTCTGAGCTACACTCTAAGAGCTACTGATTATGTGCTGGTGATGGTCCATGTGTGGTGCTCCTTGCAAATATCATTTTTCTAATTTTTTTAACACATCATATATGTAGATAATATATAATAAAGCAGCCAGTTTATATGTTTTGAACATTTAGTAATACATAATAAGCATTACTTATGAAAATGTCAATCATTCATGATCTTAAAAAAATCAACATTTGATCTTTATAAATTAATCTTTCTTAGTTAAGTCTAATATTATTGAAGAGGAACTGAGGTAGAAGAGAATATTAAAATCTACACAAAGAGATTCTTTCCCTACAAAATGGCATTGAACCAGTATAAAATTGTTATTGATTTTTGCATATTATTTACGGTGTTGTACGAAGATGACAAACATGGAATGCAGCAATGATTGCTGTATTTTGAATGCTACTCAGCCCACTTTAAAGAAAACAGAAAAATGTCTCACAAAGAAACTTTGAAAACTAGTAAGTAGAAAACACGACTACTAAGAGATTCATGGGATTAGAAAAATAATAATGTTTAGAAAACAATGAAGGTGTTGTTCAATTATATCTTGGACAGAAAATTTGTATTTTATGTACTTTAAAAATATTCCATAGCTGATTGAAAAGTAAAAGTAGAAAGAAAAAATCATAGATTCATAACCAATCATTTCTCTCCTAAAACAAATTTGATTAGGAAAATAAATATAAATGATATGAGAAATTAATATATTTACAATGACCAAACCAAAAATATGAAAAGGAAAACAGGCTATTGATTTATCAGAAATTAAATTCTGTTTTTCCAGGGCAGATGAAATCCCTATATTCACGGATCACATCCACTTTGATGTATTTTATAGGAATTTGTTCTTAAATTCTAGTGTTGGTTTAAATATTATTCTTTTTTTTTTTAAATATTATTCTTGATTATTCTGTTGCCTTAGTGATAGAAGATAGATGTAGCAAGGGTTAGATGAATTTTTACTCACTAAGATTTGTAGTTTTGATAACCTGTTAGGGATAATACTGGCTTATTTACTCAGTGACCCACATGGAATGTTTTCTGTGTTTTGTAAGGGCTATTTCATTTAATCATCCTTTTCCATTTCAGAGATGAGAAAACTGAGCTTCAGAGAGGTTAAGGAAAGCACTGAAGCACACAGTTGCAGAATTGCTTCTGTGGGCTGCCTTAAAAAATGTACAGCTGATTTCAATTTTCATTACAGCATCTATGTGATGATGTGTGGATAAGAGGAAAATAGAAACATGGCACCGATCATCTGGTCCCCATTCTCTCGTCCCTTGACTCTAAGAAGACTAATATATCTGGTCTTCCGTAACCTTTGGATGGAACCATTAATGGCTACTTTGGACCTTACTCAGAGGCTCAGATCCCTATCTTTCCCACCCTAGAGGGGGGAAGACATGGAATGTTGGGTTCTAGGATATCTTAATGGAAGACCCTATTGTAATTATGGCAACTCAGTATGTGTGCCTGAGACAGCATGTGTGCCTTCAGAAAGGTATAGAGACTTCCTTAAATTAACTTCCATACAAACTACCTTTTATCACATTACATAACCAACCTTCTCAATCACCTTTTTATTTATTAAGTTTAGACTTTCTTATATCTGATGACAAAAATTCAAGCAGTTATATAGTGAAACTATGTGCCAGACAACAATTCCCTTTCAGCAGGATTGTCTTTTTGTATGGTTGGTTGTTCAATTATTTGAATATTTGATTGCATTTTATTTGATTATTTCTAAAAAAAATTATTTGAAAAGGAAAGCCGGAAAATGTTAAACATAATGATAAAGCAGAAATGGAAATCCTTTGACCTGCTGAAAGTGATAAATCTTCAGTCCAGGTACTCATTGACCTTAAGACAGCTTCTATGTATCAGCCTAGATGGATAAAAAAAAAAAAAGAAGAAGAAGGAATATATATTTCACAAGTATAATCATACTACTCGTAACAAAATCATGCTTTTGTTGTCTATGAAAGTGTGCCATGAGCCAAATATGTTTTTACATACTGGTATAAATGTTGAATGGAGTGACTGGCTTGATCATTTATAGACTTCGAATATAGCTACTGAAATATATTTATTTATATTTACTTTCCTCCAGAGAGAAAATAAGTTCTACAGAAACTACAAATGTGGGTAGAAATGCTGTCTTGTTCCTAGCTGCATCCACAGCACTAGCTGTGACAGAAAAGACACCAGCTCAGAGTAGGTGCTCATTAAACATTTGGGGAGCACATGAATGAGGAATTACTGCTTTACATAATTACACTTGTTATGTTTATACACACCCATGCCTTCCTATGCTTATTTAAAAAAAAACATTATCCTTCAGCCTTAAAATTATTCTTTGCTTAACTCATTTTTCTACTCTGTGCTTTCAGACTCAATTATGGTTATTAGGAATTTATTGAACTTAAAAATGCACTAGATGGTTGATGGCTGTGGTATCCTGCCTTTAAAACCACTTTTTCCTGCAGCCGTTCATATACTTTTATAAAATTCACCCCGATGTGTGTGCATGTATGTATTTTTAAAGCAATTCCCCGAGGTTTAGTCTCTAAATCTTTCTCAGCACATTGTTAGAGCCAATGACTCCAATGAAGAGTTTCCTGGGTGAGTTCAGAGAGCATCCTGTCAGCTGGCTTTTGATTTTCAATAAAATCCGAGTTCTCACAGCTAGTTTTCTTCCTGTCCAAGGGCTGGTGGGCCAGCATAATTTCAATAGCCATTACTGCCAGGCAGCTTCAGCAATGCAATGTCATTGAGCGACAGTGCAAAAACAAGGTTTTATCACCCGCTCTAAGTCCTTTACCACTCTGGTTTCTCAGGAGCATTCCGTTTCACAGAAAAGCAGAAAACTTAAAAAGCACACCGGATGGGCTCCTCCGTATGTGTGCAGATGGGGAAAGGTTGTATAGACCCCATTGAAAAAAGAACAGTACAGCCCACACATTAAAATCCTATTGACTTTCTGTTAATTTACCTTGAAACTGTGGAGGGGGTGAAGAAAAATATGAAAGTAATATTCTCTGATTTAAACCAGGGAGTTTAGATGATCGTCTTTGAGATTATGTAGCGTTGAATCGGCCACCTGAAATTGCTGGGATCAGTTGAGGATATATTCTATGCCAGGGAATCATAGATTCTGAAGTTCAGCCTGACTTTTTCCTCTTTCCCTTGTTTTAGCACCCTTTATGTAACAGAATTATTTTTCATGTAAAACTGCAGGCATCTTAACTGCACCCTCCCTGGATAATCCATTTCTCTCTCTTCTCCGTGTCTCATTTTATCTGTTTCTTTTTTCTTCCCTTTCCATTCAGGGCCATACATGTATGGCAGCTATTTTGCTGGAAAGAACATTGCATTGTCTATTTTGTTTTAAATTTTAAATGCTCAACTTGAATTCCTGTCCCTTTAGACATCATGTAAGAATGGTACGCGTCGGAGTTTTAAGATATAATTTCTTTTCTCCTCTCTCCCCTCCTTGTCTCCAGCAGCCCTGTAAAATAGCTCATTGCTTTGCATTTCTCAACCATTCAAGTGTTTATAGAATCTAACGATCCTGATCTCTCGCTTCCTTTTTATAAGCAGAAAATGATAGCTATATATGGCACAGTTCCCAGGGAAGCTGCATGGAAAGGGACAGACAGACTGATGCCAGGGTCTGGAAGAGAGCCATAGGTATGTGCTTTTAAGGGAGTTGTCCCATCAACTCAAATGCCACGTTTAATGGCATAAGGGCAGTTCAACTTCATTTTCTGAGAGAAAAGAAATTTGAATGATGCATTTGAAAATTTCCCTGATCAATCTCCTTTTGAAGTTCAGCATAACTGCACAGTAGCTCCATAGCAAAGGGAAAAAAAAAGTAATGCCAAATGAATTAAACAGACCCCAGTGGGAAGTGAGAGCTACTAAACAGGACAATTGACCGTGGAGAAACAAAGCCAAATATGAATAGTAATTAGTAACTTATTTTTCTGTGTAGGGCTTATTTTTCAGCAGTAGGGCTGTGGCCAGAGAAATTGATTAAAATCTGAAAGAATCTTTCTAGCACTAGATTTGTATTTCTTTAGGTTATAAGATTATATTCGCTATGTCCTTTCTGGGATTCCTGGAAAATCCCAGCATCTATAGCTTCAAGTAAAGAAGATCAGTCAAAAATCAGGAGAACTGAGGTGCAGTGGGTGGGAAGACCCTTGGATTCGATTCAGGGCTGGAGATTACAGGTGGTGATCCAAACCTAGACAGGGAATGTGGAATTGGGGCCCACTGGGAAGTCAGGCAGCAGGCCCTGACAAAATTCATGTGATATTGCCAGTAGTTACATGGCAGGCCCAGTTCTAGGGACTTTACATGATTTATTTCATTAGTCCTCATACAACTGTGGAATATGACTATTGTCCCCACTTCACAGATGAAGAAACTGAGCCTGGAGAGCTTAAGGAACTTGCCTGAGGTCACACGGGAAAATAGTACCGAGGTCAAAGTTTGAGCCCATGCTCTTAACTCCTACATTGTCCTTCCAGAAGGCAAAAGCTTCAAGGAGACCTAGTCTAGAGTCTAGAGAGTGACTCCCTCGGAGACTCAAGTTGGGGTATATGAGAGAGGTTATCTGGGAAGCATTTGGCAGTGAGTGACAGCAGCATACAATTTAAACACACCGATTGCCTCAATAACTCCAATTTCAGAGTTGTGATCATCAGGGCTGAGTCCTGACTCACTTCTCTGTGATTCTTTGGGCTCTGTCCTCCTCTCAGTGATGTGACTACTGCAGTTTTGGATCACGTATCAGCTCAGAACATATCCAGCTAGCAGACCAGAAATAGCTGTTTTCTAATTCCCAGAGGAATGAGGAAGAACTTCCTCAGATGGTTGGTGTAACCTCTGCCTGTATTTCAGTATCTGAACTCGGTCACCTCCTCGCTGCTTATCTAGTCACTGACAAGGGGCATGGGATTGCACATGGATTGTCAGAAGCTTGGGCGGGGCCAATTTTCCTGAGCCAGTTGACACCTGGGTACCTAAAGAGAATAGCAGATCTCTGAAGGAAAGGAAGAGGAATAGGAGTGAGGTGGACACACACATGGTGGTCTTGGATCTACTGATTACCATATAAATCCAGGGGCCTACTTCTTAGAACTGGTAAAACTGGACAGAGCCTGATTCCAAGCTCAGTTTCTTGGTTTATTTTATTTTATTTTTTAATTTTTATTTATTATTTATGATAGTCACACACAGAGAGAGAGAGGCAGAGACACAGGCAGAGGGAGAAGCAGGCTCCATGCACCGGGAGCCCGATGTGGGATTCGATCCCGGGTCTCCAGGATCGCGCCCTGGGCCAAAGGCAGGCGCCAAACCGCTGCGCCACCCAGGGATCCCAGTTTCTTGGTTTAATACACACTTCTAGGATGGAGCTACAAACAAGATGAATTAGATGCTGTACCACTTACCCACCAGCCTTATCTCCCTTATGCTGGCAAAACCAGTTTGAAGAAGTGGCCTTGGTGAAGCAAAGGTAGAAAGTCAAGTGGGCATTCCTATGACTGGTAGAGCCAAGTTGATTATTACAAAATGAGGCTGAGCATTTAGCATGTCAAGCTTGCAGGTCTAATTTACTTTCAATACCATATATAATGCTCTCTTCTGTTTGCAGTATTTCTCAAAATTTATTTTTATTATTGGGTCCTGAGGCTTTATTTAGGGAGTGAAATTTTATTGACTGATTTTAGGATTTTTCCTAAACACAACTGTGAAGTTGGTAAAATGTTTCTTTGGTCTCCAGGATTGTGCTTTGGGCAGTAGTGGCAAACAATGTCCCACCCTGCCACTCCTGCCTCCGAGTTCCATGGCAGACATCGATCATTTATCCTCTTTCTTGTTGAGCATGGTTGCAGATCGAAATTATTCTCTATTCAGTGCTCAAGGCGGCCACTGCAGAGCTGGCACAAGAAGCGGAAATTATTTCACATCCTTGCTCGGGGAACTCTGTCTCTGACAGGAAGCATGGGAGAGTGGAGGAATATTCTAGAACTATATATCAAACAAGTAACTCAGCTTTGAATCAGACACATTAGGAATCTAACAAGCTTGGGTTTGAATCCATGTTTTGCCACTAACTAACCTGGCGACTTAACTTACTTCCCTGAGGCCGCTTCCTCTCTCTAAAGTGAGATTAATGATACCAATTTCCTAGGCTATTTGGTGATATTAAATGCGATGGGATATGTACTATTCTTACCAGATTGCTTGGCTAAATATTAGTTCTTGTTGCCTTTCTATCAAAACCTAGACCAAAGAGATGGTATGATAAATTAATGCAGAATAGGTAACATGCAAAAATATTTGCATTTTAACAGGAAAGTCCCATTCATAAGAGGAATTAATTGTTGTAGTGTTTTATGTTTTATTTAGGGGTCAAATATTTTAAGCTGGAGCTTCCTTTTCTCAAACCTCTCAGACCATCATTGGTTCTATCTAAAGACACGGCTTGATTTTAGTTTCCAAAATGTCAAACTTGGCAGAGACTATGTTTTAGGGAATTACAGAGGGAGGAGAATCCATAATCTTTGCCCTTGAGGAAGTCAAACCAGAAGAACACAGTGACAAATAAACATACTGTAGAATACAAATAACTAAAGCCTGGAAATATACCCACATATGCTAAATTATAGCTCCATAAATGTATTCACTTTAAAAATATCTGCATAGGCAGACAGATCAATGGAACAGAATAGAATCTTAAGTAGGTCCAAATACTTCAGGGAATCTAGTGTATGATAGAGGTAGCATTTTAAATCAGCAAATAACAATAGATTATTTAATAAATGGTATTAGGAAAGTTTTTAGCCATTTAGGGGGAAAATGGATCTGTATGCTTTAAAGAGAAAATAGAAAACTGTAGAAGTTTTATAGGGCATCACAGCAAAAATTTTTAAGTAATCTTGGAGTAAGACCTTCTCAAGTCAGAAACAACCTTAGTAGACATTCAAAAACAAGAGTGATAGAGATAAATTTTGCTGTAAAATATGAAAATTTTCTGTTTGGAAAAGTACAGTAATTAAGGGCAAAAGACAAAATTGAAAAATCTGAACATGTCCAATCATGTTCCAAAAAGTTTATACCAATTTTTACCACACCTGAACTGTATATGCACCTATATCTTCAAAATGTATATACAAGCTTTTTATATATCAACAAGAAATATACAACAGATCTCACAAAATAGGCAAAGAATGTGAAGAAAGAATTGAGAGAAAAAAATCTCTTTAGGCATATTAAAATCTTCAGTCTCTTCATAATTAAACAAATGTAAATTCAGAGCATGATACAGTTTTCACCTGTCAGGCTGGTGATAGTTATAAAATTTGGAAATTCGTGGTGGGTGATAGAGTGAGGATAAAGGCATATATACAGTGTAGAAATGGTAAAAATTGGTTTTGCCTCTTTGGAATGCAACTGAACAGAATCAAAATTTAAAGTATAAATCCAGCAAGTGTTACTTCTAAAAAATTGTCCTCTGGTTTTATTTGCATCTCTTTACAAAAAGTTTTCATTGCGGTCTTATTTATACTAGTGAAAAAGAACAGGGCACAACCTCCATGTCCATCAACAAGAGACTGATAAAATATTTTGATCCGGACACATAATAAATTGTTATATAGTCATTAAGAAGAGTACATCTACATGTGCTGATTTGGACAGATCTGAAAGATGTATCATTCAGGCAAACAAAAGGAAGGTGCTTAACAGTGTTTATAGGCATGTATTCACATTAAAAATTCTGGAATGTCATACAAGAAACTGTTGACTATGGAAGGGAACTCTGAGGCAGGGAAGAAGAGTCACCTATCTTTGGACACTTTTTTGTACTATTTAACTTCTGACCAAAGGCATGTGTTGTTTTCGTATTAAATGGATGGGGTTGATTGGCACACAGAGTGATAAGATAACCAATTGCGTGGAAATTTTTCTAGCTAATTTCTTCTCTCTATACTACACTGAGAACCTCCCTCATACATCAGTGAATCAAAGCCAAGAACAAATTCTTACTGGAGGACAAGAAATCGATAAACAGAAAGTAGATGGAATTACACCCATCAACATAAGGAAGAGACTGCTGTGCAAGTCTTCTCAGCTCACAGGCAACAGAGAGCTGGAGGAAAAGGACCTTGGAACAACTAGTCTGTAGCATCAGTTGGAACAGCTGGGTCAGTTGCCTCTTCCCTGAGTCTTGCTTGAATGGGTGGGTAGAGCTCTGTACTCACAGCAGATGACATCACTATGTGCTGGGTCTCCAGAGACAGAGCAGCACCCTTGGTAGTTGTCAAGACTAGGAAGTCTGGGATTCATCCTCACAGAAAAGTCTATCATATAGCTCACCAAGCCCCATATCTCACTATTCCTCCACTATAATCTTGAGCAGACTGAAGTAGAAAAGATCGTGGACCTGGCATTTTTTTTTTCTTAAAGATTTTATCTATTTATTTATGAGAGACACAAACACACACAGAGAAACAGAGACACAGGCAGAGGGAGAAGCAGGCTCCATGCAGGCAGTCCGATGTGGGACTTGATCCCGGCACTCCAGGATCACCACCCTGGGCCGAAGGCAGGAGCCAAACCGCTGAGCCACCCCGGGATCCCAGTAGACCTGGCATTTTCAAAAACAAAGGTTCTCAAACAGCGAAGACTCAACAGACATTTGAAAAAGTGAGACAGTAAATCCAATGGGCAGAAGAACTAATATCCAAAGAAAAAGAGTTAATATAGCAAACAGATCTATTAAAATAACTGTGATTAATCAATATCTTCAGGGATATGCAATTGGATATTAGGGATATTACAGCTCTGAATTAGAAATCATCTTTAATTAAAACATATGTATTGAAAAAAAAGGTATATGGTAAGTTTTCTTACGAGTAGTTAAATCTTCCGCTAATTCAACCAGTATATCAGTCCCTGCTACCTGTTGCTGGGTCTAATAATTGCACACTTTCCTATACTACTTGAAAGTACTTTCACACTTGTTTCTCACAACACCCTTGTAAGGTGAGCAGGGGGGTGGCAGGCTTTATTATGTCTCAGAAGATTTGGGCTTGGAATGCAGTTGAATATTTTGCTAACAATAAAACAGTCAGTGACAGAGCTGAGATTCATCAGGATTTTTAATTCCCAGTACACGACACTTCTAAATCACATGGTCTTTGTAAGGTATATAATGCTTATCCTATTTTAGAAAGTGAAATAGGACTTTTTCTGAAGTCAGGGCCTGATAGCACCGAAAAGATGTGCACGTGAGAATTATTGGATTTTTGTTTTCTGCTTGTATTTCTTAAACATCACCAAGTACAAGATTACCAGAGGCGGCTTCTATGTATACAGAACAACTTGGATTTATGGTTTCAGGAAATAACAGAGCAGAAAACTTAGTGACATGCCTTTAAAAAAAACTTTTGTAGGTTGTCTGTTTCAGCCTGAAAGAAGTAGGTCGTGAGGGTGACCACAGATTTATCAAGAAACTTGAGATTTTTTTTTTTTTTATTTCAGATGAAACTGTGCTTATCCCCAGATTCTGACAGTGATGGCACGAACTATATAGCTAAGGAAAAGCTCCTGATCCACCCGTGTCGATGTTCAGGACTTATTTTAAGACTAAAGCTCAAGTTTCCAAGGACACTGGGGTAGCTGTCCAACCTGATCACAAATGTTCTTATGCCCAAGTACGTCTTTCAGAAATAAAATAGTTTCCTCAAATTCTGTTTGGATTCCAAGAGCTTGTAAATAGACCCAGCCTCTGCAGGTGATACAGCACAACGGATGAGCTTGATGCCATTGAACTGTAAAGTACCATGAAGAGTGTCTGAAAGTTGAAATTAACTTTTTATTAGCATGACACAGCTGTGGGCTGTTTCATCTTGTCAGCAGCAAATTTCTGGTTCTCTCACTTGCCTTTTCATAGACCTCACATCGGTTCACCTCCAGCTATTCCTGTCGTCCTAACAGGCACTGTCCTGCTCCTTGTCAGCTTTTTCTGGTCCTACCGCTTTTTTATGTGGCTTTTTGATGTTTCAAAAGAAGCGTGGAATGTGATAGACCTTTCATTTTCAAATGTGCTTTTACTGGCTTTGATGCCGTATTAAGAGCAATAGCCTGGAAAGATTGGGTGAAGAAGAAATGGGGGACCAGCTCTTCCAAGGGCTGACTGAATAATCTTAGTGATGCTACATTTTCCTATCTATGTCAAGAATGTGGGTTAAGCAGTAAGTCTTCACTTCCCCAGAATTTGCTAGCCAGCTGCCAGGTGTGTTGCCAAGACACCTGACAAAATATAGACCTCCAGTGGTCAGACTCAAACCAGATCTGAAATGTAATAATCCTTGCCATAGCAGTGTATCAGTGTGCATATCCTTTTAAAAAAATTTCTCAAAAAAAATTTCTCCCTTCTGAAAAATTAAGGTTAGGTGGGCAGTTCATGCTTTGTTTTCTGTGTACCTTGTCTGTCTCCATTTGGTTACCCAAGTACGCATCTTGCTTTTGCCTGTGAGTATTTAAAGCCATGACCTCTTGAAAGAAATAACCTGAAACAGCTGAGAATGTATGAATATTTGCTCTGTTATGCAGTTTTCATTTCTGGAACATCATGTTTTGAATTGCAGTGGAAACAACAGGCCTCTTTATGGCATTCAGTAAAGTACATTTTGTTCTCAAAAGATTTGATGAGCTGAGATGCTATACAGAGCCTCTTAAGGATTAAGATAGAATAACAACAAAACAATAAAAATTCAACCTAAATTGTAAATATTTCTGGTTTTAAAATATCTAGTTACTTAAATTTTCTGTGATTTTGGCAGCTTGGGAAAGAGAAGTATTGGAATCTTCCTTCTGGAGCCACATCACATTTAATAACAGCGAGAACGCGCTTCCCTGAAGGACATAAAGGTGTCTGCATTAACACCATTTGGACTCCTTCATTTGAATTACTGTAATCTCGCAAAATAAATCCACCAAAAAGTCAAGTTCACAATTAAAAGTAGAGGCAAAATCAATGCGCCAAAATCATTGTAAGGATAACAGAGTTTTGATTGTCTCATAGTTAGAGGGGAACCATCGCTTCATTAGGTTTTCCCAAATTCATTGAATATTCTTGTCACCTTGGGAATGATGGTTCATTTGTCTTGAAGGAATCTAAGAAGAATATGCAACGGACAAGTAAATGAAAGCACAATCCAATTACCTAAGGAAAATATACTCCATTTATTCAAATTACTGTTCTATTCTGCAGGTGCTGAGACAATATGATATAGAATTGAAAAAAAAAAAAAAGAAAAGAATTGAGATGAGATGAGAGTCTTGCAGGTCTTTTACTCCTTGATGAAACTCTTCTAAAAGTGTTAATTTAGTGAATATGTGATGTTAAAAATGAGAGACTTAATAAACATAACTGGGAAATATGTTCCAGCACCTACTACGAATGAGAACAGATTTGATTGTGAAAACTGTAACTCTTCAGAATATACCAGCACTGAAGACCCTGGTCGTTTTGTGTGACCTCACAGGGCAAAAGTGGTAAGGATTTGTAGTTCTGGTTTCCCCCGGGCAAAGATCCTTCCCTCCCGAATGTGGTTTTTTCCTTACTAATGAAGGCTGCCCAATAAAAAAATCCTCTAGGTGGTTGTGTTCTTGACTACAAGGGACAGGTCTGGTTGTATACAGGTTTTTGTTGGATATTTCTGAGTTATCTTAAAATTCTGATTAATATTTTAAGAACCGAGGTTCGCATTTATGGCACACTGTACAGTTGGAATAATAGGCTTTAAAGAGTTAGGGTTGGACATTTTATAACTGGAAGTCTGGCCATTCACCTTGTGGAGTTAGTGATACAGAGTATGAAATAAAATACCATAATTATGGAGAGGAATATCAATTGCAAATGATGTTCTGCACTAAAAAATATGGAGACAATTATGCATTTGGGCTTTTGGTTCAGACTATTCCATGTTTAAAGAGTGAGCTAGCCTGTTTTCCCCAAGTGCTTCTAGGAATTCTCTTTAAGGAAGAACACAAAGTTAGGAATATAAGAGAGTATAAGGACATTGGATAAAACCCAGAGGTCAAGTATTTAAAACTAAAAGTTAGCTAATTTAAAAATGGTCCAATGAATTTTGTTTAAAATGCTGCCCTTGAGACGTGGCTTATTCCATACACTTAGAATATTTTAGGTTACATGTTAAGAAGTGACTTTGACTTTCAGTTCTAAAAGTCAATGTGCATTTCAGTCATGCTATAATTTTGAAGACTGGGTCTAATAGTTTGAGGGCTTTCTATATATGTTTTTATATCTTAAAAAATTATATAGGGGATCCCTGGGTAGCTCCGTGGTTTAGCGCCTGCCTTTGGCCCAGGGCGTGATCCTGGAGTCCCGAGATCAAGTCCCGCATCAGGTTCCCTGCATGGAGCCTGCTTCTCCCTCCTCCTGTGTCTCTGCCTCTCTCTCTCTCTCTCTCTCTCTCTCTATGTCTATCATGAATAAATAAATAAAATCTTAAAAAAGTTAAATGTATTCTCATTATAGAATGCAGAGTACACACAAAAATGTTATGTCCCTCTCTTGCCTTCTGTCCTTCTTTCCTATATTCTTTCCTATGATGAGTGTTACACATCCTTGTGTCTTCTTTTCTATGCCTTAGAATGTATTCATACATACTATGCTCTATGCATGCTTACACATACAAACACATCTGTATTTTTAAAATACAGGGGATTAAATATATAAATTGTTCTGTGACTTGCAACGTGCTCCCCTCACCCCACATATGTTGCTATATTTTTCTATATTGGTCCATTTTGGTTCACTTCATTCTTCTTGATGGCCATATAGTATTTCATGGCATGAATGTGCCATAATTTATTTAACCACTCCATTTTTGGTAATCATTAAGATTGATTCTATTTTTTTTAGCTCTTTGAAAGAATGAAAAAAAATCAATATACACACATTTTTGTGAACTTAAAGGAGAATTTCTTTCAATAGATTCCTAGAAATGAAAATGCTACATTAAAGGGCATACACACTTTAAGGCTAGGTAAATTCTATTGGGGTTGATATTTAGCCGGTATGTATTGGAACACTGTACGGCCAAGATATTATCAACTGGTTATAGCTAGCATGTGTTTTGGTGACTTGGGGCCTGTGCCACATTGGATATTGAATGTTACCTTTGAAATTGTCCTTCCAAAAAGATTTCAATTTATATTTATTTTCAATTTATATATAATTGAATTTATATATAATATTTTCAATTTATATATAATTTATATTCTTCCCAGAAGTGTATAAGAGTGACTGTCTTTTGCCTTCCTCATCCCTACTCAAGATATCTTTTTAACTCTTGTTGATCTGAGAGATGAGAAGTTAAAAATGGAGAGTTGCTTTTCACTGGTTATAATATTTTAGTTATATAAGATGAGTAAGGTCTAGATCTGCTGTACAACATTGTGTCTAAGTTTATGATATTGTATTGTGCACTTAAAATTTTGTTAAGAGGGCAGATCTTATGTTGTGTTCTTACCACAATAAATACATATTAATATTTAAAACTTTATAGTTTCCTGGTTACCAGGGAGGTGGTGTTTTTTCCATGAGTTTATTGGTCATTTTTGGTTCTTCCTGGAATTGCATCTTTATTTGCTGTGTTTAATTTCTACTGACTTTTCTTACTTGATGTGAAAATAATTTTTACATATTGTAGACATGAAGCTTTTGTAAAATATATTATGGATGTTTTCTCTCTGTTAGTCGCTTGTAACCGGCCTTGAGTCTGGAGACTTTTGGTGTAAAGATACTTTAAAATTTTTTTTGAAACCACTTCACTGAGGGACACCTGGGTGACTCAGTCAGTTAAGGATCATGATCTCAGGGTTCTGGGCTGGGCCCAGTGCTCAGTGAAGAGAGTTTGGAGATAAGCTATACACCTGTGAAACCATTGCCATAATCCACGACATAAACATACCCATCACCTCCAGAAGTTTTTTGCCTGCCTTCTTTATTGTTACTATTATTAGTGATAAGCACAGACTATAAGAGTTATCCTCTTGGCAAATTTTTTAAGTATATAATATGGGGGTGTTAACTAGAGGCACTATGCTATACAGTTGATCTCTAGGACTTATTCATCTTGCATAATTGAAATTTTGTACCCTTTGATTAATACCTTCCTGTTTCCCTCTGCTCTCAGCCCCTGGCTATTGTGAATTGTGCTGCAGTGAACATGGAAGCAGATATCTCTTCAAGATCTTGATTTCAATTCCTTTGGATGTGTATCTATATATAACCGGAAGTGGGATTGCTAGGTCATATGATAATTCTATTTTTAATTTTTTGAGGAACTTTCATACTGGTTTCCATAGTGTCTGAACAAATTTACATTCCCATCAAGAGTGTCCTAGGGTTTCCTTTTCTACAAATTTTGTGAACATAACATCCATTCTAACAAGTGCGAGGTCATATCTCATTGTGGTTTTGTTTGCATTTCCCTGATGATTAGTGATGTTTTAGTGTTTTCATGTACCTGTTATCCATTTGTAGGTCTTCTTTGGAAAAGTGTCTATTCAGGTCATTTGCCCATTTTTAAATTGGATCATTTAATTTTTTTTTTTACTATTGAGTTTTAAGAGTTCCCTATATATTTTGGATATAAACCCTTTACTAGATATATGGCCTGCAGATATTTTTTGCATTCCATAGGTAGGTTGCCTTTTCATTTTGTTGATTGCTTCCTTCATTGTGCAGAAGCTTCTCAGTTGCATTTCAATACACCTACAATGAACTATCCAAAAAAGAAATTAAGAAAATAATTCCATTTATAATGGGATAAAAAAATTAAATTATTTTGAAATAAACTTAACCAAGGAGGTAAAAGTCTTGTATATTAAAGACTATAAAACACTGACAAAAGAAGTTAAAGCAGACAAATAAATGGGCAAATATTCCATGTTCATGGATTGGAAGAATTAATATTACTAAAATGTAATACTACCCAAATACTACATACTACCCAAAGGAATCTGCATATTCATGTAATCTCTATCCAAATCTCAATGACATTTTTTACAGAAATAGAAAAAATAGAAAGAATTCATATGGAACCACAAAAAATTCTAAATAGCCAAAGCTATTGAAGAAGAGCATAGCTCAAGGCATCATACTTTCTGATTTCAAGATATATTATAAAAATAAAGTAATCAAAACAATATCATACTGGCCGAAAAAGACATATTGACTATTGGAACAGAATAGAGACCCCCCCAACCCACACATTCTGTTTGATATTCGACCAAGATACTAAGACTATACAATGAGGAAATGATACTATTGATAGTCTCTTCAATAAACGGTGCTGAGAAAACGATATTCACACACAAAAAGAATGAAATCGGACCGTTACCTGACACCAACCACAAAAATTAACTCAAAAAGAATTAAAGACTTAGACCTAAGACCTGAAAATGTAAAACTCTTAAAGGAAAAGATCAGAGAAAAGTTTCTTAACATTTTCTTGGCACTGATTTCTTAGACATGACACCAAAAGCACAGGCAGCAAAAGCAAAAATAGACAAGTGGAACTACATCAAACTAAAAAGTTTTTGTATAGCAAAGGAAACAATCAACAAAATGAAAAACAATTTAAATTTCATGAGCTCAAAATTGTTGGTTTTCCCCATAGGAAAAGTGTTTTTTCTTTTTCTGTTGTTTTATGACTTGCTTAGTGAGGCCTTTTACATTCTAAGATTATGAAATATTCCCCTGTATTTTCCTCTGATTTTACATACAGATTTAATTCTTTAATCCATCTGCAATATCTAAAAGCTGTGTTGTAGCCCTAGTTGTGGAACTGGGATCTGAACTTATTTTTTCCTTACAAATAGCTGATTGTCCCCTATGCAATTATTGAATAGTCCATGTTCCTCACTAATTTGCGATATCAACTGTATTATAAATTTTATTACTAAAATCCTTATTATATGTGAGTATGCTTCCAAACCATATTCTATTCTATTGGCTTGTTTTTGTGTTTCTGCTTTATACCATACTGTCTTAATTAGCGGAGAATTTTAGTATGTTTTGCTGTCTAATTGGGCAATATCTATAGGTGCTTAGTATTAATTTATACTTTCTCATGATTTAATTTTATCTTCAGAGTCCAATTCTCCAAGCAGTATTGTTGTTTTTTTCAATATGATCATACTTTCTAGCTTTCTGGTCTCATTCAGCTCTTGCCAATACCTAATACTTTTTCTTGTTTTTCTACTTCTTAAGCTGGTACTACTGGGCATAAGTAGCTCCTTCCTTCCCTTTAGCTGAGTTTTTTATTAGTTGAGACATTAATAATTATTTTTTAGGTGATAGGTTGCAGGCAAGAACGTTTTTCACAAAATATGGTTTCCTAAGCTTTAATATTTAGGTTCATCTCATTCTTTTTACCTGCTACATAGTATTGCATGGTATGGATATTCCATAATTTGCTTAACTACTCCTTTTTTAGTGCTGATTATGATTATTTCTTTTTTCTTTTTTTATTTCATTTTTCTTTTCCAAACAATGATGAAATAAACATCAGCATACATACATTATTATGTACTTAAAATGAGAATTTCTTTGGGATAGATTCCTAGAAAAATGGAATTGATGAGTCAATGAAGTAAATATCCAAGTTATTTTACTAATGAAATACTAATGAAATAAATGTCCATGTTATGTTATAAAGACAATTCTAATTAAATTTAAAATGACAAATATTTTTTTGCCCTTTCCACCCTTCCTTCCAGAAACCACCTCCCAAATAACAAAGAGGAGGGAACAGAAAACCACAAACACTTTCCTCAATGATACTAAGAGATGCCCAGTACCTGAACCAACCATCTTTGAGTTGCCAAAGATGAGGAAGGCGATGCTGGCACAGAGAATTGTGACAAGAAGACAGCTAGTCCCAGAAAGGCTTGGAATAACCACAGGAGAACTGAGCCAAAGTGGCTTCAGACTTTAGGACCCAGGCAAAGTAGAACTTGGAGTAAGATCTGGACGGAACACAGAGGATTAAGTGACTGATGATATCCCCATCACTTCCCCCACTGGGTTCCCAGCATGCCTACAGTCTGCTCCCCAGAGAAGAGGTGTCCACCTCAGAGGGAACCATCCCAGGAGAAAAGACTCATTGAGATAGGTATCTGAAGTTAGTTATACACTGACACCTCCACCAAAGTCCAGATCTGTGTATTTCTCCACCTAGATTTTCCCTAAACATCTCAAAATCCAAATCTCAGCTCTATTTTCCC
Source organism: Canis lupus baileyi (assembly GCF_048164855.1). Classification (NCBI taxonomy): domain Eukaryota; kingdom Metazoa; phylum Chordata; class Mammalia; order Carnivora; family Canidae; genus Canis; species Canis lupus. The sequence goes on from NC_132857.1 coordinate 5,945,795, forward strand.
TCCTGAGGCTGCTCTTCATACAGGTTTCCTATCCTAAGGGCAATCATGCCATCTAGGTGTTGCCTTGAGCCAAAAAAAAAAAAAACAACAACAAAAAAAAACAAAAAACGAGTGTTCATTGATTCCCTCTCTCTTTCTCATTGATGCAGCCTGTTAATTTTTACTGCTTGAGAATCTTCTATGTCTCTGTGTTCCTCACAACTCCTGCTTTAATTTATGTTACAGCATCTCTCCCTGGGCCTACTACAATGGTAACCTTGAACTAGTCTCCAACCTTTCATCTGGCATCATTAAACCTATCCTCTGCAGCCTGCAGAGTGCTCTATCTAAAATGAAAATCTTATCATCATCTCCAGCACCCTCCTTAGAACCTTTGGTGCTGCTGCCTGTTGCCTTCTCCTCACCAATCATGTCTCCTCCCTTAGCCCACAGCAATGGTTCCAAAATTCAATATGCATCAGCAAAAATTGGATAGCAACCTCAAAATGCATATTCCTGGGCCCCCCTCACCAAAGATTTTAATTCGACAAATCACTCAGGCAGAGTATAATGTTCTTGGATCACACTAAAAAACACTAGGCTAGAGAATCCTAAATTCCCTAATATGACATATTTGGTCATCAGTGCCCTGACTTCTACCCACCATTTGTCTTCTGACTTTCCATTGTCTTGTGTTCCAGGGTAATCCCGCTATTATTTCCCCTGATCACCTACCATTTTGTTTTATGTCTTCATATATGAGGCCCTGTCTGCCTTGCTCCAGGACTTCAGTGTCTAGTGCAGTTTCAGGTACATGACACAGCAGTTCTTAACCCAGAGTAAATGAATCAGAATCTGTGAAGTCCCTGAAATCGATATGTGATATTTTGTACATTTGAGAATGTGTGTATATGTCATTCGATCTCTCAAATTTCATCAGATTCTGAAAGTGGACCATAAGTCTTAAAAGGAGGTTATGGGTTAATGATGGAAATATCAAATAAGAATTTGTTGAATTGGGGCATGTGGGTGGCTCATTCAGTTAAGCATCTGTCTTGGGTTCAGGTCATGATCCCAGGGTCCTGGGATCAAGCACCACATTGGGCTACCTGCTCAGTGGAGGTTTGCTTCTCCATCTCCCTCCGCTTGTACTCTCTCTCTCTCTCTCTGTCAAAAAAAAAAATTGTTGAATAGAATTTGCAAAATCCATTTGAGTGATTAATTTTTCCTCCAGTGGACACAGTTGACTAATATGTGGACATAATAGTGGACTGATATGTGACTAATAGTGGACTAATTAGTCACTAATATGTGACTAATATGTGGACACAGTTGACTATTATATGTAAATATAAACACAATTTACATTTATAAACATTTATTACATTACATTTAAAAATGTAAACACTATTTACGTTTACGTATAATGGAGGGGTTAAAACCTGTATGAGAGTAAGATTTGTTCACTGGTAGCTTTAATTACATCTCCTTATTCTAATTTAAGTGAACTAATGCAACTTTAGAATATATCATGACAAAAGTACTTGCACATGTCAAATATCCATAATAGAACAGAAGTTGTTTTTTTTCTTTTTTTATAGAGTCCCTGATAATTAACTCTGCTCTTCTCCTCACTTAATGTGGACTAACAGGATTGATTGTTTTGATTGACTTAACTCTGTTCCAGATCAATAAACAATACAATTGGCTTTTTCCATCACTTCATTGACTGAATCAACTGGCAATTTTAGTTCCGAAAAGAAAGCCTCATGCCTTTAATCCATATCTTCCCTGTTGGAGTCTAGTCTGTGTTGAAGTTTCAGTTCAGGAACTTTCAGTTCAGGAACCTTGAGTTTCCTGTCAATGAATTTTCTAATTTTGTTGCCTAGGGACAATCTGCCTGTTTCTGTCCCAGTGATTTAAAATTATCTAGTCAGAGATGCCTGAGTGTCTGCCTTTGGGTCAGGTAGTGATCTCGGAGTCCTGGGATGGAGTCCTGATCAGGCTCCATTGCAGGGAGCCCGCTTCTCCCTCTGCCGATGTCTCTGCCTCTCTCTCTGTGTCTCTTATGAATAAATAAAATCTTAAAAAAATAAAATTATCTGGTCAATTTTAGTTTCGGGAAAGTGTGCTGGTGCTGAGTTCATTCAGACTTACCTACTTTATAGCATTTGAAAAATTAGTGATTGGGGTAAAAAGTGTTGAGATGTGATGTTCTAATTAGGACAAGAAATTAAGAGAATAAGGTTAGTAAGGCACTCCTCTGCATGTCTGCTTCATTAATATTACATATTTAGATTTATCAGCAATTTCATTTAAAATTAAAAAACTAATTATTTTAATTTTTAAATATTTTGGTAAATACCAATACTTAATGTCTAGTAAAGAAAGTTCAAAATACATAGTGAGTTAGTTAACCATACATCATACTGATAGATTGGTCTTACTTATGTTCTTTTTTTGTTAAATACTTCATTTTTTAAGCAGTAATATTAAGAGGATGTTAAAGAGAGTTCTCATACACCCTTTGCCCCTACACATGCATAGTTTCCACCATTATTGACATCACTCACCAGAATGGTACATTTTTAACAAGAAAGAACCCACACTGACACATAGTCACCCAAAGTCCATAGTTTACTTAGGGTCATTCTTGGTGGTATATATTTTATGGATTTGGACAAATATATAGTTACACATCATTATAATATCATATAGAGTATTTTTTACAGTCCTAAAAATCTTGTATTTTACCTGCTTATCTCCCTTCCCTATCTTGGCAACACTGATCTTTTTTATTGTCTCCACAGTTTTGTCTTTTCCAGAATGTCATATAGTTGGAATCATATAGTGTGTAGACTTTTCAGATAGGCTTCTTTCACTCAGTAGTATGCATTTAAGATTCTACTATGTCTTTTTGTGGCTTGATAGCTCATTTCTTTTTAATGCTGAATAATATTCCATTGTCTGGATGTACCACAGTTTCTCCATTCACCTACTGAAGAACATTTTGATTGGTTCCTAGTTTGGGCAATTATGAATAAAGCTGCTATAAACATCCATGGTCAGGTTTTTGTGTGAACTTGTTTTCAACTCCTTTGGGTAAATACCAAGGATGGCAATTGCCGGATTGCATAGTTTTGTAAGAAACTGCTAAAGTGTTTTCTAAAATGGTTGTATCATTTTGCATTCCCCACAGCAATGTGTGAGAGTTCCTGTTGCTCCACAACCTTGTCATTTGGCATACTAGTCTTTTGGATTTTGGTCATTCAGATAGATATGTAGTGGTAATTCATCATTTTAATTTGCATTTTCTTGATGACGGATGATGTGGAACATCTTTTCATATGCTTATTTGCCATCTGCATATCATCTTTGGTGAAGTATCTGTAAAGGTCTTGGGCCCATTTTTGAAGAGGTTATTCACCTTCTAATGGTTGAGTTTTAAGAGAGCTTTGTATGTTTTAGGTAAGTCCTTTATCACATATGTGTTTTGTAAATATTTTTTCTTAGTCTGTAGTTTGTCTTCTAAGTCTCTTGACATTGTCTTTTACAGAGTAGATTTTTTTTATTTTAATGAAGTCTAGCTTATCAATCTTTCTTTATGGATTATGTTTTTGGTGTTATATCTAAAAAGGATCATCTATATTTTCTCCTATGAAATCTAAGGGTTTTATAGTTTTGTATTTTACATTTAGTTCTATCGCCCATTCTGAATTAGATGTGTAGTGTCTGTGTCTAGACTTATTCATTTACATGTGATGGCCAGTTGTTCCAGCATCTTTTATTGAAGAGACAATCTCGGCTTCATTTTATTACATTTACTTCATTGTCAAAGACCAATTATTGTTTATGTTCTTTTCAGATTCCTTGTTTCTCCTTATATTCATTGTTGCACCAGACATGATGTCCTTCTGGAAACCATATGCCAATCTATTTTGTAGGGGAATAGCAGGAAATAAGTAGATATGCAATAATTCTTTCTACTTAAACTCAGGCACCCAAAAGATATTACAAGGACTGTCCGGGGTCATTTATCTTCTAATATCACAAACCATAAAATATTATGTTTATCTCTTCCTTTTCTGTTTCTCTCTATTGGCATCTCCTTAGTAATGTTGACTTTGACATAGGGAAACTGGAAGGAATTAGGTACTGTCTTATGAAAGGACCGTGAAAAGTAAGATTCCTTTTTACTTTAACTGAATATTCAAAAGGTTAGTATAAATACACATATTCTATTATTACATTTGAACCTTAAATTACTTTGTGTTTCATTACATTGGTGGCTTTGGAGTAAAAACTAAATTTTGGCTGGAGTAATTCTGAGAAAATGACTTTTGCCATAAAATCTGTCTTAGTGATCCACAAGGCTCAAGTGTAAGGGTACAAATGAGACAGGAAGTCTTTTTTTAAAGATTTTATTTATTTATTCATGAGAGAGAGAGAGAGAGAGAGAGAGAGAGAGAGAGAGGCAGAGACACAGGCAGAGGGAGAAGCAGGCTCTCTGCAGGGAGACAGATGTGGGACTCGATCCCAGATCTCTGGGATCATGCCCTGAGCAGAAAGCAGATACCCAACCGCTGAGCCACCCAGGCGTCCTGAGTCAGGAAGTCTTAACAAATTGTGAAGACCTATTGGGAGCATATTTAATTGAGAGTTCATTGAATTTAGAGACTGGCGTCATGTCATGTATCTCTAACACCTAGTTCAAATTCTGGTATATATTTGATGCTCAGTAAATACTTGAATGACTAGAAGAATAAAAGAAAGAACAACTGAAAAAATGTCCTCAAACAGAGTCTTAAAAATATTATGATCATCCTCAAGCATTGGTGAAGCATTTACTTTGTTTCAAGAATGAGGGTTGTCACCTGTGTTATTTTATTATACTGTGATTTCATAATATAAAGAAATTGAAGTTCAGTGGGTTTAAAATGACTTGATATTACAGAGTGGATTCAAAATTTAAACCCAATGCATTTGTCACAGTTACTATAAATCTATTAATAAAGATTTAGATTTGCAACTTCCCATCAGGATGGGGGAGGAGGCAAATTACAACTGAGCCGCCACTGAACTGGAATAAACTTGAATGGAATAGGAAGCTAACAGAAACATAAGTGTTACCTCTAGCCCAGTAATCTATGTACCAATGAGCCCCTTACAATGGCGCTCTTACCTCCTTATTTCCCATCTTTTTCCATTTACCATTTATTACATTTTTCTGTTAATATACTCAATGATATGTTAACTGAATTTTCCACAGCACCTATTCCCTGTACCTTAACTAACTCTATTGCTTATGAGAAAGAGAGGGCACAATTTCTAGTTAACTAACAGCTATCAGAATAGATTAAAGGAGCAGCAATAGGATAAAAAGATAATAGGTAATAGTGGGAGGAAGATATAACTGATCTTTGAAAACAAAAATGAATTATAGAATTCATTAACTCCTGATTATCAAAGTGTTGGAAACTGGATATTCCATTTCTAATTCTGTACATCTTACACAGAATTAATTTGAAATCCATTAATGTTCTTTAATTTCACAAAATCATTGTTCTTCTATCATCTATATTCCCAGAATTGATTTACTTTGTTATTTAGCCTCATAGTTAAGGGCTTCTTATATTCAGCCTCAAAGGTTTTTGATTTGGGAATTGTTTCACAGAGAAAGTTGAACAGAAGAGATACCCATAAGTTAGTGTCTCAAGACAAAGCAGAGGTGAGAGTTTTATGAGAGAAAAGAAAATGATTATGGAAATTACAGTAATACAAACTTCTTCTTCTTTTTTTTTTTTTTTTATACAGGTAACCTTTCCCATGGCTAGAGTTTTATGGTTCAGCATTTTTAGATGTAAATATTTTTTTCCTGACCATGGCATAAATAAGTTTTGAATAGCACAGAGGTATACTTGGTTTAAAATAAGTGACCTCTCATTTAAAAAGCTGCCTAAAAGATGCAGTGAAAGAGAGAGTCAGAGTGTGAGAAGTGGCAGTGTTTATTATTTATTAAGCTTCTCTCAGGTCCCCACTGGCATACACGATCTTGGCTGTCTCTGCACTTGCCACATTAATCATTTTCTCTTTTAAAATTCAGGAGCATCATGCTAGGTGTACAGGGTCAAAGACAAGGTAAAACAACGAGAAAGTCAATTATGGTAAATAAGTCTCTGATAGTAAGTTAGAGGTAGTTCCATGATGATTTTGGCATCAGCCATTAAAAACGGTCTGCTTTCAATTTACATTGCAGATAACTGTATTTATAATCTCTATTAGTAAAAACCTATGCCCACTGGGGTGATAAGGTATACAATTTTTGTTCCATTTAGAATAATTTTACATGTAAATATGCAGAATCTCTGGAGATACCAGAGACTGTGTTTATATAGGAGGGATTTTTGTAACAAGAACGTGGAAATACTTGCCTGAAGATGATAGTTGGCCTCTCTGCTTGTACCATCAATTGTCCGCGGGTCTGTCTATTGTATATAGATTATGGTTATTTATTTATTTATTTATTTATTTATTTATTTATTTTTATTTTTATTTATTTTTATTTTTATTATTTTTTAGATTACAGTCATTTAAAGACAGATATAGGTTGAATTTGAACATTTCCCTCTTTGGAAAGTACTGTTTCTCCCTAGAATAGAAAAAATGGAAACTAAATTTTGTACAGATAAATCTTATATTAGGAAATCAGAGCAGGTAGTGGTTTCTACTATTTTCAAGAAAAGGACTTTTAACATCAGTAAATTTCACTATCCCTGTACTCATAATGGAAACATGCTAGACATTTATGTCACATTCAACACATGTCTATGTCACTTTCAAGATTTGTGTACATTTGGACAAGGCTGTTACTAGCAGCACAGGTATATGTGGCACAGGTTTGGTCTATAAGCAGTGTGATGTAAAATAGCATTTCCCCACCATCATCACACCCAGCTCCATGGCTGCATTCTCTCTGGAACATGCTCAGCTCATTCTTGCTCAGGGTCCTTGCATTTTCTCTCCTTGGAATTCTTCTCCCCAAAATCTTCATAAGCCTAGCTCTTTCTTATTATTTTAGATTCAGCTCAAATATTTCCTATACAAAGAACACTTTCTATGGCCACTCAACCCAGAACAAGACTTCTACCCCCACCCTCCCAATCACTCCCTGTTACATTACTTGTCCTGTTTTTTCCATAGCACTTATTGCAATTGGCGGGCATGCCATTATATCTAGCTATACTCCTTCACTAGACTATGCTCCTCAAGAGCAGAGACCTTGCGTGACTTGTTTCTGCAATAGCCACAGGTCTTCCTGCTAAATACTCTTCAGTGTTTGCTGAATTAATGAAAGGGAATATGATTCAGTTTGTGGAACTCTTAATAATAACCAATTTTTCAGCCTACCAACTGGGAAATATTGGCTTAGGTTCTTCTTTTTACACAAAGTCTCAATAGACTAATAAATCATATAACTAGATATTTAATGACTATTACCCTGTTGTCTCCGAATGTTTAAATGATGTCCCAAAGTTGAGGACAGAATATTATACAGAGAGGTTTTATATAGATCCCTAAAGCACTTAGTAAAAGGCTGCCAAACTATTAACCCTGCTTCCTCATCTCCAGCCCATGTTCTCTCTCACTAGAGTCCAGAGAACAGTGGATGACAATGAGGGGAGAGAGGCTTACCTTATAGGGCGAGTGAGGGATGCTCCAGGACCCTTAGTGGTGGACTCCTATGTCTGACCCCTGGCCTGGAGGCTGATGAAGCTATAAGTTCTATTTTTTGAACTAGCCACTGCCCCACAACGACTGTCTCGTGAAATGAGAATGTGCCTTTTTTACCATTCTAGCTCCAATCAGGACTGTATTTAATGTGATCTATGGCAGGCAGGTGGGAGAGTACGTATGAGGGCTAGGGAAAGTGTCATTGGTATAGAATGAAGGGAACTGGGCCTTCCATGGAGGAGGTTGTTTTCCTTCCAGAATGGCTTCTTCCTAAAAAATACCTCTCAGACTTTCTAAGCCATTTATTTATAACATGACATATTGCATATCCAAGTAGAAAAAGAAAGCTTCCTTAAGATAGAATCCTACAAGGAGTGTACTTGACTCAATTTTGCACCAGAATCCTGACTTCAATAGACAGGGAGGCTCTATCAGTTTCAACCCCAAAACTTAAAATACCAATAATTCAGTTGCTCACAATTCTAAAATATGGGCTGGGTTCAGCTGAGTGGTACTTCTGCAGGTCTTACCAGATGACTGTCATCAGTGTAGGCTGCTGTCAGTTGGTGTTTTGACTGGGGACTGATAGTCCCAGTTGGTCTCAGTAATGTGCCTGGGCCCCCAAAGAGATGCCCGGGCTTTTTCCCACAGGTCTCCTTCTCTCTCCCTCATGGGCCAACTCCTAGGACCTTGCTGGCCTTTCTTACATAATAGTCTCAGAGCAGCAAAAGGGCAAGAGAGGAAGCTGCAAGGATTCTTGAAGTTAAGGCTCTGAAGCCCTACACCATCACTTCTATTGCATTCCATTGGCTCTAACAAGTCATAAGATAGGACCAGCCACATCAGGGGGAGGAAAAACATCTCCACCTTGAGAAGAACAGTGAAATCACTTTATAAAGACATGTGCTTCCCAAAATGGGAAGAATTGATGAAACTATATTTGCAAACAATCTACTAGAGAAAGAATTTACCAATATGTCTATAGATAGCAAATCTTGGCACTTATTTGTGGATTTAAGAATAGGATCTTCTGAGAATGACTGAATAGTCACAAGAAAAACAATACAATTTACTACACATAAATGCTTGATATATTTTATAGTATAATAGAATATATAAGATATACAGTAGTTTCTATTATCTGTCTCCCATTCCTCTTTACCAAGGAACAGAATCAGTATAATCCCATCTAGATCCTCTCTATGCCCTACATTGTTCTTGTCCTACACAGTTAAGTCTGTAGGACTTCTGTTTCAGAACCCTATTACTATAATATGATCTTTACTTACGCTCTTGTTTAAAATCCCATCCTTGGGGATACAAAGTAAGCCCTTAGTACAGTGGGTCTGTAGTGTTAAAACTAGTATGAAAGTTCTGTGTGTGTGTGTGTTTGTGTGTGTGTGTGTGTGTGTGTTCTCTGCCAGAATCGACTTTTGTGCTCTGGCACAGCTTTCTTCCTTCATGTCATAAAAACAAGGGTGGTTTAAAAAGACTCTGGTATGAAGAAACTCTTCCTGCTTGGAATCTGAATCGCAAATAAATCCTGCATTTTCCTAGAGCGGTGACAATTCTAGTGTGTACCTGATATAATGCTTTGGGCTGCAAGTAACAGAGTACCTACTCAGATTGGCTTAGACAGTAAACAAATCAATCATCTTCTATAGCTTCAGGTTTGATTCATTTAAGAGCTCAGTGGTAGCCTCAGGTTCTTTCTCTCACAGAGTTAACGCTAATCTCTTACTTTTATCTAGCAGGGAAGAGAGAGAGAGAGAGAGAGAGAGAGAGGAAATTTCTCCCCCAACCATGGACATCTTCCATTCAGTCTGACTAAACCAATTTGGGTCACATGTCCATTCCTAAAGCATTGACACCTCCCTGGAGTGCTCCAACCTGATTGGTTGAGGCTGACCATGAATTACCTCTGGGATGTCACCTTTGTCTGGCATCGTAAATGGGAAAGGGTCACTGAATAAAGTTTGGGTTCTCATAAGAATGTAGAATGGGGAAAAGATGCTGAGAAGGCAATCAAAAAACGTCTTTTATAATCTTACATAGTAAACATATTCTGAAAAAAACAGTAGCTCTGGATAAATGTTTTAACTGTAGTAACTAAAACTAAAATGGATAGAACTAATAATTAAAGGGAAAATTACAACGTTTTTAAAATTTTATTTAAAATTACAAAGTTTCAAAAGTTTTATTTAAAAATAAAAAGCTGGGATGCCTGGATGGCTCAGCAGTTGAGCATCTGCCTTTGGCTCAGGGTGTGATCCTGGAGTCCCAGGATCAAGTCCCACATTGGGCTCTGTGCCTGCTTCTCCTTCTGCCTATGTCTCTGCCTTTCTCTCTCTTTGTGTCTTTCATGAATGAATAAATAAAATTAAAAACAAATAAAAATAAATAAAAAGCTAATATTACTGAGTTTTACTTATTTGCTTTGAACAAAGTTCAAATACACATCCCCCTCCATTCCTTTCTGCTCAGTATTACATATACAGACAGAAATGCACATACAAGATGTGGTATGTGCTTGGATCCCCTAAAAGTAAAACATAATTCCTCAACATTTTAGAGGAAAGCCCCGATTTGTTCTCATGTATTTTCTTTCCCAGACAAGGCTATTATTGGCATCTACCAAAGGCCACCAGATGAGAGTGGTTGGAGATGGAGAGGTGCAGCAAAAGGGAAGAACTGGATGTCAGTTATTCTTTCTTATGCTCATCTCTCTCCTCTTCTTTAATCTCCAGTTGGCACTTGAAGGTGAACTCCCAGAGAGCAATGTCTTATTTGGTTCACTGCTATGTCATTAGCACCTAGAACAGCACCCGATACAAAACAGATACTCAGTAAACTGATGTTGAATTAATTGCTACAAACTCTCCCAGGAGTAGCACTGAAATGAGAACAGTTATAGGAAACTGGGAAAGGAAACACCACCTGCTCAGTTGGTTGTTTGCAAGGTCAGGGCTGCTTGAATGGCTCCCTTCAGGTTGCTGGGTTCTTTTTAATTAAACAGAAATAAAACTAAGCAGATATTTCTTCAAAGAATAAAATGTCCTTAAAGTCTAATGATGAGATTTTAAGGAGAAATGTAATTGAGATTCCTGGATTTTGTCATGTGTGAAGTTTTAGCTTCTCCTGAGGAAAACATGCCAGACACGGGGTATGAAGCACCTCTCTGTTTGTTTGTAGATGTTGATGTGAATGGCTGCTCTTTGACGTTGGTACTATGGACTTTAGATACAAACATTCGATAAAAGCTAAATTCCCAGTGTCCACACAACCCTTTGATGCCTCACCATGAAATGAATGAGATCCTTTGGTGCAGGGCATGGATGGTAAATAGGGTGACTACTTCACTTTGCCTAAGTAATTTTATTAGGTCATTTCTCTTGGTAATCCATTGATTATTGTTGCTCATATTCATTCAATATCTTAACTTCCAGGCAGCCATATTGGAGGCATGATCTCTTGGGATTGTTAACAGGGCCTACGCAGAACCTTAGTATATATCCTACAGGAAGAGCACAACTCTTACCTGTGAGAATGCTAATAGCTTCTCTGTAGTGAGGAAGGATAATTAGTGCTCGGTCTGCACTAGGCTCTCCACATGTATTTCTGAGTAGTCCTTACCAAAATGCTATGAGGTAGGTGTTTATTTCTACACTTGTCTCCTATAATCTATTACTAACACCACAGCCAGAGTGATCCTATTCAAATATAAGTCAGATCATGTCACTCCTCTGCTCAGACCCTTCCAGCAGCTTCCTGTCTCTCACAATAAAAGCCAAAGCCCTTGATATAACTTACAAGCCCTATGATTTGTTGCTTCCCCTCTACCTCTCTGACTCCATCCTCTCTCCCTCTATGCACATTGCTCCATAAGCTACACTGGCACCTGTGCATTTTTTTTTTTCTTGGAAATCCTACCTCAGAGTTTTCATACTTTTTGTTCATTCTGCTTGAAATTGTCACTGTCAAGCTTTTGCTTGAAAGTCACCTTCTTACCAAGGACTTTGCTAGTAATCCTGACTGAAATCTCATGAAACCTTTCTATCAGCCAACATTTCCTATCTTTCCTTCCAACTTTAACTTTTAAATATTTTTTGGCATCACATTTACCTACTTGTTCTGCTAGTTGTCTTCCTCGTTAGAATGTAAGCCCCACAAAGGTAAGGATTTTTCTCTATTTTCTAACCACTCCCACTACCCTATACCTAGCAACTAGAACAGCACCTGGGCCACATGAGATACACAATAAATATTTATTGAAAGCTGAATGATTTCATTCTTTCAGTCATCAAATATTTATTCTGCATTTACTAAAACCCAGGCATTATGCTGGACACTTGTAAAGCAAAAATGAACCAGAAGGACAAAAGTTTCTAACCTTATAGAATTTAAAATCAAGAGAGAAAAGAAAGAAACAATTAACAAGTGCTCATTTTATACATGTGGACTCTAAGTTTCACAGAGATTTGTGATAGTCTCCAATGTCCACTCTCCTTAAGTGCCACAGCTGGGATATATTCCCAGGAATTAAAAATCACAATGTCAGGTCTTTTTCCTTTATGCTGTGCTAGGGTTGACATAAATACCTTTTTTTCTCTCTTTTTAAAAAATAAATTGCTAATTGCACATGCTTGTGTGTACTTATAATGCCCTTCATTGAGCAGGAATTTCGTTGCTGTTTGCATCTATTGGGATTGTTCTCAGAGGTATTGAGGATTAACATTAGATGAAGCTCATCAATCATTATTATTGCAGATAAGCTTCATTTGATCTGCCCTTCAAGAACATCAAAATAAGAATAACAACTATTTCATCTCACTTGTTCTAAATAAAGAAAAAATCCCTTAGCTTCTTATATGAATAGGATGATGTGAAAACAAAGTCTGCTAAGTGGGTCACACTAGGAATTCCTTTTGAAAAGGTTATGTTGGCTATTAAATTTCAGCTTTATATAGTAATTATAAATTTTTAAGTTTGATATTTTTGATCAGAATAAACACTTAAAATGGGCACCTAGTTAGAAATCACATTAAATATCAGCTTTATATAGTAATTATAAATTTTTAAGTTTGATTTTTTTAAAGATTTTATTTATTTATTCATTAGAGACACACAGAGAGAGAGAGAGAGAGAGAGAGAGAGAGAGAGACAGGCAGAGGGAAAAGCACGCTCCATGCAGGGAGCCCGATGTGGGACTTGATCCCATGTCTCCAGGACCAGGCCATGGGCTGAAGGCGGTGCTAAACCGCTGAGCCACCTGGCTGCCCAAATTTGATATTTTTGATCAGAATGAACACTTAAAATAGGCACCTAGTTAGAAGTCAACTTCCACTGTTAACTTTTGTTAGGTTAGGGCTTTTCATTGAGAAAGCAAAGCTTAAAAAAAAAACACGATTTTATGTATGTTTTTTAAGAAAAGAAATTAGCTCTCCTAAACAGCAACAAATTTTAAACATTGCTTGATCGTCTATCTCAGGAGATAATTGTGTATATCAATCTGCAAATATAGAGGAAATCTCTCCATTTGGAAATACATCACATCACACAGAGAAGGCTTATCACCTCCACCGCCATTTGATGCTACCGTCTGGAGGCCAAGGCTTTGCCGTCTTTAAGGGCAAATAACCAAAGATGCTGTTGAGAAAAGTTCCACTGGATTCATGCTTCACCTTATAGAATGCAAAAAAGGCTTGACTCTGGTAGGATCCCTGTCATTTTCATACCTTGTGATTTTTGGTGAAAATACACATTAACAGGATGTGTTATCTCTGGCTTTCCTTTCCTTAATTCTTTCAACTTCACTCTTGGTGAGGGGGGCTGTTTTAGTGCACAAATGTGGTCAGCATTAACAGGAAATGACCGTGTTCTTATTTTTCATAAGTGTTAGGCTCTGAAGAAGAAAGAGTCACTGTACTCTTCTGGCTGGAACTAGGAAGAGATCAAAGGGCTAGCTGCAGGATAAGGCCAGGACCCTGGAGGAGGGAAAGAGAGGGGGGCAAGGGAGCCAAGGGAAAGAGACTTCCAGCTGACCCTCCAGATGTCCTGAGCCATACATGCAGCAGCCTACATCAAAGACATTACATATGTTGTATTAGTAATTATCCTGTCTGTGGGTTCCTAGTAAAGACATGGGTATCATGTGATACTAAAGTTATGTGCATTTCACAAAAACCTAAGAGACAAAGGCTTTGACAGAAACAGGATACGATTACATTTCAAATGAAGGTATGAAGAAATGATTATTTGATGTGATTTTCTCCAAATCGTAGAAGTTCCATGGAAAGTAATAGGAAAATTGTCAAGATTTGTAGATAGGCTAAAATGTTCACCCTGGACATCTTCAAAGTCATTAGTGCTGCAATAAAAAATATTTCTGCCTAACTAGCTCAATGTTGTGCTAGGTGTGCACCAAACGAAGTGCACAGCCCTTGCTTTCATAGCACTATATAGAGATGAGAGAGTCAGAGTCCCCTCTCTTCTAGCTGAAGGAAAGCATAATGGCGTGTTTTAGTCTTCTAAAATTAGTCAGTTGGTTGGTATGTTGCTTTTGGAATGAAAGTCTCCAAGGTCTTCTGAATAAGAGAACATAATCTCTCATTATGCAATCTTACAAGTTCCAAGAAAACGTAACACCAAATTTTAAAAGTTCTGTTTTTAAAAGAGATAAGACATTCCAAGTTGGGTTCTAAATCATTTCAAGTGGCCAACGCTGGCTACAGAGAATGGAAAAATTGGACTTATTGCACATGTTTGAAAATATGAGTAAGTGGTCTCTGAGAGGAGGATTGGTTTTGTCACACCTAGTTCAGTTTCCCTGAAATTAGGACTTGTTTGCTCATTTCAAGTTTTGTTAGATATTCTGGCTCAGTGCAACTATGGAATATCTGAATTCTGTAAAGGTAAATTGTTTCTATACCACTTCAGGTTAATTATATTAGTGTATATACTTTCCTATCACTTTATTGGAAATAAATTTTGACCCTTTATGTCACAAGATACCTAAGTGGTATTGGCAGAATTCTGAACTGAATTGAGATTATAATCACTTGGAGAAATCAGTCATGCTAAAAGATACTTCAAGCACGTGTTTTCTGGAGTAGCCTATGTCCAACATTTTCAGTATTTTCAAAAATTTTTAAGTCTAAAAAAAAATTTGTAAATCTAAAACCTGCAGTCATCCTGCCCCTAAAACAGCTGCTGATGTTCACACAATAATCCACCGCTACCTGTACAATAGAATTATGATGTAGTTCTTAGATTAAACCCCCTCTTATTGGTCTGCATAGACGTTAATCACTTTTTTACTTTACGTATAGATTATTGCATAACTGAACAGGATGGAAAGAGGGGAGCTCTTGTACGTATTAGAAGCTTCATTCGACGGCCATAATGGAGATGCTGCTGGTGACAATGCTTTCGACATTCTTCCCCATGATACACTGATGTAGCCAAACTTTAGAAAGTCTCCAACTCTCTGATGAATAAAGTCTTTAAACAAATGAAAAATAAGAAAGCATCTGGAAATGATATCATCCCTGCCAAATTTTCATGCTGGAGGAAAAATGACTCATGTAATCTCCCTGTATTCTCTTCTTGAGAAACAAGAATAAAAGAGAAAATGACATATGACTCTAGGGATATGGGGAGCACGGGTTTTATGTAATGATATACATCCAATGGCAGGATAGATACCCATTTCTGAACCACCTGCAGAGCATATGTTTTAGAAAAAGAGTTTTCATAAACAAGTGTCCATGGGAGAACTCTCATTTCTATTTTGGAAAGAGAATAATTTCATTTCTTAAAGGTGGGTATTTTGACATGGAGATTTCACTTCTCTCTGTTTCATCTAGTCTCTAAAGTTTTTCTTAGAAAGTACTGTATAAATGTATTTCACTCCACTTTTAGATGTTCTAGTTGAGGAAAGAAGCTCATCAATGGCTTAGCGACTTGAAATAAAATGAATCTGAAGGCTCTTGCTTTAGAACATATCCTTATTTAATTTCTGAGTGATGAATAGAGTTTTCAAAGCTGTAGAAACTACTTTGTATACTTTCTATTTATTAGCCGATTTGAGAAGAGTCTTGCTTATTGGAAGTGCACAGGATTTAGATAATCAGAAAACCTAAGCAGAAATCATATTTTTACCATTTTCTGATAAATTATTGAGCTCTCTGTTTTAGGATCTCCAAAATAGATGTAATAATAATACTGAAAAGGGCTTTGTTACAGTAATACACTCTCACAGTGCCATTTGGTCCTACTCCTTCTTCCTAGTAGCTACTTAAGAAAAAATGTTTTCCCATTTTGTTAGTACTCTGAGACCGTAAAGCATGTTTTCTTTTGGGAAAGTGCTATACAGTTATGGTTGTCTTAAAATGTGTCTGGTAGCTAAGTGTATTAGTCAAATATTGTTATGATAGTGCTATGTAACCAACAACCATAAAAATCTCAGTGTCATAAAACAAAATCCTGTATTTCTCATCTATGAAATTGGCTGGTGCTCAAGTGACCTATGCTAGGCTCAGCTGGATTCAGGCTGAAGGTTGGGTCCTGGATTGTATTACATACATCCCCTCCTCTTTTGAGCCATGAGCATCCTAAGGCATGTTGTTCTCATGGCTCAGGAAGGAGCACCAGAGTGCAAGATCACTTGTATCTGCTGCATTCCATTTGCTAATATCCTATTGGCCAAAATAAGTCACACCGCCAAGCCCAAATCAGGGTATGGTGACATACACTCACTCACTATATCACAGGTGTGATGTGTGTTATTATTTTAGGGGATGCAAGAACTTACACTAAAAATCCAATCCTTTGAAAAAGGTCTTAAGGTGACTTGTTTCCTCTTGGAAGAAAAAAAGAAACAACCAAGAACAGCAAAATACTTTTTAAAAAATTGACTATAGACTTGAGCATAAAGATGTTACTTTTTTTGCTAAAACATCTAAGTAACTCCTTTCCTCCAGAATCAGATTGGAATTTACACATAAAACTTGAAATCTTGGCAGTTATTGCTTCGATACAACTTTCATTGGTGTTTTATCTTTTAATTTGTAGATCAAGGGAAGGAGAGAATATATATAACCATCGAGATGATGGTAAATATTCAGCTTTAGCAATGCCTATGAGTTTTTGAAGAGTCTCGTCCCCATCTGCGCAGGGGTAAACCTACCCTCGTGCAAAGGTGACTGCATTCTAGACATCTGAAATGCATCCCTCAGTGATTTCTTATATTCCTGGAGTCACAGACACATAATGACAGAATGGAAAGAAATTTACAGAGTGCCCACGCCAATACCAATAGATTTTGTTAATGATATGGTTGTTCAGAATTATGAAGGGCCCGTGCAAAATGTCACAAGTGACATGGCTCCATTTATTCTTAGAGTGACTGTCTGTGACATATGTGTTGCTGTAACAGCAACGGGAATGAGTTAGTAGATGCCAAGGTATTTAATATTATGTTTATGTTAAGGGTTTTCTTGCTTTTCAAGTCCCAGATTTGGCCTTGAGAACTTTTAATTTCTGAGAAGGACCAGGCAGCTGCTGGAATCCTAGTTTGTATGGCTGTCACATCTTCACACCTCTACGTTCCTTGACAAGAAGTGGAAAAAAATATATACAAAGATTGAGAGGCAGCCCGAGAGAAGAAAATTAAGTACTTACTACTTTTTCCTTCTCTCTATCCAAGCCAATAATTATTGATTGAATCATTCATGTCTTAAATCATTCATGACTGTAATGCTGTGGCAGCCCACATAAGCAAACCAAAATCTAAGCCTATAAATGCTTCAAGGTTACAAAGTCAAAACCTTAGAAACAACCAATCACAAACAGCCGACTAGGCTTTAAACTACAGCCGATCAATAATTTCCTTAACTTTGCTTTTGACTTTTCTCTATAAAAGTCTTTCCCCACCACCTCCTGTAGGTGGAGCACTCCTAACCCTTTCCGGTTTGATCCTGCTGATTGAAATAGACTTTTGCTCAAATAAAGTTTTAAAATTACCAAAACCAACAAACCAACAAACCAAAGATGTGAAGATTTGCCTCAGGAATATAAAGAGTAATGGAAACACTGGTTTTGAGTCAGAAGGCCAGCTCTGAAGCTCATTGCATATGCAACCCCAGGTGGCCCTTGAACACCCTTAAGACTCTGACCTGTAGTTTCTCCAGATTTATGTATTTTTTACTTTTATTTCTGATAGTCTCTGCCTCTCTCTCTCTCTCTCTCTCTCTCTCTCTCTCTCTCCCTCTCTTTGGTCATTCTAGAATAGAGATTACAATTTTGGTCCTGTTGATTCTTTTCTATTTTCAGATTTCAGAACTATTTATTGGTTCTACTCTTATTTTTATCTTTTGCTTTTCTGGTGCTATTTTTCAATTTTTAAAGTTAGATACTTAGATCATTAGTTTTTTCAACTTTCGATTTTCTCTTTTTAAGTTATACACCTAAGTTATTAATTTTCAGCTTTCTAACATATGTACTTTAGACTTTAATTTTCTCTCTAGGTACTACTTCCATTGATTCCAAAAGGTTAGACATGTTGGATTTTCATTTTTCTTTCTTTTTTTTTAACAATTTTTTTTAACAGCTAACGTGTATTCATGATTTATAAGTGAAAACTATGGAATAAGATGTAGACTGAGGCTCTGATGCTCACTTTCCCTATTCATTTCAATCCTTAGCTGTTTGTGAGTAATGGCTTCTATTATTTTTTCATGCATTCTTCCATTGTTTGCTTCTTTCTTTTCAAGATCTTTTTTTTTTTTTTGAGCAGTTTTAGATTTACAGCAAAATTGAGAAGGAAGTACATAGATTCCCTATATACCCCCTGCCTCTGCACTTGCATGGCCTCCCAAATTACCAACATCACTTATCAGAATGGTACATTTTTTCACAGGGATGAACCTACACTGATGCATCATAATCACCCAAAGTCCATATTTTACCTTAAGGTTCACTTTTGCTTTTGTACATTCTATGTAGAGGTTTGCATAAATGTATTATGACATATATCCCTCATTAAAATACACACAATATTTTTCTTCCTTAAAAATCCAGTGTATTCCATTTACTTATCTCCCACTCTGCACCCCTAGAAACCACTGAACTTTTTGTTGTCTTCACAGGTTTGCTTTTTCTAGAATGTCATATACCTGGAACCATACCATATGTAGTCTTTTCAGATTGGCTTCTTTTGCTTAGTAATATGCATATAAAATCCTTCCATGTCTTCTTGTGGCTTGATAGCCTAGTTCTTTTTAGTATTGAATAATATTCCATTGTCTGGATGTGCTACAGTTTATTTATCCATTCTCCTACTGAAGGACATCGTGGTTGCTGTCTAGCTTGGGCAATTATGAATAAACCTGCTATGAACATCCGTGTGCAGGTTTTTGTGTGAACATAAGTTCTCCTCTCCTTTGGGTAAATTCCAAGGAGTACAACAGCTGAGTTATACAGTAGGAGTAAGTCTGAGAAACTACCAAGCTGTCTTCCAACGTATCTGTATCATTTTGCATACCAACCATCAATGTATGAGAGTTCCTGTTGCTCTGTGTTCTTGCCAGTATTTGGTGTCCTCAGTGTTCCAGATTTTGGCCATTGTAGTAGGCATGTAGTGGTATTTCACTTAATTTGCATTTTCCTGATGACAAATGATGTGGAGCATCTTTTCATATACTTATCTTCCATCTGCCTATCTTTGGTGGGGCATCTCTTAAGATCTTTGACCCAGTTTTTAATTGAGTTGTTTTCTTATTGTTGAATTTTAAGAGTTTTTAAAAAGATATTTTAGATAATATTTTTTTATCAGAAATATCTTTTGCAAATATTTTCTCCCAGTCTGCAGTTAGTCTTCTAATTCTCTTCTATTGTCTTTTGCAGAATAGAAATGGTTCATTTTAATGAAGTCCAATTTATCAATTTCTTCTTTTATGTCTTTGGTGTATCTAAACAGTCATCTTCATATTCAAGGTCATGTAAATTCCTTCCTATGTTATCTTGGAATCTCATGGTTTTGCATTTTATATTTATATATTTAGATTTATAATCAATTTTGTTAATTTTCATAAAAGGTATAAAGTTTATGTCTCTCTCTCTCTTTTTTTTGTTTGCATATAGATAGATGTCCAGTTGTTCCATAATAATTTGTTGAAGAGATGATCTTTGCTTTTTTTTGTCAAATATCAATTGACTATATTTCTGGGCATCTATTTTTGGACTTTCTATTCTGTTCTATTGATCTATTTGTCTATTCTTTCACCAATACCTCACCATCTTAATTACTGAAGCTTTATAGTTAAGTCTTGATTTGAGTGGTATGGGTCTTTTGCATCTCCCCCAAAACATTAATTTGTTGTTATCTACAAAATAACTTACTATTATTTTGAGTGGGATTACACTGAATCTATAGATCAAATTGGGAAGAACTAACATTTAACAGTATTGACTCTTTTTATCTTTGAACATGGAATTTCTCTCCAATTATTTACTTCTTTGGATTTTGTTCACAAGAGTTTTATAGTTTTACTCATATAGATCTTATACATATTTAGTTAGATTTTATAGAAAGTATTCATTTTTGGGAGTATTAATATAAATAATATTGTGTTTTTACCTTCAAATTCCTCATATTCATTATTAGTATATTAGAAAGCAATTGACTTTTATATTAACCTTGTATCCTGTCATCTTGCCATAATCATTTATCAAGTCTAGATTTTTGTTGATTCCTTTGGATTTTCTGCATAATCATGTTATCTTTTAAACAAAGTCAATGTTATATCTGCCTTCTTAATCTGTATGCTTCCCCGCCTTTACTTGCCTTTTCGCATTAGTAAGGACTTCCAATGTCATGTAGAAAAGGAGTAGTGAGAGGATCTATTGTTTGTCTTTATGTAAATATGAACAAATATAAATACCTCTTCTTAATTTCCCTCTTTCTTACACAAAAAGGAATATATACTGTACACTTCTTTCCCCTTGTTCCTGACACTGTACCCTATCAATAGGAATTGTCCTAGAAATTTCATTCTTATTATGACTACAAAATATTCCATTGTGATGAAGAAACAAAAATTGTTTCTCCAGTATTCTATTGAGGGACTGGTGTTATTTCTTTGTATAGATGTCATTTTGTACATAGCACATTCATAAGAGAATTCCTAGGAACAGAATTGCTGGGCCAAGGAATAGATGCATATCTATTTCAATTTACATTATCACATTGCCATCCATAGGGAAATAGTTTTGTACTACCACCGTCAGAATATGAGAATGTCTATTTCCTAATAGTTTCTTACTTTTTTTTTTTTTTAAAGGATCTTATTTATTTATTTGAGAGAGAGAGAGAGCATGAGCCAGGGCAGGGACACAAGGGGAGGGAGAAGCAGGCTCCCTGATGAACAGGGAGCCCAACATGGGGCTCAATGACAGGACCCCAGGATCACGACTTGAGCTGAAGGCAGTGGCTTAACACACTGAGCCACCCAGGTGCCCCTATTTTCTAATAGTTTCATCAAAGGCTGGAGTTTTAGAATTTTTGAAGATTGAAATATACTTTTAAAACTTACTAAAAGTTCTTATTCATTCCTTAGGCATTTAGAAGTGTTTAATTTTCCAGTACATGTGGATATTTGGTTTTCACATGCTTATTTATTATGTTGAACTTTTAGTCAGCAAACATGATCTGTATTACACCATTTCTTTGAAAATTGTTAAGACTTGCTTTCTGGACGAGCCTGTGGTCAATATTTGTAAATGCTTCATTTGTGCTTAAGAAGAATGTGTGTTCTATAATTGTTGGGTTTGGAGTTCTCTCTCTGTCCTATTAGATCATGCTTGTTACTTCTGCTATTCAAATCTCTTATATCATTATTGCCTTTTTTCATCTGCCTGACTTATCATTATTGAGAGATGAATGTTAAAATCTCCTCTTTTAATGCAGATTTCTCAATTTCAGTCACTAGTTCTATCGTTTTTATAATTTAAAGCAATTATATTAGGTGCATCTTTCTATTATTCAAGAATATGTTTTGCATTAAAAATATAAAACAATCATAACTAAAAATATAAAAACTACAAAAACACACATAATAAATATTGCTTTCATATAATTATACCACTCCAAAGTAACCACTGCTTATTTAATATGATGATGTGTTTCTCTTTCTATATCTTTGTTATGGTATTTATATAGAGAGATCCATAAGGAAGGAGATGTTCATGCTCCACAATCACAGCTGGAGATATTCCAGGCTAAGTGGTTTGTTCAATCCCTTAGTATGGATATGGATATATCCACCTCACATCCCATTGGATATTCAGGAGTTACTTTGGTGTTATAGTGATCATAATGAATAGTGAAAGGAGATATTCTTACAGAGTAGAACTGATAGGGCTTGATGAAGGAGTAATTGGAGATGTAAAAAATAAGAATCTGAGAAAACATGTAGGTTTTTGCCCGGAAATGGCACTATTACCAGTACAAAGAAGCCAGAGAGAGAAACAGTTTTGCAGGGGGTATGAATTAATAGTTCTATTTGAGATTTATTAACTTTGAGATGCCTATTGGATATTCTAGTGGAGATAACATGCAGATGGTTTGATATGTGAATATGGGTTTCAGGGGAGAGATATATATGAAGACATATGGAGTTATTAGTATAGAGATAATATTAAATCCATGGGAATAGATGAAATTGCCTATAGAGAATAAATATTTGGTACGTGGCATTTAAAAGCTGGATTAAAAAAATAAGAAATCAGCACAGGAAACTGAGAAGGTGAAGTCAATTAAGTAGGAGATAAGTTGAAAGGGTATAGATGCCAGAGGCTAGATCTAAATGGGAGAAAATTTAAATGATGGTGTGGACTTAACGAATGTGGAGGGTGGGAATTAGTATCTGCAGCAAGGGGATGAAATTAGCTTCATCCAGAGGGAGAGACATCTCCTTGATTGCCAGAGGAAAGGAAGAGGAGAGAATAAGTGTAGATATAGATGAAGTTGTAGACTTAGGAGAAGAGAATTTGCTGTTTGCTTTTTGCTTTTTTTTTTTTCCCCTGTGAAATAGAAGATGAGGTTAGCTAGAGGAAGGAGAAATTGGAGAAATGGTTGTTAGAGTTTTGATGACAGTAGAGAAAGAACTGCCATAAAGATTATGTCAATTCATATTCCACTTATGGCACAAGAATGTCTAGTATACCCACCATTGTTCAACATTGGGTATTATTTAAAAAATAAGTAAACTTTTCACTTAAATGAGGTGGAAATGATACTGCATTTGAAAAATACTACATTTCTTTTGCTTACTAGTGAGAGAGAACATTTTTTAATGTTTTACAATTGCCTTTTAAATATTTTACAATTCCTTTTAAAGTCTTTACCCATTAGTCTGCCGAGTAATTACGATTTTAATTGATTTACAAGAATTACTTACAATGTGTATGAAGAGTATTAACCATTTGTGTGCTATGTTTCAAATATTATCAGTTTGTTTCCCCATTTTAATCTTGTTTAAGGTGCTTTTTGGGAAATACAAATGTAAATTTTTATGTATTTTTAGATTATTTATCATAGCCTTTTAGGGTATTCTCTCCAATTTTGTGCTTAGAAAGAGCACTCTCTCCATAAGAACAAATACATGTTCATCTATAAGCTCCTGAAATTCTCAATATGCAGTATATCTATCCTAGACTTATTTGGAAATAAAATGTGATATGTTGTTTTAACTTTATTTTTTTTCATAAACTGCAAACAATTTCAATATGACTTATCAAATAGTCAATTTCCTCCCACTTAGTTAAACTAATACAAGCTAGTATTTATTGAATAATTATTTTTGGCAGGCTTTGTGCCAAATATTTTATGGACATTGTATCATTGATCTTCAGAACAGCCATCAGGTTGTAATAGTATCAGTATCCCCATGGTAGGGAAAAAGACAAAGACTACCCAAGTTTTGGAGTCCCCAAGATCACCCTCAAGTTCAGTGACATACTAGAAGCACTCATAGACCTTATAGAAGCTGTTATACTCATGGTGCTTGTTTTATCCAGAAAAAAGGATCCAGATTAAAATCAACAAAGTGAAGGGGCACATAGGGCAGGATCCAGAAAATGCCAGGTACAATTTGTCAGCTGTCCTCTTGCAGGGAGCCATGTGGACAGAGCTTATTTCTCCCAGCAAAGATGTGTGGCAACATGCATGGTATATTGCTAGCCAGAGAATCTCACCTGAGCTTTGTTGTTCAGGGTTTTTACCAGGAGTCTATCAGGTATATATGGCTGACACATACATGACCTCACTTTCCAGTCCCTCCAGAGGTCAAGCTGATAGTGCATGGCCCAAGCCCTGCACCATAAATCAGAGTTAACATAGATTATTTGGCATCTCCCAAATTCCCACGTAAGCCAAAACACTCTTACCAGGCAGGAGATCTCACAAGGTAACTTCTAGAAGATGAGCAAGGTAAGACCTTTGTTGCACTGAGACTTACAAAAGGGAAGGACTTTCCTCTAGGTTATCCAATCAACTTGTAGTAGAGGCAGAATTTAAATTTGAGCCTTTTCTGGTTTTAGAACCTGAGGTCTTAGTCACTAGAATTTATAACTTTCATAACATAAAACTATTGCTGAGAAGGGAAGAGCTAAGGGCCATTTCATAGGTGAAGTAAATAATTAAGCACTAAAATGAGATGTTTGGGGCTTTTTTGTTTTGTTAATTAGTCATGTATCTTTATCACTAGATTTTATTACTTATGAAATTTTTATAAATATCTCCTTAGCTTTAAGATCCTCTTCATTGTTATCTTTGTTCATTCTTGTGCCATCTCTCATTGCTCTAATTATTTAACTTTATGGTGTGCTATACTATCTGATGGAGTAAATTAGCAGCTCCCTTCCCTTCCCCCGCCAAACCTTCTCACCAATTTTCATCCACTTATTTTCTAACACTTCAGAATCATTTTCTTAATATGCAATTTCTTTGGGATTTCATTTTAGTTATATAGTGCTTGTTGATGAATCTGGGGAGAGTTCATATATTTACATTATAGAATCTACCAATCCAGAAAGAAAATATTTATTTTTGTTTTTTTAAAAAAACTTATTTAAAAAATTTCAGCAAGATTTTATAGTTTTGATGTAATTTTTATTAACTTCATTCCTTCATAATTTTTTATTGTGGATATTTTGAACTGCATTGGCAGCAGTGACTTTGAGTTGATGCCCAGAATGCATTCTCCCCTTCTTCTTAAATAGAACTCCTGATTTTTAGTTGGACACATAGTCACCTTGAATAAAGATATTTCTCTGCCTCTTTTGCCATTAGTCGTAGCCATGTGAGGAAGTTGTGGCCAATGGCATAAAAGCAGACATATTCTATATGACTTCTGGACAGTAGTTCTTTTTGGACAGCAGGTATCTGTGTTTCTCCCTTCTCCTTTCTGGCTGATCCGCAGTGACTCCTGGATCTAAGAGCTATGAGGATATTCCCTAGAGATAGCAGAGTAGAAAGCTCCAAGCTGACTCCCTAATGGTTCTGTAGAATTGCTGTCTACGTCCATATTCTTTACATGAGAAGATAATCTTTGCATATTTGAGCCACTATTTATTACAGTTGTTTTACCATTTGCAGCAAAACACAACTGCTGAAGTGTTTTTTCTTTTTTCTTTTTTTTCCAGGTTTTTAAGTTAGTCTGTTTTGCTGAATTTTATATTTTGAGCAATAAAATCACATGCAAATAAAATAATTTTTTCATCTCCTTTGCAGAGTCTATACCTCATTAGCTAGAAATTTCAGAACAATGCTATGTAAGAATGACAAAAGAGGCATTCTTCTCTTATTCGTGACTTTAATGGGAATGCTGTTACAGTTTTATTATTAAGTATGGTACTGGCTGTCAAGATTCTTCAAATTTAAAATGGGGATAATGATATTTGTTTGTTATATAGACTTGTTACAAAGGTCAAATACACTAATAAATATAAAAATGCCACATGACTTTTGAAAGGTATACCACATTTGGCGTAAAGATCCAGTCAACAAATGTTTTCAGTGTTATTATTGTTTTTAATAATTAATAACTTTAATGCCATGAAGAAAGGAATTCAATATTCCATAAATATCTCTTTGGTGCCTCTGTATAGAAATAAGCTGGGTCTAATGGATAATTAAATAGCTTTTTATATCTTAATGTTAGGGCCAAAATTTAGAAAAGAAATAAATGATTCCTATTATAAAGAAAAGTGATAGAGACTGAAATTTTGAAAAGAGTGATAATTTCAAAGTAGAAGTAGTTCTTAAGGATGGGACTCATGTTTGGAATATAAACTTAAGTCTGTTTCATGGAGTTGATTGGCGAACGGTCAATTCGCTTCAATTACCAAAGTATAGATCACCACACGTTACTTAGTCTTAAAGTCCTTTCCTCACATATTCCTGTTCTTTTTCCTCCCACGACTGCCCTGAGAACACATCCACTGAGGATATATATAGGTCCTTTCACCTTTTCACATTTCCAGTCTGTTCTTAGAGACAGAAGTTCTGTGTGTTTGCGATTTTTTTGTGGAAGCAAGGTGTGACTTTATTTAACAAAATCTTTTGCTATGCTCAAAAAAAAAAAAAAATGTCTTTTTTGTTCTTAACGTTCCATAGTAGAGATGTGCCTTTTAAAATTAGTCCATTTTTGCTCCTTGCAATTAGTTTCAGAAAAGGTCTGTGGGGGAATAAATTAAATCTGTTGACTTAAATGCCTTTGGATGTTATCTATTTATCTTACCTCTGAAACAGCTGAAACCCAAGATCTGGTAATTTGACATGTATATTGGATATAATTTAAATTTAATAACTCTACCTATTGTTTTGCTTTTCCTAATGAGAAAAATACCTTAACTTGAAAATTTTATATAAAAGCCTTTGATAAGTTAAAAATAGATCTACCCTTTGATCTGATAATTGTACTACTAGGTATTTACCTAAAGGATACAAAAATACTAATTCAAAGGGATACATGCACCCCAATGTTTAAAGCAGCATTATCAATAGCCAATTATGGAAAGAATCCAAATATCCATTGACTGACAAATGGGTAAAGAAGATGTGGTATATATAATGGAATATAACTCATCAAAAAGAACAAAATCTTGAGGTTTGCAATGATGTGTATGGAGCTAGAAAGTATTATGCTAAGTGAAATAAGTCAGTCAGAGAAAGACAAATACCATATGATTTCACTCCTCTGTGGAATATAAGAAACAAAACAGATGAACAGGGAGGAATAAAAAGAAGAAAACCAAGAGACATGTTTTTAACTATAAAGAACAAATTGATGGTTATCAGAGGGGAGGTGGGTGGGGGTAATGGGCTAAATGGGTGTTGAGCGTTAAGGAGGGCACCTATTAAAAAATAAAAATTAAAATTAAAAATTAAAAATAAATACAAAAAAAAGGAGGGCACTTGTGATGGGCACTGGGTGTTGAATTATATTCTATGCCTGCAAGTAATATTACACTGTTTACTAACTGCAATTTAAATAAAAACTTGGGGAAAAAAAAGAGTTGTCCCAAGTTCCCCATTAAAAAATAATAAGTTTTCTTACATACTGGTAAAAAAATTAATAAAATAAAATCCTTTGATTATATATATGTAAAAGTAAAATTTGAGATAATTATCTGAAAAATTAAAACAAAATCAATCAATCAATATAACCCCCAAATGGATCTTTTTAAGTGTTGGCTATGTAAATTCTTCTCTCCTTTTTAATTTTCTGAATAATTATCTCAAAAAAATTTATTTATTATAATATTCATCTAACATCAACATTTACTGAATATCTATTAAGCACCTTGGACTCTGACATGTTCTGATAATAATAGTAAATAATGTTAATATGAATTTTTATAGACTTCCTTCTTTTATATACTTTGATCACCATAGAAATCATTTGATTTAAGAAAAGAAATATTATCATATCTAAGGAAACTGAGACACAGAGTTAGAGCATTTTATAGATCATGTCACATCAAATTAGTCCTGTGACTCCAATTTGAACCCAGAATTTCTGACTATAAATTTTGGAAATTCCCTTCAATCTTACTCCCCTTTATCATTTGATTTCAAGCCTATTTTTTGAAAATAATATGTAATAACTCACACTTAAAGAATGCAAATTGTGTATTGGATGCTGTTCTAAGTGCACTAGCTATATCAGTTCATTTAATTTTTATTTCTTCTCTTTGTGAGAAGTACTGTAATTAGGCCTGATTGCATAAATTGAGGTCCAGTGAGGTTGAATAATTTCCCCGAGGTGAACATAGCTAATTACTTAGTAGAACTGGGATTTTTGAACCAAGCATATAGCTAGACAACCCAATCTTTTCATCATGAAGGTCCTGTGTTTCTTCTCTAGCAAGCCCTACATTCTCTCCTTGTTCGTGCTACTTTTGCCTGATTGTCCCACTCCGCAATGGAGTAGCGGGTTGAACTTTCATTAGAAACAGTATTTTTCTGGGTTTACTTGTCCTATGTCTAGAGAAGACTGAAAAGTAGCCCATTTTCTCTAGATTTTAAGTCCCGAAAAGGGACTATATCCTGACTTTTCAGAGATTTCATAAGTTTGCACACACAGATGTAGACATTTGCAAAATTATTTGATTCTTTAGGCCAATCTGTTCTTTGCTGCTGTGTTAATGGAAATAAATGGTCGGTACTGAATTTTACAATCCAATTGCACATAGAAGCATGGTGTAGATTCAGCCCACATCCAACTATTTTTGGGCTCACTTTTATTGCTTTCCTTGGAAGTGCCTCCAGTGTTTTACAACTATTACATACTGTGATATTCAGAACTGACCAGAGCTTTCTAGGTGAAATTCTGTTCAGTATCATGATTCCTCTGAGCTTACAGCAAAATTACATTAGGTACTTTTTTTCTTTCATCCTTCTGTTGCTGTATTGTAATGCAAGCCCATATATCATCTGCTATCCATTCTTTCTTCGGGTCTTTTTTTGTCACTACTGCCTTCCAGGTGTTTTGGATTATTTTACCTAAGATAAATTAAGTTTACTTTGTCTGCAGCAGGGTATTATTTTGCTATTTTCTTCCTCTTTTCTCAGGATGACTTCCAAATTCAGAATCATTTTTTAATAGGTGTTGTGATTACCTTTTCTCACATCATGAAGAAATGTAACATAGACCATTAGCTGTGATTGATTTATTAGTATAGCTACCTTCTTATTTGGTTTTGGCCGGTACATATTTTTTGTTTGTTTCTCAACAATATGACTTACTCACTATTTTCTTATTGTTGTTAACTGAGCACCTAGTAAGTGGCATATTACTATGAGGAATATAAATATGAATAAAGGGCCTGCAGTTTCTCTGACACTCACCATATATGTGACCAAATCCTCAATGTCTTCAAATCCTAAGTGATATTAATAGGATTAAACCTATTTTATAGCATTGTTGTAAACACTAAGTAAGATTAATCTCTGAAAACTTCTGGCATATATGAAGCTTGGGCAAATACCTACTACTCTTTGAATGTCAGTGCAGTAAGCACTTTATATACATAATCAGTCTTTATAATAGTAGGTGAAGTTAATTTTGTCCCTGCTTTTACAGATAATATGTGTGAAGTTAGCTACTTTGCCTAAGGTCACTTACCTAGTGAGTAGCTATGTTAGAATTTGGACCTCTGTCTACCTGACTCTAGAGCGTATAGAGACTTACTGACCTGGCCCACCTCACCAGTTAATGAGTAGCATAAAAATCTATTAGATGACAAGAAAGGATAAGTGCCATAATCCAACTTTAAACACAGTGCTACTTGGGTAAGAGAAAAACAAGATTTTTCAGTTAGTAGTTCATAGAAAGATTTGTGACATTTTCTCTGGGCCTTAGCTGAAATAAAGAATTTGGACATGAGATGTGAGATGAATTGCTGGCCCAAGAGCCGATGTTAGTAGTTACAAAGTGTTAGAAGTGATAGGTCATTAATGGGCAATAACTTTTAATGTTTTTTGACTTGGATTTAAAGAGTAACAGGAAATGAAATTGTAAGGATTAGGTGGGGCTAAAGGGAGGAGAATTTGAATGGTGGATAAAGTAATCTGAATTTACTCAATAGGCAATGGGAAGTCATGGAAGGGTTTTGAGGGATGAGCAAAATGAATTTAGCAATGTTTCAAGGAGATTTATCATGGAAAAATGTGAGATGAATTAAAAATGGGAGAGACTAGACACAAGGGACTTTGTTGGGGTGCCATTACAATACTACAATTCAGAGGTGGGTAATGATCTGAAATAGGGTATTGGCATTTGGAATAAAGGAGGGGAGGGAAATAAAATATAAATATATGTCATCTGAGAGAATTTACTGGTTTGGCCAGCAAATGTCTGAAGAAGAAGACAGAGTAAAGAAAGTTTAGGAATTGCTTGGGTGTGTGGTATTTCCATTACAGATGAAATGGGTGCATTTGGTTTTAGATATATTGAGTATGAAGACATGGTGCTTTTTTTTTTTTAAGATTTTATTTATTTATTTGAGAGAGAGAGAGCGTATGAGCATGACCAGGGGTGGGGGAGAGCAGAGAGCCCTACAATGCAGGGCTTGATCCCAGAACCCTGAGATCACGACTCAATGTGAAGGCAGATGCCTAGCCAACTGAGCCACCCAGGTGCCCCAATGTGGTGGGTTACTATCAAATATGGATGCTTTGTGCAGCAGTGTTTGGGAACATAGAACTAGAACTTAGGGGAGTTATTAGAATTAGTGATCGGAACTGGAGCTATAAGATTGGATGAGATTTCAGAAGTAAAGATTATGGGAGCAAAAAGAAAGGAAACCAAGTCAGATCTGAGTGGTACCTATAACTCTGAAAGCAGTTCAAGAAGATATTTGTTGAGTGTGTACTAAGTACCTGACTGTGTGTTACATACTTTTCCATATATTATGAATATTGCATTATTCCATTTATATGAAGTTTTATGTTAGGTAAAATGACTTTATGGTAAACAAGTCAGAACAATGCTTGCCTTTATGTATAGAGGGTAGAAATTCACTGGAGAGTGGCACAAGGGAACTAACTGGGTTGATGGATAGTGGTTTTGGCTACTTGAGAGTATGCATTTCTCACAACTTCTCAAATGGTAAACTTAAGAGATTCCCATAATTCACATAATGTAAAATTCTAACTTCAAAAAATAAAATAAAATAAAAAGTTGTATTGAAAGGTTTTAGTGTGTTGGACAATAGTATCTACAACATACCGTGAAATGCATCAGAAAATAAGCTGGACAGATACATAATGAGGCAACTCTAAAAGAAACGTCAACTATAGAGTCTAGATGGTAAATATGTAGGTGAATACCATATAATTCTTTCACCTTTACTGAAGGTTTGAAAATTTCCATAATAAAACAGTTAAAAAAAACTATATAGGTTATGCAGCTACTGTGTTATTCATACAGTCCTTCCCTCAGCAGATTAACTGCTTACCATGTGCTGGGCTCTTGTTTCATGAGTACTTCCTTGAAAACCAGAATCTTTACTAGTGAATACATTGGCAGTTGGTTTTCATACCATTTGAGCTATGGAAGGAATTGTGTTCAATCTCAGTAAATTTCATGGATGGGTAAATTGAGCCAGATGGTAAGGGCTATGGTGATGAAAGATGGAATATATTTAAATAGGATAGAGGATCACAAAAAAAAGCCTGAAACTTGTGATCTTACTGAAACCTTTGCTTGTAAGGATGACTTGGCAGTGTTTTTGTTAATGTCATATAGTTCAGAGATAAAGACAAAGTTGTCTACATAAACTACGTGGTTATTAATTGATTCATAGCTTGGTCATTATAAAACAAAATATTTGAACCATAGAGAGATCTTGACTTTTGCTAATATCTAGCTTTCATATTTGCAAACCTAATTTCACTCTATAAAAAAAGAAACACTCCATAAAAATGCAGCATTTTGCAATAAAGTATCTTCTATTAAATTCAAAAGAATAAAAGTCAATGATCTTTATGTTTAATCTGATTACTTGAGATCCCACTAAAAGTAAATATCAATAATTGAAAAGAATATGGAATAAGGCAGTATTATCTTCAGGAGGTAGATGTCTTATCTTTGAAAGACATCAATGAGTTTTGGAAATATACAAAGTTTTCCAAATCTGATAGAATCTCTGTATTAAGCAATGTAATTGATTTTCACAGTATTAATTCAATGGAATGACATAAATTTGTCTTTATGTACTAAATAAATCACTTATAAGTTCTTTGATATCTTGAAGTAGATAAGTTTGGGTTTTAATGGTAGAATGTGCATATGCACTTAATTAATTAATTAATATTAACTTTTTACTTTCCTTCCCGAGCAGTTTTGAGTGTACTTAATTATTCTGACACTGATCTATGGACCCTGATGGATTTAGCTTCTTAAATCTTGCTACAGATGGAGAGGCTTTATTGGAGAAATACCTAAGCACTGGGTTTAGGGTCAGTGGGCTTTATATTTGTTGCTAATTGGTATGTGATCTTGCACAAAGCACTTAACATCTCCAGGCTTCATCTTCCTAATTTGAAATTGAGGAGTTTGGACAAGTAAACTTTAATGTATTCCATGATTTAAAATAAACTGTGCTAAAGTATCTAGGGTAAATCTAAGTAGAAATTTGGAGTAATTGTGCTTTTACTTCCTTCCTTCCTTCCTTCCTTCCTTCCTTCCTTCCTTCCTTCCTTCCTTCCTTCCTTTCTTATGAGATGTTTTTCCTAGGTATGTAACCAGAATGGGGGAGGATAGTTTCCCCTTATTTCACACAAGCTTAAGAAATGACTGTGTAAAAATATGTGTATGTGTAAATAATCTCAAGTAGGCTTAGCTACTATAAGAACAACTATTTATTTACTGCTTGCTCACTATTTTTACTCATATTTTTACTCTTTTATGTAGTAGCTTATTTAATCCTAACAGTCTTATGAAGTATATACTATTATTACTGGCATTTTGTAGATGAGGGAATCTAAGGCAAACATATTTAAGTAACTTGCCCACGATTAAGTGGGGGATCCAAGATTAAATTCAGATGGTCTATGTTCAGACATTAGATATTAACTATTATGTTAATCTGCCTCTCTAATGACTGTCATTATCTGTGTTTATGATAATATCAATCAATCCATCACTCTTTTACATAATATGATAGCAGAAATTTAGGTTTTCTTGATTAAAGGAATTAAATTAAAAGTAAATTCCTAAATCATGAGAACTTTTAATTAAATTTTATTATGTTTTGGCCAGATACAAAATGTTTTAAAACTACATGTTGAGATAGACACTAGAGTGACTAAAATAAAAAATTAATAGTGCTAAGTATTAGTGAGGATGTTGAGTGATTAGAACTCTTATACACTGGTTGTAGAAATATAAGTTGGTATAATTACTTCATAAATCTATTTTTTCAATATCTACTAAAGCTAAATATGTATTTATCCTATGAACCAGCAAGGTGTTTTCCTTATGCTCAGGCGTATTTCTGTCAGAAATATATACTTATGAGTGAACAGAGACATCTGCGGCAGCACTATTTATAAGAGCCAAACATTGGAAGAAATACACATTTATCAACAATAGAAAGGATAAATTGCAGCATTTTTAGATTATTTAAAAATCAGAATGAACAAACAGGAATTATAAGTAGCAACATGGCTGCATCTTTTAGGCATATTGTGCAAAAGAAACCAGACACAAAAGACGACTGTATGCATAATTCCTTTCATATGAATTTCAGCAACAGACAACACTAATCTGTGCTGTCTGTAGTCCCCATAGTGTTCACCTTTGGAGGGTGCTGACTGGACAGCAGCAGAAGGAAGCTCTTGGGGTTCTTATAAATTTCCGTATCCCAATATGGGTGCTGGTTACACAGATGTGTTCACTTGGCGATAATTCGTTAAGCTGTCTACTTAATATTTATGCAATTTTCTTTTTTTATATGCAATTTTCTATATGTATGTTAAAGTTTAATAGAAAGCTTTCATTACAAAAATAATCACAGAGCTAAAAGAATACCAGTACAAGTGGCACTCCCATGGACCCACCACTCTTTCTACTCCTTTCCCCCTTTATTTTGATCGTTCCTTACCCCTCAGATAAAACTCTTACTTTTTTTTTTACTTCTCCCCCTTTTTTCCTTTTATTTTTTTCTTTTCTCTTTTCTTTTCTTTTCTTTCTTCTTTTCTCTTTTCTTTTCTTCTTTTCTTTTCTTTTCCTTTCTTTCTTTTCTTTTCTTTTCTTTTCTTTTCTTTTCTTTTCTTTTCTTTTCTTTTCTTCTTTTCTTTCTTTTCTTTTCCTCTTCCCACAAAAAGCTTTATTGTTTCCATATGGCTCCTGGCTTGGAAAAGGTCTCCAAGGTGGTTAAAAAGCTGCCCAGTGGCTGCAGGGAAAGACATAAGCAGAAACTCTGAAGCTGCTAGCTATGCTTGAAGATGAGCTTTTCCAGGAGATACTTGCCCAGCCCAGCCTGGAGACCAGCCAGCTTGGGAGGTCAGACAGGTGATTGCCATCTTCTTGTTGAGCTTCACTTCTTTATCCACCAAGTGGTTCTCCGGGAAGTCGCAGAGATATGGGTGTGGAACGCTGGGCATGCAGATACAAAATGGACTGGTTCAGGGTCTTCTCCAGGACTATGGTAGCTTCCATGGCATCCAGGGTGTTACCTCACTCATCTTGGGACAGCTTCTGCATATCTTAGGCAGGGTACAGACCACTGGTTTTGTGTCTTGAAGAGATGCTGGTGCCCTGGAGCTTTTCCTCAGGCAAGTCACGGAAAAGTGGCCCATGCCCTCAGAGCCTCATTGTTACAGTGGAAGTAGAGACCCAGAGAGTGGTAAGTGTAGGAGGCTGGTGGATACATGCTAACCGAGGGGTTGACAGTGACCTCCACCTGGGTGGAATAATTCTGAGAAATGTGGGAGCTCACGGTTGATGGATAGTAAGAAGCTATCCAGCCAAACACGTTGACTGATCTCAGAGGCTGAGGATGGCTGAGAAGATGTTTCTGAAGGTTGCAACTGGAAGAGAAATTGGATGGTGGTCTGAGGCTGGAAGAAGAGGTGTCTCTGGTGTATTCCATCCAAACACTGTTGAAGCAAGAGAGAGATCTGTAGGATTGCCCCGCATTCTGCCTAAAACTTTTATCTTGAATGGACCCTTATTTTTCCCTTTTTAAATAGTTTATATTATACATGATTGCTTTAAAAATCATGTATTTAAATACTTTGTTTTAAATATTTTTTATTTTAATTCTCGTACAGATGATGCATAGTATTATATTAGTTTCAGGTGTACAATATAGTGATTCAACAAGTCTATACACTACTTAGTGCTCATCTTATTAAGTGTACTTTTAATCCACCTATTTCTTTTTTTTAACATGACATTTTAAATTTTAATTCTAGTTAGTTAGCATACAGGGTTAAATTAGATTCAGTACAATATGGTGACTCACCAATTCCACATATTACTCAATGCTCATTGAGGTAAGTGTACTCCTACTCCCCTTCACCTATTTCACCATCCCACCACCAACTTCCCCTCTGGTAACAATCTGTTTGTTATTTATAGTTAAGAGTCTTTTTTTTTTTTTTTTTTTTGGTTTATCTATTTTTCCCCCCTTTGCTCATTTGTCTTGTTTCTTAAATTCCACACATGAGTGAAATTATATGATATTTGTCTTTCTCTGACTAACTTATTTTACTTAGCTTTATACTCACTAGCTTCATCCATGTTGTTGCAAATGGCAAGATTTCATTCTTTTTTATGGTGGAATAATGTTATACATACCATTTCTCTATTTATCTACGGAAGGACACGTGGGCTGCTTCCATAGTTGGCTGTTGTAACTAATGCTGCTATAAACATAGAGGTACATGTATCCCTTTGAGCTACTTTAAATACTTTGGGTAAATACCCAGTAGAGTGATTATTGGATTGTAGGGTACTTCTATTTTTAATTTTTTGAGGACCTCCCATACTGTTTTCCACAGTGGCTTGATTAGTCTGCGTTCCCACCAACAGTGTGAGAGGGCTCCTTTTTCTCCACATCCTGCCAACACTTCTTGTTTATTGTTTTTGTGATTTTGGCCATTCTGGCTAGAGTGAAATGATATCTCATGGTAGTTTTGATTTGAATTTCCCTGATGGTGAGTGATGATGAATATCTTCTCATGTGACTGTTGGTCATCTGGATGTCTTCTCTTTTTTTGTTTGTTTGTTTTATTTTTTTTTATTTTTTTATTTTTTTTAATTTATTTTTTATTGGTGTTCAATTTACTAACATACAGAATAACCCCCAGTGCCCGTCACCCATTCACTCCCACCCCCCGCCCTCCTCCCCTTCTACCACCCCTAGTTCGTTTCCCAGAGTTAGCAGTCTTTACGTTCTGTCTCCCTTTCTGATATTTCCCACACATTTCTTCTCCCTTCCCTTATATTCCCTTTCACTA
Organism: Canis lupus baileyi; assembly: GCF_048164855.1. Taxonomy (NCBI): domain Eukaryota; kingdom Metazoa; phylum Chordata; class Mammalia; order Carnivora; family Canidae; genus Canis; species Canis lupus. Next base: position 5,982,039 of record NC_132857.1, read on the forward strand.
TTATTTATATTCCCCAAATGAATGAGAACATATAATGTTTGTCCTTCTCCGACTGACTTACTTCACTCAGCATAATACCCTCCAGTTCCATCCACGTCGAAGCAAATGGTGGGTATTTGTCATTTCTAATAGCTGAGTAATATTCCATTGTATACATAAACCACATCTTCTTTATCCATTCATCTTTCGTTGGACACCGAGGCTCCTTCCACAGTTTGGCTATCGTGGCCATTGCTGCTATAAACATCGGGGTGCAGGTGTCCCGGCGTTTCATTGCATTTGTATCTTTGGGGTAAATCCCCAACAGTGCAATTGCTGGGTCATAGGGCAGGTATATTTTTAACTGTTTGAGGAACCTCCACACAGCTTTCCAGAGTGGCTGCACCAGTTCACATTCCCACCAACAGTGTATGAGGGTCCCCTTTTCTCCGCATCCTCTCCAACATTTGTTGTTTCCTGCCTTGTTAATTTTCCCCATTCTCACTGGTGTGAGGTGGTATCTCATTGTGGTTTTGATTTGTATTTCCCTGATGGCAAGTGATGCAGAGCATTTTCTCATATGCATGTTGGCCATGTCTATGTCTTCCTCTGTGAGATTTCTGTTCATGTCTTTTGCCCATTTCATGATTGGATTGTTTGTTTCTTTGGTGTTGAGTTTAATAAGTTCTTTATAGATCTTGGAAACTAGCCCTTTATCTGATATGTCATTTGCAAATATCTTCTCCCATTCTGTAGGTTGTCTTTGAGTTTTGTTGACTGTATCCTTTGCTGTGCAAAAGCTTCTTATCTTGATGAAGTCCCAATAGTTCATTTTTGCTTTTGTTTCTTTTGCCTTCGTGGATGTATCTTGCAAGAAGTTACTATGGCCGAGTTCAAAAAGGGTGTTGCCTGTGTTCTTCTCTAGGATTTTGATGGACTCTTGTCTCACATTTAGATCTTTCATCCATTTTGAGTTTATCTTTGTGTATGGTGAAAGAGAGTGGTCTAGTTTCATTCTTCTGCATGTGGATGTCCAATTTTCCCAGCACCATTTATTGAAGAGACTGTCTTTCTTCCAATGGATAGTCTTTCCTCCTTTATCGAATATTAGTTGCCCATAAAGTTCAGGGTCCACTTCTGGATTCTCTATTCTGTTCCACTGATCTATGTGTCTGTTTTTGTGCCAGTACCACACTGTCTTGATGACCACAGCTTTGTAGTACAACCTGAAATCTGGCATTGTGATACCCCCAGATATGGTTTTCTTTTCTAAAATTCCCCTGGCTATTCGGGGTCTTTTCTGATTCCACACAAATCTTAAAATAATTTGTTCTAACTCTCTGAAGAAAGTCCATGGTATTTTGATAGGGATTGCATTAAACGTGTATATTGCCCTGGGTAACATTGACATTTTCACAATATTAATTCTGCCAATCCATGAGCATGGAATATTTTTCCATCTCTTTGTGTCTTCCTCAATTTCTTTCAGAAGTGTTCTATAGTTTTGAGGGTATAGATCCTTTCGATCTTTGGATAGGTTTATTCCTAGGTATCTTATGCTTTGGGTGCAATTGTAAATGGGATTGACTCCTTAATTTCTCTTTCTTCAGTCTCATTGTTAGTGTATAGAAATGCCACTGACTTCTGGGCATTGATTTTGTATCCTGCCACGCTACCGAATTGCTGTATGAGTTCTAGCAATCTTGGGGTGGAGACTTTTGGGTTTTCTATGTAGAGTATCATGTCATCGGCGAAGAGGGAGAGTGTGACTTCTTCTTTGCCAATTTGAATACCATTAATGTCTTTTTGTTGTATGATTGCTGAGGCTAGGACTTCCAGTACTATGTTGAACAGCAGTGGTGAGAGTGGACATCCCTGTCTTGTTCCTGATCTTAGGGGAAAGGCTCCCAGTGCTTCCCCATTGAGAATGATATTTGCTGTGGGCTTTTCATAGATGGCTTTTAAGATGTCGAGGAATGTTCCCTCTATCCCTACACTCTGAAGAGTTTTGATCAGGAATGGATGCTGTATTTTGTCAAATGCTTTCTCTGCATCCAATGAGAGGATCATATGGTTCTTGGTTTTTCTCTTGCTGATATGATGAATCACATTGATTGTTTTACGGGTGTTGAACCAGCCTTGTGTCCCAGGGATAAATCCTATTTGGTCATGGTGAATAATTTTCTTAATGTACTGTTGGATCCTATTGGCCAGTATCTTGTTGAGAATTTTTGCATCCATGTTCATCAAGGATATTGGTCTGTAATTCTCCTTTTTGGTGGGGTCTTTGTCTGGTTTTGGAATTAAGGTGATGCTGGCCTCATAGAACGAATTTGGAAGTACTCCATCTCTTTCTATCTTTCCAAACAGCTTTAGGAGAATAGGTATGGTTTCTTCTTTAAACGTTTGATAAAATTCCCCTGGGAAGCCATCTGGCCCTGGACTCTTGTGTCTTGGGAGGTTTTTGATGACTGCTTCAATTTCCTCCCTGGTTATTGGCCTGTTCAGGTTTTCTATTTCTTCCTGTTCCAGTTTTGGTAGTTTGTGGCTTTCCAGGAATGTGTCCATTTCTTCTAGATTGCCTAATTTATTGGCATATAGCTGTTCATAATATGTTTTTAAAATCGTTTGTATTTCCTTGGTGTTGGTAGTGATCTCTCCTTTCTCATTCATGATTTTATTAATTTGAGTCTTCTCTCTCTTCTTTTTAATAAGGCTGGCTAATGGTTTATCTATCTTATTAATTGTTTCAAAGAACCAACTCCTGGTTCTGTTGATCTGTTCCACAGTTCTTCTGGTCTCGATTTCGTTGAGTTCTGCTCGAATCTTTATTAACTCCCTTCTTCTCTTGGGTGTAGGATCTATTTGCTGTTTTTTCTCTAGCTCCTTTATGTGTAAGGTTAGCTTTTGTATTTGAGTTCTTTCCAGTTTTTGAATGGATGCTTGTATTGCGATGTATTTCCCCTTTAGGACTGCTTTTGCTGCATCCCAAAGATTTTGAACGGTTGTATCTTCATTCTCATTAGTTTCCATGAATCTTTTTAATTCTTCCTTAATTTCCTGGTTGACCCTTTTATCTTTTAGCAGGATGTCCTTAATCTCCACGTGTTTGAGGTCCTTCCAAACTTCTTGTTGTGATTTAGTTCTAATTTCAAGGCATTATGGTCTGAGAATATGCAGGGGACAATCCCAATCTTTTGGTATCGGTTCAGACCCGATTTGTGACCCAATATGTGGTCTATTCTGGAGAAAGTTCCATGTGCGCTTGAGAAGAATGTGTATTCAGTTGAGTTGGGATGTAAAGTTCTGTAGATATCTGTGAAATCCATCTGGTCCAGTGTATCATTTAAAGCTCTCGTTTCTTTGGGGATGTTGTGCTTAGAAGACCTATCGAGTATAGAAAGAGCTAGATTGAAGTCACCAAGTATAAGTGTATTATTATCTAAGTATTTCTTCACTTTGGTTAATAATTGATTTATATATTTGGCAGCTCCCACATTCGGGGCATATATATTGAGGATTGTTAAGTCCTCTTGTTGAATAGATCCTTTAAGTATGATATAGTGTCCCTCTTCATCTCTCACTACAGTCTTTGGGGTAAATTTTAGTTTATCTGATGGCTACCCCTGCTTTCTTTTGAGGACCATTCGAATGGTAAATGGTTCTCCAACCTTTTATTTTCAGGCTGTAGGTGTCCTTCTGTCTAAAATGAGTCTCTTGTAGACAGCAAATAGATGGGTCCTGCTTTTTTATCCAGTCTGAAACCCTGCGCCTTTTGATGGGGTCATTAAGCCCGTTCACATTCAGAGTTACTATTGAGAGATATGAGTTTAGTGTCATCATGATATCTATTCAGTCCTTGTTTTTGTGGACTGTTCCACTGAACTTCTTCTTAAAGGGGAATTTTAAGAGTCCCCCTTAAAATTTCTTGCAGAGCTGGTTTGGAGGTCACATATTCTTTTAGTTGCTGCCTGTCTTGGAAGCTCTTTATCTCTCCTTCCATTTTGAATGAGAGCCTTGCTGGATAAAGTATTCTTGGTTGCATGTTCTTCTCATTGAGGACCCTGAATATATCCTGCCAGCCCTTTCTGGCCTGCCAGGTCTCTGTGGAGAGGTCTGCTGTTACCCTAATACTCCTCCCCGTAAAAGTCAGGGATTTCTTGTCTCTTGCTGCTTTAAGGATCTTCTCTTTATCTTTGGAATTTGCAAGCTTCACTATTAAATGTCGAGGTGTTGAACGGTTTTTATTGATTTTAGGGGGGGATCTCTCTATTTCCTGGATCTGAATGCCTGTTTCCCTTCCCAGATTAGGAAAGTTTTCAGCTATGATTTGTTCAAATACATATTCTGGCCCTCTGGCCCTTTCGGCGCCCTCGGGAACCCCAATTAAACGTAGGTTTTTCTTTCTCAGGCTGTCGTTTATTTCCCTTAATCTATCTTCATGGTCTTTTAATTGTTTGTCTCTTTTTTCCTCAGTTTCCCTCTTTGCTATCAACTTGTCTTCTATGTCACTCACTCGTTCTTCCACCTCGTTAACCTTCGTCGTTAGGACTTCTAGTTTGGATTGCATCTCATTCAATTGATTTTTAATTTCTGCCTGATTAGCTCTAAATTCTGCAGTCATGAAGTCTCTTGAGTCCTTTATGCTTTTTTCTAGAGCCACCAGTAGCTGTATAATAGTGCTTCTGAATTGGCTTTGTGGCATCGAATTGTAATCCAGATTTTGTAACTCTGTGGGAGAGAGGACTGTTTCTGATTCTTTCTTCTGAAGTGAGGTTTTCCTTCTAGTCATTTTGCTCAGTGGAGAGTGGCCAAAAACAGGTTGTATTGGGAAAAGGAGAAAAAGAGAGGAGAGAAAGAAGGAAAGAAAAGAGAAAAAGAAATAAGGAAGAAAAAAAGAGAAGAAAAAGAGAAAGAAAAAGAAAGAAAGGGAAAAAGGGTGGGGGAAGCAAACAGAAATCAAAAATCAAAAAAAAAAAAAAAAACATGGGGGAGTATCTTCTGATTCTGTATACTTTAAGTCCCTTAAATTCCCCTGGAACTTGTCTGTCTAGCTGGTCTTCTGGGGGAGGGGCCTGTTGTGATTTTCAGGTGTTAGCACTTGGGGGAGCTGCTCTGCCCCTGCCTGGTGCAGGGCTCAGTGGGGGTTGTTTACCCCGTGAGGCCGCAGGAGGAACAGCCCCAGTGGCAGGGCCACTCTGGAAACCTAGATTCAGCTCCGGAGCTCTCCGTCTGCAGGGCCTGGAGGCTCCGGGCGGGGCCGCTGATCTGCTCAGCTGGGGCAGGAGCGTCCTCGCTGTCCTGGGCCCTCCCGGCCTCTGCCTGTCCCGGGGGAGGCCGGATCCTGGGCTGTGTCCCGGCGCCCTGTGCTCCGGAGCCTGCGCTGGTGGATTCGCGCTCCCGCCCCGCAGTCCCCTCCGCGGTGCCGCCCCCGAGCCCCTCCGAGCTGCCCCCGCCCCGCAGCCCCCTCCGCGGAGCCGCCCCCGCGTCCCCCCCCGAGCTGCTCCCCCCCGCAGCCCCCTCCGCGGAGCCGCCCCCGAGCCCCCCGAGCTGCTCCGGGTCCCGCCGTGCGGGCTGCAGCCCTTAGGGAGCTCGGGGCGCTCTCCCGGGGCGCAGGTGTCTGTTAGTGTCCCCGGGAGCCCGAGGGCATCCCCGCCCTCCCGGGTCCTGCTCCACCTCCCCGCGAGCCCCTTTCCCCCGGGAAGGTCGGTGCAGCTCCTGCTCCTCCGGGACGGGGCTCTCCTGTCCTGGGGACACTCGCCCCGGCCTCAGCCCGGCTCCTTGCGGGCCCCTCCCCCTTGGAGGCCTTTTGTGTCTTTATTTCTTTTTCCCCGTCTTCCTACCTGGATAGAAGCGCGAACTCTTCTCACTGTAGCGTTCCAGCTGGTCTCTCTTTAAATCTCAGGCCGAATTGATAGATTTTCAGGATAATTTGAAGGTTTTCTAGGTAATTTGGTGGAGACGGGTGATTTGGGGACCCTGCTCTTCCTCCATCTTGCTCCTCCTGGATGTCTTCTTTGGAAAAATGAATGTTCATGTCTTTTGCACATTTTTAAATTGTATTATTGGCTGTTTTGGGTGTTGAGTTGTATCAGTGCTGTATACATATTTTGGATACTAACCCTTCATCAAATATATCATTTGCAAATATCTTCTACCATTCTGTAGGTTTTCTTTTAGTTTGTTGATGGTTTCTTTTGCTGTGCAGATCTTTTTTATTTTGATGTGATTCCAATAATGTATTCTCTTGCCTCAGGAGACATATCTAGAATGAAGTTGTTATGGCTGATATCAGAGAAATTACTGCCCATGCTCTCTTCTAGGATTTTTATGGTTTCGGGTTTCACATTTAGGTCCTTAATGCATTTTGAGTTTATTTTTGTATATGGTGTAAGAAAGTGGTCCAGTTTCATTCTTTTGTATGTTGGTGCCCAGTTTTCCTGACACCATTTGTTAGAGACTATATTTTTCCTATTGCACACTCTTGCCTCTTAGCCAAAGATTGACTAATATAATTGTAGGTTTCTATTCTGTGTTTTTTATTCTGTTCCATTGATCTCTATGTCTATTTTTGTGGCAGTATTCTACTGTTTTGATCACTACAGCTTTATAACCTAACTTTAAATCTGTAATTATCCATTTTTTTTCTTTTTCACAATTGCTTTGGTTATTTGAGGTCTTTTTTGGTTCCATACAAATTTTAGGATTATTTGTTCTAGTTCTGTGAAAAATGCTGTGGGCATTTTGATAGAGATCCCATTAAATCTGTAAATTTCTTTGGGTAGTATGGATATTTTAGTAATATTTGTTCTTCCAATCCATGAGCATGGAATGTCTTTTTCCTTTCTTAGTATCATCTTCAATTTTTTTTGCCAATGTTTTATAGTTTTCAGAGTACAGGTCTTTCACCTCCTTGATTAAGTTTATTCTTAGGTATTTTATTGTTTTTGGTGCAATTGTAAATGTGATTCCTTTCTTAACTTCTCTTTCTCCTACTTCATTATTAGTGTATAGAAATGCAAGAGATTTCTGTGTATTAATTTTGTATCCTATGATTTTATTGAGTTCATTTATCAGTCTAGTAGTTTTTTGGTGGAGTCTTAAGAGCCTTCTATATATAGTATCATGTCATCTGCAAATAGTTTAAGATTTACTTCTTCCTTATTGATTAGGATGCCTTTGTTTCTTTTTGTTGTGTGGCTAGGACTTCAGATATATGTTCAATAAAAGTGGTGAGAGTGGATATCCTTGTCTTTGTTCCTGGTCCCAGGGGGAAAGCACTCTCATTTTTTTCCCATTGAGAATAATATTAGCTATTGTTTTTCATATAAAGCCTTTATTATGTTGAGGTATGTTCTCTCTAAACCCATGTTGTTGAGGATTTTTTTCATGAATGGATATTGTACTTTGTCAAATGCTTTTTCTGTATTTCTTGAAATGATACATTTTTTTAATCATATGGTTTTTATTCTTTCTCTTGTTAAGGTGAGGTATTATGTTGATTGGTTTGCAAATACTGAACCATTCTTATATCCTGTGAATAAATCCCAGTTGGTCATGGTGAATGATTTTTGTAAATGTATTGTTGGCTTCAGTTTGCTAATATTTTGCTGAAGATTTTTACATCCAGGTTCATCAGAAATGTTGGTTGTAGTTTTCATTTTTTGTAGTGTCTTTATCTGGTTTGGGTGTGAGGGTAATGCTAGCCTCCTAGAATGAATTTGGAAGCTTTCATTCCTCTTCTATTTTTTGGAATAGTTTGAAAAGAATGGGTATTAACTCTTCTTTAATGTTTGGTAGAATTCACCTGTGAAGCTGTCTGGTTATGGACTTTTGTTTGTTGGGAATTATTTTTTGATTACTGTTTCAATTTCATTTTCGGTAATTGGTCTGTCCAAATTTTCTATATTTTCTGATTAAGTTTTGGGAAGTTACATGTTTTTAGGAATTTATCCATTTCTTCTATGTTGTCTAATTTCTTGGCATATAATTTTCATAATATTCTCCTATAATCCTTTCTATTTATGTAGAGTTGGTTGTTATTTCTCCTCTTTCATTTCTGATTTTATTTGAGTCCTATTTGACTCCTCTCCCCTCCTCCCCCCTTTTTGTTCTTTCTGATGAGTCTGGCTAAAGATCTATCAATTTTGTTGATCTTTTCAAAGACCAGCTCCTGGGCTGATTGATCTGTACTATTGTTTCTTTAGTTTCATATGTTTTGCTATGATCTTTATTATTTCCTTCCTTCTACTGCTTTAGGGTTTTGTTTGTTCTTTATCTAGCTCATTTAGGTGTAGAGTTAGGTTGTTTATTTGAATTTTTCTTGCTTCTTGAGGTAGACCTCTATTGGTATAAACCTCCCTCTATTTATTTATGCATTTATTTATTTGGGGGGAGGGGCACAGAGGGAGAGGGAGGGCGAGAATCTTAAGCAGACTCCCCTGCCTTGTGCAGAGTCTGACATGGGGCTCTATCTCATGATCCTGAGGTCAGGACCTGAACCAAAATCAAGAGTAAGATGCTTAAGCAACTGAGCCACCAGATGCCCCTAAACTTCTTTCTAAGAACAGCTTTTTCTGCATCCCAAAGATTTTGGACCATTGTGTTTTCCTTTTCATTTGTATCCATCTATTTTTTTATTTCCTTTTTAATTTCTTGGTTGACTCATTCATTGTTTAGTAGCATGCTACTTAACCTCTATGAATTTTTGTTTTTTTCCAGGTTTTTTTCTTGTAATTAATCTCCAGTTTTATAGCATTATGGTTGGAAAAGATGAAGGAATTACTTTGATTTTTTTAAAAAGATTTTATTTATTTATCCATGAGAGACACAGCAAGAGAGACATAGGCAGAAGGAGAAGCAGGCTCCCTGCAGGAAGCCCGATGCGGGACCCGATCCCAGGACTCCAGGATCACACCCTAAGCCAAAGGCTGATGCTCAACCACTGAGCCACCTAGGCGTCCCTACTCTGATATTTTTGAATTCGTTGAAACTTTTTTGTAGCCTAATATATGATCTATTCTGGAGAATGTTCCATGTGCACTTGAAAAGAATGTGTATTCTGCTATTTTAGGATGGAATGTTCTGAATATATCTGTTAGAGCCATCATGTCTAATGTATAAATTAAAGCCACTGTTCCCTTATTGATTTTCATTTGAATGATCTATCCATTGATGTAAGAGAGGTGTTAAAGTCCTTTACTATTATTGTATTACTATCAATTACTATCTTTATATTTTTTATTAAGTACTTTGTGTTTGGGTGCTCCCACATCGGGTGCATAAATATTTACAGTTGTTATATCTTCTTGTTGGATTGTTCCCTTAATGATTTTATGATGTCTTTATTTGTCTCTTACTATGGTCTTTGTTTTAAAGTCTATTTTGTCTAAGCATTGCTACCCCAACTTTCTTTTCACTTCTATTTGCATGATAAATGCTTTTCCATCCTCTCTTTCCATAATCTGTATGTGTCTTTACATCTGAAATGAGTCTTGTGTAGGCAGCATATAAATGAGTCTTACTTTTTTATCCATTCTGTCATGCTGTCTTTTGATTGGAGCATTGCATCCATTTACATTCAATATAATTAATAATAGGTATGTACTTACTGCTATTTTGTTACTTGCCTTATGGTTGTTTTTGTAGTTGTTTTCCATTCCTTTCTTCTCTTGCTTTCTTCTGTCGTGGTTTGTTGGCTTTCTTTAGTGACATACATGGATTCTTTTCTCTTTATTTTTGCATATCTATTACTGGGTTTTGATTTGTGGTTATCTTTAGGTTTGTATATTGTATTACATGTTTGTATTGTTTGTATATTGTATTGTGTATTGTATGTTATGTATATGGCAGTCTATATTGAGTTGATGGTAGCTTAAGTTGGAACCCATTCTTTAATGCCTCTTCCCCCAACTTCTTAGGTCATACTTTAAATCCTTTTATTTTGTGAGTCCCTTGGCTGACTTTTAGAGATATACTTATTTTACTACTTTTGTGTTTCCTACTTTTCTTACTCCTACTTATGGTCTTTCCTTTGTACTCAAAGAGTCTCCTTTAATATTTTTCTTAGACTTGGTTTAGTGATCATGAATTTCTTTAACTTTTGTTTGGTTGAGAAGCTCTTTATCTTTCCTTCTATTCTGGATAGTAGCCTTACTGAATAGAGTATTCTTGGCTGCAGGTTTTTTCTTTTCTTTTCTTTTCTTTTCTTTTCTTTTCTTTTCTTTTCTTTTCTTTTCTTTTCTTTCTTTTCTTTTTTCTTTTCTTTTCTTTTCTTTTCTTTTCTTTTCTTTTCTTTCTTTTCTTTTCTTTTCTTTTCTTTTCTTTTCTTTTCTTCTTTTCTTCTTTTCTATTAGCACTTTACATATAGTGTGCTACTTTCTTCTGGTCTGTAAAGTTTCTGCTGAAAAACAAACTGATAGCCTTATGGGATTTCCCTTGTAGGTAACTATTTTCTCTCATGCTACTTTTAAATTCTCTCTTTATCACTACTTTTTGCCATTTTACTTATTTACTATGTGTCTTGGTGTGGATCTCCTTGGCTTGATTTTATTAGGGACTCTCTGTGCCTCCTGAATCTGGATTTCTGTTTCCTTCCCTAGACTTAGGCACTTTTCAGCCATTATTTCTTCAAATAAACTTCCTGCTCCCTTTCTCTCTCTTCTTCTTCTGGGATCCATATAATGTGAATGTAATTATGCTTGATGGTGTTGTTGAATTTCCTAGGTCTATTTTCATTTATTACTATTATTATTATTATTATTATTATTAATATCATCTCTCTCTCCTGTTCAACTTCATTGCTTTACATTACTCATCCTCCAGGTCACTAATCCATTATTCTGCTTCCTCTAATCTAGTCTTTTGTTTCATCTACTGTGTTTTTAATTTCATTTATTGAATTCTTCATCTCTGATTAGTTTGTTTTTATGTTTTCTATCTCTTTGATAAGGGCCTCACTGATTTCTCCACTCTTCTCAAGTCTGGTGAGTATCTTTATGATGAATACTTTATTTATTTATTTTTTAAAGATTTATTTATTTATTCATGATAGACATAGAGAGAGAGAGAGAGAGAGGCAGAGACACAGGAGGAGGGAGAAGCAGGCTTCATGCCGGGAGCCTGATGTGGGACTCAATCCTGGGACTCCAGGATTGTGCCCTGGGAAAAGGCAGGTGCTAAACCGCTGAGCCACCCAGGGATTCCCCTATGATGAATACTTTAAATTCTCTATCAGTATATCATCTCCATTTTACTTAGGTCTCTTGCTGTGAATTTTGTCTTCTTCTTTCATTTGGGACATGTTCCTCTGTCTGCTCACTTTATTGAACTCTCTGGTCTGTTACTCTGTGTTAGGAAAGTCAGCTATGCCTCCTGCTCGTGAAAGTAGTGGGCTTATGAAGGAAAGGTCCTGGAGTGCCCTGCATTGCAACATATTCTATGCACCAGAACCTGGCACTTCAGCGGTATCTCCCAAATTTGTTGTCTGCAGCATGCAATTGTGGCTGAGCTGCATTTGCCTGCAATCCAGTTGTGTGCAGTGGCTCTCCCTGTATGTGGTGGGTAGGGTTTGCCCATATTTTGGTCATATTCTGGGTTATTTAGAGTGATGTGGTTTCTATCCAGTTACATCGATGTTATGAGGTGAGCTTAGGGTCCACCTATTCCAACCATCTTCCCTGGAAGATCCCCTAACTCATATTTTAAGAATAATATATTATATTTGTGGTTTAAAAATCATATGTTTAAATACTTTACATTGGCTACTAACTAGATATGTGACCTTGCACAAAGCACTTATGTCTAGGCTTTAGTTTTTTTATTTGAAATTGAGGAATTTGGGCAAGTGACTTCCTTGTAACTTTTTAAATGTAGTGTCTTTTATTTATTCAATTTAGATATTAAATAAGTATTTGCTTATTTTGTACAGTACTATGGATTGGGCTGAGGAAAATACAAAAGCAGTATATAACCATTCTCCACCATCCAGGTACTTCGAGGCAATAAGGCATATATATGAAACAGGGTTGAGAAATAGAGTTCATTCTCTCATTTGTGAAAGGAAAGAATGAAACTAGATTATCTCCAAAAACATTTTCCAATTAAAAATTTAATTACTGAGTGTGTACTTAAGAGCTAAAAATTTTGTGATACGGAACTTAATTATGTAAGCATATGATGTATATGATAACACCATTAAGGAAGTTTTTATGGGAAAAATAATTCTTAAGACTAGTTCTTAAGAATGCATAGTATTTTTGAGCAGAAGCAAAAATTATTCATGTAAGAGTATTCAAGGTTTCTGTACTTCACTTCACACTGGGCACAACACACAATGTCAATCCAGATAAGTGGAAGAGTTAAAGGGATTTATAATAAAAAGAATGCCCTATTAGGAATCAATATCAGGGGAAAGGCAGACAAATTCAAGTTAGATAGGATTGGGAGAAAATGTCAATTTATGGGCTGAATTTAGAAAATGTTTTGGATTGAAACTTGGGAGTGAGGGAGAAAAAGAATTGGGTAATATTGAAGGTAGTGGAAATAGAAGTTTTATCATATTTTGGAACGTAATGAGTATCTTTTGCTCCTCTTCTACTATCCTGTCCCTTGGTGGAAGATGGTAAAGTGGAATTGCTTTCATTTAAAATTTTCTGTCATTTGAAGTTTATGATAGATCGCTCTGAGTGAAGTCTTAGTTGCATGTGGGTGATAACTTTTACAGTCAAAACAAGATGAGGACAGGCTGGTTTGACTCAGTGGTACAATTAATTGAACACAGCCAATTACAGATTTCTGTGTTCTTTCTCCACTTCCACTGCTTCACTTGACTAGCCTTAAAACAAACAAACAAACAAACAAACAACAGAAAACAAAAAAAAAATACGAGATGTATACATTCTAGGAAGTGAAAGCAATTTGAGAAAAGAAGATGGGAGTCATAAATTATACTAATTAGAAAGTGATCAGACTTTCCTAGCAAGAAGTAATATTTTGTATTGGGAACATTTGAGATACAAAGTTATTTAGGTACCTCTGATGATCTAGGATGAATAGGTTAAGAAACTAACTTTTAACATACTCAAAAACTCTCATGGCCTCCTTTATACTTACGACTATAAGATTACAATATAATGGGTATTTTACTTATCTTTAGGACATATATTAAATTTTGTAGTGGTACGCAGGGGAAAGCCTCAAACATATAAAATAAAAGTTAAAAATTTACTTCTGAAAGCATGATGTTTGAGCTAGCATGTGGACAGTTGAATATAAAATGAAAATGAAGGTGAAAATTTCTAATTAGGAATAATGAAAATTGATGATTCAATAGTGAATGCAGGAAAGGAAGAATCAATGACAGTTCCCAGGGCTTGAGTGTGGGAGCATGGGAGAATTGGGCATTAATAGTAGATTAGTATTACATTCTTTAAATATCGAACCATTTTTCACTTGTTCCTTCAACATGTTTATTATAAACTTCAGTAGTTTAGGACTATGCACTCATTGGAACATGATGGTGAAAAACAAAAAGATATAAATTGAACACCAATAAAAAATAAATTTATTATAAAACAAAACAAAAAGATAAACATGGGGACATTTCCTCATAGTTCTTACCATTTAATTGCGGATTTAGACATCAAATTCCCGAATCACATACTCAAACATGTAATTTTAAATGGTAAGTCTTATAAAGGAAGGGTATTTGGTTCTATAAGAACACTTAATAGAGAGATCAGACTTAGTCTGGGTCAAGGAGGACTTTCCTTAGGATGTTAAATTTGAACTGAGATTTGAAAAATGAATAGGGAATAGTTCAATGAAGGGAGCTCTGGTCAGGGGAATAGGAGCTGGGTTCATCAAAAGACAAGAATTATATTATATGTTTGGAAGACAGGCAGGAACAAGACCATGCAGAGCCTTATAAACCATAGTAAGGATTTTGATATTTATCCTAAAGACACTGGTAATACAATGAGGAGTTTACACAGAGGGCTGATCTGGTTGCCATTTGGAAAGGCCACTCCGATTTCATTATAGAGGCTGGATTATAGAAGCTGGGTGGACAGTAGAGAGATGTGAGGAGTAGATGTAGAAGGACAGAACAGATGTTATGTGGTAATCTAGACTCAAGGTGATGGTGCCTGGAACTAAGGTGAAGAAAGGTGGAAGAGATTGCCAGTGGAAGATTATAAAGTGAGCAAAGAAGAAGGCCTAAGGATGAACCTTGAAGATCTAACATTTAAAGACTGATGAGGGGATCCCTGGGTGTTGCAGCAGTTTGGCACCTGCCTTTGGCCCGGGCGTGATCCTGGAGACCCGGGATCAAATCCCACGTAGGGCTCCCGGTGCATGGAGCCTGCTTCTCCCTCTGCCTGTGTCTCTGCCTCTCTCTCTCTCTCTCTCTCTCTCTCTCTGTGACTATCATAAATAATAAATGAAAATTTAAAAAAAATGATCATACATTAAAAAAAATAAAGACTGATGAAATCAGAAATTATTTTTAAAGGTCAGAGAGACAGGAGGACAATAGGAGAGTGTGTCATCATAGGAGACAAAGGAAATAACAGTAGAGTGTATTGTCATAGAGACAAAGGAATCCAGAGAAGATGCTAGACAGTGAATTCTGGTCCTGGTTCCACTGCTACTGCATACCTTAGAAACCATACTTCATGGCAGGCCCTCTACTATTTGACCCTAGATACTGTTGCTACTCCTGAAATGGATGGATTCTCACCACTAACTCCTGACACAAGTCCTTACTGGTTATATCTAATTGACAAAGCTTAGGTGATATTCCTGTAATCCAGCTTCCTAGAGATAGGGAAGCATAGAACTGGCTTTTTTTTTGCTTTTGTAGTGAGACACATAGTCTTCCTCAAGACTTACCTAATGACCATTCTCCTGGATTTAGGAGTAAGAGATTGGGTGAAGGGTAGCAAACAAAGCAAAGCAAAAACAAAAACAAAAACAAAAAAAAAACAAAATCAATTGGAAATGTCCAATATATTCCTCCTAAACACCATTTCATTTCAGAAATTTCAGAAACTTTACTTGGTCCTTCTCTACATCTTGGTATAAAAATTTAATTGCCTCCCTCTTGCCAACATTGTCTTGTATGTACCATTGTTGCTCCATTAATCCATGAAATATTTTATTTGCACCCATACTGCATCATGCACTGTGCCAGGAGTTTGGTACATCAGGATAAAAGATGCAGGTCTTGCCTTCCAGGAGCTTGGAGTCTGAAGCAGGAGTCTATTGTGAGGAGAAAGAAACTCCAGCTCCAGGGCCATTCGCTTGTCAAGGTCCCACTTAGAGATCCATTAGGGGCCCCAGGAATGGGTTCATGTGGTTATATATTTTTAAATATTTTGTAAAAGTAAGCCAGTTGGTCTTAATTCTTGATTAAGAACACTTGGCTTCCCACTTTGACTCCCTTTCCATAAAACTATCCCTCTTCTTGAATGGTTAAGTAGCTGTGGGTGTTTTTTTGTATTTGGTTAAGGGGAAGCTGGGTTGGGATACAATTAGTTTGGGTTTAGTGGGATATAGTTGTTTGGTGTACATATAATTCCATGAGTAGTTAAATAATAGTTAACAAGGACATCTGTTGAGAGGGCACTGGTGAAGCTCTGGAGACTACTCTTGATTCCAGTAGGTCTCTTGCCCTGAAAAGGCAGGAGTTTTTAAGGAGAATTCCTTTTATTATTGACCGACTATAGCTAATTGTCTCTTCACTTCTCTCAGTCCACCTTTGAAAGGCTGCATCAACCTCAAAGTCACTTTCCTAGGATGTTCTGTAGAAAATACTCATCCCTATCCCTGTCTCCAAAATCTGGATGCTAAACTAACTTTGTTCAGTGGTAGGTACAGGCACCCAAGTCAGAGCCACCCATTCCTCATCAACTATCTGCTGGGTCATCTTCCCCCTTTCCCACCCCACCACCTCCTCTGGCCTTAAGGTTGGAGACTACTTCAGTAAAAGCGATTTGTCCTTTTTTCTATGCTAGTTCATCTCTTGGATAGAGTACACACATGCAAACTTGGGTTTGTCTTTAGAGGTCATGGGTAATGGGATGGTTTGAATTTTAAAGTGGTTTAAGCCTAGTGACTTAGGTTTAATGATATTAATGACTCTTGAAAGAGAATCCCAAACAATAAGTAGATTAAAAAAAAAAAAACTTTATTCAGAATAGTTGATAAGACCTGAATACTTCATTTGAACTGCATTTTGTAAAAATGTTTTGTGATGTTTCAACAATCCCTTTGTCATCCTTAGATTTAATTTTTAAAAAGCTAAGAATATTCAGATAAAAATAGAATTTTGAAAAAATTATAGTATCACATTTAGAAAACAGCCAGGGGTGTCTGGGTGGCTCAGTCAGTTAAGTGTCTGCTTATGGCTCAGGTCATAATCCCAGGGTCCTGGGATCCAGTCCCACATCAGGCTCTCTGCTCAGCAGGTAGCCTGCTTCTCCCTCTCCTTCTACCTGCCATTCTGCCCACTTGTACATGCTCCCTCTCATTCTATCAAATAAATAAATAAATAAAATCTTTTTTTAAAAAAATAAAAAATAATACCCAAAACAATAAATTGGGGACTATTATTATTGTTAAATCCAAACTAATTGTATGCCAACCCAACTTCCCCTTAAGCAATAATCTCTTTAGGGGAAGAGATATGTTTTACATAGAGATAATGAATAGAGTCGTAGACTTCTGATAATTCAATTAATGAATAAGAATGAATGAAACACACATATTGTGAAAAATTTTTAAGTTTTTGGTATTTTGTCATAAATATTGATATAGATGAAGATAAAATTTATCATGCCTTACGACATTGAGAACATTAGTAACAAACTTGTTTTTTTAAGATTATTTATTTATTTATCCATGAGAGACAAGAGAGAGAGGCAGAGACACAGGCAGAGGGGGAAGAAGGCTCCATGCAGGGAGCCAGATGTGGGACTCAATACTGGGATTCCAGGGTCATGCCCTGAGCCAAAGGCAGACGCTCAACCGCTGAGCCACCTAGGCATCCCAGTAACAAACTTTTTAAGGAAGATTGACAATTTGGAGTATATAGATTATTTACTGCAGTGGCAAACTTGGAAAAGCTTAATACGCAAAGTGATTTCCCCTATTTGATAACATCCTAAAAATGTACAGTACTGTTAATGAATTATGAAACTGAAAATTTTCTAAATCATATTAAAATTTTTTAAACTGTAAAATATATATAGATTCGTCTTTGGAATGATCAAGAAGTTTCAAAAGTATCATAGATAGACATTTAGTAATAGGAATGCTAAGAAGAACAGAATCATAAAGCATTTTGTAAGAAAATAAACCATAAATGATTTTCAAGGTCATATGTGCAGATCTTCCTCTGTCACTGTGGGGTTACGTCTTAATAAAACTATCATAAGTTAAAAATATCCTAACTTGAAAATGCATTTACTATACCTAATTTACTGAGTATCAAGGCTTAGCATAGTCTACCATAATTATGTTTAGAACACTTAGGTTAGCCTACAGTTGGGCAAAATCATCCAACACAAAGCCTATTTTACAATAGAGTTTTGAACATCTCATGTAATTCATAGAAAGCTGTACTGAAAGTGAAAAACAATGGTTATGTGTGTACAGAATGTTTGTAAGTATATAAGTTGTTTACCCTTCTGGTAGTATTCTAACTAGAAGTCTTGGCTCATTGCTGCTGCCCAGCATCAGGAGAGAGTATACCACATATTGCCAGCCCGGGAAAAGATCATAATTCAAAATTCAAAGAACAGTTTCTACTGAATATGCATGACTTTTGCATCATTAAAGTCAATTGTAAGTTGAACTATCAAAACTTGGGGACCATTTGTAATTAATTTTAGCGTTAATTCTAAAAACCTAAATTATTGTCTTATTCTAATTTACTTCCAGCATTTCTAGCTCCTCTCCTCTAAAATATTACATGTGTACGGAAGCTTCTTTCTACAGTGATTAGTCCTTCCCCAAGCTCAAACTATCAAGACTTTATTAACATCCTCACTTACATAAAATATATATTATCCCAGAAAAACTCACCTTCATTGTTAATAATTTCCTCACAACAATTAGATTCTAAAGAGAGCATGGAAGGCAAAAATCACATATGGTCAAATTTACTAAATTGCCCTTGAAAATTCTTTAAATAGCTTTTAAGCAAGCAAGTTGCTCGCCGTATGAGAGACAAGAAAACTGAGGCCTAGTGCGGTGAGAGGAGATTCAGGTTTCTCATTTGTTGTTCATGCTGGGGCCAATGCGTACTGAAGGGTGGGGATGCTTACGGCCCTATTAAAGTAAACAGCCAGCTATGATAGGTTTGTATTCATATTATTAATCTCTTTCTCGCTCTCCGGTAAGTCTCTCCTGAATCAGACCACATTAAGGATAAAATTGGCATATGTTCCCAATTGAATCCTTAGGATTTTATGTAGCATCTAATTTGACTAGAATAGAAGTCTGCGTGGAAGAGCAATTTGGCCAGGTTAACACAGCTGAATTGCAATTACTTCCTCCAAATCCAAACAAAACCCTGTTTTTTCCTTCACAGTCAGTTGGACAACTGTGATCTTATAAATTGGTCTATGGTTGTTGGCATAACTGAGTGTCAACTCTAGCTGTTTGCCATGTGAGCTTAGGCATAGCTCCATTAATAAAAAAAACTCACAATCATCAATATGTGTTAAAGATGCTTTTGGGGGTGTGTGACAGCTATGAAAATTGCCTGTGTGAGGAGCTAGAAGTAATCATTGTATGATAATTAAGCATTTAAAAAATATCCATTGTGTATTACAGGAAGATTTCAGCATTTGCCATTTTTTTCTACAATAGCTAATTTGCTGCATTTATTCTTTATTTGTCTTTTCCGTGAATATATTTTTTTGCTAATGTTTTTAGTATTATTGTTAGCTTCATTGCATAATTAGTGGTATTCAGCTGCTGCTTTTTAGCCTGAAAGAACTGTAATTAGTTTTCACTCACTAGTGGCATTTATGCAGCATTGGGGTTATTGCCAAAGGTATAAGGACTATAATTCTATTGCTAGACTTTACATTTCTATAAACTTAGAAATCTACTTTGATCATTTTATGTAATAAAAAAGGATATGAGTTACAAATGATAGAATTGGAAGAAGTCTTGGAAGAAAGGGATATTATAGGCTTCAAATGAATAATATTTATGGGTATGAGATGTGAGGTATCAAGTTGTTCTCCGTCTCGAGTGGAAAATTCTATTCTCACGATTTAGTTGATTAGTTCTAAATAAGCCAAATCACAGTTAAGAGATCTATTCTTTTGTACTTTCTCTACCAACTGTGCTATCTAGAGCAAAATATTATTAGTGAGTAAAAATGTGGGTTCGTACAATCAAGCCACCCTGAGTTCAAACTTCGCTTGATTTATTAAGTAGCCCTCAGTGAGTTAATTACACGAATTAAATTCAATAACATTTGTAAAGCACTTAGGACACTGCTCATAAATAGCAGTTACTATTATCATTTCTTCATATTCACACTGTCAATCCTCTTGTAAGTTTTTAAAGAATGATCAAAAGTGGCTGTCCCAGGGGTTGATACCAGAAAGCCTTAGTAGGGTCAAAGTATTCTGGAATTTTAGTGGAAAGGCGAAGTTTCCAGTGAGTATCAAGTGTATGGAAGGAAGGACCATGCCTTAAAGAACGTTTAATCAATATCAGCTAAAGGAGTAAGTATACTAGATGTTAAAATTCTGCCACAGGCCCGTGTGCCGGGTTTCAGTCCATTCCCTTGTTACTGCTACAGAGCTTTTGGCAGTGTGTGCACGCTGTGTGGTATATGTGTGCGTTGCCTGGGGTGACGGTGTGAGTAGTGTATGAGTGCGTGTGTGTGGGCTGCGTGTGCTGGTGGTAGAGAGGAGCTGAGCCTAAGAGAAGTTGAGGAGTTCTGAAATCATCTCAACAATTACTTTATCTTTGGTAGATCAGTGGCCTGCTTGTCCCGCACAGTGGATCAAGTGATTCAGGTACATGGGATCGCTTTGCCTCTTTCAATTTCATCCACCATTTTTGGATTTGGATTTGGATTGAGTTATGCACATCAGAAGCACTACGCCTATGACTCTTTGTGTGCAGAACTTGGAGTCAAATACCTTGTCCTCGAAATATTTGCTATGTGATATTTTTCTTGAATTTTAACATTTTGATTATACGTATTTTGAATGTTAGCAGAATGGAAAGGTTCTCATTTTCTTTTCCAGATCTGGAAGCCAGAAAGAAGCTGTTAAAGAGCTGTGAATTTTTTAATTAGGGAAGAGCTGCTAGGGGACAACTAGTAAATAACAGAGACCGGCTAGAGCATAACTCCGGCTAATAATTTCCAACTAATTGATAATTGGCTAAAAACTGATGAATTAATTATTTATTCAAAGGACCCACCTTTTGTAAGATAAAACTTCAATAGCAAAACATTGAGGGCCTTGCCAAAACTCTTGAAGGAAATGTCATAGACTGAATACAGGCAGTCAGTGGGCTTCAAGTACGCGCAATGTGAATCATTTCTTTCCTTTTTGTCATTTTCTTTGGATAGTTGGGTTTTTTTAGTGTTTACTTTAATTCCAGTTTGTAAACATATAGTGTTAAATTAGTTTCAGGTGTACAACATAGTGATTCAACACTTCCCTGCATTACCTGGTGCTCATCATCACAAGTGCCCTCCTTAATCCCCATCACCTATTTCACCCATCCTCCCACCCACCTCCCCTCTGGTAACCACCATTTGTTCTTGATGTTAAGAGTTTGCTTCTTGCTTTGTCTCTCTCCCTCTTTTTCTCTTTGCTCATTTGTTTTCTTTTAGTGCAATCATATATTTGTTGTTCTCTGATTGACTTATTCTCCTTAACATTATACTGTCTAGCTCCATCTGGGTCATTGCAAAGGCCAAGATTTCATTCTGTTTTATGGTGGAATGACATTCCATTTTATATATGTGTATATATAAAATTATATGTATATATATATACATATAATATATATTTTATATTTTAAAATATTTTAATATGGTGGAATGACATTCCATTTTGAATATATATATAATTTTATATACATATAATATATATTTTATATATTAAAATATTTTAATATTATATATAATATATTTTATATACATTATATATATTAAATTATATATAAAATATAAATTATATATATATCCTCTTCTTTTTTTTAAATAAAGATTTTATTTATTTATTCATGAGAAACACAGAGACAGAGACACAGACAGTGGGAGAAGCAGGCTCCCTGCGGAGAGTCTAATGTGGGACTCAATCCCAGGACCTTGGGATCACACCCTGAGCCAAAGGCAGACACTCAACCCCAGAGCCACCCAGGCGACACTATATCACTCTTCTTTATCTATTCATCTATATCTGGGCTATTGTAATAATGCTGCTATAAGCGTAGTGGTACAGGTACCCCTTTGAACTAGTGTTTTTGTATTCTTTGCATAAATACTCAGTATATGTGATTACTGGACCATAGAGTAGTTCCATTTTTAACTTTTTGAGGAGCCCCCATACAGTTTTCCGCAGTGGCCGGAGCAGTTTGCATTCGTATCAACAGTGCATGAGGGCTCCTTTTCCTCCACATCCTTGCCAACACTTATTGTTTATTGTGTTTGTGATTTTAGCCATTCTGGCAGGTGTGAGATGATATCTCATGGTAGTTTTTTTTTTTTTTATTTATTCATGAGAGAGGGAGAGAGAGAGAGAGAGAGGCAGAGACACAGGAGGAGGGAGAAGCAGGCTCCATGCAGGGAACCCGACATGGGACTTGATCCTGGGACTCCAGGATGGCACCCTGGGCTAAAGGCAGGCACCAAACCGCAGAGCCACCCAGGGATCCCCCTCTCATGGTAGTTTTAATTTTCATTTCCCTGATGGTGAGTGATGATGAACACCTTTCCATGTGACTGTTGGTTGTCTGGATGTCTTCTTTGGAAAAATGAATGTTCATGTCTTTTGCGCATTTTTAAATTGGATTATTGGCTGTTTTGGGTGTTGAGTTGTATCAGTGCTTCATACCCATTTTGGATACTAACCCTTCATCAAATATATCATTTTCAAATATCTTCTCCCATTCTGGAGGTTGTTTTTAATTTGTTGACTGTGCCTTTCTCTGTGCAGAAGCTTTTTATTTTGATGTGGTTCCCATAGTTTACTTTTGCTTTTGTTTTCCCTGCCTCAAGGCAAGATTAGTTGCTATGGATGATGTCAAAGAAGTGACTGCCTGTGTTCTCTTCTAGGATGTTTATGGTTTTGGGTTTCACATTTAGGTCCTTAATCCATTTGGAATTTATTTTTGTGTATGGTGTAATTAAGTGGTCCAGTTTCATTCTTTTGCATGTTGGTGTCCAGTTTTCCTGACACTATTTGTTGAAGAGGCTTTCCTCCCCTCCTTTGGATATTCTTTTCTGCTTTGTCAAAGATTAATTGACTATATAATTATGGGTTATATTTGGGTGGGCTTATTTCTGGATTTTTTATTCTGTTCTATTGATCATAGAACAGAACAGTATATATACTTATCAAATTTATCAAGAAAAAAAGAGAATGGACTCAAAAAATAAAATCACAAATGATAATGGAGAAATAATAACCAATACCACAGAAATACAATTATAAAAGAATATTATGAAAAACTATATGCCAACAAATTGGACAACCTAGAAGAAATGGGTAAATTCCTGAAACATATACTACCAAAACCAAAACAAGAAGAAATAGAAAATTTGAACAGACCCATAACTAGCAAAAAAATTGAATCAATAATCAAAAATATAAATATAAATATATATATATTTATATACTTATATGATCATTGAACAGTATACTGTTATGCCAGTACCATACTGTCTTGATTACTACAGCTCTGTAATATAACTTGAAGTCCAGAATTGTGATGCCTCTTTGCTTTTCTTTCTCCAGATCCTATTGGCTATTCAGGGTCTTTTGTGATTCCATATAAATTTTAGAATTGTTTGTTCTAGTTCTGAGAAAAATGATGTTGACATTTTAATATGGATTGCATTAAACCTGTAGATTGCTTTGGGTAGTAGAGACATTTTAACAGTGTTCATTCTTCCCATCCATGAGCATGGAATGTCTATTTCTTTGTGTCCTCTTCAATCTCTTCCATTAGTGTGTTATTGTCTTCAGACTACAGCTCTTTCACCTCTTTGACTAGATTTCTTTGTAGTATCTTACCATTTGGGTGCAATTGTAAATGGGATTGGCCTCTTAATTACTCTTTCTGTTTCTTCGACAGATTTCTGTGCCTTGATTTTGTATTCTGTGACTTTACTAAATTTATTTAGCAGTTCTAGCAGTTTTTTGGCAGTCTTTCCGGTTTTCTCTATATAGTATCATGTCATTGGCAAATAGAGAAAGTTTGACTTCTTCCTTGCCTACTTAGATGCCTTTTATTTCTTTTTGTTGATGGATTGCTGTGGCTGGGACTTCTAGTGCTATGTTGAATAGAAGTGGTGAGTGACATCCTTGTCTTGTTCTTGACATTAGAGGAAAAGCTCTCAATTTTTCCCCATTGAGGATGACACAGCTGTGGGTTTTTCTCGTATGACCATCGTGTTTAGGTATGTTTCCTCTAAACCTACCTTGTTGAGGGTTTTTATCATGAAAGGATGTTGTACTTTGTCAAAAGGTTTTTTCTATGTTTATTGAAATGATCATATGGTTCTTATCTTTTCTCTTATTGATGCGGTATAGTACATTGATTCGTTTGTGAATATGAATAAAACAACTTAATTGTGGTGAATGATTTTTTTAGTAGGTTGCTGAATTTGGTTTGCTAGTATTTTATCGAAGATTTTTAGGTCTATGTTTATCAAGGATATTAACCTGTAGTTCTTTTTTTTAGTGGTGTCTTTACCTAGTTTTGGTATTGCAATAATGCAATCTCAGAATGCATTTGGAAGTTTTCCTTCCTTTTCTATTTTTATGGAGTAGTTTGAGAAGAATAGTATTAATTCTTCCTTAAATGTTTGGTAGGATTCACCTGTGAAGCCATTTGGCCCTGGACTTTTGTTTGTTGGAAAATTTTTGATTATTGATTCAATTTTTTTGCTAGTTGTGGGTCTGTTCAAATTTTCTATTTCTTCTTGTTTTGGTTTTGGTAGTATATGTTTCAGGAATTTACCCATTTCTTCTAGGTTGTCCAATTTGTTGGCATATAGTTTTTCATAATATTCTTTTATAATTGTATTTCTGTGGTATTGGTTATTATTTCTCCATTATCATTTGTGATTTTATTTTTTGAGTCCTTTCTCTTTTTTTCTTGATAAATCTGGTTTAGAGGCTTATCAATAATATTGATTTTTTTTTTCAAAGAATCAGCTCCTGGTTTCATGGACCTCTTTTTTTGTGTGTTTGTTTCTGTATCATTTATTTCTGTTGTAATCTTTATTATTTCCTTCCTTCCATTGGTTTTAGGTTTTGTCTGTTATTCCTTTCCTAGCTCCTTTAGGTGTAAAGTTAGGTTGTTTATTTGAGATTTTTCCTGCTTCTTGAGATAGGCTTGTATTACTATAAACTTCCCTCTTAGAATTGCTTTTGCTGCATCCCAAGGTTTTGGACTATTGTGTTTTCATTTTCAGCTGTCTCCATGTACTTTTTTATTTCTTCTTTTATTTCCTGGTTGACCCATTCATTGTTTATTAGCAGGCTACTTAACCTCCATGTATTTGTGGTCTTTCCAGGTTGTTTTTAATGGTTGACTCTAGTTTTATAGGGCTCTTGTCAGGAACAATGCATGGTATGACTTTGACCTTCTTCAATTTGTTGAGGGTAGTTTTGTGGGCTAATATGTGACTATTTTGGAAAGTGTTCCATGTGTACTTGAAAAGGATGTGTATTCTACTGCTTTAAGATGGAATGTCCTGAATATATCTGTGAAATCCATCTGGTCCAGTGTGTCATTCAAAGCCATTGTTTCCTTATTAATTTTGTGTTTAGATGATATTTCCACTGATGGAAGTGAGGTGCTAAAGTCTCCTACTATTCTATTCTTATTGATTAGTTCCTTTATGTTTGTTATTAGCTGTTTTATGTATTTAGGTGCTCCCATGTTGGGGTACATAAATAATTACAATTGTTATATCTTCTAGTTGGATTGTCCCATTTATTATCATGTAAGTATCTTTTTTTGGTCTCTTGCTACAGTCTTTGTTTTAAAGGTTTTTTTTTTTTTTTTTTTTTTTTTTTTTTTGGTCGGATATAAGCTTACTTTGACCTGCATTTGCATGATAGATGTTTCTGCAACCCCTCATTTTCAATCTGCAGGTGTGTTTAGGTCTAAAATGAGTGTCTTATAGGCAGCATATAGATGGGTCTTGTTCTTTTTATTCTTTCTGTCACACTATGGCTTTTGATTGGAGCATTTAGCCCATTTACATTCAAAGTAATTAGTGATATGTCTTTATTGCCATTTTAGTATTTGTTTTGTGGTTGTTTCTGAAGATTTTCTCTGATCCTTTCTTTCATGTTTTGTTGATTTTCTTTAGTGATATACTTGGATTTAGTTCTCTTTATTCTTTGTATGTCTATAAGTGGTTTTTGATATGTGATTACCATTAGGTTTGTATACAACCTCTTCTGTATATAGCGGTCTATATTAAGTTGATGGTTGTTTAGGTTTGAACCCATTCTTTTTTCCTTTCCTCTCCATATTTTAGGTATGTTATTATATTTTATATTTATTTTCTTTATGAGTTCCTTGACTGATTTTCTACAGAAATATTCATTTTTACTGCTTTCATGTTTTCTATCTTTATACTGTCACTTTTGGTCTCTCCTTTCCACTCAAAGAGTCCACTTTAATATTTCTTGCAGAGCTATCTTAGTGGTCATAAACTCCTTTAGTTTTTTGTGTGCCTGAGGAACTCTTCACCTTTCCTTTTGTTCTGAGTGGTAGCCTTACTTGATAAAATATTCTTAGCTACAGATTTTTCTTATTCAGCACTTTGCAAGCCAGAAGAAAGTGGCATGATATAGTCTAAGTGTCTGTTGGAAAATTCCTGGTGGCCTATGGTTTTACCTGATAAGTTACTGACTTCTTTGGGCTTTTAAGGTTTTTCTTTATTCCACATTTTGCCAATTTAATTACAATATATCTTGGTGTGAGTCTGTTTTCGTTGATTTTGATAGGAGTTCTCTGTGCCTCTTGAATCTGCACATCTGTTTCCTTCCTAAGATCAGGGAAATTTTCAGCTCTTATTCCTTCAAATAAATTTTCTGCCCCTTTTCTCTCTCTTCTTCTGGGACTCCTATAATATAAATGTTATTATGTTTGATGGAGTTGCTGAGTTCCCTAAGTCTATTCTCATTTTGTGTAATTCTTTTTTCTCACTTTTGTTCAGATTGATTATTTCTCACTACTCTATCTTCTACATCACTAGTTCATTCCCCTACTTCTTCCGTCCTGCAATTCATTCCATTGTGTGTGTTTCTCATTTTGTTTATTGAGGTTTTTATCTCTCCTACATTATTCCTCTCTCTGTGTTAAGGGATCTCACTCATGTCTTCCACTCTTTTCTCAAGTCCACTGAATATTCTTATGATCACTGCCTTAAATTCTCTATCAGGCATGTTACTTATATCTGTTTTGTTTAGATCTCTGTCCATGGCCTTGTCCTGTTCTTTCATTTGAGATAACTTTTTCTGTCTTCTCATTTTGTCTGCCTCTCTGTGTCTTTTTCTGTGTTTTAAGGAAGTCAGCTATGTCTTCTGCTCTTGAAATTAGCGACTTCATGAAGGAGAAGTCCTGGAGTGCCCTGCAGTACAGTGTCCCCTGCTCACCAAACTGGCACTTCAGGAGAGTATCCTATGTGTGTTTCACATGCCCTGCTCTTGTGTCTGAGTCATTGTTCCTTTCAGTGCAGCTGTAAGCACTGACTTTATGCCTTTTGCGGGCTGTGCTTGCTCTCTGTGGTGTTAGTGGGATACAGGAAGACCAGCTTTCAGGGGGGCATGCCTGCTGGGAAACTTGGGAGCAGTACCATGGTGTTAGCAAAATTTGCATTGGGCCTCTAATCCTAGGCTGGGTTCCCCCTAAACCCTGTGGCAGCTGGGGGCTATGCTCCAGGGTGACTGGGCCCTGGCATGTTATAGTGGCTATGAGTGTGCAGCTGGGCATGCAGTGGCAGCTGCGCATCTGTTGGCTGGGCAGGATGTTTGTGCAGCTTTAACAAAGTTTGCCCTGAGTCTTGAGCCAAGGCTACAATGATCTGTGCTGCTCTGTCTCCCACAGGTGGCTCTGTTTATGCTGGCTGGGGGTGGGGTAGGGAGTGAGGGATGAAAATGGCACCTGCCAGCTCCCTCATTTCCAAAGAAGTCCCCCAGCACACACCAAAACCAGTATGAACGGATCTGTCTCCCATTTGGCCCCAGTGTTGTGGAAAGTACTGTTTCTCGTGTTGCCTCTCTGCATAGGCTGCTGTCTCTTTAAGAGCAGCAACCTAGCTATCACTTACTCTCAAGGCTCATCCAGTGCTGAATCATCTGACTTTTAAAGTTCCAGTTTCCAAATTCCACTGGTTTCACAAACTCACAAAATTTAGGTCCTCCAATTTTTAAAGCTGAACATTTTGGGGATTAATCTTCTCCATGTGAGCTCCCTGGTGTGGATGTCCATTTCTCTACCCTCTCAAACATGCAGGTCCCTCCCTGTTGTAGGCAGCCTGCCACTGCCATTCTGGCCTTTCTAAACTTTAGGTATATCTTCTTCTCTTTATTTACTTATTTAAAGATTTTATTTGTTTATTCATGAAAGAGAGAGAGAGAGAGAGACAGAGGCAGAGACACAGGCAGAGGAAGAAGCAGGCTCCAAGAGGGAGCCCAACGTGGGACTCGATCCTGGGTCTCTGGGATCACACCCTGGGCCGAAGGTGGGCGCTAAACCGCTGAGCCACCCCTTTTTCTTTATATTTAGTTGTGAATGTTGTTCTACCAGTCTTTTGATTGCTTTCTGGTTTGTTGACTTGGCTGGGGATGGTATCAAGCTGTACACATGGTGTGGGGTGAGTTCAGAGTCCTCCTACTAAGCCATCTTCCTAAATTCCGCTTGGTAGATGGCCTGAATAGTCTTAAGATACAATTTTGTATGCAGACCAGGTGTGATAAAAGGCAGACATTGGGGCTCCAAGCATGGGAAGTGCACTAAACCTGACCTAAGAATACTTGAGTACCTAGTCCTGCTTTATCACTTAGTATTTTCACTTAACGTTTGTGTTCCCTTGAGCAAATCCAGACATTCCCATCTGTGGAATGGGCTAATACATGTGCTGCCAACTCTATAGAATTGTTATAAAGACAAAGTAAACTACTATTTCAAGAGCATTTTGAAAAACTGTTAGAGACAGGATTAATAGAGGGCATTGTAGTTGAGCAGGTATAAATGTGAGAATGCCAACAGTAAACACCACAGAGACTGATTTAAGTTCAATGAGATAAGTAGTAACTTGAGGCCAGCAGTTCAGTCCTGACTGCATACATCCTGGCGGTCCTTTAAAATATACCAATACCTGCTACCCACCTCCAGGGTTCCTACTTTAAACGTTCTATGCTGGGCCAAGCTATAGAATTTTCTGAGGTGATTCTAAAGAGCAATCAAGGATAAAACCACTGCTGGTAGAGCTTCTTGAACACAGTTTGTGATGTTTATAAAATGCACACATTGGCATTTTTAGTTTGAAAAGTTAAAATCCTCCTATTACAAATAGGTTCTAATGTAAATGAAATTCGTGAAGATACAGTGTTGACAAAAAGAGGTGATCTCTAATCAGAAATAGAGTCATAAATACAGAACATATCTTTTATAGTTAGAAGTTCCAAGCTGAAGTGAAGCAAATGTTCTTATTTAACTTTTACAGTAATTTTTCACATTAATGAGCCTTGGAATCCAGGTTCGTGGAGTTCCAATTACTGAAAGGGCTTCTAAAGTGTGATATCATACATCAGGAGAAAATATAATAACTCTGTTAAAGAGAGGGCTGAGGTAATAAAATTATCATAAACAACTTGATTCAGTTATGCTACAGAACATCTAGTGATTAAAAACTTCTCTCCCTGTAGCTTCATAGTTTAAATTCAGTTCACTTATAGTTTTGCCCTGTTGCTAATTGTTTTACTTGAAAATTCAATGATATGTAAAATATAAAGACAGCAATTTAAAAGTAAATGTATATCTGCTCTACGATGTCTCAATTTACTGCTAATTTAAATAATTTGGGGACTGTTAGAAAGTTGCTAAGAAGAATTAGTTTAAAAACATTTGGGACTATTTTCTCTCAAATATAATGGTGCTTAAAATAGAAGAGTGCTTGAAATTATAAAGTTTTATGTTCTAGCCTCCCATAGACTTTCAAATAAAACTTTCCAATAAATGGCCATGACCCTGTTAACTAAGCAGAAGAATTCTCTGGATAGAACCACAGATTATCTTGCCCAGTTTATAGCAGAAGAAACCGAGGCCAGGAAACACTAAGTGACATTCCCAAAGCCACACAGCTCATTAGTGACAGAACTTGGACAGATCTCTTAGTTCCTAGCCCTCCCTGTCTTGTCCTGGAGAAGCCTGATAAATATTGATTAGATATTGTCTGCTATGGACCTTGGACTTGGCAACGTGTGGCTGGTTTTAATCTCATAAATATTCCTCCAAACCTTGGGGAAATCCCTTGCTGATGTGTCTAATCTTTTGGCAGCTAATTTGTTGGAAATCTCCTCATTAATGTGGTCTTTTGGAGAGTCTTAAAACTTTCTTAAGTTTTAGGGTTCAAATATTAGAGTGTGTTTCAGAGCCTAGCAGCATTCACAGCAGACACAATGTTAGCTACCAGGAACCTAATCAACCATTAGCCAAAAGAAGCTATGGTGAAATGCTGTTCAAAATAAAGTTGTAAGCATCACTAAGAGGCTGATGCATATAGAATTTGATTCATTGCACAGCTGATATTACTAATGGTCTGATAATTTTAATAGCCATAAAAACTAGAATAAAAGTCATCCTGTCAGTATCTACATACTTTCAGATATATTATCCTGTTATTTTGTTTCCTGCTTCTACTTGGCCTCCCAAACTCCCTACTGGCAAAGGAGGCCACATGGCACTAGCCTTGCTGTAGTTACTATGACACCCAAGTTGTTAAATTTATAGAGTGGATTATAGCAGCAGACAAAGATAGAAAAATAATAATCAACCATGAAAAACAAGTTTTACAATTATGCATGTACTTGTTATAGAATTACTAATAGCTACATAAATATTTTGTGTTTCACAAATATGTGGAAAGAAGAAAATCATGAAAAGACTTGGAGGGACAGCATTTGAACCTAAGTATCTAAAGATATTATTTTTTTAAAAAATTAAGTCTTATTAGTAAGTGAGTGCTTCAATTTACAGAAACCTAATAAAAGGGAACAAGGGTATAGTGTAAAATCTAAGGTTTATTTCAAGTTATATTTCTATCATTTGGGGCTTCAAATGTCATCCATTCTTCTGTTTTCTAGCATATTTCAGAAAAGTTTTTCCCTTCTTTTAAAAGGCACCATTTCTTTTTTTTTTTTTTTTTTTTAATTTTTATTTATTTATGATAGAGAGAGAGAGAGAGGCAGAGACACAGGCAGAGGGAGAAGCAGGCTCCATGCAGGGAGCCCGATGTGGGATTCGATCCCGGGTCTCCAGGATCGCGCCCTGGGCCAAAGGCAGGCGCCAAACCGCTGCGCCACCCAGGGATCCCTAAAAGGCACCATTTCTAAAGATTTTCTAAGAGGGAGATTCCCTAGTCATGTTGGTGCTTATTCCAATCAATAGAGCTTTAAAATGTGTTCAAAGAATATGGGAACTGGAACTCAAACCCAGGGCTTCTAATTTCAGAAACTGGCCTTTTAACCACCCAAGACTTCTGCAGAATGAGCATCGTTCTCTTCTTAGGAGCTTTAGATACAGGGTGGTTGACAGACGATGGGCTCTTATGGGCTCTGCCTGAAACAACTAGCTACACTAAGATTTAATATTCCCGTCTTGCATCTTTTTATCTACGGCAGAAGTGTGCTAGTTCTGAATAAATTCTTTTGGTTTAGAGTTTGCCTCCGACAGGGATTGGGATGTAGGATAGAGGCATGGACAAGGATTATGAGTAATTTTCTATACATTTTGTTGATCACTCTAAAGGTCTTCTGGACCAGTGTCCAAAGACTTGTCTCAGACCCTAGGGAGAGGAGACTATTATGGAGAGTGAGTTGAATAGAAGAAATATCCATATGAAACCAGCATCCATGGTCACATGGCATCTTTGCCTAGTAATGGAGTTCAACCAGGAACTCTGACTGAGTCAGAGAGCAGCTGTGCCATCAGGACAGAATAGATCACTGCAGGCCAAACTTCTTAGGTTCAGTGGAACTGACAGGGCCACCAAGAGAAGCAATGGCTTTCACTGGAATACAAAGTACGCACAGAGAGGTACTTGATGAAACAACAGAGGAAAGGAAGGTAGAAGTTGGACAAGATGGTGGTCATAATCATATGGTGAATCCAAGTGAAAGAACCTGGCACCTTCTTGAACTCCATGGAGGAAGAGGCTTTACAACTTGAATCCCCAACTACTTTTGCTCTTTATCTAAGACAGAAGTGTTTTTTTGTGACTATTACAAAAATATGTAATATTACAAACACATGTAATACAATTATGCTGTCCTGGTTGATGTGACCTGGAGAAATACGGTTCTGTGTCTATTTGTATACTAAAGATAGTTCTTAATGGTTAGTTGAAGAGTTGTTAACGGTTAGAAAGTTTTAAATTCTATTACTATTATCGATCTTGTAACTCTAATATTTTCTTGTGACAAGAACCTGAAATTATTAAACAAAGTTGAATGATAGAAATTAACAAAGCAAAGCTGGACAATGGAAATCAATGAAAATTCCTTTTCAGAAAATCTGAGTAAATATTTGCCTAGAGGCTACACCTTGAAATTTGACTGGAATGTCCTTAAATAGATAGTTGTGAGACACTTTGAAGAGTTTGTATTTAGGTATTATTTAATATCAAAGGATATTCCAATTATTTGTATATCAAGAACATTTTATTTCATTTTTGAATAGGAACCAGCTTTCATAATTAGAAGAATGTCAAAGCACACATTCAGTTCAGAATGTCACTAACAAAAGTTTTCTTAATTGTTTACTTCCTGGAACAAAGATCATGACTCCTTAATAGATCTGAAAAGAGTGTTGTGACCTCTTTTTAATATTTGTTATTAGTTTCCCTTTCAAATAACATTTTGTGTTAACTTGTGAGTACAAGGGCCCATTTGAATATCATGAGACCCTTCCTCCCAGTGGACTACAAAGGTTCTAGCTGCTGGTCTCCACCCTTATTTCTTCCTTCAGCAAGCGACCTAAGTCATATCTTAAAATTTTGAAACTGCATTTTTTGCTTTTCTCCCCAAACATATTGAATCCAGTAGATTGGAAGATTGTGAACAACGACCATAGCCACTTTTGGACACATAGGATGATATCATTGAATAACTTTTAAAATGGTTCTGAATGACTCCTCTTCCACCCTCATGATTCATTGTTGAAGATTAAAATTTTACAAATGAATTTAAAAGCTTTGCGAAGCTGTTACGACCAATACCAAAGAGCTGAACCATCTGCTCAACTCTACAAAATTTCACAAAAATTTATATGACATGTTGTAAGAATGCCCTGCTGGTGGAATCCATGACAAAGCCTTCCATTGATATTCCCAACTAAACCAAATTTAGTTAGTGTTTTATGGCCCAGAAAATTGTTCTATTTAGGGAAACTGGTTTTGTAAATGTTTTAGAAATTAGAAGACAATTCCCAATACAAATCCTGTTCACAATGGAAATGTATTCTGTAAAACCCAAGACCAGTTCATTGTAGGAAACCTGCAGGATGCGCTTAAATAGTCACTTGCTATTCAGCTCAGAAGTGTTGGATTAGCATCTACTTGAAATTGGAATCAAGTTTATGGAATGGAAACTTCTGCAGAAAAAGGAAGGACGCCTTGAATAGTATGATTCCAAAAATTTTAAAATAAAGTCTGAAAAATTAAACAGTGATACAAAACATCTGCCATTTGGTGATCTTGATTATTCACATGTTCATAATCAGAGGGCTTAGGCTTGATGTCTCTATTTAGTTAATTATGTAGAAACATATTAATTAATGAATGGCATAAGAGACATACAGAGTACTTCTCACACACCTGGCATTGCTTTTTTTTTTCTTCCTCCCCTTTTGTTTCGGTTATATTATTTTTTCCAGTGTCTTAAAAAAATTTTTTTAGTGCAGTATAGTTGGCATGCGATGTTACATTAGTTTTAGGTGCCCAACATAGTGATTCAACAAGTTTATGTCTTATGCTATGCTCATATGTGCCACAGGTGTAGCTACTGTCACCGTATAACATTATTATAAAATCCTTGACATATTCCCTATGCTGTGCCTTTCATCCCCATGATTTACTCATCTCCCATTCCCCTCATTTTACCTATCACCCTCACCTTTTGCCCCTCTGGTAACCATCAAGTTATTCTCTGCAGCGATGGGTCTCTTTCTGCTTTTTGTTTGTTCATGTTTGGTTTTCTAGACTCAATATGTAAGTGAAATCTCTTCTTTATCCATTCATCTATCACTGGGAAGTTGGGTTGCTTCCATATCTTGGCTATTGTAAATATTGCTTCAATAAACATAGGGGTGCATATATCTTTTTTTTTTTTTGCATATATCTTTTCAAATTAATGTTTTTGTTTTCTCTGGGTAAATACCCACTAGTGGAACTATGGGGTCCTGTGTACCTCTATTTTAAAATTTTTGAGGAGCCTCCATACTGTTTTCCATAGTGGCTGCAACAGTGCATAATGCTCCTACCAACAGTGCATAAATATTACTTTTTCTCCACCTCGACCACATCCAACACTTGTTATTTCTTGTCTTTTTGATTCTGACCATTCTGGCTTGTGTGAGGTGATATCTCACTGTGGTTTTGATTTACATCGTTTGCTGATTAGTGAAGTTGAGTAGCTTTTCAAGTACCTTTTGGCCATTTGGATGTCTTTGGGAAAATGTCTATTCATGTCCTCTGCTCATTTTATATTTGAATTATTTGCTTGTTTGGTGTTGAGTTGTGTAAGTTCTTCATATACTTTTGATATTAACCCCTTATTGTATATATCATTTCCAAGTATCTTCGTCTATTTAGTAGTTTGCCCTTTTGTTTAGTTGATGGTTTCTTCCACTGTGTAAAAGCTTTTTATTTTGATGTAGTCCCAATAATTTTTTTTTTTTGCTTTTGTTTGCCTTGCCTCAGCAGACATCTTTAGAAAAATGTTGCTCAAACTAAGGTTAAAGGGATAACTGCCTATGTTTTCTTCTAGGAGTTTTATGGTTTTGGGATTCAAATTTAGGTCTTAAATCCATTTTGAGTTCATTGTTTGAGTATGGTATAAGAATGTAGTCCAGTTTCATTCTTTTGCATGTATCTGTCCAATGTTTCCAACACTATTTGTTGAAGAGGCTGTCTTTTCCCTTTTGTACATCTTTGCCTCCTTTGTCAAAGATTCACTAACCTTAATAGCATGGGTTTACTTCTGGGCTCTCAATCCTCTTTCATTGAAGATTCATTGGTTTTTGTGCCAGAACCATACTGTTTGATTTGTAGTATATCTTGAAATCTGGGATTATAATACCCCCAGCTTTGTTCTTCTTTCTCAAAATTTCTTTGGCTATTTGGGTCTTTGTGGTTCTGTATAAATTTTAGTATTATTTGTTCTAGTTCTGTGAAAAGGCTTTTGGTATTTTGATAGGGATTGCACTGAATCTATAGATTGCTTTAGGTAGTATGGACTTTTAAACAATATTAATTCTTCCAATCCATGAGCATGGGATATCTTCCTATTTGTGTCATCTTCAATTTCTCTCATTGGTGCTTTATAGTTTTCAGGGTATAGGTCTTTCATCTACTTGGTTAAGTTTATTTCTAGGTATTTTATTATTTTTGATATAATTATAAATGGGATTTTTTTTTCAGTTTCTTTTTCTGCTACTTCATTATTAGTCTATAAAAATGCAACTGATTTCTGGGTATTAATTTTGTATACTGTGACTTTACTGTATTCATGTATCAGTTCTAGCAGTTTTCTGGTGGAGTCTTTTATGTTTTCTATGTAGAATATCTTGTCGTCTGCAAATAGTGAAAGTTTTACTCTTCCTTGCTGACCTGGATGCCTTTTATTTCTTTTTGTTGTCTGAGTGCTGTGGCTAGGACTTCTAGTACTATGTTAAATAGCAGTGGTGAGAATGTACATCCATGTATTGTTCCAGACTATTGAGGGAAAGCTCCCAGTTTTTCTCCATTGAGTATGATGTTTGCTGTAGATTTTTCATATATGCCTTTATTATTTTGAGGTATGTTCCCTTTAAACCTGCTTTGTTGAGGTTTCTTATCATGAATGTGTATTGTACTTTGTCAAATGCTTTTTCTGTGTCTAGTGAAATGATAATATGGTTTTTACCCTTTCTTTTATTGATGTGATGTATGACATTGATTGATTTGTGAATATTGAAAGACCCTTGCAACCCAGGAATAAATCACACTTGAGTGTGTGAATTATTTTTTTAATGTCTTATTGGATTCACTTTGCTAGTATTTTGTTGAAGACTTTTACATCTATGTTTATCAAAAATATTGGCCTATAGTTTTCTTGTTTCTTCTTTTCTCTCTTTCTTTTGTTGGTTTGTTCATTCATTCATTTTTTTGTGGAGCCTTTGTCTGGTTTTGGTATCAGGGTAATGCTGGCCCCATTTAGTATATTTGGAAGCTTTCTTTCCTTTTCTATTTTTGGGGAATGGTTGAAGGAAAATAGGTATTAATTCTTCTTTAAATATTTTATAGAATTTACCTGTGAATCTATCTGATCTTGGACTTTTGTTTATTGGGAGCTTTTAGATTACTGATTCAATTTTGCTACTAGTAATTGGTCTGTTCAGATTTTCTATTTCTTCTTGATTTAATTTTAAAAGACTACATTTCTATGAATTTATCCATTTCTTCTAGGTAAACTTCTTAATATATAATTTTTCATAGTAGTCTCTTATAATTCTTTGCTTTCCTGTGGAGTTTGTTGTTATTTTTCCTTTTCATTTCTGACTTTGAGTCTTGTTTTTCTTGATGAGTCTGGCTAAAGATTTATCAATTTTGTTTATTTTTCAAATATCTGGTTCTTGGACTCATTGATGTGACTATTTTTAAGTCACTCTCATTATTTCAACTGTTACCTTTATTATTTCTTTTTTTCTACTAACATTGGGCTTTGTTCTTTTTATTCAGCCTTTAGGTATAGAGTTAGATTATTTAAGGTTTCTTATTTCTTGCTATAAGCTTCACTCATCAAACTGCTTTTCTTGTATCCATCTTTATTGTGTTTCCATCTTCATTTTTCTCCATGTATTTTTTTAGTTTCCTTTTGATTTCTCTGTTGACCCATTTGTTCTTTAGTAGCATTTTTTTTTTTTAAGCTTTTGTGTGTCTACTTTTTTTTTCCTTGTAATTGATTCTAGTTTCATACTGTTGTGGTCAGAAAAGATGCTTGATAGCATTTCAGTCTTCTTCAATTTATTGAGAAATTTATTTATTTATTTATTTATTTATTTATTTATTTATTTATTCAGTCATTCATTCATTCATTTATTTATTGTTTTATGGCCTATCATCTATTCTGGAAGATGCTCCATGTGTACTTGAATAAAATGTACATTCTTCTGTTTTTGGATGGAATATTCCATACATATTTGTTTAGTCCATGTTGTCTAAGGTGTTTCCAAAGCCATTGTTTCTTTGTTGATTTTCTGTCTGGATGATCTAGCTATTGATATAAGTGTTAAAATTCCCTATTGTTTTATTACAGTCAATTTCTCCCTTTAGGTCTGTCAATATTTGCCTCATGTATTGAAGTCTTTCAATGTTGTCTAAATAAGTATTCACAATTTTTATATCCTGTTATTGAGTTGATCTCTTTATCATTATGTAATACTCTTCTTTGTATCTTGCTACAGTTTTTATTTTAAAGTCTATTGTGTCTGATATAAGTATTTCTAGCTGACTTTTTTTTCCCCACTTGAATTTGCATGGAATATCTCTTTCCATCTCTTTACTTTTAGTCTGTGTGTACCTTTAGGTCTTAAGTGAATATTTGTAAGCAGCATATAGATGGGTCTTAGTTTTTTATCCATTCAGTCATCTTCTGTCTTTTGATTGGAATATTTAGTTCATTTACATTTGAAGTAATTATTGATAGATATATACTTATTGCTATTTTTTTATTTGTTTTCTGGTTGTTTTTATAGTTCTCTTTTCCTTTCTTTTTTTCTTGCTTGCTTCCCTTGTAGTTACATGGCTTTCTTTAGTGTTATGCTTGGATTCCTTTCTCTTTAAATTTTGTGCATCTATTATAGATTTTTGTTTTGTGGTTACTATTGGGTTCACATATAACATGTTATGTCTATATGAAGTTGATGGTTGCTTAAGTTTGAACACATCCTAAAGGCACTAAAGTTTTACTTCTCCTTCCATGTTTTATGTATATTATGTCCTGATTTTACATCTTTCAATTTTTTGTATCCTTTAACTAATTTTTGTAGATATAATTGATTTTACGGTTTTGTGTTTTAACCTCTATATGCCTATGTGACAAATGTACTACCTTTACTATATGTTTGCCTTTGCCTGTAAAAAATTTTCCTTTCATGATTTTCTTTGAGTTGTGTGTGTGTGTGTTTTTTTTTTTTTCTACTTAAAGAATTCCCTATAACATTTCTTACAAGGCTGGCTAAGTATTGATGAACTCCTTTAACTTTTGTTGTTGGGAAACTCCTTATGTCTCCTTCAATTCTGAAATGGCAATCTTGCTGGGTAGAGTGTTCTTGGTTGTGGGTCTTTCCTTTCAGCACTTTGAATATATCATTCTACTCTTTTCTGGCCGGCAAAGTTTCTGCTGAAAAATCCATTGGTAGTCTTATGGAGTTTCTTTGTATATAACTGTTTTCTGTTGCTGCATTTAAGATTCTCTCTTTATCATTAATTTTTGCCACGTTGTTTATTATATTTCTTGATGTGGATCTCATTGGTTCATCTTGTATGGAGCTGTCTGTGCTTTTTAGACCTAGATGTCTGTTTCCTTCCCCAGATTAGGTACATTTTCAGCTATTATTTTTTCAAATAAGTTTTCTGCTCCCTTCTCTCTTTTCTCTTTCTGGGATCTCTGTAATGCAAATGTTATTACATTTGATGATATCACAGAGACCCCTTAACGTATTCTCATTTTTTACTATTCTTTTTCTACTTGCTTTTCAGTTTGATTGCTTTCCATTACCCCATCTTCCAGATCGCTGATCCATCCATCTGCATCCTTTAAACTGCTGTTGATCCTCTCTACTTTTTAAAATTTAAGTTATTGGATTCTTTCCCTCAGACTGGTTCTTTTTTATATTTTATATCTCTATCACTAACTGTGTAAATATGACCTGCCAACCTTCAGAGTTTTTTGCTGTAGGTGTAGTTGTTGACTCAGTGCGTACATGGGACAAAGTGAGCTTAGCATCCTCATACTTTGCTATTCTCCCCAACTACCTCTACTGTTTTTAAAATCTAGAAAATAAAATTATGAAAAAAATTAAAGAAACAATTTTGTTTTTCTGCTAGGACTTTTCCAAAGCACAAAGTACTGCTAAGGAATAAGAATTCTCAAATTGCAGATGAAAAATTTACTCCTACTTCAAATGGCTTAGGCCAAAGGTGCAAACATGGAAGTGAAGGAAATAGCATAGTTTTATTTTGATGTACAATTGGAATGGAGAATAAAAGAAAATATCACTGTAATGGAGCAAAACATAATGAATCTGGAAAATATATCTAGACAGTAAGTTATTTTATAGCAAAGTCTCACCCACCCTTTTAGATGAGTGATCACAGCATTACACAGAGAAACTAATAGGTTACCCCGTGTCTTATTAAAGTGAGCGGGTTTTGGATTTGCCAGAGGCCCTTGTGTCTCAATCTTAAATTCCTCTTTTCATGCTCAAATTGTCATTTGGGGTGCTGAGGTGGCTCACTCAGCTATGTCTGACTCATGATTTTGACTGAGGTCATGATCTCAGGGTTGTGAGATTGAGCTCCTCATTGGGCTCTGTGAGAGGAGTGGAGCCTCCTTAAGATTCTCTTTCCTGCTCCCCTCTGCGACTCCTTCTCAGTCTCTCTCTCTCTCTCTTAATAAAAAAGAAAAATAAATAAAATAAAATAAAATAAAAAGTTGTTGTCATTTGTTCTTTGTACCTCTTTCTATTTACATATTAGAGTTAGCAGGGTATAGAGAGATAGGTTATCCTTATGCATAACATTAAATCTTCTCTCTTTTTAAGATTTTTCTATTTATTTCCCTTGTCTTTTAGTAAGACAAAATCTCCTTATTGAAATATTATTTAAAAAAGAATAAAAACATCACTAGTTTAGATGACTTTAAATCTTCATATAATTTCATTGTCTTTTGGATCTTCTCAGTAACTTGAAAATTAAATTAATTTTATTTTATTTTATTGATTTTATTTAATTTTATTTAAGCTTTTTAAAGATACATAAGCAGTGGAAAGATAAATGTCTTGTACATCTGTAATGTGATGGAGGCAAGAATTTTAATTTCCATTACGGCCTTTGGCCGGCCCTAGGATAGTTCTATTTCCTATAGGACAATGCCTTTGTGGTGTGAATCTGTAAGGCCTAAGAAATAAAATGTAATCAATTTGGAAGTGTTTTTATTTAAAACAAACAGAGGAAATACCCACATATCTTGTGCATACAATGGAAAAATTTTAAATGTAGATCACTTGTTTCAGTGGAATGAAACAGATTTTGAGGTCTTGCCTCCTAGAGTGGGGCTAGGTACCTACTACTTAGGCCACATTGGGGGAGTTACATGTAATGTTGGGATTTCAATATTACTTCAAAATTTTCATAGGTCTTTTTCTTAAATGATGCTGAATCCTTTTTCCTTTATCTTTCATTCATGAAAAATAAATACTAAATATTGTACTAGATGCCTTCAAATCTACAATGAGCAGACTCATGAAACTATATTTCTCACCTCCCTTGTCTCCCCAAAGGAAAACAAAGTTCTATTCTCATAAAATATTCTACATAATTTAAGTTCTTCATTTAATATTGTCATTTTATGCCTTATGCTTGCATCTGCATTTTAATAAATGCAAAACAATGTGCATTTCCTGGTGTGTCTCTGGGGATATGTGTTTTACCCTTTTGTTATTTTGCATTGATTTAGAGCCTCTTCTCTGGGCAGTTTGTGCTGTCATAAGTTGTGTCTTTAAGTGATGGCATTATTATCATGAAAAAGAATAATGCTTCTGTTAATGCCTATGTCATTATTTAAAAGGATAATTATAATTCTTCATAAGACTATTTCACAACATCTTCCTGGTAGGCAAAAAAGAGGCATTTTAGATGGTTCTTTCTCAGCAGGTCAGGAAAATGGA
Source organism: Canis lupus baileyi (assembly GCF_048164855.1). Classification (NCBI taxonomy): domain Eukaryota; kingdom Metazoa; phylum Chordata; class Mammalia; order Carnivora; family Canidae; genus Canis; species Canis lupus. The sequence continues at coordinate 6,022,680 of NC_132857.1, forward strand.
GATACTTGTGGTTTGGTATCTGGTATATGCCAGGTACAGACATGCCCCTGGTACAGACAAGAAGGAGAGACTAGCAATGCTTGACCTAATGATGACATATAAAATGTTTCCTGCTCGGGATCATGTCCATGGTCTCAAGACAGGTCACTAAGTTAGGCTTGGCCCCCCCTATTTTGGCTTGGGCATGGCATCTTCATTTCTGGGAAAGCCATTTTGGCCCTTCATTTCACCATTTCTTTTCAGAAAGCAACTGATACAACTGAACTGAGATGACCAGCATAGTATAGTCATAGATCACTTTTGATTTTCTGGTAACTTCAGGTCACAGAAAACTACCTCAGTTTAGCAATTTAACTTTCAGTTGCATGAATTAATAAAAACTTCAATTTTGAGTTAAAGTTGATGCTTTTTTCTTTCTGGCAGCTCAGTGGGAACCCTGAAGTTGAAGTGGGCATGGGGAGGATTTATCACCTCATCATCTACTCCTTCTCCAGAGGTGTCTAGTTCTTCAGAGGTTAGGACCTAGGAAGAAGCAGTGGTATGGAAGGCAGCAAAGATGTTATTCACAACAATTTGTGGTGATCTGGTGTCATGGCAGGTGTTTACAACTGACTCTTCTATAGAAGCTTTTGTGAGTTGTCTGCACTTTCCTGTAAGATCTCAAGCAGGCATCAGTTTGCTCTCTGCTATATGACTAGTAAATGTGTCTTCAAGTAGCAAATAATCTCATCACTTTTTGGCCCGAGCCATGAATTTTATCTAGTGCCTGATGAATGCGTGATAATCAACTGAAGACAGACAAAGAAACAGTTCCTTAAGCTGGGCTGGCTAGTTAATAATCTAGGGAAAGAGTGTATATTGGTGGGAAATATGGGGCAGAGAAGAGTGCAGTTCAACACAATGATAAAATAATATTGGTATCGCAAGTAGACAGGGGCAGAAATGATGAGATTGAAGTCACCCACAAGGGGCAAAAAGGAAAATGGAAATAAAAAAAGAAGAGCATAAAGACAGAAGCCGTGTCTTTATGTCTTTAATGAAAAAAGAGCTTGTGTGTGATGTGAGGATTGTCTGTGAATCAGAAACTGTTGAAATGTAAAAGAGGAAGTTATACAAGCATATTGTATTTGTGGTTAGGCAGAAAATAATTTCACAACAACATATGACTTAGCAGGATTAAACATCTCAAAGTGTCTTTGCCCAAATGCTTCTGAAGATTTAGGTAGTCATTAAAACAGGAAAGAAAAAGAGTCAATGGATATCATTATTCTTTTATAAGAGAAGCTTTACATGCTTCTTTTAAAAGGAGGGATGTATAAGTTATAAACAGAAATTAAATGGTTGAAATAAGGGTCTAATTTAAAGGCAACAAGACCATTAATATGCTCACTAAATACCAGCTGGCTATTAGAAACCTATTTAATGAGATTTACCAACCACTAAAACCACCATGTCTATCTGTTAAGTAGCCATTAAATATCAATAATTTTGTTTGCTATGGAAAATACAGTTAAACTATTCCAACACAGTAGGAAAAATATAAGTAATAATTATATGTAATATTTGTTGAGTGTTTATTATAAGCCAGCCACTGTTTTGTAGATTGCTTGAGTATGATCTCTTTTAGAACTCACAAGGCTATAAGATCAGTAGTATTGTGTTTTCCACAGTTGGGGGAACTGAGGCCTGGAAAGAGTACTTGCCAAAGGTCACAGAGCTGGTGAGTATGAACTCAGCAGTCTGACTCCAGAACCCAATTCCTATCAGTAAGTTACCCAGTGGCACCTGTTCTAAACAATATCCAGGAGTCTTCGGGCAAATCTAATGATGGCAGCCCTACCAATTAGAGGCCGGGTGATTCGTTTTCAGCCAGACCTTCCTGTGGTCTTTGGCACACTGGTTGGTAAGAGTCAGACTATCAGTCAAAAGTACTGCAAGGGTGTCATCTGTGACGAGCCTCCGCTATCACTTCTTACACTTGCAGTCCGATCAAATATTGGACATAGGAAAGCAGGACTCCTGAGGTTTCAACTCCCCTCATTCTTTGTCTCAGGTTTTGTGTTTTTTGTCACCTACAGTCTTTCAAATCCATCTTCTCTTTGTTCATCATCCATAGCTCTCCCTTGTCCTACTGCACCACCTCCTTTTGTATCTTCCATTATGTTTGCTGCCTCTTCCATTATGTTTGCTGCCTACAGGGATGGAGCGGGGGGATAGGCCATGGTATAGGGAAGAGCTTGTCTCAAAGACTCCTGATTCCTGAAAGCAGGGTGTAAATGTTTGCAGAAGTCTGAAAATATGCATGCAGACTACCTGGAGGTTTTGCATCTGTGGCATTTACATTTCACATTTTGGGGGCATATAGTGAATGATGAAAGCTTAAAAAAACTCTGAAAAGGAATGTTGTGCTCATATAATTGTTGCTTGTCAAAACCATGTTTCATAAATATAGCCCATAGCAGAATTTTATTCTCTACAACGCAGTTAATAATTAATCCTCTAAATTTATCGTTGACTGGTAATGAATACATACCAAGTCTATTACTCATTCTAAATTCTTGCCCAATATGTCAACTTGTTTTCTTCTTTTTTATTTTCCCTAATTTTTAAAAGCTGAAATTGATCTCATTTCATACTGCTCCGTAATGCTTCTAAAAACTCATTCCCCCCCTGGAGTTCACCTACCAACAAAGGTTTTGAATAATCAAATCATAGCCATCTCTTTATCTTTCATTTGGCTAAATTTTATATTATGCCCTCAGGTTAAGAATTGCATCATTTGTACCTCAGCACAGTGCCAACCACATTGTTTTCTTTTACAACCAAACAACAATCTTAGTAACAACATATCGAAGCGCTTATTAGCTTTAATTTAACATATACTTTTAAGGAAATAATTGTACATTCACACTAGACTACGTGGGAGTTGCAAGTCTGGAAAAGATATAGCAAGACCGTTATGTAACATACTCGGCTAAACATATTTAGCTGAAGTAAAATATAGAAGTCTAGAAATAGCATATGGTGGATGACACCCATGAGTTAAACCACATGGCATTTATGAGTGTCCCGTGTGACAGATTCCATAGTCACCCTTTGCGAACCCATTCCACAGTGCAATCTTGAGTTTGAAGAAAGCTCTTTGCATGTGATTTGTATCTCCCCTGATACAACTTCTAGGTGTTTCATCTTAGACTATCTGTATGGGAAGGAAAAACAGCTGATTCTCCATTGGCCTGAAAGCTCTTTAGTTGGGTTTATACTTCTTTCTTTAAGTCAGATACCTGTTGTTACTCATAGTTGCTGGTGGACTTGTTTGCCACATGCAGGAGTGGGCTGCATGATGCAATATATGACATAATCTTTACACATGGGTTATGTACGTAAGCGGCCATGTTACCAAGATTTTCTGTTACCTGGAATGTACTGGACCTAACAAGATTTTCCAGCCTAGCTTTTTAATTTCCTAATTTTCAGAAATCCAGCAGCAGGTGATATTAGAGAACTGAAGCAGTGGTGGTGATGGGACTAACCTAGCTCTGTCAAAGCGGAACAAGGTTTCTTCTTTACAGTGCAGACTGTGGGTATTTTGTAGATCCAGTTGATTACCAGCCTGCAAGCATCATGCTTACTCTCTATAGTTTTCCGGTCTAATGAGGCAGCTACAAGCCACATGTGGCTGAGTTTAAATCAATTAAAATAAAATAAAAAATTCAATCTGTAGTCACAATAGTTAGATTTCATGTACTCAGTAACTACATGTGGCTAATGGCTACAATGTTGGACAGCATGGCTCTAGAACATTTATGACATTGCAGAAAGTCCTAATGGATGGTGCTCCTTAGAGTAAGGCAGCCCTGATCTCTTGCCTACGTGCTCTAAGTGACAGTAAAGTACCTTTCAAGGATTTGTGACAATAATCTTAGATTGTTCCACACATAGTAAAAGAACCTTGGAGTTGGTGAAATAATTTCTACCCCACACGCATATTCCTCATGGTAGGACTTAACAGAAGAGGGACTCAGGGGGTCTCTCTCTGGTCTCAGAAAATAGTCATCTTTACCCACTTGGCTGCTTATTCATATGTTATTTCTCTTATTAGGAATTAGGAAGAGCCACTGAGCTTTTCACTTTTCTTGCCTTATAGGTTTTTCATTCCTTTTTTTTGATAAAGTACTTTCCCAAATATTATTAGAGAACATTTATGATTTCTGTAATAAGGAAGACTGACGCTGTTTATATGTTATAAGAACTTCCAGTTCTTAAGCTGATTTCTGTGATTTTAAACCCTTTTCAATTTCTTCATAACCCTTTAAATGACTGTCTCAGGCAAATAGTGGAATTTTTGCAGATTCTAAGATAGTGTAATACTAATAGAGAATGACTTCACTGTTTTTGCTTATGCATTCCTGTATGTATTGGTCTCAATGCTTTATTTTAAAAGTGAATGTTAAAACTTATGTTAAAGTGTTATGTTAATAGGTGCTTTTCTCCCTCTTGTATTTGGGGACATAGTCCCTGCTTGTACCATGGCATGCTCTGTATTGATCATGATACTTAGGGGAAGATTTCATGTGAAATGTTTTTTAAAGATTTTATTTATTTATTCATGAGAGACACACAGAGAGAGAAAGAGAAGCAGAGACACAGGCAGAGGGAGAAGCAGGCTCCATGCAGGGAGACCCATGCAGTCCTCAATCCTGGAACTCCAGGACCACATCCTGGGCCGAAGGCAGGCACTAAACCTTTGAGCCACCCAGGAATCCCGTGAAATTTTTTTTTAAGATTTTTATTTATTTATGAGAGACAGAGACAGACAGAGAGGAAACACCAGAAGGAGAAGCAGGCTGATGGAGGAGCCTGATGTGGGACTTGATCCCCAGAACCTGGGATCAGAAACAGCCAAAGGCAGACAGTCAACCACTGAGCCACCCAGGTGCTTCTCACTTGAACATTTAAAAGGAAAAATGTAAACAGTTGTTTGTCAAATGAGCTACTTCTGAGATTTCAGGCTCAAATATTTTTCTTTTGTTTTCAGTCTTGGCTCTAATGAGTTTCCCTATATAATTAGTAAATGATTCAGACCTAAATATATTGCTGTTACTCAAAGGAAAACAGTCTACTCAAGAATGACTTAATTTTTTCAAAGATGATATTCAGGAGAGGGGAACTGTAAAGAGAGAGATCTATAAAGAGAGTTTCTTTAAGGTACTAGACTGTTTAAAATCAAGATGATAATACAGCTGTATCAACGTGGCTCTTTGTCAGCCTTCATCTCTGCCCATCACTTCCAAAAGTCTATTTTCTTTCTTGTCTCCTCACATTGATGAGCTCATTGTGATGAATGTTAGGGGTTTATTTAAATCCCTTAAAATTTGTCTCCACAAAGATAGGGCTCTTCTGCAGATCTTTAGCTACTTTTTGCATCTGGCTAAAGTAGCCTGGCCTCTGGGATCCCAGTGGGGTGAAAAGATGAAGTGGCCGAGGGCAGTTGCATCATGCATTACATTATCACCTGTCACTATTTCTTAAGTTCTTTGTAAGAACATGATGGCCCTCCCCACTCCGGCCAAGACCTTGATCACCAGCCAGATGCCCAGCAGCTTGTTTGACCTCATTAAAATTGAGCGATCATGTTAATGTTTGGGTCTGAGGCCAAACCTCTTAGAGCTGTTTAAAATTTCTGAGGATATTATCATAAGATTTGGTTTGTGATCTTTTCTTAGTATTTTTTAGCAGATCAGTCTGAGTAGAAATAGACCAAGGGGGAATTAGATCTGGAAATTGGGATTAAAAGCAAAACATGTGCTACAAAAAATACAGCCAGCACATGGCTACTTATCTCACTTTTTTTTTCTCTAAAAAAACAATTCATGATGTAAAAACCTAGAAGATGTAATATTTAAAAATTATAATTAAATGGAAACTTGTGAACTATAAAAGTACGACGGCATTAGCAGGCCAGAGAGGCAAATAATTGGTTGGTTTTATTGTCAGGGAGTGGGAACTGGGATCCGTGATGGCTTCTACCAGACATACGCTCACTCAGTTGTCACCTCTGGGTCCATGCCTGTGCTGCTGAAGGTCAAAAAAGTGAATTTAGATCACATAGAAAATATGTTGTATTTTTCTGCGATTTCTAGTGGCTTTGTCAAGATCATGTGGGATTGGGAACTGATCGGGTTTTCTGAAGGTTGCAGATTTTCTTGAACATAAATCAAATCTGTATCCATGAAGGATAAAGTTTTTAGTCCTCGTTTAATTATTTACTGCCACAGGACATGCTTCTACACTGCTTGGGGTCCAGTGAACTTCCCAGCACAGTGGTCCTGTCAAGTTGGTGCAAATGCCTCCACTAATTGGTGTCCTGCCCTGTGGTCCTCCTGCTGAGTTCAGCTTGATGCCAGTCTCTCTCAAAGAATGGGCTTAGTGTGATGAAAGCCCTGTGATGCTATAGAGCACAGATGTGCAGTGCCTGAATGTGTTTGTTCAGTCAGCATGGACACTTTTCAAACCCAAAACTACAGTTGATCAAATTTGATTGTATTTTTAACTTTTATAGAAATGATGTTTCCAGCGCTTGTGCTCTTGTAAATACCTATTAGCCATCAAAGACCACAGGACTAATCGTTCTTTCTTGAAACTACCACCAACCACACAGATAGCCAGCAGAAATGAAGGTTAAGGCTGACTTTCTACTCTGCACTGGCAGCCGACTTCTTTTGCTTGCAGTTGGGTCTTTTTGGGTGAACCACTCATTTCATATCCATACCTCTGTCTTCTAGTCCATTCCATATTTGAAGTGTCCTTTAAATATGTCCTTTCCATATTTATACAATTATAGGATGTGACGGCCATAGGATGGAAATGAGGATTAAGGTCGCAAGTAGTAAGCTTGGCTACTTTGACTCATGGAGACTTTACAATCAGGGGCTTGATTTTTTAAATCTTTTTTTTTTTCTTTTAAGAAAATGAAAGAATAGAGGTTATGAATGGCATATTTCTCTGATCTTAAAAAAATCATAACACTTCACATTTGTACAATAACACCTAACATTTTTTTCTGGGTGTGTTGCAGTTTATCAAGCACCTTTATATACATAATATGCTTTGAGCTTGACAACCACCTGCTGTAGTAGGTGAATAGAGTAGCTATTCTCCAGGGTCTTGGGAAGGTCAAGTTGGAGAGGTCCTGGTGGTTAGTGGTTGAGCTGTCATGAATCTATTTCTTTTGTCGCTGGTACAATAACTGTTCGTCAGTACGACTCTACCTCTCCACTTTATTTACTGCTAATAACCCTTCCAACACTTTTTTTTCAGACTTAAATAGAACCTTATCTTAATAAGAACTGAGAAATGTATAGAATTGTTGACATTATATCACACCTGGAAGTAATATAACATTGTATGTTAACTAGACTTCAATAAAAATAAGTTAATCAACAGTCTCTTGCAATATATAGGATGAGTCTTTGCTTTTAGTTTACTGAAACTAGTTTTGCTTGTTTCTTCAAAAATTTTTAAAAGATTTTATTTATTTATTCATGAGAGACCGAGAGAGAGAGAGAGAGAGAGAGAGAGAAAGAGAGGCAGAGGGAGAAGCAGGCCACATGCAGATCCCGAGGCTCCAGGATCACGCCCTAGGCTGAAGGCAGTCACTAAACTGCTGAGCCACCTAGGGATCCCCCTATTTTTTCAATTTTTTGACTGCTATTCTAGCCATATTTCAAGCACTAAATTATAGAATTGTCATGGAAATTATTTTACTTTTTAAAAATTTCAACGGTATGTGAAAAATTTTAGTTTTTAGAGGTAGAGGTGAAGGAATCCTACAGGCCTTTCATTGCAATGGGAAGTGATCAGAACAAGGGATGTGTATGTGACTGGGTGATACAAGTTGCCTTCTTAAGTCTGGGGGGCAGTTGCCCCCTTCAGACATAATTATAATTATAAAATGGTATACTGAGATTTGCATTCCAGATCCTGGAAGGTTGCACTGACTCTTTTTTTGTTAGTTTGTTTTGTTCTTTAAATTCATGAAAAACACAGTAGTCAAACACGGACACTCTTGGAAATTTTGTTTGCTCTATGACTTATTCTTAGATAGTAGGAGTTATGATTCATTGAGAAATCCAGACCCTGAGTTGCAATAATTATCGTATAACTTCTCAGGATGTTCATCCTGCAAGTAGTGAAAATAAATCACAACTAAAACCTCAATAATAGTAGTTCTCAACTTCAAAGACCTGCTTTAGAGCCATCCTTTTGAGGAGGGAAAGGGTTAAGATGTAGACAGGAAGAGATAGGGGGCCCCTGACAAGGCTCCGAAACCTTGCCTGGCCAGCAGAGATACTGAGACTGCGCAGAACAAGAAATAAGGGAACGAACCAGACCACCTGACCTTGGTCATTTGGGAGGTTTTTTTGTGGTTTTTTTTGGGCAGCTACACCGTAACCACAGAAAATGACCACACCTCGAAGGGAAAGTAGCCATCAAACCAAGCCAGCTCAACAGTTTCAAGGCCACAAGCTTCCTGGTCAATTTCCAATAAAAGATGGCCGGGGAAAGCCCTCAGTGGCAAGCCATTTAAGACTCTTCTCACTCTAGAGAGGTCTTCTCTCTCCTGTTCTCACCTTCACTTCATAAACTTTTACTTCCCTTCACCCTTTTGTGTCTTTCTTCCACTCCATGAGACAATAACCCTGTGACCCTTCAGAGTGCTGAAGGGGTCTAACAACCTTCGGTTTCTGTGAAGCTAAACCCTTCAAGCCGGACGCAAGCACGTACATGGGTTTTATCAGGACCATATTATGTGAGTTTTGCTTTCTTGAAACTCTGGGCTGGACTTTTTGTCACGGTTTATCTTCCTTACATTCACATGGCCGTTGTTTCAGTAAGTGAGCACCTTGATAAATAATATTTTCTATTTTCAACTCCCTCCTGCCATTGCCTCCCCTGCCAAAACAAACAAACAAACAAACAAACAAACAACCAGGACATCTTTTTTTACGGATCCCAGTCTGGCTATTTTGGATGGTATTAACCTAATAATGATGACATTCTCGCCATTGACTGTTTTTTCTCAATTGGGTTGCCCTTTATTGGTTTGGCCAAGTCATCTCGATCATGGGATCATGGGATAAGACTTTTGTTCCTGTTTTGAAAATTTTGCTGATTTGCAGAACAAATCACCAGCCCTTTATAATTTTTTCTTTTGCAAGTTACTTAAGTCGTGCTGTGTGAACTAACATCTTGTCACTCATTGTCTTAAAGCAAAAGCCAAACTGGTGAGAAACCACCTACTGTTGAATATCAAGCCTGTGCCAAAAAGGCAATAGCTACATGCTGTTCTGCTGTGCCCCGAGTGATCAAACAATCCTGAGAGCAAACAGGAACTACAGCAGCAGGAATCAAAGGACTTCACAAACCTGGAGAGTTAGAGAGAAGCCAGGGAGGGGTTTTCTTGAGGTGAGGTGACGCTATGCAAATAAAGCCCCCTTCCTTTTTTTTTTTTTTTTTTTTTTTTTGTTGTTGTTGTTGCTGTCCTTCTGTGTTTGTTTGTTTGTTTTTGTTGTTCAGGACATTGGAAGAACACTATTAGAGGAGAAAACTTCAGGCTGTTACAATTTTTATTCAGTGGATGAAGAAACAACAGAAGACTGTTGCTAGGAAGATTTTGTTTGATATTTGGTGTTTGTATATATGTACTGATGCTTGCATTTGTATTCTACTTTGTTTTAAAAACAATTTTTGGTATCTCAGTCTAGTATGTGTGTGTGTGCATATGTGTGTGTGTTTAGAAATTTTTGATGAAGATCTTCCAGATTTTCCTTAAAATTTCTTTCCCAAGTTTTGTTAAGGTATAATTGACATATAACATGAGATTAATTTTAGGTACACAACACAATGATTCCATACGTGTATATATTGAGAAATGATAACCACAAGAAGTTTCATTAACATCTATCACCTTACACAGGTACAGTTTTTTTTTTCTTGTGGCCAGAACTTTTCAAATCTATTCCCACAGTGATGTGGAGAACAAAGGCCAAAGAAATGTAGATACAATTAAATTTCCTTATAACCTGTAACCCACTGATAAAGACCAGAGACTGGCAGAGAATGACCTTCCTCCAGGATGCTCCCAACTGTCTTAAAGTCAATGCCTTGCTAGAGGGAAAAACAACCTCAGCTTGACAATAGCTAGGCCTCTAGGATCCTGTGAGTCTTCTTTAGCATATGAAAGTCCTTTTGGAAACTGCCCTGAGTTGTTACCTCCCTCAACTCCAAAGTATGTAATCAATTGCTCCTCATGACCCCAGTGCACCTCTTTCTGCCCCTGGGTCCTTCCTTGTGGTACAGTCAAAACACCTTTTCCACACAGAAGACGTCTCAAGAATTCTTCCTTGGCCATCGGCTCCAAACGCTTACATAACCCCAAATACAATACAGTATTGTTAACCACAGTCATCATGCTATATACTACACCCTAAGAATTTACTTACATAACTGACAGTTTGTACTGAAAGTTTGACCATGTTCACCCATTTCCTACTGCTATCCCCTGCCCCTCTGGCAACCACCCATTGGTTCTCTGTTTCTATGAATTCACTTTTTTTTTTTTTTTAGATTCTATGTACAAGTGAGATCATAAAGTATTTGTCTTTCTTCCTCTGATTTATTTCACTTAGCATAATGCCCACAAGGTCCATCCGTGTTGTCTTAGGTGGCAGGATTTCCTTCTTTTTCAAGGCTGAACAACATTCCCTTTATACATATGTACCGTATTTTTTTGGATCTATTCATCCATCTGTGGACACTTCAGTTGTTACCATGTCTTGGCACTTGTATATGATGCTACAGTGAACATGGGGGTGCAGATATCTCTTTGAGATAACGATTTTATTTCCTTTGAATATATATTTAAGAAATGGGATTGCTGGATCATATGTCAGTCCTATTTTTAATGTCTTGAGGAACCTATGCTGTTTTTCATAGGGGTCACCCAGTTTCCATTCCTACCGATGGCGGACAAGGTTTCCCCTTTCTCCATATCCACACCAACATTTGTTGTCTCGTGTCTATTTGGTGATAGCCACTCTAACAAGTGGGATGTGATAACTCCTGATAGTTTTGATTTTTAGATTATCTTTTATGAATAGAACCAGACAAAATATTTCAGAATACTCATCTTAATAATGGAGCTAATCAGAGACAGTTGTTTTAATGTTACTTGATTCTTTCAACAAATGGTTTTTGTTAGTCAAAATGAAATCTTATTTTTGCTGAGTAAGAAGAAATATCTTGGCATAATTGATCTTTTGCAGGGTGTTAATAATTAGTAACTAAAAATCCCTATGGATTCTTGTGAATGATTGTTTTTAGGTGTAAAAAATAATATTTCTATGACTCTATAGAGTAATACTATGATTTTGAAGACATAACTGAATAGACAGGTGGATGGATGCTTTGTTGTTTCTAGTGAAGAGTATTCATATTATTTCCATCATTTGGCTGTTTACTGACTGGTTAATTGTCTATTTCCCACAGATTGCTGGCGTCACCAACATTTTGTCACAGGCCTCAAAATATCAAAATGGTGATTAGATTTGGTGCAGGACTGGGGTGAGGATTTTGGGGACAGGGTGGGCACTAAAGCATTAGATATAAAAATTCCTGGCTCCTTGTTTTTAGCTTTTTGTGATGGGGGTCCCAACAGTCTCACCCTCTACTTCATTTGTCACAGTACTTTACTTCAGCTACATCAACTTGTTTGTGGTTTCTGAGCTCTTCAGTCTCATGTCTGTGCATTTGTGCAATAACTGGAAATACCATTTCTTTTCCACTTCTGATGTATCTGTGACTCTGAAGAAAGCTCCACTAGAGTAACATGTCTGACCTCTCTTTATGCCCCTGCACACTTTACAACAGAGAAGGGAAAGTGTGACTTACCTGATTGGAGGGATTGGAACGAGAAGCTGAGCATGAGTACGTCAGCACCTTCATGCTCTTTTTCTTTGGGAGCTAGCTTGTGGTGTCCTGGTCCCACATCGCCTGTGACTGGAGGACTATGCATGGCCAACTCACCATAAATGGACAGTTGCCTGCAGTAGAGCCTGTGTCCTCCACCCCAGCCTTCTCTGGTAATAAAGATCTTCTTTTTGGCTCCTGTCTGTTGTCTGCTTTGGATAATTTTTCAAATGGTTCTTGTTTTGGGTAAATTGGTACTATGTTTTGGGTCCCATGAACCTACAAAACATATATTACCTCCTATTCTTCTTATGTCCTTCCCCTTCTCTTTATCTTTCTAAAACTCAACTCAGGAGTTACCCCCTCTTGGTTTCCCTCCTTTCTTTTGTATTTCTGTAGAATTGCATGCATACATCTCCCCAGCTTATTTTTTCATCTGCCTCCCCTCACCCCAAACCCACACCCCTCCCAGATTGCAGACTCTCAGAGTGGAGAGACTGGCCCATTGTTGTCTTCCCAGCACCTGTCATGGAACTTGCATATAGTAAGTACTCAACAAAGGTTTATGGAATGAAGCAATGAATTATGGAAAAATCTAAGGCCATTTTTAGTCCATCAATATTGAATTATAGGAGTTAAGTCCTATGATCATAAAGAAAATGTATGAGTATTTTTTTTCCTTCAGAAACTGTCTTTCATTTTGTTATCTTAAACCACTTAGATGAATTGTAATTGTGACAACACACCTCTAGGAGTTTTGTTCTGAAAATTATTTGACCTCAACTCCAAATGTCCCAGCAGTGTTTAAGTACTGTCAATGATACTTCCTTCCTAATGTAATTATTTTCAATGGTATCAGTAACAGTAAAGATGAGTATGAATATGGAAGTGTACCTTAGAGATGGGAGTTTATATTTGAGGCTAGCAAGAGAACACTAGGGATGGAGTAGAAAATCTGCGGTATATTTTGTGGCCTTCGCTAGAAATAAATTCTGAGGCCTATACTAATAAAACGACTTTGAAATCCATGATTTTGAGGTAAGGGGCAGAGTAGCAACCAGTGATTAACTCAGCTAGTAGCAGCTCAGGCATTAAATCAAAGGGCAGACTTCATTTTTGCTTCCCGTGGACCCAGGCACTTGCCATTCATCATTTTCTTTATTCGCACCTTGCACATGATTGACACCTGTTTACTGTCCGGTTTAGTATCTTTTCGTATCCATCTTATCCTCCTAAATGGGTGATAAGCCCCTCTGGAGTAGGGTGACAGCAGTGATACATTTCTTTGCAACTCTGTGAGTCTCTTACAGAGCCTTGTACATAGTTGATACTCACAGATAGTTTGGTGATTAATCATTTGTAACACTGCCATAAAAAAGTGACTTTCAACATGTGAAAACTGAAAATACTTACAAATCCCTGTCTGGAGTCTCTAAAAGATAATGGGAATCATCAAGTATGTGATTCTTTCATTTTGTTCCTTTTAATTCCACCTTCAAGTCGAAATGAAGACATTTTTTTCTCCTTGTTTAAGTAAAGGGTTATTGCATCTAAAGCAAAAAGAATGTAAATCTTGCAATGTTTTAGGGACTCCCAGTTTCGGCATCAGTAAATAATATGCCATTGCCGAGTTCTGGGAGGAAATAAATGCTTCAGCTTCAAAAACTGTCTGTTAAACAGAAAGACAGGTGTATCATGTTTACAAGGGATGTGACATTATAAACTCAGCTGAAACAACCCATCCAGATGTGCAGTGATCTGTAGCTATGAACCCAGAGAACCCTGTCACAGGTTTTACGGGTAATTTTTGTTTGCGAGTGTTTAGACACCTTAGCAGCCAGCTGGAATGGGGACAATATCAGTAACAACACACAGATGAAAAACCACTATCTAATCAACTCCCATCAAACCAGTCAGTGGTAAAACAGTGCTTCCCAGAAACACTTATTACAGATAACATTTTGGTTGTTAAATTTATGAAGTGTAAAGTTATATAACTTCTTTTTTGAAAAAGTCAAGACTGCATTTTCATGCACACATCCGCCCACAAACACAGTTCAGCAGTGGAAGCACTAATAAGGTCGTTGACAAAAATAAATTACATAAATAATATTTAGCAATTTTCAACATTCACCGAGAAGGTCCACACAGGGGGCACGGCCTTGCCAATTATGAAAAATGTTATCCCGAATAATTAGCAGTGTGTTGACAAAAATGTCAGCGTGAGCGGAGGCAGTGTGGTTTATCTACTGGCATATAAGATATACCTTTTTGAACCCAAAGTTTTGCTAATTTACCATGTTTTCATCTTGCGGGCTTAGTATAAATCCTTAATGTAAATTTGGTCAAGGTAGTGCTTGTCTTAAAAGAAACTACCTCTGCTCTATATCGTGGTGTATTACATAGGCTAATGCTGCGGCACTGGTTATTTCAGGGGTGGGATGGTTGCCCTTTTCTCTGTGGTTCAGAAATTAGGTGCCTCCCCCACCCCCAAAGGAGGAAATGCCCACACTGAGTTGAATTCTCTAGGAAGAGATCCTTGGGTCCACGCAGATGTATAGCTCTCTGTCCCCACCAAGATGAAATTGAGTTTTCCAGATCCTTCCTGTTGTCAGCTTCACGGGATTCAAGGCTCAAGGTATAGGCACCGTCCCCTCCTCATATACACACAAGCTTACAGAGGTGGGCATTTTGGCCATTAGCTGCTCTACTAACCCACAACCACTTGGACTACTTCAGATACACACCTGGGAGAAATTACTGAGGAGGGAGTATAATGCGGTGTCGGATACTTGTGCAGAACCCTATTATTTTAGTTTCGGGATGTTAGACTTTTATTTAATAAGTTTCAGTAGCAAAAGGTTTTTGAGATACACAGTATTAATTATTCTCTTAATCATCAGAAAGTACTCTTTCAAGGGTCACAGGCAGCCACCTAACACAAATCTAAAAGCACTTCCTCAATAGAAAGACTTCTTTTATCCTTGGTGCTGATGGCTGACCTGTCCTGGCTTCCCCAGGCCTTCTCTGGGAGGCTCGGTCATTTCTTTGTCTTCTTTCCTACTTTCTCTTCTTTCCTTTGTTTCTTTAAATGTTTCCTACGTTTTCTAAGTTGTATCCTTACTTTTTTCTTTTCATGAATTTGCTTGGTGATTTCATCCTTTTTCATGGCTCCGATCATGCCTCAGGGACACATAGTTTTCAAATACGTAGGCTTTCTCACTAAATTACTGGAGCCACTGCCACTGTCCATACACATTTCATGTGTTTTTATACACCACGTGTTGAAAACTACACTGAGTACCTCCACCTACAAATTGTCTTCTCATTCTCGATCCTTATCCTTGTTAACTGTAGCATCATCACCAATGGTAACTTGGGATCTAAGTGTCAAATGTTGTTTTGACTCCTCCCTTACTCCAACATCTACTTTTGTCGTTTCCTTCTTATCAACATGTCTTGCATCTCTTCTTTTCTTTTGTCAGCCTTCAGTTCATGTTTTTCTTAGCTCCTCTCAGAAAGTGAATATATTTTAACAGACATCCAGGACTCTTTGGATCTCAGCTCATCTTGGAAAGTGCCGTTAGAATTATTTTGTAAAAATACCCCTTTTTTCTATGACTTCATTGTTGTAAAAGTCATTTCTTTCACTCACTGAATATTTGTTGAGTTTATACTATATGCTTTGGACTCTCATAAACCCTGGAGTACATATGTAAGTGTGACATGGTTCTTGTCCTTAAGGAATTCCTAAATAGGTCATGAATAATGATAACATAGAGTGATTTGTGTAAGGATGGACATATTTTACTGTCTCTCAATTACCCTCGTAGAATTCTTCCCTTTTCCTACTATATGATTCCTTGCCCTTTTCAAAACCCATGTAGAATAGCATCTCTATCATTGTATTTTTTCCTTGTCTCAATCATATTTTCTTTATTTGCAGTCTCATGTAATTTATTCTCTGAATCATTTATTTGGCAATTAATCATCTTGTGGTTTGTCCTCTTCTATTGCAAATTTTAATTGTAATTTAATGTTTAATGTTTTGTCTTGTATTCACATTTAGGTTGTCCATGTTCTGAGATTAAAAATAAAGTCTTAGGCTTGATAGCTTCCCCAGGCCCTTATGGTATATTGCTATTAGGTGTTCAAATACAAAGATTATGAATGATAAAGTGAATTTTATGAATGATAAGTGGATTTTACTGGTTAAGTCTTTTCTTACCCATATTAAGATCTGACATGAATAAAATAGTTTGAAGTGTTTTTATACATTTTTATAAAATCAAACTTACTTTTGGTGTAGGTGCTCTCAACCTTTTATCCTATTCAAAACTTATCCTTGCAGCTTCAAGATCTCATCTGCTTTTAACAGTTTCTACAAGAATTGTTGTTTAAAATGAAATCCAGTCTAGTCTTCTAAGAAGTGGAATATACTCTTCAAAACAATTTCACCACAAAACATTTTCTGGCTCAGGAGATTTTCATTTTTGTCACTTTGGTCTCAAGGCAAAATTTGAGTGCTAATATAATGAAAGCAAATGTAATGCTAATAATACAGGGACTGTAAATTCCATTAGATAATATTCTATATTTATCTTGAATAATGAACTAAATCAAGATTTTAGAATTATCAAATGTTTGAAAAATTAAATTACTACAGTGATTATAGTTTTCTCTTTCTACTTTTAACAAATCACCACAAATTTAGTGGCTTAAAAGAATACATATTTATATGTTCTTTTTTTTTTAATTTTTTATTGGTGTTCAATTTACTAACATACAGAATAACCCCCAGTGCCCGTCACCCATTCACTCCCACCCCCCGCCCTCCTCCCCTTCTACCACCCCTAGTTCGTTTCCCAGAGTTAGCAGTCTTTACGTTCTGTCTCCCTTTCTGATATTTCCCACACATTTCTTCTCCCTTCCCTTATATTCCCTTTCACTATTATTTATATTCCCCAAATGAATGAGAACATATAATGTTTGTCCTTCTCCGACTGACTTACTTCACTCAGCATAATACCCTCCAGTTCCATCCACGTTGAAGCAAATGGTGGGTATTTGTCATTTCTAATAGCTGAGTAATATTCCATTGTATACATAAACCACATCTTCTTTATCCATTCATCTTTCGTTGGACACCGAGGCTCCTTCCACAGTTTGGCTATCGTGGCCATTGCTGCTATAAACATCGGGGTGCAGGTGTCCCGGCGTTTCACTGCATCTGTATCTTTGGGGTAAATCCCCAACAGTGCAATTGCTGGGTCGTAGGGCAGGTATATTTTTAACTGTTTGAGGAACCTCCACACAGTTTTCCAGAGTGGCTGCACCAGTTCACATTCCCACCAACAGGGTAAGAGGGTTCCCTTTTCTCCGCATCCCCTCCAACATTTGTTGTTTCCTGCCTTGTTAATTTGCCCCATTCTCACCGGTGTGAGGTGGTATCTCATTGTGGTTTTGATTTGTATTTCCCTGATGGCAAGTGATGCAGAGCATTTTCTCATATGCATGTTGGCCATGTCTATGTCTTCCTCTGTGAGATTTCTCTTCATGTCTTTTGCCCATTTCATGATTGGATTGTTTGTTTCTTTGGTGTTGAGTTTAATAAGTTCTTTATAGATCTTGGAAACTAGCCCTTTATCTGATATGTCATTTGCAAATATCTTCTCCCATTCTGTAGGTTGTCTTTGAGTTTTGTTGACTGTATCCTTTGCTGTGCAAAAGCTTCTTATCTTGATGAAGTCCCAATAGTTCATTTTTGCTTTTGTTTCTTTTGCCTTCGTGGATGTATCTTGCAAGAAGTTACTGTGGCCGAGTTCAAAAAGGGTGTTGCCTGTGTTCTCCTCTAGGATTTTGATGGAATCTTGTCTCACATTTAGATCTTTCATCCATTTTGAGTTTATCTTGGTGTATGGTGAAAGAGAGTGGTCTAGTTTCATTCTTCTGCATGTGGATGTCCAATTTTCCCAGCACCATTTATTGAAGAGACTGTCTTTCTTCCAATGGATAGTCTTTCCTCCTTTATCGAATATTAGTTGACCATAAAGTTCAGGGTCCACTTCTGGGTTCTCTATTCTGTTCCACTGATCTATGTGTCTGTTTTTGTGCCAGTACCACACTGTCTTGATGACCACAGCTTTGTAGTACAACCTGAAATCTGGCATTGTGATGCCCCACAGATATGGTTTTCTTTTTTAAAATTCCCCTGGCTATTCAGGGTCTTTTCTGATTCCACACAAATCTTAAAATAATTTGTTCTAACTCTCTGAAGAAAGTCCATGGTATTTTGATAGGGATTGCATTAAATGTGTATATTGCCCTGGGTAACATTGACATTTTCACTATATTAATTCTGCCAATCCATGAGCATGGAATATTTTTCCATCTCTTTGTGTCTTCCTCAATTTCTTTCAGAAGTGTTCTATAGTTTTGAGGGTATAGATCCTTTACATCTTTGGTTAGGTTTATTTCTAGGTATCTTATGCTTTGGGTGCAATTGTAAATGGGATTGACTCCTTAATTTCTCTTTCTTCAGTCTCATTGTTAGTGTATAGAAATGCCACTGATTTACTGGGCATTGATTTTGTATCCTGCCACGTTACCGAATTGCTGTATGAGTTCTAGCAATCTTGGGGTGGAGACTTTTGGGTTTTCTATGTAGAGTATCATGTCATCGGCGAAGAGGGAGAGTTTGACTTCTTCTTTGCCAATTTGAATGCCTTTAATGTCTTTTTGTTGTCTGATTGCTGAGGCTAGGACTTCCAGTACTATGTTGAATAGCAGTGGTGAGAGTGGACATCCCTGTCTTGTTCCTGATTTTAGGGGAAAGGCTCCTAGTGCTTCCCCATTGAGAATGATATTTGCTGTGGGCTTTTCATAGATGGCTTTTAAGATGTCGAGGAATGTTCCCTCTATCCCTACACTCTGAAGAGTTTTGATCAGGAACGGATGCTGTATTTTGTCAAATGCTTTCTCTGCATCCAATGAGAGGATCATATGGTTCTTGGTTTTTCTCTTGCTGATATGATGAATCACATTGATTGTTTTACGGGTGTTGAACCAGCCTTGTGTCCCAGGGATAAATCCTACTTGGTCATGGTGAATAATTTTCTTAATGTACTGTTGGATCCTATTGGCTAGTATCTTGTTGAGAATTTTTGCATCCATGTTCATCAGGGATATTGGTCTGTAATTCTCCTTTTTGGTGGGGTCTTTGTCTGGTTTTGGAATTAAGGTGATGCTGGCCTCATAGAACAAATTTGGAAGTACTCCATCTCTTTCTATCTTTCCAAACAGCTTTAGGAGAATAGGTATGGTTTCTTCTTTAAACGTTTGATAAAATTCCCCTGGGAAGCCATCTGGCCCTGGACTCTTGTGTCTTGGGAGGTTTTTGATGACTGCTTCAATTTCCTCCTTGGTTATTGGCCTGTTCAGGTTTTCTATTTCTTCCTGTTCCAGTTTTGGTAGTTTGTGGCTTTCCAGGAATGCGTCCATTTCTTCTAGATTGCCTAATTTATTGGCGTATAGCTGTTCATAATATGTTTTTAAAATCGTTTGTATTTCCTTGGTGTTGGTAGTGATCTCTCCTTTCTCATTCATGATTTTATTAATTTGAGTCTTCTCTCTCTTCTTTTTAATAAGGCTGGCTAATGGTTTATCTATCTTATTAATTCTTTCAAAGAACCAACTCCTGGTTCTGTTGATCTGTTCCACAGTTCTTCTGGTCTCGATTTCGTTGAGTTCTGCTCGAATCTTTATTAACTCCCTTCTTCTCTTGGGTGTAGGATCTATTTGCTGTTTTTTCTCTAGCTCCTTTATGTGTAAGGTTAGCTTTTGTATTTGAGTTCTTTCCAGTTTTTGAATGGATGCTTGTATTGTGATGTATTTCCCCCTTAGGACTGCTTTTGCTGCATCCCAAAGATTTTGAATGGTTGTATCTTCATTCTCATTAGTTTCCATGAATCTTTTTAATTCCTTAATTAAGGTTGACCTTAATTTCCTGGTTGACCCTTTCATCTTTTAGCAGGATGGTCCTTAACCTCCACGTGTTTGAGGTCCTTCCAAACTTCTTGTTGTGATTTAGTTCTAATTTCAAGGCATTATGGTCTGAGAATATGCAGGGGACAATCCCAATCTTTTGGTATTGGTTCAGACCCGATTTTGACCCAATATATGGTCTATTCTGGAGAAAGTTCCATGTGCACTTGAGAAGAATGTGTATTCAGTTGAGTTTGGATGTAAAGTTCTGTAGATATCTGTGAAATCCATCTGGTCCAGTGTATCATTTAAAGCTCTTGTTTCTTTGGAGATGTTGTGCTTAGAAGACCTATCGAGTATAGAAAGAGCTAGATTGAAGTCACCAAGTATAAGTGTATTATTATCTAAGTATTTCTTCACTTTGGTTAATAATTGATTTATATATTTGGCAGCTCCCACATTCGGGGCATCATATTCATATGTTCTTACGGTTCTGTGGGTCAGAAGCCCAACATGAGTCTCACTGGGCTACAGTCAGGACATCTCAGGACTGGATTTCTTCTTGGAGGCATAATGGAGAATCCATGTTCTTGCCTTTTCCAGCTTCTAGAGACCACTGGCATTTCTTGACCCCTTTCTCCATCATCAGAATCAGCAATGTTGTTGTTGTTGGTAGAATAAAATAAATCAACTCAGTGGTGCTTAATTCAATGTGAACTATATTTGACTACAGACCAGTCTTTACCAACACCACTCCTGCCACGTATTTTGAAGCCATGTCTACTGTCGGATACCTTTTGTGCAATTCAGATTCGGTCTAATTTTTTTGTTTTTAAAGTAAAAAAAATGGTAGAAAGGTAATTTATTCAAAGTTTCTTGATTTAGGCTGCAATGAATTCATAGTAGAATGAAAGTAGAACTCAGGCTTCCTAATTTTTGCATTCTTTTGTTATACTGACCAGTTTGCTTTAGAGTAATATGTGAGTAGATGTTTAAAAGTATCAAGGAGAAATGTGTTTCCCATTGATTTCTCCTGCCCTTCCTTCCCATTCTGTCAAGGCCTGAAATTCTACTATTAGACTGTTTCTGATGGAAGCATTAATACAAATAAAATGTCTTTAAGAGAAAGGCCACTTTATGCCTTATAAATCAGTTACTTATAAATTTAGGATAAATGAAGCTTTGAGGTTTTGATGAAAAAATAGGTAACCAATGAAGATCCTAGGTCTCTGAAGAGGAGTACAGTACCACCTTGAGCTCTATCTTCTAGAGGAACCACTCTGACTTTTCTCTGTCCACACCTTCCCAGTTGGATGAGAAGTCTGCAGGAGTCAAGGAGATTATCCCACCTAGAGTCCACATTCTTGCTTCTAGACTTCAGGTACTAGGGATCCCTGAGTTCCCTACTCAAAAGGTTCTGATCCTATTGCCCAGAGCTTGTGCAGGCATTATCTATGAGACCACCTTTCAAAGATAGCCTATGCCACAATGTCCACCTCTGAACTCAAGGGGTAGCAGCTATTTCTGTGGGGTGTAGACAAATCCCCAGGGATCTCACAATATGTTAGTTCCTAAGTTAAAAAGAGGAGAGTGACCTACGAACTGGAGACTGGCTCTTCTGGCACTTCAATATTTAGGCACAAAACTCTGAGTCTACAAATTCTACATTAAAACTGGGTGACCCAGTTGTTATGAAACTGTATTCATCAAGAATTTCTAACTTTTAAATATTTAGATACATAGTGGACCTCCATTTGTACTCTGTGCCCTGCCCTGCAATTGGTACTGCTGGGCCTGGTAGAGAGTGCATTTTGGTGCTTGGCATGCACTCATTTGTTGAAGAAGTACACAATGAGGAAGAAGGTGTGGCATGGTGATATAAGACATGAGTTATCCAGCCCTGCTCTTGTTCTGGATTTTTTTGTTCTTAATGGTAAGAAGGTTGGTTCTTAAGTGCAGGAGATTAACTTAGATATTACTTCTGGGGAGCATTTATTAGGTAATTTCTGGAAAGATCTGAAAATATTTATTGTCCTTTACATAGTACATTCACCAGCAGTTACATTTCTAAGTTGGAATTCTATGTTTAGCTGGATTATAAGGGCCCTAAGCTTTTTACATATTTTAGTTTGTCAGTTTCCTTTGTCTCTAGTTCCTTTAGTTCAGGGTTGATAAAGTGTGGCCCCAGGACCAGCAGCGCCAGCAATACCTGGGAACTTATTGGCAAAAAAAAAAAAAAAAAAAAATCTGAGCTCCCTTAACCACCCAACCTCACTTTCCTTTTTTTTTTTTTTTTTTTTAGCCAACTTCACTTTCAAGACCTACAGAATCAGAAATTCTTAATAAAACCTCAAGGTAGTTCTGAAGCAGCTATAGCAAACATTTGAGAACCATGACTTTAGCCTATGTTCACTTTTGGATGGGGTTTTCATAGACCAATATGGCTAACAGTTTTCTTTGTTCACCATATTGGATCAAGGGATACCAAATAATGCCACTGAGAAAAACAGTGTGCTTTTATAATTGAAAAAAAAAAAAAAAAAAAAAAAAAAAGAACACTTTTAAGTTCTCTCTAGAAAAAATGAGTGCACAAGCTAAATCTCACAGGCTTGGTGCCTTTTGATAATACTAGCTTGCTTTTGAATTTCTTTATTTTTATCTTTAGCCATGGTTTCAAGTTGTAGTTTTGATATTGTTTTTGTTTTCCAGGCCTAAAGCCCCTGAGAGATCCTTCATCAAGGATTGAAACACCATAAAGGAGAATCGATAAATTAAGTTAAAACCGAACTTCAGAGTTAGAGGGTAGAGAGAAAAAAATGCAACTATTTCTCCACATGCAATTTAACTTCCAGAAGGAAAAACAAATCTGTTGTTTGTTTTTTTATGGTTTGATTAAATTCTCTGATCACAATAGCAATGCAAACCCACTTGGATATTCACTGTGAACTGAATAGTAATAAAAAAGGATACGTTTTTATCTACTGTCAGGAAAAAAAGATGGAAAATAAAGCACACTAATTTCTGAATTTACACTAGGGTTAATATTTATTAATTAATAATTGATGTTTACTATAATTTTACTTATAGCCACTTAGAAATGCAGCAGATTTTTACATAAAATAAAGAAGAAACCACTAATGTAATACCATTTTTATGCACAGTCTTCCATTGTTCTTATGTCTTCATTTGTCATAAATCTTAATTTTATCTTCTTTTCATTAAGAAACCCGTCATACCAGGAAAATGTGGAGATGTTTTCTGAAATTTTCTCCTTTTATGATTTTATATTAACTTTATAAATAGTTCCAGTCTTTGCCTTCTGGGCCTTATGTTTTACAATTGAAGAATAAGAGGTTGATAACAATTTGAGTTACAGAATGTTTAACTTGTAGGAACAGCTAGCTAAATATGTAAATAATTGTATTACTATTTTCTTGTATCTAATGAATTTTAAAATAGGATATAGCAATCGTAAGTGACTATATTTAGTCTCAGTCCTATGTTAAAAGCTGGGGAGTTCAAGATTTCCTGTCCTGGAATAGACGTACACAATTCCTGTTGAATTCCACTTTAAGCCCTGACATTATTTATACACTCCCCTTTGATGCTGTATGTTCTATTGATGATCTACCATGGTTCCTCATCTTCTCTTATGAGATATAAAAGATAAAGTTTCCCTGCTGATTCTGGGAAAATCTTTTCCTTATCTTAAAGCATCATTCTATATGATGCCACTACATTTTAAAAATATTAATGCTATCATGTGTTCACCAACTCTCCCTTTCCTTCTTTAAGATGGAGATTGAATACCAGGTACTTCAGGATCAAAGCTGATGTGTCCTGGGAAAGCTCTTCAAGTCTGATCATTGTCATTTTCTTGGCTTTATTCATTCATCGTTTCAATATGGACATTGCAGCCGGTGATACTGCTTATTCACGTGGTACAGGTGCATGTGAAATTAAGCTGATCCTGGTCTGTTATAACCTGTTAAATCTACTTGTGGGAATTGCTAGCCTGTCAAACCTCCTTCCATCATTAGCTATTACTGTTTTTTTTTTTTCTCTAAAGGATTTACATATTCAATGAGTAGAGTACGGCTTGTACTTATTGACTGTTTATTTATAATTATTCTTACTCATTTCTTGAACCTATGTTTTTTTCCTATAAATTTACTTTAAGCTCTTCAAGATCAAGCTTCTTAATTTCATTTGCATTTCTATCAGCACCTAATAGTTTTCTATTCTTACCAGAAATTAAAGTATCTTAAAATAACTAACATTGCAGCTCACTTGAATAATGTCAAATTGTGCACAAGCCATACGGAATATATATGTTCAAAAAAAAAAACAGTTGTTTCACAATATTTCATCTAATTCCATCATTACATCTTAAGATATGGACCTTATTTTTTTCTCATTTTTATATAAAGGGCTGCCCCAATATGTATTAGAATTCTTCAACTCAAACTTTCATATTAAAAATATAGGTTTATTATAATTCCACTCAGAGGAAGAAAGGAAGAAGCAAATTGTTCTTTCATGTTTTACAGAAAAGAAAGAGAATGTTGCAGGTTGAAAAAAAATTTAAGGAAGGATAGTATGATGGTCGAGGAGAATGCATATTTCAAAAATTTAGCGTTGGGTATTTTCTTGGTTTTATACTTAGAAGATAACTTTCAAGGCTCAATTTTTATTTACTAAAATCTTTATATACACATTCAAATATTAAGATGTTTCTCCTCTAAATGAATACTTATAATTAAAGAATAAGAAAGGATGATTTCTGTATCTTTTAAAACCTGCTATTATTAAAAATGAGTCCATGCCTTGATTCTATTTTGAGAAGACTGAATTTCTCTGTGAATATCACACGACATTATATGCCTGCAGTACACTTGGCTCTTTAAGAAATGATTATCGAAAGGGAAGACAAGTAAATATAGCTACGTTAGATGGAACTTTGGGTTTTAGGTTGTAATTGTTTAAAACCCGTATGAATCTGAATGTGACCAGTGTTGAAACCTGACTAATTTAAACTGACAACATTCTACTCACATAACACAATATACTGAAAAAAGTCACATCTTTCATTTCAATCTAAGTATTGCTCAAGAATGCTATAAATATTTATTATTTACTTTACAAATATTTACTATGTGGAAAGTGTCTTTCTAGGAGCTATGGTTGCAAACATGAATTAAAAAAATAAATTTAAAAATAAAAAAAAATAAAAAAATAAATTTCCCTGCCCCAAGGTGGCTTATAGTCTAATAGGGATAGGTAAAACAAATATACAGATAAGTAAAATCATTTATGGCTTTTTGTACACTGAGAATATGATATTATAAACAACAGTCACCGGGGTGCACTTCGCTAAATTTTTTAATTTAAATTCATTCTTGAATATGAGATTTAATTAATGTGTCATGAACAATGGTAATAAAAACTGGTAAGATGAAGAAGTGTCGGTCCACTTACATTGAGACACAGGTTTAATGAACTTGCTCTTGCTAGCTAGATACAAAACAGTTAGCTAGCCTACATTGGGAAGGTCAGGTATTTCGTCATGTCTCATAAACACAGAGGATATATCTATAATTATAAAATAATGCTGTAATTTTATATCTACAAGGTTAATTTTGTATTACAAAGGTAAATTGAGCCCTATATGTCTCAACCTTGTATGATTTAATGTGTAATCATTGAATCCTATTCTTAGCTTGGTGTTCAGCTAATCCTCAGGAGATGTCGAAGAGGGATGTTGGATGCACGTTGATGTACAATCCGGACAACTGAAGGTACCCTCTAGTGTGTAAGGACCGTGAATTTATTATAAAAGCAAAATGAAAGTTCTGTGACTTGTATATCACCAACCCATTTGTGAAACTCCAGACACCTCCAAGAGATTAATCCTCACCTATCCTTCTGGGGTAGGATGAGGGTATGCACTTGTATTACTTGCTTCACGTTGGTTGCAGAGTAGGGAATAAAACAGAGGTCTTTTTATTGCTTACCTGTAATTTAGCAATGCTGCTGCTGCTTCTAAACAACCATTTTATTCTGTTTTACACGAGTCTTAAGAGATTTATTTTGGTATTTTTGTCTCCTCAGATTTGAGACTGGGCCACGTCCTCCATATCATGTAACATTGGTCACACAGGAGGTACATATAGTATCTGGCATTTATTTTTAAGTTTGTAAGATTTTTATTTTATCAGAATAGCTGACACTGAAGGGAAAGATTAAACATCAGGAGTGTTGCTTCATGGCGTTCGTGGGTATCCTCCGACTGCTGGCACGTTGAATACTGACTTTGGCTTTAAAGGGCCTGTGCCTTTCTGGTGCATTTTCCCGCTCTGAACATCAAAGCTGTAGTTTTCTTTTTTCTTTTTTTCTTTTTTTTAATAATAAATTTATTTTTTTATTGGTATTCAATTTGCCAACATACAGAATAACACCCAGTGCTCATCCCGTCAAGTGCTCCCCTCAGTACCCGTCACCCATTCAATGGGGAAAATTAACAAAGCTGTAGTTTTCTGACTTTTACAAATGAGACGTGTGGTCAAATAAGCAAAACCTGGTTTCAACTCCTCTGAGAAACTTATTATGTAAATGCACATTATTATGATCATAAATAATAATAATTTATTTTTTAAGGCATGATGCCAGAGCAAAAGTCATTGGGTAGGCAAACATTTGTTAGTTGTGTGGAAGTTTCATCAAATGTGGTTTCCATTCAGAGATAATAGGTATTTAAATGGAGTCTTCTTTTTCATGAATGCACCTCAAGGTTTAGAAGCAAATGCATTTTAAAATATATCAGACAATAATAACAATAGTTTTTCCAAAATCTTTATGGCCTGCCAAATTTATAGCAATACAAGTAGAGAATTACAATCCCTCGAGAAACTGACTTTGATTCTTTTTAATTTATTTTTAAAATTTACGTTGGAAGACCAGTCACAAGTTCTTCAGACTTGCTGGTGTTGGGTTTTCATTAGACATAAGATATTCTAGTTTTGCATGTATTTTTTATGTTCTTCATTCTCGGCCGGGGGTGGGGGAGGGGAGGATTCCTGTCCTCTTTTGTGAAAAAGTATTATAAAATCCAGCCATAAAACTAAAACAGCAATGAGTAATTCTAATAGCTGGTAGACATTTTTGATGCATAGTCTCTAAATAAATATGAAACTTATGTTATGTTAATAAGCTGTACCTTAAGGAGCTAGGAGATAGTTATTTTTGAAAAGTTGGTACAAAAAGGGGATACAATGACTGCCATATATTTGAAAAATTATCACATGGAGTAGGATATAGTCTAAGTGTTGTTCCAGAAGGTAGAAATGAAAATTTTAAGTGGATGTGACAGGGGAGTAAATTTCAATTCAATATAAGAAAGGAGGTGCCCTAGTGGGGCACCTGGGTGGCTCAGTTGTTGAGTGTCTCTGTCTTTGGCTCTGATTCTGACCCCCGGGTCCTGGGATGTAGTTCTGCATCGGCTCTCCACAGGGAACCTGCTTCTCCCTCTGCCTGAGTCTCTGCCTCTCTGTCTCTTGTGAATAAATAAATAAAATCTTAAAAAAAAGAAAGGGGTTCCTAGTAATGTCTTCAAATTCAGAGAGTATTTAAATCTCTGCTAGGAATATTACAGAAAGGATTCCTGAATCCTGCTGGAAACTTGAACGCCGTGGACCTTAAAGTCCTCTCAACTCTAAACTTTTGGCAGTTCTGTTTGAATCTTTGCCCTTTACTGCACAATCCTATATACCAAACATGAGTAGTTCCCAAATTGATGTCCCCTCCAATTTTCCAAGTTTGTTGATTGAAATACCACACTTACCTACTCCCAGTATAACTCTCCCTTAGCCGTTTTAATATCATTCAGATCTCATCCCAGTATTTAAAATCGTTCTTGTTGTGGCC
The DNA here is from genome assembly GCF_048164855.1 of Canis lupus baileyi. Taxonomy (NCBI): domain Eukaryota; kingdom Metazoa; phylum Chordata; class Mammalia; order Carnivora; family Canidae; genus Canis; species Canis lupus. The sequence continues at coordinate 6,050,556 of NC_132857.1, forward strand.
TCACCTTATCAATATTTTCTCTTACTGCTTTTGATATTAGGCAGCTTGTTCTCTTTGACTCTCTTCTCAATCCAACTCGGTAAACAAACTATAGGTACAAGCAGAGGTAAAATTCTATACTCTTTTGTGTTCCTCTGAGAATATTTCTTAGACTTAAATGATCCCACAATGACCTTTCTTTTATTTTGAAATTCAGCGAAAACCCACCATGTCATCTCTATAAAGGGATTCCCCACTCTTTAAAATAGTTGTTCATTAGTTGTGTTAATGTGTGTATAGGGAAGATCTAAATACCCTCTTGCTAACTAGTTTTGAAACTTGGATTCTGTATTTTGCTTTATGTTACAATTTTCCACACAGCCTAGAGCAGCCATGAACATTTATTGAATACACATTAAATTCCTATCAAATGAGGGAATCAAGAATCATAAGTAGTGAGTGTTAAATGAAGGAAAGGACTGAAGTGGCTTCCCAGGGAAAAGCATCTGAGATATCTGTGGATAGTTGTGCTCGTACTGATTTTCTTACAGGTGGAAACAGCCATGAGAGGCAATAGAATAAGCCACTGATTTCAACCATGTCTTTTCTCTTGGTCCATTTTGATGAGCAGTATGCCATGGGCTATTAGCCCTCGAAACATTTTGGGTTAAATAAGATAGCTGACTGCACATAATTCTCATTTTGCAGTGGGAGCGTTAGGCTTTATTACATCTGAAATACTATGGAGCACATCATCTTGACTTTGATTTTTTACAACATAGTGAGATGAACAGAGATTTTAGCGAATTTGATTCATATCATCAGTTCATTTATTAGCAGATGTAATGATGGAACCATAAACTTGTCACCCCAGGTGACACTAATGAACTGCTTTTGTGAGCTCCCTCAGCAATGAGAGTGACATTTGAATTAAAATTAATACTCGTTCTGTATTTTTAGAGGTTCAAGGACTACATTTGAAGGTGGGAGATCTTGTCCTTGTTAGTGACTGACACGTCCTTTGAAGAAAAAAATGCCATTCCCCCCAAATTCCCAGAATTTTAATTTCAGTTTCATTCTCATCTCAAACCTAATTTCCTATTAGAAATTGTGGGTATATTCTTCCTTCTAAAGTATTGAGAAATAGAAACAGCAAATGTAAATGTGATTTATACGCATTTAATTTTTAATGTCTTAGCTTTAAAAGAATCTGTTACAGAAATGGTGAGCTCAGAAATGACAGTCTATAACAACATTAAATAATTAGCAATTCACCAGCATAATACTAACAACATCGATATGGATCATATAATTGAGAGTCTATGGTGGAGGCAGACATAAATAATTATAGAAAAGGTTATTTAATTAGAGATGAAATAAATGCTATGACCTAAGTGTGTACTGTGCTAGGAGAGCATGTAACAGAGAGACCTGATCAGGCTGGGAGTGACAAGGGAGTGTGTGTGTGGGGGGGTAAGGGTAGGGGAATGTGGGGGAGGGAAGGGAGGCAGGGGGCAGCTTTAGGAAAACTCTGAAGAAGTGATATTCAAACTGACCCAGCACGAGAGTAGGAGAGAGAGGTTAGCTGGGTGAAGATTAGAGATTGAGTGGAGATGGAGACTTTTCAGGCAAAACAAACAACATGTTTGGTGGCAGGAGGTTACTTAGTTCCTCAGAGGAATGGAAACGTGATCATTGCACCTTGAGAATACCAAGAAAGGAAAGGAGGATGTGTGAGATTGGGGGGAAAAGTGAGCAGGAGTCGTATCATGAAAGGCCTTGTCAGTTAAAATAGGGAGGTTGAATTTTATTCTAGAAATTATGAGAGAAGCCCTGCCCTTAGGCTATGATATATTTTAAAGATTATACTGATTAAAAGGGGCAAGACCAGAAGCATGAGGCCAGTTCGGAAGCTTTAATGGTAGTTCTAGAGGGAGATGATAGTAGCTTGGGTCGGCACTGTGACAGAGCAAGTGAAGAGAAAGAGGTGGATTTAAGATGTATTAATGAGGAAAAACCATGATCACTACTCTAAAGCAGAGGGTAAGAGTTAGAAGGAGTTACCCTTCAAGATTTCTGGCACATACAACCAGGTAGCCAGTGCTATCATTTACTGAAAGGGAAGTGATTGAAGAAAAAAACACATTTTTGAGTTTAGTTTGGGTCGTGTTGAAGTTTCGTTGTATGAAATGGGCCTGGAAGGAAAGCAATTGGATGTTCAAGATACACCTGAGAGAAGAGGTCTGAACAGGACAGAAAACTTGAACTGTTTTGTTCTTATTTTCCCTCAACTGAGGTCAGTTTCCACATATCTTTGCATACCTCAGACAAACAAAAAACAAAAACCACCCTCGTATAAATCCATCTCCAGAAATATCGATGGCTGCTATGGATTTATTAACACGGTTCGGTGAGAGACAAAAAAGGATGTATTATACATCACATGGCTGAACTTTTCACGTAGTTCGCTTTCAATATTTAAGCTCTTTCCCAAAGGCTCTCTCTTAATGATAGCTGACTGATCTCTTCACTCTCTTTCCACAACCCTTATCTTAGCCTTGACCCCTGCTCTTCCTCCCCCGTGAAAAATCCTTTATTTCTGTATGTAGCTTTCCCTACCTTCTGCCTTCCATAAGGTCACCTTTCCGTTCTTTCTGCAAAACAAGGATCTATTTCAGAAGCTACCTGCCAAAGAGTAGTAGAGGTGAGAAGGCAAGGGAGGATTGTAAATAATAAATTCTTCTCCTGCAAAATACACATTTTTGGTAACATATTCATGATAATGTAAGCCGAAAAGTAGAATCCCAACATTGAAGAATTCAATAGTGGAGGAGGAGATATGAAAGGAGATATAACTTGAGGTGCAGGAGGCTCAATGTGTTTAAGGAAACAGAGGCTTCATAAGGGCATGGTGGGCAATGTATCATATTTGTTGAGAGGTAATTGGCATATTTAAAAAATGTGAAAATTAAACTTCCTCTAAAATGATCTCCTATATATACTTTTACCAAATGGGAAATTGGTAAACCCTACTTTGTGCACCAAGTTTTGCCATGAATTTCTTTGACCTACTCGTGGCAACGTCATTTTTCCTTCATCTTCCCCCTGCAGAACAGGGGTTGGTAGTCTCAATAGATAATCCTGGTTCCGTGTTTCCTGGCCATCCTGAGCTGAAGGGAGGTATCTGTTCAGGGTTGCTCACCGGGGCGTATTTCCCTCACACATCTCAGCCCTAACCTACAGCCAGTGCCATGCCACAAATGGGAGGACTGCCCAGGTGAGTAGTCCAGCAGACTGGATAGCCCCTCTTTCTTCCTGTGCTCATTGGACTACAGTGCATGACTAGGTTTTGGCCTCATGCCTGAAGGAATAAGAGGGCCAAAGGTGATGTGAGAGACATAGTTGTGTCATGAAGCAGGTGTCTAAAGGGGTGTTGCAGCAGGTACCCGAGGCTTTGGCTGCAAAACTATGAACGTAGTTAATGGGGCAGAGAAAAACACTCCTACTAGCATGGAAACTGGACTGCACTGACTGCAAGGGGGATGTAGGATGGCAGCAGTGAGCTCTGTGGTACTGTGGCCAGACAGATCACTGTGGTTTTGCACCCACTTGAGGGGTTAAATTTTGAGATGTGGCCTTTATTTTATTTATTGTGTTTAAAGATTTTATTTATTCATGAGAGACACAGAGAGATAGACAGAGGGAGAAGTAGGCTCCTTGCAGGGAGCCTGTTGAGGGACTGGACCCCTGGATGGGGATCACGCCTTGAGCCGAAGGCAGACGCTCAACAGCTGAGCCACCCAGACGTCATGAGATGTGGCCTTCAGTAGAAGGCAGTCTGTGGGCTGCTTAGTTGAGAGAGGTGGGTGGGGTTACTCTCTCCTGAAGGGAAAAGCCTTTCATATAAGGTGACTAATCTTTCCCTTCTTCTCTATATGCACTTGACTCGTGGGGAAGTGTAAAATGTGTCAGTGTTTGTTGTCTGCCCCCATTTCTGAAAAAAATAATTGAAAAGTGGATCAATAACAAGATTGAATGGCTGAATAGAAAAATAAATTAAGTAGATCTTTAGTGAATGGCAGGAAATTTGTGTCTTGATAGGAAATACAGGATTCTAAAGAGAAGTCATGATTTAGAATGGAACGGCCAAACAGTTTTGATATAACTCTTTCAAACTTTTTTAGGCTTCGAAAGGGAAAAGTAGGCCTTTATTATACTTTGTATTAAAATGAGCATTTATCAGGCTGTTTTGCTTTGCTTTCCTTGAGCGATGAATTCGGTATCCTGGCATCACTAACCTAGCTCTCCTAACATTTTTCTTACTTTTCGCCCTCAGTTATCCAAGAGAGGAACATTGATGGATAGAGTTATATCCTTTATCTTGGTATCTCTTCAAGAACACACTAGATTGTCTTTTGCCTTCCTCATTCCACTTCCAAATCTTATCATTGAGAATTTATGGCAATTGCCACAGAAGAATAAAGCACAAAGGGGCTATAATGATGACTTGGGGCTGAGTTCAGGAATAGAAATGTGCTCCGAGGAGTTTGACCCTGCATCACAATTTTGACCAGCTTGGACCCAGCTCTTGGAAAACAATAGAAACAATAAAATATGACCCCCATCCGCCCTCAGAGAGCTGCAAACCATCTTTCCTTCAAAGAGCAAATCAGTCCAGGCAGCTGGCATTCCCTTTGTTACACCTTATGAGCTTGGTAGAATGATTAAACATTTTAATTCCTTTTCTGCTGGATGTTTAAATTCATAGCCTGTTCACTAATGTTTCCTCTTAGCTCACTACTGATCTGCTCAGGGTTCAAGATCAGAATAGTAATCCAAGGACTATGAGAGTGAGGGTGGTCAAAGTCATTTTTCGGGTGATTCTGGGGCTTTCTTAAAATCCTACTTGGTTTTTCTCAGGGTAAGGAAAGGAATGAGATACTTTGCTGATTAGGTGAAAGAAAAGGGAGAAGAGAGAGAAGACTAGAAGAATACAGATAGTTGCATGCCGTCCTTTCCTGGCCACTGTTTGCCCTTTCAAAGAAAGCTTGTGTAAATATAGTTTCTTTTTACTCATAAAATTATGATGGGTTGCCACATGCTATGCATCATGCTTTATCATGATAAGGAAACAGGTAGCTTTAAATGAGAGCATTTGATGATTTGTCACACATTTGGCAGTTGATCAACCCCGCTGTGAAAGGACAGTGATATCGTTGCTATGCTGAAGCTGTTTAAAGAATGTGAAATGTGGATCGTGGTGCTGAGGTAGCTGACGGTAAATCAGATCTGATTTCCCCTCTGAGAGCACAAAATGAACCTTGTCGTTATCAGGAAGAGAAATGAAATCTTTAAATATTTCTCAATGCTTTGTCATCTCTGCCTGTCTGGGTGATTTAACATAAAATCTCCCCAAAGTAGGAAATGCAGGTATTATTTCATTTCATTTCATAGATAAACTTCACAGATTTTCCCTATAAATTACTTGAAAAAGCCCCCAATTTGCAATTGTGGAGGTTGCTTAAGATCAATGGTGTTTTAAAATAAAATATTATTAGTAAAAAAATGTGCTTTGTGTTTTGTCCCCTGCCGATACCCTGGCAGTCCCTGAACACAGTGATGTCTTAGTGTTTATGGAAAAATATCAGAAGGGCCAAGAGACGTTGCTTATAAATGGTTTGAGTTAGCTGTGTTGCTGAAACAGTTGGTTTATTGAACTTTTGACTACATATTTCTTATATGACTTGTGGTTATCTATTTTCATGTTTCAAACTCCTGCTTGCTTTTTGTCTCTTCTCCCATTCTACTTAATGATAATAAGACCTTGCAGACATTTGCAAAATTTCTATTACCCCAAGATTTAAAATGTCATTTTAAAGAGGAAAAAAACCTGCTTTTTAGAATTAATATATATGCACATGAATAATGCAAGCTCACTGTGGAAAAAAATAAAGATATCAACAAAAATTCTCCTGTGACCCAGAGAGATCCACTGTTAACATTCTCATGTTTCCCTGAGGACTTCATTTGTGAGTATTTTTTATTTAACATTGGATCATTCATTCTCAATTTCAGAGTACTGCAGAATAAGCCTTGCAAATTTTGGTCTCAGGGTTTAAAATTGAATATTCAAAAGAGTTTATTTGCAAGGTCTTTCAGTATTTTATTACAGAAGGGATATCCATTTTTCTTCCATTTCTAGTGGAAAGAAAAAAATAAGCATGAAGCACGAAGTGCAGCGTAAGGTATTTGGGTTATGTCTAGGGAAAGATTTCTTAATATTATTATTAGTTATTGAAACAAATACCTTATTGATCTTTAATGTGTTACCACTTGGAGTAATACCAGTCAGTGATTATCTTATTTGTTGACTTGCTGACTGATTTAACTAAATGATAAGCAGCAAAAGGTTCTTCCTAAATCTCTACTCAGGCGGTGCCTTGGTGGCTCACGCAGTTTAGCATCTGCCTTCCTCTCAGGTCCTGATCCCAGGGTCCTGGGATTAAGGCCCACGTCAGGCTCCCAGCTCAGTAGGGAGCCTGCTTCTCCCTCTCCTCCCTTTCCTCTCTGCACACTCTCTCTCACTCTCTCAAATAAATAAAATCTTTAAAAAAGTCCCTACTTAGTACAGTACTAGGTCAAAGCAAACTAACAAACATTTCAATGTCCAACCCAAGACAATGTCATAGATAAAGAATTAAAAAATTATAGCCGAATAATAATTCTGAGACAGGTAAAAGTATCATGCATTATTTCTGCCCCATATATCTTTGTCTCTCATATACTCTGTGTGGAACGAAGCAGATGTTGGAATCCTTAGAGAAAGTTTCTGTATTCAGGTTGGCTGGGATATTCCAGAGCATCACAGTAATTATCATCTTTTCCATCATAATAATCTAATAAATTAGGTACTATTATTATGTCCATGTTATAGATTCAGTAACAGAATGAGGTTTGTTCATTTGTTTATTCAATATTTGATAAACATCAACTGTGTGCCAGACATTGTACTACTTACTAGAATTCAGCAGTAAATCCACAGACAAAATACCAACCCTTCTGGAGCTTATATTTTAGATTCTAGTGGGGGAGACAATAAACAAGATGAATAAATATATGATATTGAATGTAATAAGGGGCATGTGGTGGCTCAGTGGATTAAGCTTCTGACTCTTGATTTGAGATCAGGTCATGATCTCAGGGTCATGAGATTGAGCCTCATATCAGACTCTTGTGCTCAGTGGGGAGTCTGCTTGGGATTGCCTCTCTCTCAAAAAAAAAATGTAAGAAGGTGATGAGTTTAATAATGGTGAAAAAATAAAGAGGGAAGGGAAATAAGGAGTGTTCTGATACAAGATATGACTAGATTCAAACCCAAGAGTTCTGTTTTCAAACCTAGTGCTACTTTGATTACAAAGAGGTACCAAATGAGAACATGAGTTGTAAACTGAAGAGATCTCCCGAGATGGATTCGTGGGAAAAGATAATTTCTGTGGTCCATTAATTATTTTTTTTCAGGCAAGTAATAAAGACTGAATAACTATAATGGAGAGAAAAAGAGTTCCTCATTACAGCTAAGGAATTAAAAGAGGTTTAGTTTTCAAAGAAATAAAACCACTGTTATTTGGCCCCTGTTGAAAGGCAGGAGTCAGAGTTCGCTGGCTTTGGATTCTTGCTTCCTTCTAGCACTGTGTCAAGAAGGCTGTGGAGCACTGAAAACACTTCCAAACCAGCAGGTGTTTTAGATGTATTTATTTTGTCAAAACATCAACATGTGTTATTTTTCATCTTGTGAATGCATACCTCCACCTTCCACACTCTGTCCTGGCTTTTCTCCATCTGAGTCCTTCCCTTCGAATTGCCAAACTCAGAAGAAATTTTTTCCACATAATGTGACTAATAAAGAATGCATCGAACACTTAATGGATAACCATGAAACCACTTAATTCTTTAAGAGTTGATACAATTTTAAGAGGAAAACAGTTATAGAAACACTAGAGTGAAGAAATATTATAACACTAAGCAGAAAATGAACCTGTCTGAAAGGATTTGTTTCTAAGTGCATCAGAATTCAACCAGAGAAGCAGAATCAGTAGGAATGATGGATGGCTGGATAGAGGAATGGGTTAGGTGGGTACGTAGGTAGATAGATCGATCAATGGGTGGGAAGAAGGGAATGAGGCAGGGATATTTATTACAAGGAATTCCCTTACTCATTGATGAGGGCTGGTTAGGCAAATCTAAAATCTATCAGGCAGGTAATCAAGAAGGGATGATCATGGGTGGGCTTGAACATGTAGAGAGGTGTGGTGGTTGTCCATGGGTAGAATTTCTTTAGCCCTGCTTTTAAATTCTTCCCACTAATTTAGTCAAGTCCATTCAGATTATCCAAGATAATCTATCTTAGTTACAGTCATCTGATTAGGGTTTTAAAGTACATCTGTATGGTCCTTTCACAGCACCTCCTAAAATGGTGTTCGAATGACTGGGGACAGTAGTTCAGATAGGATGGGAAACATGGCGGGGGGGGCGACAGGAAAATCACCCTGAAAAAGTCCTGGGAATCTTCATTGGGATCTGTATAGCAAACTTCTGAAATCTTTTAAGACTTAAAACAATTTTTAACTTTCACACTGTTTCAATGTGAAAAATATGCTTTTGTCTTTCCAAACTGCCTATTTACATCAAGACCATCAGACATTTATTCCCAAATGTGATGATAAATCAATCAGTCCAGTATCTCTGCTTGATTGATTTAGAACACCAGTGTCTTTCGAACCCATTTCACATTAAAACAAAGGAAAAATAGAAATAGATTGTCTATTAGTTGCCTGCAGCATTCTTTGTCCACTGAAGAGCAAACCATATGTTTTTTCCCCTCTTCATTGTGTCTATTTTTGGTGTGTGTGTGTTTGAGAGGTGGGGCAGCAATGGACACTTTGTATAACCCCAGAGGTGAGTCACAGTTGATCAAAAGCAGTCATGGAGCTCTTTTTTGCTGGCTATTGGGCTGGGGCTAGCTATAGGACTCATTTTTTGGCCAAGGGGATATAAGTGAAAAATATAATAATCTTAAATATCAGACAACTATCCATAAGTCCACATGGACATAAATAAATGATTGAATAAATTGATAAATGGGGGAATAGATAAATTTCTCCTGCAAAAGAATGCCTAATAATTTATGTAGCTCTTCTACCTTCAGGGGAGTAGAGTATAAATCTCTCTCCTCAAGTATGGACTGTGTGTAGTGCCTTCCTTCCAAAGAGTAGTCTGTAGCAAGGCGGCAAAAAGAATACATTTTTCAGTGGAAGAATCTGATATATTATTTTTTACTGCTGCTGTAACAAATTCCCACAAACCTAGTGTCATACAATAATTCGATTTTATTATCTTCCAGTTCTGTGGGTTAGAAGGCTAACACTGGGTGAAAACCAGGTATTGTCAGCGATGTGGGCAGGGCTGCATGCCTTTCTGGAGGCTCTAGGGGGGGATCTGTTTTCTTCCTCTTCCAGCTACTAGAGGCTGTCCATATTCCTTGGCTCATGACCCCCTTCCTTTGTCCTCAAAGCCGGTGACAACAAGTCTGGTCCTCACATCCTATCATTTTGATTGGCTTCCTTCATCATATCTCTGACTCTGTCTTCTGCCTTTGGTCCCAATGGGCCCATCCACTTAGTACAGGAGAACCTCCCTATCTGAAGGTCTGTTGATTAGAAAACTTAATTGTATCTACAACCCTAATTTTCTTTTGTCACATAACCTAACATATTCACAGGTTCCAGGAATTGGGTCAGAGGCATATCTGGGGACTGGGGTGGTGGTGGTGGCAAGTATTCAGTCTGCCGCCATGTCCAACAAACTGCCTCATCTAGGTGACCCAGGTTTGCATCAACAGTGGTAAGTCATGTTGTCGTGCGTACACTGGATAATGTGATAAATGTGTTACTTTACCTAATGATCTTCCTCTCAAAAAACCTATTCAGTCAGTCCGATTGTGAAAAAATATGAGACAAATTCCAAAGGAGAGGTACTCTGTAAGGTACCTGAACAATGCTCTTCAAAATAATCAAAGGTCATTGTGGTAGGAATGCGGGAAGCCTGAAACGAGAAAAGTTAAGGAGACACGTGGTCCCTTATAGCATCCAGAAAGGAACGAGTTGTCCTTCTACCTTAATTGTGGGCCAGTGAGAATGGGACAGGACACATGACTTACAGAGCTGGAAGAGAATCAATTTCTATAGTTTAAAACTACTAAGTTTGTGGTGCTAATTTAATGCAGCAATAGAAAACTAATATAGTCATCCAAACTAAGAAAAGTCTGAGAAACCATCACAGCCAACAGGAGCCTGAGAGGACTTGACAACTAAATATTATGTGTTATTTTAGAGTACAGGGGATCCAGGAACAGAAAAAAGAACATTAAGTAAAAACTAAAGAAACGTGAATAAAGTATGCACTTCAGTTAATAATAATGTATCAAAACTAGTTCATTGATTTTGACAAATGTACCGCATTAACATGTCATATTTTTTTAAGATTTTATTTATTTATTTGAGAGAGAGAGAGAGAGAGAGAGAGAGAGAGAGAGAGAGAGAATGAGCATGGGGGAGGGGCAGAGGGAGAGGGAAAAGCAGACTCCCCACTGAGCAGGGAGCTCTATGTGGGGCTCCATCCCAGGTCCTGAGATCAGGAGCTGAGCTGAAGGCAGATGCTTAACTGACTGAGCCACCCAGGCACCCCAACATGACATATTATTAATGTTAGTTACTAGGAGAAATGGGGTTGGGGTAAGAGGAACTCTGTATACTACCTTGGCAGTTTTTCTGTAAATCCAAACCTCTTGTAACATAAAATTTTTATTTAACAACAAAATGTTAGGAGGTAATTGCCAACTTAATATGGTGTTTCCAGTGTAGGTGAGAATATCCAAATGGATTCTCTAGATAGTTGCTTATTACCTACTATGTGTCGGGGTACTGTGGAGGTTATTGGAATGAATCTATCAAGTGCCCTATTCTCCGGGAGCTCAGGTTCTACTTGGGAGAGCATGTTTATGAGTTGCTGTGATCCAGGGGAAAAGCAATGAGTGCAGGAAAGCCACATGGCTAAAGTTCAAAGGATGTTTGGTTAAGAAAAAAAATATACTTTCTCAAGGGTGGGAGGTCACAAAGGACGTTGTGAAGGGGGTGGCATTTACATTCTGCCTTGAAGAATAATTGGGTTTTGTATATACATACTTGGAAGAGGGAGCAGAAGACAGACAAGCCAAGAGTCTTAGGACAAAGGTCCAGAAAGAGAGGGGGTTAACCGTAAGTATGTAGAATTTTAGTGCCTCAGAGATTGGAATTATGTTTGTCATGTTCATCACTGTATCCTCACTTTTTCCAACACAGCACATAGCAGTTGTTTCACAAATATCTGTTGATTAAGTGGAAGGAAAATAGCTGGGAATAAGTTGTGGAGACCTTGCATGCTAAATTAGTAAGTTTAGCCATTACACAATTTTTTTTTAGGAAACATGATGGAGCTATACTGTAGATAGATCGAGTGGGTAAAAAAAAAAATGGAATTTTGGCTGAAAAACACAGATTAGATAGAAAAAGGAAGAAAAATGTTTAAACTTGGACAGGCAAGAAATTACGACCCTATGAATCTTTAAAGTTTTTTTTTTTTTAAGATTTTATTTATTTATTCATGAGAATACAGAGAGGAGAGAGAGAAGCAGAGACACAGGCAGAGGGAGAAGCAGGCTCCATGCAGGGAGCCTGATGTGGGACTCGATCCCTGGTCTCCAGGATCACACCCTGGGCTGCAGGCAGTGCTATACCACTGTGCCACCAAGGCTGCCCACGACCCTATTAATCTTTATTTACTAATGCAATCACTAGTTTCTATTAAAAATTAGATTTTTATTTATATAAAATTGCACATATTTTAAAAGTCAGAGATTTATAATGAAAAATAACAGTCTCCTGCTCATGTCAAACAACTTCGGTCTCTATCTTGAAGGTAACGGTTTTCACCTCTTTTACTGGCTTCTTCTAATACCTGCCTCCTTCTTTCTAAATTTAAATGTGTATAGCTAGTTTTTTTTTAATTTTAAATTTTATTTTATTTTAAATTTTAAGTAGTAGTATCTTTGACTCTCTACTCTGGAAAATTTTATTTTCTCACACCAACCCATAATCCCTTATATTCCCTCCTATAATTCCTCTCCCCCATTCTTGAGGATATATTAACCATAGATCAAATGAACATTTGAAGCTTTTATTTTATTATGTAGAAATATCATTCACGGCAAGGTCACGTGGACTACGACAATTGCTATATTTCCTATCTTATACAGCTTTCTGTTTTCACTGAAGGTAATATCTGTCTTGTTTTTTGTTTACTTAGTTTTCCAGTACTTTCAGTGTGGTCAAGCACACCAGGAAATTTAGTAATGTCTCAGTGTTCAGCAGTAGAAAAGTCAATCTCTGTATGGTCTGGACTGGGCACTCTCTGAGTTTGTTCTGAGGATGATATTATTCCAAGACATATTATCTTTGAAATTTCAGCTTCCTTTTTTCCCTGTTGACTCTATTTCTTTGATTTCATGATTTCTTCTTTACTCCCTGGTTTTCTTGAAGTGTGTCCTTCACTAGCTTTCTATGATGCCTGGGAGATAATATTTTTAAAGGATTACATGTTTACATGCTGTTATAAAAATTAATACATTAGATGGATACAGCATTTCCCCCTTCTCCCCACCCCAACCATTCTACCACCTGTTTCAGAGAGTTCATTTTTCAAAAATTTATTTTTATTTTTTAGATTACACATGTAAGGGATTTGTCTTTGTCTGGCTTATTTCATTTCACATAATGCCCTCCAGGTTCATCTGTGTTTGTTGAAAATGGCAGATTTCCTTCTTTTTAAAGGCTGAATAATATTCCATTGTGTGTGTTGTCTGAGTGTGTGTGTGTTTATCCACATACCACACTTCCTTAATCTATTTTTCAGGGGATACTTTGGTTATTTCTATACCTTGACTGTTGTGAATAATGTTGTAATGAATATGGGTGTGCAGATATCTCTTAGACATAATCATTTCATTTCCTTTAGATATATAAAAACTGGAAATTTCGAGATCATATGGTAGTTCTACTTTTAATTTTTTGAGGCCCCTCCATGTTGTTTTTTTATAGTGGTTATACCAGATTACATTCCCACCGACAGTGCACAACAGTTCTCTTTTCTCTTCATCCTTGCCAGCACTTGTTATACTTGTCTTTTGGATAATGGCCATTCTAACAAGTATGCAGTGATAGCTTATTGTGATTTTGATTTGCATTTCCCTAACAATTAATGGTGGTGAGCATCTTTTCAAGTGTCTGCTTGCTATTTGTATGCTCTCTTTGGAAAAATGCCTATTCAGGTCCTTTGCACATTTTTAGCTAGACGGTTTGTGTGTTTTTGCTATTGAATTCTATGATTTCCTTATGTATTTTACATATTAACTACTTATATGTGGTTTGCAAATATTTTCTTCCATTCCATGGTTGCTTTTTATTTTGCTGATGGTTTCCTTTACTGTGTAGAAGATTTTTAGTTTGACTTTTTTAGCTCTACTTGTTTATTTTTTTCTTTTTGTTGCCTCTGTTTTTGGTGTTAAATAAAATAAAATATTGTCAAGACCAATGCAAAAGAGCTTATTCCTTATATTTTCTTCTAGAAGTTTTATGATCTCAGGTCTTATATTCACATGTTTGACCCATTTTAAGTTGATTTTGTGTATGGTGTAATATAAGTTTCTACTTTCATGCATTTCCCAACACTATTTATTCAAAAGACTGTCCTTTCCTCATATATTTTTGGCACCTTTATCAAAGATGAATTGGGCATATATGCAGGGATTTATTTCTGGGTTCTCTCTTCCATTTTATTGATCTATATGCCTGTTTTTATGCTAATACTATACTAATTTAATTACTATAGTTTTGTAATATAGTTTGAAATCAGGAAGTGTGATGGCTCAGATTTGCTCTTTTTCTCTTCCAGCTTTATTGGAATACAATTAATATATAACACTTAAAAGTTTAAGGTGTATAATGTGATGATTTGATACATGTATGCATTGCAAAATAATTACCACAATAAAGTTAGTTAATACCTCCATTCCCTTACATAATTACCATTTCTTTCTTGTGTTGAGAACTTACAAGATACAGTTTCTTAGTAACATTCAAGTATATAATACACCGTGGTTAACTGTAGTTACTGTGCCATATACTGGATGTCCTGAATTCATTTTTTATCTTAAAAGTGGAAATTTATACCCTTCACCTAGCATCTTCCCATTCCTCACCAAGTCCCAGCCTCTGGCAACAGCCACTTACTCTTTATTTCTCTGAGTTCGGCTCTTTTAGATTCCATATATATGAGAACATACAGTATTTGTCTTTTTCTGTGACCTATTTCACTTATCATAATGCCCTCCAGGTGTACCCATTTTGTTACAAAAGGCAGCATTTGCTTGTTTATTTGTTTTTTATTTTTTAAATATTTTATTTATTCAGGAGAGACACACAGAGGCAGAGATGTAGGTGGAGGAATAAGCAGGCTCCCTACAGTGAGCCCCATGCAGAAGTCAACTCCAAGATCTCCAGTCTCATGCCCTGAGCCAGAGGCAGATGCTTAACCACTGAGCCACCCAGGCTTCCCTTGTTTGTTTTTTAAATGTCTAAATAGTATTTGTGTGTGTATGTGTGTATGTGTATACATGCCCCATTTTCTTTATTTATTCTTCTATCCATGGACATTTAGGTTATATTCATGTCTTAGATATTATAAATAATGCTGCAGTGAACGTGGGGGCATAGATATTTTTTCAAGATAATGATTTATTTTCTTTTTTTTTTGGACATATACCCAGAATTGCTGGGTGGTTACTGGCTCATATGGTAATTCTATTTTTAATTTTCTGAGGAAACTCCATACTGTTTTCTATACTGTTGTAAATTTATTTCCATTTTCATTTCATTTTTGTGAATGGTCTAAAATACAGGGCCAGTTCCATTCTTTTGCATGTGAATATCCAGTTTTTCCAAGACCATTTAATGAGGAGACTATTTTTTTCCCATTGAATATTCTTGGTTCTCTTGTCCAATATTAGTTGACTATATATGTTTGGATTATTTCTGGGCTCTCAATTCTGTTTCATTTGTCTATATGTAAGTATTTATGCCAGTACCATCCTATTTTGATTACTATAGCTTTGCAATAAAGTTTTTTTTTTTTTTCTATCTTGGTAGCAATAAAGTTTTAAGTCAGGAAGTGTAACACCTCCAGTTTTATACTTATTTCCCAGAATTGCTTTGATTATTCAGGGTCTTTTGGTGTTCTGTATGAAATTTAGGATTTTTTTTTTATATCTGTGAAAAATATCTTTGGAATTTTGATAGGGATTGCATTGAATCTATAGATGGCTTTAAATAGAAGAAATATTTTAACAATATAATTCTAATTCATGAATATAGGATAGCTTTCTAATTTTGTGTCTTCTTTTATTTCTTTCATCATTCTCTTATAATTTTCAGTGAACATATATTACCACTTTAGTATTTTATTATTTTGTTGTTATTATGAATGGGTTCTTTTCTTTATTTTTATTGCAAATGAATAGTTATTAGCATATAGAAATGCAACTGATTCCTATATGTTGATTTTGTATCCTGCAGCTTTACTCAATTTATTAGTTCTAAGAATGTGTGTGTGTGTGTGTGTGTGTGTGTGTGTGTGTAGCCTTTAGGGTTTTTCAGTACATAAAATTATATCATCTGTAATCAGAGACAATTTTACTTTTTCCTTTCTGATTCGGATGACTTATCAGCCTAATTTCTTTTTCTTGACTAATATTTCTGACTACAATTTTCAGTACTATATTGAATAGAAGTAGTGAGAATGGACACATTTTCTTGTTCTTGATCATGGGAAATCTCTCAACTTGTCACTATTGAGTATGATAAACATGGGTTTGTTGTATATGGACTTCATTATATTGAGACACATTATATCTAATTTGGTGATAGTTTTTATCAAAAATTATGGTGAATCTTGTCAAATACATTTCCTACATCTATTCAGAAGATCATACAATTCTTATTCTTCATTTGATTAATGTGTATCACACTGATTTGGACATATTGAATCATCCTTACATCCTAGGAATAAATCTCAGTTGATGGTGGTGTATGATTCTTTTAAAATGCTGTTGAATTCAATGTGCTAATATGTTGTTGAGGATTTTTGCATCTATGTTCAACAGGGATATTGGCCTGTGATTTTCTTTTCTTGTAGTAAGTAGTCTTATCTGGCTTTGGCTTAGGGTACTGCTGGCCTTGTAAAATGAGTTTGGAAGTATTTCCTCCCTTCATATTTTTGGAAGAGTTTAAGAAAGTTTTTTTTTTTTTTTTTTTTTTTTTACTTCTTTAAGTGTTAGAATTCATCAATAAGGCCATCTGGTCCTGGATTTTTTTTCCTTTGAGAATTTTTTTTTTTTTAAGATTTTATTTATTTATTCATGAGAGACACAGAGAGAGGCAGAGACATAGGCAGAGGGAGAGAAGCAGGCTCCCTGTGGGAAGCCCAATGCATGACTCCATCCCAGGACCCCAGAATCATAACCTGAGCAGAAGGCAGGACACTCTGCCACTGAGCCACCCAGGCATCCCATCTGTTGAGAGGTTTTTGGTGACTAATTCAATTTTCTTATTTAGCAATTAGTCTGTTCAGATTTTCAACTCCTTCATGATTTAGTCTTTATGGACTGGATTTTTCTAGGGATTTACCCATTTCTTCTAGGTTCTCTGATTTGTTGGCGTATAATTGTAGGAGTATAATTTGTTGGTGTATAATACATATGATCCTAAGTATTTCTGTGTTATTAGTTATAATGTCTCCTCTTTCATTTCAGATTTTATTGATTTTGTCACCCTCATGATTTCTAAATTCATTGTTATGTTTCTCTAAATCAACAATGAATTTTCCTTATTTTTCCCTCTGGTATCCTCTGGCTTGTACCCAATACAGCTAGAACCCTGGAAGTGAGCACTGTGGCACAGAGAAAGTTCCAATAGAAGCCTAGCAAATTTTCTGTGTGAGATAACCAGACTTGTGTATTATTTTATTTATAATTTTAGGCAAATTGGTTCTATTCTATGGGGCTCAGTTTTAAAACCAGAAAATTAGGGTTCATAGTGAATTGAAATGGCTCAATTCCTATAATATTCTTAAATTGTGCCAATCCTCATATGGTAGTGAGGAAATTGATCTATTTGCATCATTCAAATAACAAATATGTAAATAAATCTCAATGGAAAGAGTACTATTAGTACCTTGTGGTGTATTTAAAAAAGTAAAAATTTTTCTTTTTTTTCTCTTGGAAGAGCTATTTAAATGTGCTTGTGTATGAAAGCAGTGGCATATTTTATATGGATAACTTGCTTGATTTGTGAGAAATAACTTATCTAAGCTTATTTTTTATAAGATTTGATGTACATAGACTGGTCTATGAGCATTTTTATTTTTATAAAGAAATTATGTAAAAATTAATAGTGTTTCTTAAAATTCCTATTATAATGTCTAGATGGCTGTCTATCTTCTATATAAGGCTTTTTCTTAATTTAAAATGTAATAAATGACTGCTTCAATCACAGAATTTTTTAGATGTTCATAAAGAACACATTTAACTTTATTGCCATAATTTGGGGACTTTTCTTTTTCTTGCATATAAATAGCCTTGGCTCTTTATTCCCTTCTGTGCTCCTGGTGTCTTGTTTTGTTTTGTTTCTTTTTAAAAGCCATTATCAATGAACTTTCTCCTCCTTCAATAAGACCTCAGAACCCAGACACTATTTTTTTTTCAATATTTCCTTTTCACATGTTTAAGTGCCAATTAAAATATTAAAACTAAAACTTACTCAGCACTAAGTGCTTTCAAGTTCATACACTCCTCCAAGTTCATCGCCTTTATTCTTGTGAAGTAGGTATATTATTATCATCCTGACTTTATAGGTAAAAAAAATGAGGCACTGGGACACCTGGGTGGCTCAGTGGTTGAGCATCTGCCTTTGTCCCAAGGTGTGATCCTGGAGTCCTGGGATTGAGTCCCACATTGCGCTCCCTGTATGGAGCCTGCTTCTCTCTTTGCCTGTGTCTCTGCCTCTCTCTCTCTCTCTCTCTCTGTGACTATCATAAATAAATAAAAATTAAAAAAAAATTGAGGCACTGAGAGGTTAAATCATTCCCAAAGTCACATAACTATTGAGTAGAAAAGATCTAAGATTTCAAGTCTGGCAGTGTAGATGCAAAGCCATGCTCTGAACCACTAACCTGCTTTCACTGTTTTGAGGGCTGTCTAAATTTAATGGATATTGACCTGCTGTGTTCATGTCATACACCATCAAGACTTGAAAATCTCTGCAGGGATCCACTGCAGAAGGGGTTTGTTCAAAGTTTCTTCTGGTCATTGAGTAACTGGGCTTTCTATATATGCATGCTAAAAGTAGAGAATATGGTAATCTCATAAGCTCTACTTAGTTGTCCAACAATGCGGAAATTTGTGAACAAACTGAGCATCCAAATGACCCAAGTTCTCTAGTCAAGTTCACGGAGAAAAATAGCTACATCTTTACCTGCCCTACTACTCATCCCTTACTTAAGCTATGGCGTGCTTCTTTGCCCAAAGCTGCAGGCATCTTACCCGAACACTTCCAGATCTCTATGGAGATTCAGTCAAGAATAGTCCAGTTTTTTTCATTTCCAGATTTCACCTCGACTGAGAACACATGAAGTGCTATCCTCAGTGCAGAGAAGAGCTTCTTTGCATGTGACATCTCCAGGGAGAGTGGTTTTTCAGAGCCTGCCTAACCAGAGAGCAGCCCTACAGCCAGTCACCCCTAAAGGAAAGCACATTTTTTGTACTAATGCTGTTTAAGTGTTCTGCAAATGGTGATTTTCAGGCTTTGGATCATGATCATTCCACTTTGGACTATTCAGTCGTTGCAGTCTATTGCCTGAGTGAAGCTGGAGGCATGGTGATCCCTCTTCTCTTCACTGACCTCCTTCTACAGGCTTTCTCAGTTCCACATAGCTGGATGGAAAGGAATCTAAGGCACAAACTGCCTCTGTGTTCCAAGAGAGAAAAATCAAGCAAAGGAGAGGTAACTAATGCAGGCAAAATTGGTTATTACATTTTTGCGAGACTTCTCTTTGGGGCTGAGAGAGGTAGGGTAGAGGGGAATTCAGACAGCCCTGCTCTTAGAATCATATTACTGAATCTTTTGCAGTTTCTTTGCTTCTGAACCTTCCCAATGGAACTAAAGAATAAGAATGTGGACACAGTTTTAACAATGCAGGATTTAATAGTACTAGTACTTTCCTCGTGTCAGTCAGAAATTCATTTTCATCATTAACTTGGCTCTCATTTTCAGTGAATGCCAAAAATCTCCATTATTCCTTTAGTAGTCAATCATGTGACAGGATTTGTTGAGTACCCACTCTGAACACACCCCTGAATGGGACTAATAGTTTTCCATGGTATGGTAAACTGTCTCAGGCTAGTGAGAATTTTTGCATTCTTAAATATGTCTAAAATAGATCTAATTTCATGTTCTTAAACGTGTCTAAAATTCTAAATATGCCTAAAATTCTAACTGTGTCTAAAATTCTTTTTTCAAAAAAGGACAAGCAGTGGGGAGAAGCTAGAGGAAGAAGGAGAAGCAGACTCCTCACTGAGTAAGGAGCCTAATGCCAGGCTCCATCTCAAGATCCTGAGATCATGACCTGAGCAAAAGACAGATGCCTAACTGACTGAGCCACCCAGGTGCCCCAGTGTGTCTAAAATTCTTAAAGATGTGTTTCCCTGTGGTATTTACTTATATCATTTAATAAGTAAAAATGAAAGATAAAAAAAGAACTAAGATATGGTATAAACAATTGTGTAGCATTGTATATGATGTTAAATGTTTGTTTTATACTTCATTACTTAAAGTTTCCAGCAACTATAAGAAATGACCATGCTAAGAAAAACATAGACACTAGACACTTAAGGGACATTTTTTCAAGAAGTCAAATTATTATTTATTTATTTATTTATTTATGAAGTCAAATTAATAAGCACTTCCCTGGTATCCCTATCTGCCAAAGATCATACTAGGTTCTGTACATACACAAATGACTATGTCTCTCCCTCATAGAGTTCCCATCTAACAAAGAAGCTTATAGGTTGGTTCTATGCAAACTAATTCTAACATAATAATAGTGTTATTAAAAACTTAGGCCTTAAACAAAGTTAGGGATATTATTGTACGACAATAAGAAATAAAACTGAAGTAGCAAGATATAAAAAGGAATAAAGTCTAACCAATTTCCCTGTGGTGTCTGCCATCTTGCTGACTCTTCTTTTGGCTGACGTGGGTGGTTGACTTGTCATCCTCCTCCTTTCACTTCCTCATGTGAATTCCTTCCAAACTATGTTCTTAGAGAGATTGCCCCCTGGATAGATACTGACCTTGAAAGAGGACTTTGTAAAAAGCTGCATTCCCTGATAGTGCTTCTTAACAAACCTAAGGTCTATTTATGGAGAACAGAGAGTCTTCACTATTCCAAGTCCTACAAATGAAATGGTGTCTTTTAAATGACCATCAAAAAGCTAGAAGCTCTTTAGTTTTCCCTGGTAAGCCTGTGGCATTCCCTTTAGCTAGTTTATCCTGTGGTAGAGGAGGAATTGGTCATATTTACCATCTAATGTTGTGCTAAGGTTACTCAGAGGCATACCTAGTATGAGCCATAATCAGTTAGTTGGAACTGCAATTCTTATTCATTAA
The DNA here is from genome assembly GCF_048164855.1 of Canis lupus baileyi. Classification (NCBI taxonomy): domain Eukaryota; kingdom Metazoa; phylum Chordata; class Mammalia; order Carnivora; family Canidae; genus Canis; species Canis lupus. Next base: position 6,071,405 of record NC_132857.1, read on the forward strand.
GGCAAAATCCAGAAATTATACCCTCTTGATGATACTTGGTAGAAAATCAATTCATCTAGAAAATTCGAGGACAAATCTAAAATTAATAAAGTGGAAAAGGGGTTACCAAGCTTCTAGAGAGGACCGGTTATGGAAGGTTCCAAGTATTGAGGTTTGTAGGAAAGTCTATATGAATGATTGGGACAATCATGCATACATAGGCAGAAAACAATATATATATATATGAAATAACTTTGACTTTAAGATTTGGGAGGGGCAGATACCATGAACAGGAAGCTGATGTAATTCAGGATATTTACTTCTTGCAAAAAACATATTCAAATTAACACTCCACCCTACTATTCACCGTCTATATGGGCTCAGGTGCGTTTTGCTTATAGTATTTAAAAGTTGGTTAAAAATTACACTGTCAAGTGGAGGTGAAATTTCATGCATTTGGATGATCTGTTTTAGGACCTGCTTTTATCACAGTGTTAGCATTAGTAAGCTCCTTTAGTGTGGTAGAAATACAATTATAACCCAGAACTTTACACTTTCATTCTCAAAGAAAAATATCCTGAATTCTCCTAGTTGAAAATAACTTATATAGCTCCATGCCTCAGAGCTTCTTCAATTACACAGCTGTGGCAGATTACACCTTAGTTCTCTGGAGATGCTCAAATATAGGTTTTGCTATACAAACAGACTTGCCACAGAGACTGTAATTAGCCTGCATTTTGAGATTTATGGTATAGAGCTCAATTTTACAAAATACAACAAGCAATTTTCAAATGTTTTACGTATTTGTTATTTTGCATGCAATTTATAACCATGGTAGCTCAACCTTAATCGAATTACAGCTTCCAGTATCATTTTCAGAGAGAGGGTTTTTGTGTCTTTGTGGCATAGGCTAGGGTGCAAGATTCTGGAATTTTATAGTAGAGTATCTCTAGCTTGCTTTGTGCTCGGAGTCAAGGTTCAATTTACTTATAAAATTCCTGCATTTCTCGTGACCCACTTTATGTTTTTTTTTTTCCACTTTATGTTTTTGTCCTCTGAGGTGGCAATGTTATAACCAAATGGTAACATAGAGGCCAGATTCTTTGCTGTGTTGCCTATCTGGCTGGTTGCCACTTTGTGGAAGAACATGATGTACTTGCGGCTCCTGGTCCTATGAAGACTATCATACAGCCTCTCTCTTTGGGGGCCCCATTGCTCTTTTCTGTTAACCTCTAGGAATCTGGCAGTGCCACAGGGGCCCATCTTCCAGGGGGGTGATCTGCAATATAAACCTAAGGTTACATTATTTATGATTTTAAAATAGAATCAGAATTGTCTTTGCTTTATCTCTATTTGGAAATATACTTTGGACCTTATGTAAACATATATAATATTCTCATTGCCCAAAAGACATAATTTAGCAGTCTTGCCTCTCCCATCTCTCCACCTCCCCATTTTAAGGTTATATGAAAGATGTGTTGGTTCATTTTTAAGTCTTACAGCCAAAATCATTCACATTTATGTTTCATGAGTGTTGGGCCAAGCTAGGCCTGAGAGATAGTATCCTCATCATTTCAAGTTCTGAATATGATATATAGGTTATAGATAAAGTCATAAGGGCAAATAATGTTCATCCATCATTACCACATGTATTTCACAGGATTTTCTATTGCATGGAATTAAATTTAAGGTTATGTACTTACTATAAATAAGAAAAGGGTAATATCTAACATTTACATGGCATTTCCCAAACATTAATTAATTCCACAGCAAAATAAGTTTTATACCTTGTGACAGAGAGCTGCCTAAATTTTATAATCAAATTATTTATTACTCAAGAAATGTTTTAATATAATAGTGATTAGAGAAGCAGGGTAAAAAAAGACTGCATCACAAAGTGTTCTCTTCTTTCATGTTTGTATTGAGATAATTCGATGGGCCTGACTGTTCATAGGGAAATACACCTGGTAGTTTGACTTACTGGAGAAGTAATCATACAGCTGTGGGCGCATAGTAACCAGCTCCTAAATACTTCTTAAAACAGATCACAAATGGAAAATATTTAAGAAAAGCATAGAGCGTACTTAGAGGAAAACATAGGAATGTAGATCTGATACCAGTGATTTGCTGAAGAAGGATAAATGATGTGTATTTGTTTTTTATTGCTGCTGTAATTAATTACCAGAAATATAATGGCTTTAAACAATGCAAATTTATCAGCCTCTAGTTTGGGAGGTCGTAAGTTGCAAATAGGTCTCCCTGGGATAAAAACCAAGGCATCAACAAGGCTGCATTCCTTTCTGGAGGTTCTAGAGGAAAATGTGTTTTCTTGCCCTTTCCGGCTTCCATAGCTATCAGCACTTCTCGAATCCTGGCCCCCTTCCATCTTCAGAGTTAGCAATGGCTGTTAATTAAGTCTTTCTTATATTGTGTTATTCTGGCACTGACTCTTCTTCCCTCCTCTTCCACATTTAAGGACCCTTGTGATGACATTAGGTCAATCTGCATGATCCAGAATAATCTACCCATTTTAAGGTCAGCTGGTTAGCAACTTAATTTCTCATGCAATCATAATTGCCCTTTGCCATATAACCTAAAACATTCTAAGATTAGAACATAAACTTTTTTTTTGGGGGGGGGGTCTTTCTTCTGCCTACCACAGTAAGGTGACATGATATAGTCATATGATATAGTGGAATGCCCATCTAGGACTGGCTTTACCTTGATAACTAACTCTAAGAGTCACCTTCACGCAAGCCTCAGCTCATGGGATCTCTATTATATCAGAGTTAGAATTGCTCAAGTCAGAAACCTGAGCATCATTCTCAAACAGCCTCTCTTTCCTACCGCCCATGTCTGATTTTGTCATTAAACTCTATTAATTTGTGCCTCTTAAATATCCCCTGAATTTCTTCCCCTTGTTGTATCCTTACCTTACCCTAGCTCAAATTACTATCATCTTTCACCCTAACAATTGCATTTATCTTCCAGTAAATGTTCATGTTTAAATCTCTAGAGTTAGTCCTTCTCTCTTACCCATGCAGACATGGGTTTCTAAAATATAAATATATTTATGTTATTCTCCTTTCATAATCATTTAATGGACCCAGATCCCTCATGGCAGTGATTCTCATCTGGGTTGGGAGGATAAGAACATTTTGTTTATTTGTTTGTTTTAGGTATTTTGAATTATGCAATTTTTCACTCACCTGCCTCAAGATTCTAAAATGCTGCTTTTGGCATCATGTCCTCTCCCTCTTGGTGGACAATCATTTGAAGTAATTGTGTATGTGTCTGATACACAGAATAAGTACAACTATGGGATACACAGTAATGATTTGCTACTCCAAATCCCTTGAAACCTTGCTCTATGGGGCTAATTTTTCCTCTACTCTAGATGGAAACTCCTGTAGTCATTTGACTTTTTGAATTAAATTTAGAAAATACAAAGTCATAGGATCATCACACATAGTTCAAATTACCCAAAACAAAACCCCAAGCATGACTCTCTTCAAACCCTCTCTTCTTCACTACCTATTAAAATGTATCCATCAAGAGCTGTCGATTTCACCTGTTAGACATCTCTAATTTGTCTATTGACAAAACTCCCAGCTTCATTCAAATAACACTTATTCCCCTTTTCCTAGCTAAAGGCCACCTGGTAGAAAGCTTGGCGTCGGGGAGGCTAATGCAGTCAGCTTTTTCTTTTTGTGCTAGTAGTTCTACTTCCTCAATTTGTGAACTGTGTTCTCTGTGCCTCTTGATCAGAGTGGAGGAAGAGGTATGTGGATTGGAAATCTCTTACCTTACTGGTAAATCTAAAACTTTATTTCACAGTCTCAGGACCTGACTGAAGTTAAAAGCCTCTTCCTTCTTAGATAGTGAAGTTGTGAGTCTTCTGAGAACTCTCAACACTGGGTAGGTTTTACCTGCATTTCCTGTGATATAAGTGATATACTCTTCTCTGATCCTAGGAATACTATCATATTTAAGCATCACTACACTGAGGCCTATTTGTTCTAGGGTGACCTTCTAATAGAGTTGCTTCATGTGGCCTACATCTAGTCATGTCTATTTTGCATTAAGCATGAGTAAGAGTCTAGTCAAGTAATATTTGCTGCCTCTCCTTCCCTCCTCGTGTCTGGAATGGCTATCTAACCCCACTCTGCTATTTTGTGTCTTTCAGGTGGGAGAGTCAGACGCCGATCCACTGCATCTCTATAAGACCAAAGACACCGCTCAAGCTCTCTGTTGAAACTCTATCATTAAGACCAAGTATGGGGTGAGTGAAGTCTTTCTCACAGCAGACCAACCCACAAGTGACTCTCTCTGGAGTCCCCATGAATTCTCTCTAAAACTCCTCCCTCACTTCTTTTACATTCTTCACAAAAGTGAGAGGTTTAAGAGTCTCTAATAAGTACTTGTATTAATTTTTACTTGGTGTGAGGGTTAATTTTATGTCAACTTGACTGGTCCACAGGGTGCCCAGAGATTTGGTTAAACACGATTTTGGGTGTTTCTGTGAAGATATTTTTGGATGAGATTAACATTTGAATTCGGAAACTGAGTAAAAGCAGCTTGCCTTCCCTAATGTGGGTGGACCTCATCTGATCTTCTGAGGGGCCGAATAGAACAAAGGGTCCTATTTTTCTCTGGGTAAAGGGGGAATTCCTCCTATTTGACTGCCTTTGAACTGAGACATCAGTTTTTACTGCTTTTGAACTTGAACTGAAACATCAGCTCTTCCTGGGTCTGGAGCCTGCTGGCCTTCAGACAGGAACTGTACCATTAGCTCTTCTTGTTTTCAGGTCTTTGGCTGTGAACTGGAATTGCACCATCAGCTGTCTTGGGTCTTAGCTTACCGACATAAATATACATATATCCTGGTTGCATTCCTCTGGAAAACCGTGACTAATACACTTGGTGATCTATCTCATGACGTGTTTTTCTTTTTAATACTTCGAGCCTTATATTTTCCACCAAACTTCCATTTAAACATCTTGCTACATGTCTCACACATAATGAGAAATGCTACTGATTGAAGTGTGTTGTGTCTATGGCCAGTGTAGAGGCAGAAGAAGGATGAAGAACCTTTCCCTCTAGATCTGTGGTGTCCAATGCAGTAGCCATTATCCATGTGTGGCTATTTGAATCTAAAATTAAAATAATTAGGGATGCTCGGGTGGCTCAGCGGTTGAGCATCTGCGTTTGGCTCAGGGCATGATCCCGGAGTCCCAGATCAAGGCCCACATCAGGCTTCCTGCATGAAGCCTGCTTCTCCCTTTGCCTATGTCTCTGCCTCTCTCTCTGCCTTTCATGAATAAATAAAATCTTTAAATAATAATAATAAAATTAAATTAAAATAAAATTGAAACAAAATTGAATTAAAACTAAAGTTCCTCAGTGGCACTAGTCATGTTTTAAGTATTCAGTAGCTAGTGGCTACCTCACTGCACAGCACAGCTATAGGATATTTCCCTCAATGCAGAAAGTTCTGTTGGGCAGCATTGCTCTAAATTATGTACAAATGTATTAGAGAACATGTCAGGCCCTTCTTTCTTCTGGCCAGATCATCATAATTTTCTAGCTCACACCCTCATCCGGGCATAAAGAAAAATGTGCTATGTATTTTTTATTTCACCCTGATTACTCTCTTTTCTTTCTTCTTTTTGCTTGATTTCTTATTCCATTGAAGTGTCCTTTATACTGTGAATTTTTTTTTATTTCTAGGAAGAGTGGGATATTTCCTTTGGCCTCATAATGCTCCATCTATACTTCTACTCTAGCATTTATTTATTATCACATTAAATTGATAGTGTTCATGTCTTTCCATTGGAGTCTGAATTTCTTAAATACAGAGACTATTGCTGATATGTATGTACAGCATCTATCATAGTACCTGGCACGAAGAAGACAATCATATTTTTAAAGGACTTAGTGGCAAGGATCCTCCCTAAATTAAGCACACTGGATCTATCCACACCTGGATCAACCTAGAATTTATCCTTAATACAATTACTTGTAAGGTGTATGATTATTCTTTTATGTAATTCAATTCATAACTGAGTGTAATGGGCTACATTGTGTCTCCCCAAAATTCATATGTCGAAGCCTTAACTCTCAGGTACTCATAATCCGGCTGTATTTGGACCTAGGGCCTTTAGAGAGGTAATTAAGTTAGGCTGGGCTGTTAGGGTGGGCACTAGTCCAATATGACTGGTGTTCTTATAAGAATAAATTTGGACATGCAGAGACATCAGTGATGTACACACACGGAGAAAATGTCATGTGAGGACACTGTGAAAAGGTGGCCATCTGCAGGTCAAGGAGACAGGCCTTAAAAGAAGCAACCTGCTGATATTTGGGACTTCTAGTCCTCAGAATTATGAGGAAATGAACTTATGCCACCCAGTCTGTGACATTATACAGCAGAGCTAACAAACTAATATACCTAGAAAGACATTCAATACATTGAAGTAATTTTTCATGCTATTAGTGTGTATATTGGTATGTATTATTAGGATAGAATGATTTTTTGTTTAAAGATAGGCTCCATGCACAGTGTGGAGCCCAACATGGGTCATGAACTCATGACCCTGAGATCAAGAGTAGGATGCTTAACCTACTGAGCCATCCAGGTGCCCCTAGGATAGAATGATTTTAGGATATTGGCAGGAAGCCAAATTCAAATCTAATTGAAGAAGTTCCTATTTGGCTGAATGTGTTGCTGGCCCCGAGGCTTCATGCTCAAACTTGGGAGTACTGGACTATACTCCTGGCTTTCTGACTTTGTTTCTCTTGATGGATGGCGATTTGGGGATTTTTTTTAAATGATGCAGTTTTGTAAACATCATGAGAGCTTGTGCTATTTTCCTATATTACTTGTCTCCAGCTTTGCATCATCTCATGGAGTGATCCGGCGTTGATCTAGAATAACTGTGCCACTTCTTTTAATCCCTATGTAGTACTAGATGGGTCCAATTATAATGATGCAAGAAGTAAAAAGGTTTCAGGGGGCAGGATGTCAAGTGGCTAAAATCACAGATATATTTTCAGCTTGCATCCATCCTCAGAAATTAGATTTGAAAAGCCTCAGGGCCAAGCCAACAAGCTAAGTAATAAAATATGTGGAATAATAAAACATGATGATAAAGTCTTGAATAAGAAACTTGATCTGGACAAGATTTCAGAAAGACATTGAGATATGAGGGATAAACCATCATCAGCTAGAATGATGAATGAATGAATGAATGAATGAATGAATTCCAGCTTTATTGAGATAACATTTATATATAACAACATAGATTTAAGGTATACAATGTGGTGATTTTGTATATATGTATGTTGCAAAATGATTATCATGATAAGGTTAGTTAAAACATCTATCACTTCACATATTTATATATTTTTTTATATTGTGGTAAGAAGTTTAAAAATCTTTCTTAGCAACTTTCAAATATATTTCAATATATTAGTTGAACTAATATATTAGTTAATAGTATTATTAACTATAGTCACCATGCTGTACATTAAATCCCCAGAATGTATTCATCTTACAATTTACAAGTTATAATTTATCATTTGTACCCCTTGATCACTTTCACCCATTTCTCCCACTTCCATCCACTGCTCCTGACAGCCACCAATCTGTTCTTAGTTTTTATGATTTTGATTTTTTTAGATTCTACAGACCACACAATGTTTTTCTTTTCTTGTCTGACTTACTCAACTTGGAATCATGCTCTCAAAATTCATCCTTGTGGTCACAAATGTAAGGATTTTCTTCTTTTTATGGCTGAATAATATTCTGTGTGTGTGTGTGTGTGTGTGTGTGTGTGTGTGTGTGTATAAAATTCATGGCAGTTGAGATTTAAATTCTAGCCTGCCTAGGATTCCTGGTTTAGTTTCTTTAGGACCATAAAGAGACTAAGTGCTAAGACAGATCATGACTCTGAGTTTAGATCTTTCTCTTGAACCAGTCTGACCCAGTGTCTATATTGCTTATGCTTTTAATGCACTAGACTTGAACAGTAATATTCTTTTTTATGGATACAACTTATTTCAAGCATGTTGTATATTTCAGTTCTCCTAACTTCTAGTGAAAAAGTATTTAGATCTCTGCCTGCTACGGAAACCACCACTGTTAGAAAGAGTTCTTCAGTTGTGTAGGTGGAATTTCTAAAAGTCCAGATATTAGTTACAATAGTTCTTTATCTTGGGCCATCTTTTTGATATAAAGACCTGAATGTTAGCTCTGGCTTTCATTATAAGGAGCTACATTAGGTTCTCCCTGTAGCTTGTCATTCTGTATGTAAAATTGGTCTATGTAGAATCACATGAATTCTGTGATTCTGTGATTCTACATGAAGTACGGTCTTCTGTTGCTCCAAGAGGAAATAACGCTGGTGAGGAGTCTGGCATGAGCACCAAAATATTGTCCTAAAGTTCATGTTTTATTGCCTTCTTGTAATCACCAAATGGCCACCCTAAAGACTGCCCCCTTTCTGTGGTCTAGCAGTAGAGGAATATATGGGCTGGTTGAGATAAGTGTGTGTGTGTGTGTGTGTGTGTGTGTGTGTGTGTATTTATATAAACATATGCCATAAAACACATATTTAACTTTCTATATTTTTTAGCTGACAGAGAGAGATAGCTACCATGCACCTAAGTTCATTATCTCACTCCATTCTCACATGGCATTTATGAAGGAGATAGTGAATGTCATAGTCTCCCAGATCCAAGGTCACTATAAATAAAGCTGGCTGTTATTGAAACCATTCTATGTGGCTTAGCCCAGTAAAGGTTAATTCTTATCCACAGTATTGATGTAAAGGTTCCTAGTTGGGTGGCTTTAATCCAAGTGGTTACTGAGGGATCTAAGTCCTGCTATTGTGTGACTTCAGCTATGTCTGAGACATTCACTTCTAGATGCACAGACTGGGGAGAGTGTGTTTGGAAAATGACTTGGAGTATTTTAGGAACCTAGTCTTACATTACTCCTATTCACATTCCATTGTGTGATGTCAATCATATGGTGCACCTAACTGTGAGGGATGCTGGGAAGTAGAGAGTGCACACTGGTATTGATGAGCTCTAAAGCTCCTGAACGTGTAACACAGTCTGTGAGTAGAACTCCAGAGACTCCAAAACCTAGAATAGAAAACATGTTTGGCAAAATCACTTTGAAGTCCTCTAGGTGCTTTAGGACAGTATGTATTTCTAAACATATTTATCAGATTTTTAAAAATCAACTTATGCATTTTAAGATATTTCATAATTTTTCTAGGGCATAATCCAAAAGGAATATGACTGTGGTGGACACAGAATCTTCAAGAGGGCTCTTGAAAATGACTTAGTAATCAAGTCAATAATAGTGCTTTAACAAAAATAGAGGTTAATAACAAAGAGAAATGAGTACAAGGATATATTTATTGGTACTCAAAGAAATTTTTACATTTTACAAATTTTTACACCACAAAATTTCTTGGTAAGATGTTTAGGGCAGTTGTGTGCACTCAAAGAAATTTTTACATTTTACAAATTTTTACACCACAAAATTTCTTGGTAAGATGTTTAGGGCAGTTGTGTGCACAAGACTACTTGTTTGTTATACTAATGTAGGTAGGCTTCTCTAAGTTGCCACTAACAATGAGTACACTAGTGACTAGGTCTCAAATGGCTGACATTAGAATTCATGCTCAAAATATTGCCTTTTCTCCCCAGTGAATACTGTAAGCATTTAATTATTGCAGTTGTCAGCAGTAATTTAGAGAGGTGCACCATGTTTCTTATAACTAGTAGCTTCTAAAATGGTAGAACTTATAGTAAGTGAAATATATTATATCTGTCTCACTAGGTATTTGTGACCTAGTGGAAGTCATTGGGGTTTTAATCTCGACCTGATTGTTCTGCTATGTGATCTTAGGCAAGTTATTCTAACTCTGTGAGCCCCAATTTCTTCATCTATACAATGAAGATTAAAAATATTTGACTTTACTGGGTAGGTTTATATAAGAAAGTGCACTGAAAGCTCTTAGTATGGCAATTGACATATATTGTTCCTCCAAATGTTAACTGTAATAGCAATTTAAAAAAATCACCATGGATATTATTACTCTTAGTCTCAATTATTATTCCTGTAAAATGGAGATAAAAATATCTATACTGCACTGAGAAATAAATGTACATAAATGTCTGGCATGCAAGAGGAACTCAATTGAAATTATTTCCCTACCCTTTATAGACAAATCAGAACTTGAATTTATCTCTCCATTCAGTTGTACGACCTTTGCTACTATTCTGGATAAGTCCTTTAGACTAAGAGTCCTTTAGATTTTGAATTTTAGAGAATAAATCTGTAAATTTTCAGTGTTGAATGAGAAATACTTGGTGTTCAATATTTCTTCAGCCAAATTTTTTCCTCAGTTGCTTCCATTTTGGGATTATTGAGTTGGCTGAACCACTTAGAAACCGTACCAATTGGGCAGCTCCAGTGGCCCAGTGGTTTAGCACCTGCGTTGGGCCCAGGGCTTGATCCTGGAGACCCAGGATCGAGTCCCACATCGGGCTCCCTGCATGGAGCCTGCTTCTCCCTCTGCCTGTGTCTCTGCCTCTCTCTCTCTCTCTGTGTCTCTCATGAATAAATAAATAAAATCTTAAAAAAAAGGAACCATACTAATTGTAAACACCCTTAAGTATCCAGCAGGCAGTGGATAAAAAACCAAGCGCTTTTTTAAGAATATATGATTTTGTTTCCTTTTCTTAAAAAACAGCAACAACAACAACAAAAAACCCACAAAAAAAAAATAAAAACAAACTGGAACCCAATCCTTTATCCCTATTGTGTCCATTTGCCCAAGAGATGTCCGTATTTGAGACAATAACTTAATATTCTTGAAGTGGAGGTAGTCTTTATGTACTTACACATAGTTAGGTTTATCTGACCCTAAGCCCATGCCCTTTCTGTCAAATTCTACAGATTAACTTACTTCCTGTTCTTTATTACAGGTACATAGAAAATCTATTATCTATTATGGGAGCTGTATAAACAAATAGGTTCTGATTAGTTGAGATTCTTGGATTTTTCTCTGTACTGTGTGCAGATTTAGCATTCATATTATTACCCTGGGTAATGTCCATTGCCATTTCCCAGAAGTATGATTAATAAGCACTAAACCATTTGGCAGTAATAATTAGATGCCTAAGTCAAGAGGCTGTCTATCACTGTGGAAAACAGAACGCAGGTTCCTCAGAGAGTTAAAAATAGAACTAACTACCCTACTATCCAGTAATGTATATATACACAATGGAACATTACTCAACCATTAAAAAGAATGAAATCTTGCCATTTGCAACAACATGAATGGTGGTAAAGGGTATAATGCTAAGTGAAAGAAGTCAGAGAAAGATAAATACCATATGATTTCACTCATATGTGGAATTTAAGAAACAAAACAAATAAGCAAAGGAAAAAGAAAGAGACAAATGAAGAATGGGCTGTTAACTATAGAGAACAACTTGATGGGAATCCAAGGGGAGGTGGGAGGATGGGTTAAATAGGTGATGGGGATTAAGGAGAGCACTTTTTATAAGCACTGAGGAATGTATAGAATTGAATCACTGTATTGTACGCCTGAAACTAATACAACCTTCATGTTACCTCTACTGGAATTAAAATAAAAACATTAATAAAAAAAACCTTAATAAAATAAGAGGCTGGCTATCCAATTGCAGCAGGTCATAGTAGTGCAGGCATCGACATTTCCCATATCAAGTCTTAGTCTCTCACATTAAAGATTTTTTTTTTTTTTTGAGATGTGGCAGGGGTGAGGAGGGAAGGGGCAGAAGGAGAGAGAGAATCTTAAGCAGGTTTCAGGCCCAGTACAGGGTCAGATGCGGAGCTTGATCTCGTGACTCTGAGATCATGACCTGAGCCAAAATCAAGACATTTTACCAACTGAACCACTCAGGCACCCCTTAAATTGAAGATTTTTAATTGATGATTTGAAGAAAAGAAGAAATAATACCTATGGAAAAGTATCTTCAGGTCTTTTGAATTCAGATTTAGTTCAATATTAAAATGCACCATTTTTACTTCTTGAATATAAGTAATCTTTCATTCAGAATCTGGTGTTTTCTACTGAACTATTGGTTTTGTGGTACTAGATTAAATGGAAATTCTCAACTGAGCTGAAGAAAGAAGTCATAGTTCTGAGCAAATTTAGCTGCATCCCTGCTTTAGTCTTAGAGTAGACTGTTCTTGAAAGCAATTCCTGCTGCCTTGGCAATTTCCCTGTCTCTTTTGGGTTATGGAAATTGCTACTAGAGTAGAGCTGTTATTCTTCTTGTTCTGTATTGCAGTCTTTCTCCCCATCCATGTTTCCTTCTTAATTAGGATTTTCTGCCATTTCTCACTACTTAAAGTTAGGTGAAAGCCATGATTCTCCTGGCTTCTAAGCAGCAACATGATTAGTAAGACCAGCTTCTGGCAGGAAAATGAAATTATTTTTAATGTTAAACAAAGTAACTGCAGGGTTCTACCTGCAGCCCAAGTCTAACTGGGAAATGATAAAAGAGGAAGTCAGGATATTACTCTCTGATCAAATGGACTGCCTTTAGACATGGCTTTAAAAAAAGAATCCCAACCCAAAAGCCACACAGCTGTAAGCATAAGATGTAGTGAAAAATGAGCCACTTGTAGGAGTTGGAAATTAGCAGATCCTCATTAGGGACCCAGGCAGGGGAAGCCACAGCAGGGCAGCTCTTTTCCTGTGGATGAACCTGAATCATCCCGGGATGGATGCATGGTGGGGAAACATCCGCCCCAGCGTTGCATTTGCCTAAGGGCAAAAATGTCCCAAGAAACTCCAAAACACCATTTCAGGGAGTTCTAATGCACTGAACTAAACTTGCTGATTTGTTGGGCAAGATGTCTGACCCCTTTGTATATTTTAAATTTACTGAGAAACCCAGCTTGAACTTTTCTCAGAAGTGTCTGGAGGAGATGGGTGTTGACATAGTGAATTGGGGGAAGGTGCAGAAAGACTGAACAAATGGAGCAGTTCTGTCGAAGATTGCATCATGACTCACCCCTCAGGTGAGGCTAATACTTGCTCTCTTCAAATTGCTACAGTTCAGGAATCAGCATGGCTGTGCCCTTGCTAAATGAATGAAGACACACAGACTTATTAATCTTCAAAGGGCTTTCATTTACTCAACGTAAAGAGCAGCCTTGCTGGGCCGAAATTATAGTCTGCTAACCACAGAAAGATCCGTGCTTTCCTCGTAGAAGCAGTATTAAGGACAGTAGATGAAGGAATGTAGATGAAGTTTCCTGATGTGTGTGTTTTCACGTGTGTTTATGCCTGTGCCTACATTGCAAGAGAGCAGTAGTGGGTGTTCCGTGCAGAAAGCCCACATGAACATCATTTTCTACCCCTAGAAGGACATTCCTTCAGTGTTTCTACAACACTTTTTTGGAGAGAGGATTTTGATTCAAGATATCTCTTTACTTGCTTTTCCAACTTGGTTTAAAGGTACTGCAAGAACATCATTGGTTGTGTGAGCACGCATACACACGCGCACACACACATACCCCCCTCCCCCCCCCAGGTCTGTGAGGAAGCCTGTAGGTAACTTTGACCTGCAGTGCACTTCTTTCTTTCCCTGTGGAGGTGGCCAGGTGATAATACAGCAGGAAAACATTAGAATGTGTAAGCTGTAGAGAAAAGCCACAGGGTAATCATTAACCTCAGGTGAGCAGCAGGCCTGCCCCTTGAATTCTCCGCATGCAGGGCTAACAGAACAGGTGGTGTAAGGCAGTTACCAGGGTGTAGAAAGTGGGGAGCGCGTCTTAAAAGAGACTGTAGTCTGTAATTATTTGGAGGCTGACAGTTGCTGAACACCTCCTCTAATGACACCTGACGCATGTCTCAATGTCTTACTCGGGCAGAAAGTAAACTACTTTACAACCACCTTAAGCATCGTAAGTCACTGCCAGCTTCCTGTTAAGTCAATTCCAGGAGTGAGGTATGGGTGGAATTCTCTAGTACTCTGTATTTAGGGTTAACCATTTAAAATGTATTTAAATTCTTGAAAGAAGTCTGCATTTATAGGTGCAATCATTACTTTTTGGATTATGATATTTAGGGAAGGAAAATGATGGGGAGTGTTAGATCCTTGAGAAGAATTCCAAGTTCTTCAGAAAAGTGCCCTATAAATTCAAGGTATAATTACCTGGATCATTGTTGTCATTATTTCCATCTAAACAAGTTTCTAGATGTATGGTTGGAAATAAAAATAATCTGATGGAATGTAATCCTCGGGGCCATGAGAAATGTGCATCCTGGAAAGGAAGAGCATCCTGCTGGTGAAGACTTCAGAGCTCGCCGACTCATGGCCTTTAAAAATGCAGAGCACGACACAATGGTGGCACCATCTGTTTCATTTTCTACAACTTAAGTCAGACCCTCCTTTGTCATGTATTCGTGTCATTGACTGAATTCTCTGCTGTGACTACAGTAGACAATACTACCTGAAACGATTCATTAAACTTCAGTTGACAGAACAGAGAAACAGATCATGAAGAAAATTTGCATTATTTCACTCAGATTGCATATCTAAGTAGAGGGAGGACATCTCATTCAGAAGAAGAGCTGGATAAACCTCTAGGGATGAGGAAGGGTAAGCCAGGTGAGCTTGTTCTAGAAATCAAAGGTGGTGACTAAATGGCATTTTCAGGGAAGCAGGAGCTGTTAGAAAGGGGTTTCGTTTGCTGATCATCACTGGGACATGTTCACATGTGCACGTTTCACAGTAGACATCGAGGTGCAGTGGATTTGTTCCACATACAAAGGAGAGAAGAATGGAAAATGATTGAGGGAAATCTGGGAGAGTCTACGTATTACAGAAAAGAAGGGAGAGGTCAACGAAGAAAAAAAATCATGAAGATTTAGCTAAAGTGGGCATTAGAGGGAGGACTATCTGAAGGGTTTTAAGTTGTTCGATTCTGTATTACTCACTTACCGTGTGTGTGTGTGTGTGTGTGTGTGTGTGTGTGTTCTTTAGGAACACTCAGAGAAGTAATGAGTTCTGAATCGAGGTTTTCTCAGAAAAAGGGAAAAAGTGCATGTGTTGATGAGCGCCAGAGCAAGAGGATTAGGAAAAAGCTAACCTAGAGTTTAAACATTTATTTTAGTTACTGAGTAGAAATCAAACCAAGGCAACTTTGTGGGGGGCAAGGAGGACTCTAATTGTGTTTGATAATATCTGGCCTAAGAAAGAAAATACTGAAATGCAATTAAAACAAAGGAGCCTGAAGGAAAGGAAGGAGAGAACAAAATTATTTTAATTGTTGTTATTGTAATTATTCATAATTATTTTTAAACAGTGATGTTGAATATTTCCACATTACATAACTACTCCAATGTTGTTACTGTTTTATTTTTAAAGTCCTTTTGATTATCTGAATCCTTGATGTATCACAACCCAGAATGCTCCTTTTATCCCTCTAGGGATTTTATGTTAAGGTTGAAATAACAAGCCTGGTGCTATCATGATATGCCAATTCAAACAAAATGAGAAGAGATCAAATAAATGATAGCCAAGTAGGATATGTGGAGATGTTTATTGAGCTGAATGATATTCTGGTTTTCTGTTGATGTTCTTCCCTTGGTTTGCCTTTGAAAACTAGGGGAACCCGTCTGCTCATCCTATATGGAGGCAGCCTGTGGATCATTAGGCCCCAAGAACTTCCAGATCTATGCTAGAGCCTTACCTGTGCTCTGACAGTCTAGATAGAGATCTAGCCTCTGCTTGAACTCCTTAGGTATTCACAAGGTTGACAATCACATTTTCCGGACTGCTCTAATATTAAAACATTTTATGTAAGCAACAAGCCATTCAGTGGTATTTTCTAAGTTGGTGAACAAAACATTCTAAACCAAGGAGCTAGACTTGAAAATGGGGAGGTTGTAACTTGGATCTGCCTACATTAGCCATCACCTACCCACAGGCATAGATAAAAGATGGAGGTAAAAAAAGGTTTTAGGAAAAACATTTCTTTGAAGAGCATTTTCTATATGTTGCTGGGATGAGAAAGAAGAATTAAGTGCTTTCCTCCCCCCTCTAAGTAAGAAGGCTTCGGGGAGGGATCAGTTGAAGATCCTGACATGTGTTGGCCAAGCCCTTGATTAAGACAAGTTATTCTTTTTTTTTTTTTTAAATTTTTTATTTGAGTTCATTTGCCAACATATAGCATAACACCCGGTGCTCATCCCATCAAGTGTCCCCCTCAGTGCCTGTCACCCAGTCACCCCCACCCCCCGCCCACCTCCCTTTCTACCACCCCTTGTTCATTTCCCAGAGTTAGGGATCTCTCATGTTTTGTAAGACAAGTTATTCTTAAAGAGTCTAATGATGAGTGGCTGTGACTAGAGCTGCCCCTATATGGGCGGGGGGTCGAGAAAGAGAATCTCTAGGAATGAGCTGCACCTGCTCCAGTGGTAGCCTTCCAACATCTAGATTTGAATTCTCCTGAAGGGAACTGACTGTCGGTCAGGTTGAAAGGGATTCTACCCGAAGGGACTAAGGGGCAAAAAGACCTCAGAGAGGACCACCCGAAGCACAGATGAGTCATAAACAGCCAGCTGGGCAAACGGTCTTGCTCAGGTTCAATGACCTGCAGTTGGAGATCCTTAGCGGAAGAGCTCCAAGGAGTCAATATCACCAGTGAGGCAATCTATTACCCAAAGGGCCCTGACCATAACTCTAACAACCTGGTATGGTTGGGCCACTTCCCCTTGAATCCTCTCACTACGGGGGGTCTGACCCTGGACTCATCAAAGGAGTGACAGAGAACGAGGAGAAGAGGGGGAGTTAGGAAGAAAGAGGAGGTCAGCCACTCGTGCATTTCAGATTTCCTGCCCAGAAATGGGGAGAGGGAGGGAAAGAAGAAGCTTCAGAAAGGATAAGGTAAGGAATTCTTTTTTTTTTTTTTTAGGAAAGGAATTCTTAATGTTCTTGGATAGAACTTTTACAATGTTTAAAATTAGATTTTTTTTTTTTGATTAAATGGGACTGAGAGGTTGGCCCAAATTCCATCACTGATTTTTTGGGGTTTTTTAAATTTATTTTTTATTTTTTTGTTATTGCTCTGATTCCCATTTTTAAAGAGTTTCTTCCTTTTGTGTAGTATTATTTAGAAATGTAAATATTCCCAAGGTATTATTTATCAGATATATAACACCTTCTTGAAAATAAATTTGGGTCACTTTCACATTGACCATCACATTAGTACCAGAGAGCAGGAGAAAGAAGGCATTTTGCTGGCAGGGGAGGGCAGACAGGAGGGAGAAAATGATGCTCAGGAAAAGCAAATGTGGACAGACGGAGTAAAAACTATTGTATCTAGCTCCCAAATTTCCTAAAGTGGTTCTTTTAGTCCCACAAAAGTAAAACTTGAAAAGTAATTTCATTCAGAGCCACAGAAACTTTGGGATTAATGGCGCTGGAGCTGAGATCTATTTGACAACTTTCATTCATAAAGTAGAAACTAAGTAGAGTCTGTTGGTAACATATTTTATGAGAGAACAGAATCTCAAAGAGCCAGGGGTTAGAGTGGGCAAAATAAGGAAGTGAGAGAATGTCACAGCTCAACTTTCCCAAGAAGATTTTGTAATTCTAACCATGTATGTGTCACAAGAAGTCGCTGATGCTGCCCTGACTTGCAAAAAGTACTAAGCAGGGATGATTGAATAAAGAATGTACTGAAGTATCAGTTTAAGGCAAGTGTGTGTAAATGTAGGGGGCAAGAGGAGGAGAGGTATTACTGTGCATGAATGCAAAAAATTTTTAGTGGTATAAAGTAGCTTTTCTGGCTTAGTGATATAGTTTGGACCTATGCAATAATATTTCAAACTCAAATGAACATATATATATATATTTATATTTATAATATATTATAAATATAAATAATATATATTATATTATATATAATGTATATAATATAATATATTTATTTAATATATATTTACAGAAGAAATAAAAGATGCTATGTGTTGGAACTTTGGAAAAAGTACCCTCTCTCAAGTAGGGTTCACATAGCTCTTGGGACTTAGAAGAGGAAATTATGATGAGGGAAGCCATGATCTGATGCAGTGGCAATAGCACATGTTTTAAGTGTGTGACCATGTTTACTCCGTAACTCGAGATGATTGCAATCAGTCATCTAACCTCAGCTGTCGTAGGTGCCATTAACAAATTTCTTATAAGCAATAGATTCTACAAAAGTCTGTTGTGTTTTTGGAATCATGTGAAATACAACCACTTTCACTTTTTACCTTTTATTATTTTAAATGTGTTCAACAATTCTTACAACAGTCCTTCTATTTCTAGATTACCCCTACCTTTTACGTTTCTACCTTTAGTTTGTGCTCTTTTATGCTTGGTCTTGGCCATTTTTACTCTCATCTGAATTTTACCTACAAGCCAATTAGGTGAAAGGTGTCAAATGAACTAATTTTATTATTTGTTTAACAAAAATTATTTGGAGGGATAGATATTTAGGTTACAGACTAACCTTAGTCTTCTGCATGAGTTAGTTATTTCAGTTATTGTGCTTCGGGCTTATTACTCATGATCACACTATGCATTTATAAGTCAGTAATACCACATGACTTAAATAAAGATCATCTGGTTTCACCTATTGAGGAAGCAACAGAGAAGGCAGAAAGTCTTACTTTGGGCAATGTTTGCTTTTTATTTTAATGTTTGAAAATGAAATTTCTGATCATACATGTGGTTAGTGTGCCTCTGCTTTAACAGAGAAGTATTGTTGAACTACTCTTATAAAGGTGTATTAAGTATTGAGCTATTTCTGCTTCACTTTGGACTGAAGTCCTAATACAATCAGTGCTGACTGTATCCATGTTCCAGAAGGAAATACTGAATCATCTGTACGGGACTTTAAAGGAAGTGGGTATTGAGTGGGAAGGGGATGTTTTCCTCTCATCTCAGATGCCATGAAAGGAGCTCTAAAGCAACCATTTGGAGGGCTTACAGTACAGTGAGGATTGGTGCTTGTCTCAGGCCAGAGAATGCTATCTGCTTGGGGACCTGGTGGTAGTAGAGCATTGGGATACCTTGGGAATGGTTTGTGTGTATTATGGGTTGAATTGCTTTCCCTCCAAAAGCTATGTTGAAGTTCAGCCTCAATACCTGTGAGTGTAACTCAGCTTAGAAATAGGGTCTTTAACAGAACATGAGTGACTCCTAACTCTGGGAAACGAACTAGGGGTGGTAGAAAGGGAGGTGGGCGGGGGGTGGGGGTGACTGGGTGACAGGCACTGAGGGGGGCACTTGATGGGATGAGCACTGGGTGTTATTCTATATGTTGGTAAATTGAACACCAATAAAAAATTTTATTAAAAAAAAGAAATAGGGTCTTTATAGATGCGATCAAGTCAACATGAGGTAATACTCAATTAGGGTGGGCTCTCGTTTAATAAGACTAGTGTCTTTATAAACAAAGAAGAAGAGGCAGAGACACGCAGGGATAAAATGGCCATGTGACGGCAGAGGTACAGGTTGGGGTGTATTTCCAAGCCAAGGAATGCCAAGGGTTATTGGCAAATACCACAAAGCAGAAGAGGCCGGGAATAATTCTTCCCTACAGTTTTCTGAGTCAACACGGCCCAGCCAACACCATCATTTTATATTTCTAGTCTGCAGAATTGTGAAACAATAAGTTTCTATTGTATTAATCCACGCAGTTTGTGGTACTTTGTTATGGCAGCCCTAGAAAACTAACACAGAGTGTAACTGCACTCCTAAAGGACTACAAAGTTTAGGCAGTTTTCCACGGACAGATTGTGAGTCCTCTGAGACAAAGAGTGTGGTAAAGGTCATTTTAGATTTTATTCAAGTGGTGTGCTTGAAAGGGCAAGGAAAAATCTGAAAAAAAAAAAAAGGTATTCTAAGTATACAGCCAAAAGTCCAAAAGCTTAGAGAAGAGTTCTGAGCAAGGGAGTATTTGCATGGAGACCTGCTAGTAACAGTTTTTCTATGGAGGGTCTCCCAGGAACCCAAGAATGCTCCCATAAAGGAAGGGTCTATAACACAGCTATTTCAGGGCCCATCATATAAGAACTCTCCAGCCCCTTTGCCTCTTCTCTCTCTTCTGTTTAGATCCTAACTAGGTAACAAGTCCACGACAGCCAGGTGAGGGAAGAGGTACTGAAGCACAAAGAGAAGGAAAAGGGAAGAAGACAATCACTCATCACAAAGGTCTGGGACTGCAGTGGGGCAAATATTGGTGACAACTAATCTCTCTCTGAGAGAGATGAACAGACTATCCACACCCTGACACAGAAATATTCTTTATCTCTGATTGATTTCCATAATGTTGTTATAGTCTTTTGTCTCTAGGAGGAAACACAAGACTTTTGAAAATACTAGATTTTTTTTTCTTGTACTAGATATTCAAATAATCATATATAACCCAAAGGAGGCAAAAGATACTTCTAGAAGATCTAAGATGTCATTAAATTTGAAGGATTTGTACTCTCTGGTTGAAGGCTCTCTTTTGGACCACTTATCAATATTGGAGTTATATGTTTCTGATTGTTAATTTTTTTGTGTTCTCCTGAATGAACAGGCTGCCAACTATCACAGCTTTACTAAATGCAATCAGAATTTTCTGTATCATATTTTTATCAGTTTCATCAACATGCAATAGACAGCACATATATAAAATGTACAATCCGGTAAGTTTTGACATATATCTTCACTTTGATATGGTAACTACAATAAAGATAATGAACATATCTGTCAATTTCCAAAAATATCCTAATGCCCCTTGGTAATCCTTTCCTGTCACTTTTCTTTGTGAGATGATTTTTTTTTACTTCAATTTAATTTCTTTAGTGTGTGTGTGTATATATATATATATATAACATATATATATGTATATATATTCAGGCTATTTCTTCTTTTTAAATTTAAATTCAAACTAGTTAACATATAGTGTATTATTAGTTTCAGAAGTAGAATTTAGTGATTCATCAGTTGCATATAACACCCAGTGCTCATTACATCAAGTGCCCTCCTTAATGCCCATCACCCAGTTACCGCGTCCCCCACTTCAGTAACCCTCAGTTTGTTCCCCATAGTCAAGAGCTCTTATGGTTTGCCTCCCTTTCTGTTTTTATTTTATTTTTCATTCTCTTCCCCTATGGTTAACAGTTTTGTTTCTTCAATTCCACATGAGTCAAATCATAGGGTATTTGCCTTTCTTTGAATTATTCTGCTTAGAATAACATACTCTAGTTCCATCCACATTGTTGCAAATGTCAGGATTTCATTATTTTTGATGACTGATATTCTGATATATATATATATATACACACACACATGCACACACAACATCTTTATTCATCTGTTGTAGGACATCTGGGCTTTCTCCATATTTTGGGTATTTGTGGACATTGTGGCTATAAACATTGGGGTATGTGTGTCCCTTCAAATCACTATTTTTGGATCCTTTAGACAAATACTTAGTAATGGAATTGCTGCATCCTAGGGTAGCTCTATTTTTAACTTCTTGAGGAACCTCCTTATTGTTTTCCAGAGTGGCCGCAGCAGTTTGCATTCCCACCAAGAGTGTGAGAAGGTTCCCCTTTCTCCACATCCTCACCAACATCTGTTATTTCCTGAGTTGTTAATTTTCAGCTATTTCTTAAGTAAGTGTTGGGAGTTTGTGTCTTCAAGGAATTTGCCCATTTTATCTAAGTTGCCAAATGTATTATCATCAAGTTGTTCATAATATTCCCTTATGATTCTTTTAATATATGTAAAATCTGTACTGATACCATCTATCTCAATTTTGCTATTGATAATTTGTCTTTTTCCCCCTGATCAGTATGGTTAGAGACTTACAGATTTTCATTAATCTAATATAACCAGATTTTCATTTTGGCACTTGGTTTTTCTCTTGTTTTTATTTCTATTTCATTGATTTCCACTTTGATCTTTTGTTATTTTTCTCTTCGGAGTACTTCAGATTTAATTTGCTCTTTTTTTCTTCATGTAGAAATGAGACCTTTCTTTTTTTTTTTTCTAATATAGGCATGTTAGTGCTATATGCTTAGTACTCCTGTATTCTTTTGCCTGCATTGCATAAATTTTGATGTGTGTTTTCATTTAGTTCAGAAAACTTTCTATTTCCAATATCACTTTTGATTTCTTCTTTGACCCATAGGTTACTTAAGAGGTTGTTATTTAGTTTCCATATATTTGGAGATTGTCCAAATATATTGTTGATTTCTAATTCAATTCTGTTGTGGTCAGAGAAGTATTTTCTATTACTTGAGCTCTTTTTTAGCTTGTCCTGGCTTTCTTCTCCCTACACTGTGGCCTGGAAACTCTCTTTGGGCGAGTAAGATGGGCATTGTAGGCATTATCTTATTTATTTACAATTTTGCAGGAATCACAGTCATTTGTTGTGAAAGTAGGTAAAACTTTTCCTTTATACTCTTAGAGTCTCCAGCTAGGCCTGAGGATTAAGTTGATATAAGACCTATCAACAGGAGGAAATTAGAGCAGTTTTAACTTTACATGTTCTTGAGAGTCTTCAATAGGAAAATGGAGACCTAAAAAGTGGTTAGGCCTAAGTTTATGTACTAGGTTGAACAAAGAGTAGTAATTGTGAAAAAGCAACTAGTAAACATGGGGAGGCTAAAGGAAGAGTAGGTTCATTTTAACAGGTTTGTCTGTACAGATTTCTCTTGGTCTTGACTTCCTGTCTCTCATGATAAGAATTTTCATTTCCTCCTGGTATAGGGAAGGCATCTCCTTGGGGTTTTTAGCTTCTAGGGAGAAACTGTGAGGTCAGCCTGCCTTTCTTGTATCTACTATTTTTCATATGCCTTTAGCTCAAAATAGGGTCTATGCCCAATGAGGATATTTGGGGTGGCATATTCTAAGACCCTTTAATTCAGACCCCTTGATGTCCAGTGTCTTAACTGTTTTGTATATATTCTGTACAGATTTTCAGTTGCTTCAAACAGGAAGAGAAATATAGTCCCTGTTACTCCATCTTGTTAGAAGTATAAGTTTACATTTAAGTTAAATATTCTTTTTATGTGCTTTCATTGAAGCTGGTGTATCTGAGTTCCAGATTGAACTCTGTCTCTATAAAAACAACAGTGACAAAGTAACAGAAAGAACCTATAGGAAGTAGGCAAAGTATGTACTTGGGTGTTGTCTGCCTGGAAGAATGGAGTTCAGATAAAAGGATAGTGGGATTTATCATGCTTATAGAATCTAACCACTAAATGTTAAAAATGAAAGGCTAATCAGACTTAAGGACACCATGAGTATTACACTGTAGTTGACCATAGCGGTATAGTGTATAACAGACAAGTTTAAGTGGAGACACAGGAACCCTAGGGTTCTAGTTTTCGTGTTGCCATTGTGAGATATTGTCAGGTGACCTATCTCATTAATACAAATAATATATTGAATTGGAAATAGATATCTGGACAGCATTCACAGAAGTTCTGATCTAATAAATTTGAGAAAGAACCCTGAAATCTCTATTTTTATAAAGCTCCATACAGATTAGGATGATGCAAAACTAGTTTTGGGAATCACTTGTCTAGATGATCTCTGAAATTACTCTTTAGCCTTAGTCTTATCTGTATTAAACTTTAATAATGGCAGTTATAGCTATTGTTTTCTGGACCCTTGGTATGCATTGTCTTGGCTACCTTACATACATGTCCTCTAATCAAAGAGTCCCTTATTTGAACAGAGAGATTTTATTATGGATTTTATTATCTTCTTTTCTGAAAGTTGAAATTTCTTTCTTTGGAAGGCCTAGTAATTGGCCCAGTGCCACATGTGTGGATTCTAACTAGGAAATTGTTAACTTAGATTTTATTTGGTATCTATCATCAAAGCTGTGCTTTTTCTTTTTTATCACCGTATCTACAAGAATATTTGATAACACCAAGTAATTCATATATCTTTAATTGTTTTAACATTATTGGTTGGTTTCAGTCAAATGTATCAAAGGTGAAACAGTCTGTAAGGAAAGAGTTTTACAAACTTTATAGAAGAGAAGCACAGATAGAAGTAACCTATAGATTATGGTTAAGTAATTTTAAGACATAGTGCTTTATTGAACACTTATTTATACTAATCTAAGAGCTCTATCACATTATATATTTTAGTGATTTTACATATTCTGTGGTTTCTTAGTGAAAATTTGGCCATTATTCAGTGATGTAATAAATCGAATGCGTATATTAACTTAAATTCTTCACAACACCTTAAAAAACAAAATACCTCAACTTTAGGTAATTTATATGCACTTTTCCCCTTCAACCCTCTTTTCCCTTCTAATTTCTTCCTCTTATGATCCCTTTATTTTTGGAAATGGGTCGATAGTCATGATGTAGATTTGAAGAGACAATGAGTATTATACAGATCGGTTTTAAACAAATGGCCTTTAACCCTTTGATTCAGGTAAAGTAGAAACTATTTGTGTATCAGAAGTTCTACTAAGATGCTAAAGGATGCTAAAATTAATTTTTAAAAAAGTACTTTGTTTTTAACCTTGGCTAGATGTTTAGACATACGTGTTCTCTTCATGGGTGAAGTGCTTTGAGTATTTTAGGGGAATGCTTTGAGTTGAGGTCATTGATTTAAATTCTCTCCATTTCCTTCCTTTCCTACCCTATTGTCTTTGTTTCCCCTCTCCCTCTTTTTAATTGGAGCTTATCTCAAATGTGAGTTGATCTGAATGGAGTTGCAAAGTGAAATTAAGCAATTCCCAGGAAAGAAGTGGGGGTAGCAATACTTTAGAAAGCTTGTTAATTTCTCTTTTTTCCACTATGCCTTCCTGCTCTGCTCTCAGGCCTCCCTTGGAACCCCTGGAGAAGAGAAATTAACAAGCCCCCTGAAGCTGAACCTCTACAGCCTTTCAAGGGAATTGGTTAATTTCACTTTGCTGCTCCATTTGGAGCAGCTGGGGGTACTGGTCTTAAGGGAAATAATAGGGCCTAGTGTTTGAAATCCCTTTACATTTTTAAGTAAAATTCTACTAACTTTGCTTATCAAAGTAAAAAATGGTATTCACTGTATGTCTGCGAGACTGGTTTAGATACTGACACAAACTAATTATGTTTTTTTTTTCCTTCGATTTTCATTTCTTAAACCAGTTTGAACAGATCTTCCCAATTCTTTTTTGATTCCTAGTATTTACTGTATGGATTCTTTGGCAACACTGGATGATTACCTTTATGTATGCAACAAATACTTAAGATGTATCTTTCTTTCTAGTATAGTTCTGACAAGAGTGCCCTTTACCTCTTCCCCTTTCAAGAATCTAAAGTACTTTCTTGGGTCCTCTTGTAGGGAAACCGGTCATGGTCTCTTAATGCTAATACATTTCCCAGCAGGCCTGTTGATAGGCTTCACCCAGAGGGCATAACAGAAAGAAATCAGATAGCCCCTGGTAGCTCTTAAACTCCTCTCCTTCCTGAATTCTCTTAACACTTAAGTAACACTAGCAAACTTTTAAATTCACAATCCATTCTTTTCCCAGGTTAATAAATTTATTGAATGTTAATAGTTTTAAAGTGTACTCTTGGGGCATCCACCATTAACCTCTTTCCATCCTGAGTCTTAAGTATTTAACTCTTCCCAATTCTTCTCAAAGATGTTTTAATGACTGAGCTTCATCTTTTGCCACATGGTTACTAAATTGTCTTAGTTCCTACCTGTGAAGAAGTTTCTTAAAAATCCTGCTAAGAGTCTCAAATGAATTGCTTTTTCTCTACATGTATGACTATTCAGTTAGTTCCAGAATAGCAAGAGCAAACTTGAAACAGGCTTGCAAAAGTTAACATTCAAAAATATTGCAGTGCTTAGAGTAACTTTCTTATTACTCACAGGCATTCCTGACAATCAGAAGTAGATGCTTCTTTCTGATATTAATTTACATAGTTTCTATAGATCATCAGTTGCGGGGAGTGCTATTGTGTTGTGAATGTATCAAAAAGTATTCCTTTGGAAAAATCATAGAAAACTCTAGTTTTGACATCAGAACCTCTGACAAGTAAATCTGTTCTCATTATCTCAACATCTATCCTGGCTTGTAAAAATCTTGCAGGTTTATGAAGCATCGCGGTATCCTTCACTACTTCCTCTTGTTCTTCAACATAAAGCTGCCACTTACACTAAAACAAGCTTGATAAGATTGTCTCATAGATCCAATTCATTTAAACAGAACACTGCTGCAGACACTAATGTCCTTTTGCTGCAGCTCTTCTGACTTAGGGTATTATGCTCGAGAGTTAAGAGGATGAGGTACAGATATACTATATGCACAAAATTACCATTCATTCCTAAAGGGTTAGAGCCTTAAATATCAAGATATTCATTCAAATGTGCATGGAAAAAAATGCTGTTTTTGCACTTTCTCAAATGAGGCCATAGTCTTAAACCATCTACTATACTATCCTTACTAAGTGGACAATAAGAGGAATAATAAACCATGGTTCATTTTAGATGTTAACCCACATCCAAATACCTGAATGACCTTCTCTCAAAGCTGTTTTAAATAAATGGTGTATAAAATACACACCAAGAGAGTCGTAAACGGCCAAGGTGATATTTGAGGCCTTATGGGAGGTACTCATTTCAAAAATTCTATGCTCTGTCACCTCTAATGATCTTTGGCTCTTCATTTAGCTGAGAGTTCGCTTTTTAATGAACAAATGCCCTAACCAGTCTAGATGGCATTCTTATTATGGTCATATATTTTGGAGGGGGATAGGGAAGAAAATGATATAAGAAGGTGTAAGGGGAGTAAAAGAATCTCTGGGAAATGGAGGGCATCCTTGTCCCCATCAAAGTAATGATACATTTGGTAGGATGAAGGTGCCTGTGGCAGTGACTGCCAGTTTGATGAATGAAGCCTGACATTTTGTACCCATGAACTTTGGGGAGATGAGATTTATCTGAGTATTTGTTTGACTGTAAATCTGAGCCAATGGGCCCATAGTCCGGCCCATAATCAGTGTGAGTGTATCCTTTTTTTGTCAGTTCCAGAAATCTGGATGTTCCCTGGGGTTAGAAAACAATACTGGGGCCATCTGAGGTATTCCAGGAAGTGTTGGACCAAGTGAGAGGCTTCTAAACCTTTTGGAATGTCTTGGATTCTTGCAGTTAGGGAAGGAAGGGGAAAGAATCTAAATAATTTGTCAGGTTTCCACTAGTTATCTTGGCCCAGAACTGTCCCCATGGAGGCATCTTGTGGAGTCACAGACACCTTTGTTTTCTAATCTGGACTCAAAGCCTCAGAAACTCACGGACCATACTGGGATCCTGCTAACAGTTAAATATAAATAGTGCAGCAGCATCAGGGGCTTCTAAGTGAAGTAACAAGAAGAATTTTCACTATTATTACCTCTGCCTCAATTGGTTTGAATTATGGAGCAATGGGATCTTTGATTCTCCTTGGTGATTGATGGTGACTCCTTAACAGCCCTTTCTTTATGGAAACATCTCTTCTTTACATTTGAAACAACATATTGGGAACCAAGAGCTCTGGTTTATGGTAGCACCTTCAAGCACACTTGAAAAAATTGTATTTGAGAAGTCTTTGGGCTTTGAAGGTGGTCACATACCACTTTAAAACCCATTGTGCCAAATGACATGACTCTAATTACACTTGGAGGAATTACTAGTTTTTTTGTTATCAAACAGAGACATTTGCTTTTATACTATATAGTGAGTGATGCCAGACTAATCATGAAGCACAAATGGCATGTGATAATTGCTTTAGTAAAATTCCATGTGACTTATTTGTCACCTAGGTACAGAGTAGATCTGCATGTATATTTTCAGTATATCAATTATACTTGCTTGCAGCATCTTTTAGAATTCTTTTTAGAAATCTACATAATATTTTTATTTACGGTAGAGGACCAGAAGTTAAAGAAAGGTAGCTTCTTGGAATTCTTTTCCATGTATAGGACTCCAGATCCAAATGGTATTTATCAAGCTAATGTTATATATCTATTTCAGAATCCTGCCATTTTGTTGATTTATAGAAAGGAATGAGTAGATAGCAAATGACTTAGCCATACACTTTATTTTTCATCCTGATTTGTGTTCGTAGCCCATGCCATCAGGAAGATGAAACCAGGGGCCTGGCAAAGGTATTGGAGAGGGTATCTTTAATTCATAAGTGATGAGAAGGGAGGTTGAAGGAATTTTTTGTATGCTGAATAGGGTTTTTCTGCTGAACAGCACTACATTGTCTGGGAGCAACAGCTCTTGAATATTAAAACAGAACCATTCTGTCTTGCCCTGTTGCCATGGAAGATGAGAAGGTGAATTTGGAAAAGCAAACAGGAAAAGCCTTGAAGAAATTAGATAGATTGTGTATTTGAAGGCAATTTGCCTGGTGGTATCCTTCCTTGCCCAAACGGGGTGTGTGTGTGTGTGTGTGTGTGTGTGTGTGTGTGTGTAGGAGAGGAACAAGGCAAATAAGCCCTCCTTGCAATGTTTTGAAGACAGATTAGAGCTGTCACTGTTGTCCTTGAGACAATGCAGGCTGGGGACCTATGGCAGGGTGAGACTGGTATGTAACTGTGTATGCATTAGGTCTGTCCTTTCATTGAGGATTGGCGGTATACTAACTGCACAATCTTAGGGGCAGTGCAAGTCACCTTTTGCATTTATGTGGCCATACATACTATTATTTTTTTCTTAGGGAAGGAAATCTTAAAAAAAATATCTTTTATCTCCTTGGATCAGAAATCATTCTCTACATTATACTCTGAAAAAAAAAATCTCAGTAGTTTACAAAGATAGCAGTTTATTTCTCACTCTGTCCATGTAGCTGCAGGAAGAGTTGTGGCTCTGCATCACTTATCTTTTTCATTTGGGAATCCAGATCAAAGGAAAAGGCTTATATTAGTCTTGTGGTGGTGGAAAGAGCAAGGACAGAGCTCTGCGGGGGCACTTGAAACTTCTGCCCAGGTGTTGCATGTATTGCTCTCCTTGCCATAGTAAGTTACATGGTCAAGTGTGATGTAAATGAGGTGGTAGTGGAGGTTTTTTGTTTTGTTTTTTGTTTTTTTTTTCCAAAGAGAAGCCCTGAGAGTCACAGGGCAAAAATAGGGACAAATGTAATCCTCTTTTAGGAAGGGGAATGGAAATGGGTAATTGGGAAGAATAATGCCATTTGCATCAATCCTGGTCTGTTTTGAAGGCTTATTGAGATAATATGTGCTACTTTGGAGACTGTGGGTCATTCTTAGGACTGGAAGAAAATAGGCTAGCAGCAATGTCCAAACTTTAGAGTTCATAAAGATCACCTGGATAACTTGTAAAAAATGCAGATTCTCAACGCCATTTCACCTCTACCTCATCCCTACTCTCACTTCTAACATGGATAGGTTAGCCATGGGGCCCAGATGTCTGCATTTTAAGAAGCACTTTAGTAATCTGACCCTGGCCCAGAAGATGTCTATCCCTTTGTCTTCAGTCATGTGTTGATTGTAAAGTTTGTGGTTGTGAGGTAAGAAAAACAGCATTTGGCGAACAAAGGATGTGTATAAATTCCTAATTCTCAATTTTCAATAGAAGACTTTAGCCTTGCCCCCAAATACGTGTATTTTAACATCACTGCTATCCTTCCCCATTCTCACTTATGGAGGTAGGATAATTATAGAAATGTGACACATATCTAGCGGTTGTGAGAGAAGATTAATATTATCAAGAGGGAGGTTTATTTGTCTTCATGTAGAGATTCTACTCTGAACTGAACACTGGGAAGAAGATTCCCTTGGAAAACCTTAGGGTCATTGACCCATGGGTCCACTTTGATCATTTCAGGGTGGAAGGTTGTCAGAAAAGATAACCTCCCTGTCCTGATCAGGTTAGAAGTGAGATTATGCAGAAAGAACAGATAGATACAAAAGGGGAAAAGGGAAAGAAAAAGATGGAGGAGGAGGAGAAGCATGCAGGAGGAGAAAGACAAGGGGAAAAGAAATTCCAGGCACATTGCCCCTCTCTTTCTTTTAGTATAAGTATAATCCATGATTAGGAAGATTATCATATCCTTCCTGGTACTGGATCACACCGATATACTATTTAGGATATGGGAGGGTGGGGATAGGCTTGGAGATTCAGAGGGGAACATAATATTACCTTTATATTAGGAAACAGGATGAGTTTTTGTCTACTATTTTGATTCCATTAAAGTCAGGAAACTGGATGTAACAGGACCCAGTTATGTCAGTACTATTTCTCTCTCTTTTATAAAGATTTATTTACTTGAGAGAGAGAGAGAAAGAACATGGAGGGGCAGAGGGAGGAGAGAGAGAATCTTAAGCAGACTCCACACTGAGTGCAGGGCTGGACATGGGGCTCCATCTCAGGTCCCTGAGATCATGACCTGAGATCCAAAATTTCAGTTGGACACTTAACCAACTGGGTCACCTGGCCACCCCAGTTTTATTTCTCTTGAGTGCATCTGAGAGGTTACAGTAGGCAACAGGTTGAGCATCAACTTGTGCCTCATGCTGGGACTGGGAAAGACTGAGCAGCAGTATTTCTACTATGGGGTAAAGGGCAGAAATATCAACTCTCTTGCCTTGTTTTCTTGGACTGGAAATATCTTGTTTTCCATTTTTTTCACTTGATAGCATTTACATTTTCTCCTTGTTGCTACAGTCTATTTAAAATTAACATTTATGCTGATTAAATTTGTGCAACATTCTATGTAGTTAGTATATTACATTTTTAAAAACCATATACCCCACTATTTATTTAGCATTTAGGTTGTTCACAATTTATTTTTTATCAAAAATAAAACTAAAATGAACATTCTCATGAATTCTTTTTCCCCCAGATTTATTTCTTCAGCATGAATGTTTGGTTCCTTCCTACTTTTAATGGGAAGATACTCTTAAAATATGTATATATCTTTTTGTTTTTAGCATTTTAATTTATAGGTTTGTAATCTTTGCTATTCATACTATGTCTCTTTTTATTTTATCCTTCATTTTACTTTCCAAGATGGAAAGAGGGAAAAGGAGGGATGTCTGAGTGAAGTGGGATCCTGGGGCACACCCTGTAAAGTCAAAGCTCATTTAAATTTTCTTCAGGTAGAGCCATTCCTTTACAATGATCCCTTTGGAAATGCAACAAGCAAACCAAGATAAAAACAAATAATTAAAAATAAAACCACAACAATTTTAAATTAATGACTTGCTTAAAGATTTTTTTTTTCAAATTAAAAAAGGTAGCAACTAACCTTCTAATTGCTGTGGAGGGCTTTAGAGTAGTGGTTCCCAGCCCAGGCATATGTCACAATTGTACATTTGGATTGATGTGGAAAAGAAGGAGCACTCAGAATGGGTTACAAATTGAGCTTAATCCCAAATCCCTTACCCATACTGCAGCTCAACTACCAAAATCTGGGTATTCTCATTGCAATGGTGATCATATGGCCATACGTTTTACTGGTTGAAGAAAAATTAAGAACTTTTCTCCCAGAATATAAAATTTAAAATAGTGGCATCCTTTGCTTTGCATATTCATATATATATATGAACTTCAGTTACCGTGGTTTAGTTAAATAACACCAGTCCCTCAATAACACCATTCAAATGTCATTTGCTCCAGTGTATTAACTGCAGTTGCATGAAGTATGAACTGCTGAGAGTTCTCTGGTTCAGAAATCTGTATGTAAGTAACAGACATATCATGACCAGTGACTAATCACCTCAGGATGGTTACCATACAGCTGTTGCTCAAGTTACACTCAGACAGCAAAGCATGTTGTAGTGTTGCCCCCGTGTCTCCCAGTGATAAACTCACATGACATTAAAAAAAAAATGACTTATCAAAAGAGGGAATTGTGTGACCGATGCAAGTACAGCCAAGAAATGGCAAGTAACTGGACATTAGAACAGAAGATAGCTGGTCAGCTATTTAAATAAAATCTTTAAAAAAAAAAAGAGTGTTTAAACCAGGTGGTTTAACTCCAGAATCCATGCTTTTCAGCACCTTACTTACTATATTGTATCTCATCCATTTATCTAGTCATGCATTCAGCAGGCATTCATTTAGTGCCTATTATATCAAACATTGCAGAAGAAGGGGAAAATGTTTTTTGAAAAGTAACCAGAGTAATGTGTTACAGATTACATGACAAGAAAGGGCTAATTTAAAGACCCTTGAAGAATGAGCAGTGACATTTATTTATTTATTTATTTAGTTACTTATTTATTTATTTTTAATTTATTTATTCATGAGAGACACAGAGAGAGCAAGAGGCACAGACACAGGCAGAGGGAGAAGCAGGTTCCACGCAGGGGGCCTGACGTGGGACTCGATCCCTGGTCTCCAGAATCACGCCCTGGGCCGAAGGCAGGCGCTAAACTGCTGAGCCACCCAGGGATCCCCCCAGGGGTAACATTTAAACAACGAAGGCATAGGGGAAATTTAAAGGAGATGAATCTTGAAATATGTATTTGTGATTACGTGGTAAATAGGGCACAGACAGGCATGGCTCAGGGAAAGACATTTCAAGACAGAGGGAGCGTTATATCAGAGACATAAGGCATGAAATAAACTGATATGTTAGGATCATTCCTGTATGTGGAAGCAAGGAGAGAGAAAGGACTAAAGCAAAACAAAAAGTTGGAAACATAAGAAAGAGCCATTGGAAGGGGCATGACTTGGCTCTGTCAACCCAACTTGAGTGTACATTTAGATTGCTGGGCTTCTACCTGGAGCAACACGATCAGCTCATACAGAGCTGAAATCAGGGACTCTGTATTTAAAACAATTAAACCAAGTTTATGTTTAGGTAGTTTGGGAACCACTGCTGCAGGTATGTTGGGTCCCTGTGATGTGGTTTCTGCCTTGCGTGTTCTCCAGAGCAGTGGATAGTTTCATCTCTCTTATTAATAAGTCCATCCCTAGTCATTTCTCCATTGGAAAAACCCATCCTGATTGTGCAACTCCATCTGAAATTCCTTCTTGAGACAGAGGTATTGCCTGGCTTAATCCTTTATAATTTCACAGTGGCAGTCACCATGAGTCATTGATGAAGAAAGAGAGATTTGACTTTTTTTTTTTAATTTATTAGATTTGACTTGTAGAAGGTAAACGGGTAATAATCCACAACTCCTTCCATATCTCATCATAAGTCTATACTATGATCTTTTAAAATTTGCCTGCATAAAAGATCTTGAATAATGTAAGAACTTTAAAGCTGGCTGGCATTTTTGTTACTGAGTAGATCTGCATTTATGGATAGGAGTTAGGGCCACCGCTACTTAATGAGGATGTCACATCTTCTGACGGTTGGCTCAGTGCAATTTTCCACCACCCATGTTTCTTCTCATTGCCAGGAAAATTCTGGAGTGGTTCCTGTTTTTGACTCTAAACAGTCACACACACTTTTTTTCTTTTCTCGAATTGTTTTATCCCCCTCCTTTTCATTTGTGAACTCCTGGTAACATGGCAGGTCGAAGCTTAGAAACGCTTTCACTGCCATATCCTTCCTGATCATCAAAATTGTGGTTAGGTGCCCATATTATCAAAGCTTAATCAAAGTATAATCTATAATTCACTATCATAGCAACACTATTTCAGTGATTGAATGCCTACTTAGCTGTTTTTACTACTAAGCTGAAAACTCCTGAAAGTGAGAATATCTATTTTGTTTTTGTGTTTTTTTTTTTTGTGTTCCAACTGCCCACAACAGTCTTTGGGCACATAACAGGGTACTGAAGTGTGTTTTGGTGACTTAGGAATTAACAAACGAATGAATGATGCATTCTCTCTATATAATTGCATGAGGACAAGGTTAATTTGTATTTATGCTAATAAACCCACAATGCGTGTGTATTTGGAGGCACACATTCAGTCCCAAGGAGCTATACTGTACGATACTCAGAGTTGCTTTTTGTGATAACATTTGACATTGAAGACTACATTAAAATTGATGTTGGTGTTTGTACGGATATTTTTTAACATTAATCAAACACACGACAAGGGAAAATATTGCTGTAAGTTATGAAATTAGGTAGTTGAGGAGTCCTACAACCAAAGTAAGCAACAGCAACTCTGGTTTTTGTTCCAGCGGTGGTAGGGGGAGCGGGGATGTAAAATTGGGACTGATGAATCTACTTCCAACTTATATCTACCTTCTAGAACTATAAAATACTAATTTACAAGTGACCTTAAAAATCCTCTATCCAGGGGGCACCCAGGTGGCTCAGTGGTTGAGCATCTGCTTTTGGCTCAGGGTGTGATCCTGAAGTCTGGGGATCGAGTCCCACATCAGGCTTCCTTCATGGAGCCTGCTCCTCCCTCTTTCTCCCTCTTTTGTCTGTGTCTCTGCCTCTTTCTATGTGTCTCTCATGAATAAATAAATAAAAACCTTAAAAAAAATCCTCTATCCAACTTCCAAACAGTGTAAGAATTCCTAGCATAATATCTGTGAAAAGTGGCCCTCCAGCCACAATTTTAATTCTTTAGAATGATCTCATCACTTTACAATCATTGGAAAACTCCAGATAGTAATAATAACGATATTCATAACCACCTTACCGGAGGTTCTAATCTGTGCTGCGCACCGTGCTGGGTGTTGAATATACATCATCTCATTTAGCTTTCACGGCAACCGTATGAAGTAGGTGTTATTATCTCTGTCTTACCAAAGGGTGATAACCATGGCAGAGAGAAATTAAAAAACAGTCCAAGGTCTATAGCTAGCAGTTACTAGTGATGAGATTTTATATTCTTGTATCAATGACTGTAAGATCCAAAGCCTTTCCCATAGGTTATTATATAGCCTCTCAAGAATGTATTTCCTTATATTTAATTGAAATTTCCTTTTTTCCCAAGTTTATATATTTATTTTAATTTTGTGTTTTAGAGCAGCCCAGAAAAGTCTCACTCTTCTTCTTTTTCAGCCTGGGGCCATGAGAAATTTGAAAACCGTTAAAGATACTTGGTCCTTACTAAGACACCTGTTATGGATTGAATTGTGTGCTTCTAAAATTTGTGTGTTGAAGTCCTAACCCCCAGCACCTCAGAAAGTAACTTTATTTGGTGGTAGGATGTTTACAGAAGTGATCGGGTTAAAGTAAGGTCATTCATGTGGACCCTAATTGGATATAACAGATGTGTTTATATATTAAAAAAAAAAAAAAAGGAGTTTAGCAGAGATATGTGCATAGAGTGAAAGTGAAGAACAGGGAAGATGCCATCTGCAAGCCAAGGAGAGAGGCATGGAATAGATCTTTTCTTTCTAGTCTTCAGAAGGAACCAAGCCTTACAACACTTTGATTTCAGATAAATAGCCTCCAGATCGGAGACAATAAATTTTTCTTGTTTAAACCACCCGGTTTGGGTGGCACTTTGTTACAGTAGCCCCAGCAAACTCCCTCAACATCTGCAGATTCTTCACTGTCTTTTCTAGAGTTATTATTCTGGTGGCTTTTGATTGCAGGTATTCTAATGTATCAACATTCCACTTGAATTTGATTCCTTGACTGAACACGTCACCTCAGATTGTGGTCTGATGAAAGAACAGAAGAAAGGTATGGTTATTTTATCTTCTTTTCTCTAGCTACTGTTCCTCAATTAATGTAGTCTAAGTTACATTGAGTTTGAGCAGCTAAAATCATCGAGTCACAGTGAGCTTCTGCTTTTCAGACCCAGAAGTGACGCTTTGAAACCCTTGTGAAAGGGAATCTTTTTCCAGAAAGTCAGAGGCTGATTCGTCATAGATACAAAGTTAGAGAAAAACAAATTCCTATAAAAATCTGTCTTTTCTCTTTGATGATGCAGAAATGAAATAGATCTTTTGTACTGTATCTTGAACCACTAAACTGAGGATAATTGAAATAACCATGTGCTTGGAAATAATAGATATAAGACATTTTAGAATAAACAAAGACATTTTTGTAGAAGGACTGGCTAGTGAGCAATGGTGTATGCCACAACTGAATACAGGACTCTTTCAGTAAGTATATTAAAAGTAGCATTTCTAATTAAATATGTATTCAACAATATCAGAGTGAAAGTTGAGTCGGTGTTCTTAAGGAAGTATTATCTTTCCAAGCAAATGATTACTCTTGAGAAGGAATACATAAATCATGATACTGACCTTCTCTTTATAGGTAATGTTCCTTGGGCGTTTTTCATAAGAGCAATAATAACCTTTTTTTGTCTAATTTGTCTATATTATTTATATACCCACAAATATATGTTATACAAAATTTTATATGTACGTATCTATCCACTAATACAGAATGAGATAACATTTTCAGTGACATTTTTCCCCCTCTTATATACCTAGGTAACTTACATGAATATTAAGCATATGACTTTGAATAAGTCCAAATGAGCTAAAGGGTCAGATTTCAGAAACATTCCATCTAGAAATATTTATAGAATATAGACTTTATATTTATGAGCATATTCACATTCACACCCAGAGACATAGAGTATGGACATATTTTATTTAAATTTGAAAAAAAAAGTGACATGGCATGTTATGGAAGTCTTAATTTGGACTAATCCAAATCTAAGCTTTTTATTCAAGGATTGTGTTGAGAGCCATTATTGAAAAGCACATTTGCATTAGTCATAAACTGAGTTGATGTTATTGTCACAGAGCAGTGTCATCTTACTCTTTACACACATCCTCTGCCGTCTTTTCCGGTCTTCTGCTATACATACTGTTGGGGATACATCAGTGTCCTGTGCTCCCCTGAGTGATTTGGAGGACTTTGTGCTGTTATTTTAGCATTCAGTCTGACACTTTAAAAGATCTTTTATATCTTATAATAATGTCATACAAGTATTTACTAAATATTAAAGCTTATGCTAACACTGAAAAACACTATTAAACATCAATAAAGTTGGAAAGGAAATTAGGTGTAAAATAAAGTGTGCAGAAGTCTGGGACAGATAGCCTTCTAAAATGACCTCCAGGGTGGGCACCAGGGTGGCTTAGTGGTTGAGCGTCTGCCTTTGGCTCAGGTCATGGTCCCAGGGTCCTGAGATTGAGTCCTGCACTGGGCTCTCCATGGGGAGCCTGCCTCTCCCTCTGCCTATATCTCTGCCTCCCTCTTTGTGTCTCTCATGAATAAATAAATAAAATCTTTAAAAAAAAAGAAATAGAATGACCTCCAGTGATCCCTATCTTCTAGTATTTGTAACCTATGTAATCTTCTGCCACTGAATGTAGTCTGGACCTAGCAACTTACTTTTAATTAGTATAATATGGCCAAAGAGATGAAGTGTCACTATTAAAATTGTTACTGAAGACTGACTTCAGTCTTGCTGGTCCTGCCTTTCTTTCAGTCTCTTTCTCCAGCTCTTCTCGCTTGCTTGTTTTGGTGAAGCAAGCTGTCGTGTTAGGAGTTGTTCTGTGGAGAGACCCCTGTGGCAAGGAACTGAGTAGACTTTGGCCAATGGCCAGGGAGGAAGTGAGGCCCTCAGTCCAATAGCTCGAAAAGTGGATCCCGCCAACGGACGTGTTCTAAGTGAGAATGGAAGTAGATCCTTTGCCAGTTGCGTCTCAAAATAATTGTAATTCCTCTTGATACCTTGAATGCATCTTGATTATGAGAGACCCTAATCCAGAGGATCCTGTTAAGCCATGCCCTGATTCCCAGCCAACAGTAACTGTAAGATAATAAATGTTGGTATTTTAAGCCGCCAACTCTGGTGGTAATTTGTTATGCAGCAATAAATAACTAACTCAATGAACAAATAACCACCATGTTGTATTCTGTTGTGAATGTAGGGGAGCAGATTCCATGAGCTGTAAGAGATGGTGCTGAGAAGAAAAGGCAGCATGAAATTAGATACGTTATACTGACTTTAGTTAATTTTTCCCCTCTTTTACATTTATTCCTATGGACACGTTAGTCTTTTTCTGGTGGGGGTCGGGGAATTAATCTTGAGTTGAGTGAATTTGGAGTTATTTGTAATGTTGTAGAAAACATTCCCTCTTTAGGTGACTTGACGCTATATATTTTAATTATTGCTAAGATTACAATCTTAGAATCTTACTGTTCTGCATAACCTAAAACGGCATTTTTGATAGAACTTCCAGGTATTGAAGAGTCTCATCCTTCAACTGTTAGTGATTGTAATTTCAGTTGTTCTTCAAATAAATGTACCTGTAAACCTTTGACATAAACAACAAAATGTATGAATAAGGCTTAGTTTGTAGGAGCGGTGCTCAGGAAGGCCAATCCCTTCCAACTCGAATGCTGTCTTGAATGTTTGATAGAAAAGCATGGCGGTTATGGTGAGATCAGTATTTTTTTGCTTTTATTTTTGTTTTCAACTTTTAAGCCTCCAGCCTCATGTTTCTTTCATTCATGAGTCTGACTTCCTTCTGAGGTGCATCAACACTTTCAGGGGAGCTAGATACCAGAATCAGCTGTCTTTTAACCCCTTTAGCAGACATAGTTCTTGGTGACTTGAGGTGAAAGAGTTACTGTATCTGTAAGGAATGAGATGCTTCATTCTGCCTGTCTTTAAAATCAGGCCTCTCAGATGTTTAATTCATACACTAGCCTTCTGAGGTCAGGATTATTATCCCTATTTAGAGGATCTGGAAACCAAGGGAAAAAGGTTGAGTAATTTATCCTAGGTCACAGGAGGGATCAATGTCTGAGCTAGGATTACAGTTCAGAAAGCCTCGGATTCCAAGACCTGTGCTCAGACTGCACTTATTTCGAGCCGACTTGGCCTACTTAAATAAGTCCTGCCTCCCTCACTCCTGCCCCCAGAGCCCTCTGTTGAGTATTTGAACTCTGTCAGCAAATGTGAAAGAGATCTACACTCTAGAAAATATATCAGGCGTTGGGTTTCATTATAGTTTAACAGGCAGTTTCTCCTCCAAAAATGGTTTTCATATTGGGATAGTTCAAAAGTTTTTTTTTTTCCATGAAGAGGTATTAAAACAATGTAGTCAGCCTTCATTAGATGTAATCTGGTGCATCAGAACTTTAATTTAGGAGGAGGAAACACCAACAAAGGAAGTTGTGTAATAATGGCAGATATCAACGGAACTTTGCCTAGCTTGAGGGATATGTGCTGATGCCTGGCTTCCCATTCAGAATACTTCCCAGCAAGGGCCTCTCCATTTACCACTTACATTTATTTTGGTTTCCAGAGTTATTTGAGATGTATTCTTTACAAGAAGATACAATGGGCAGTGTGTGTGTGTGTGTGTGTGTGTGTGTGTGTGTGTCTGTATGTATGTGTATGGGGAAGAGATGGCATTATGTTAATATTATTAAAATTATTAATGTCCCTGAGCAAGTGGAAGAGAAAGGAAGATCAGAAGAAACACTGATCTTCCCTTTTAGAGTGCTGGACCTGCAAGCAGTATACCTGGATTTGCCTCTGCTTTTTCCCAGCTCTGTGAACTTGAGAAAGTCACTTAAACTCTCTGAATGCACAAAAAAACCCCAGACAGCTCTTTCTCATTAAAGATGTCAGCATGAAAAGAAAGGTAGATGTATTGCTAGGTATAATACAATGTAATTTGTGCTATATTAGTATGATGAACAAAGTGCCCCAGGGAGCATTGAGGTAGGAACCTTTTTTTTTTGGAACATTTGGGTCCAATCTTGATTTTCACTGCATCCTGTACAGAAAATATTTTCATGAGACCATTACGGGCCTGTGGTGTCAAATTGCTCAGCCTATATGGGAAAGGATTAGTCCTAGATGACTGGACCATTTTGGTGTCCACACAACTTGAGGAAAGTTGCAGGAGATAAAGAGGGAAAGGCAGATGGGGGTCATTATGGGACCAGGCTAACAAGTCTAGATTATCCTATGAGAAGAAGGGAGCTCTTTATGAATATAGCTGTTCATTCACTCACTGAAATTTATGATTCAGGCACCACGATGGGTATCTGGTGGAGGCACAGAGTACTTCCAGACAGAGTACCAATTTAAAGGGAACTCTCAGTGTGGGTGGCAGGATGTTTTGAAAGATGGACAAATAAGCAGACAATTACAGAGTATCATGAAAGACCGATGCACAAGACCACAGAGGAAGAGAGACAGAATATTTAATTTGCCCTGGGATGATAAGCAAAGACTTCCTGGGAAGATGGGTGAGTTGTGTCCCACTTGAGAAGTAGAAGGAAGGGAGGAAATAAGACTAAAGAATGGAAGACGAAGGAATTTGGGGCATTAAATAAATAAAAAAAAAAAAACCTGTGTGTATAGAGCCAAGAGACATGGAAATGAGATTCCATCTTTAGATTTTGCATAGAGCTTTGTGGAAATATTATTTTTCTAACTCACCTCAGTGTTGTGGAAAACATAAGACGCCACAGGCCTAGGCTGCACAGTGAGGGGTGCCAGGAAAAGACAGATTCAAATAGAGCAATAAGCAGCAATTTTTCCTGAGTTACAGAGAGACACTCTCAGAATTCAGACAGCACGTTGTTATGTTCAGGTTTTTCATTGCTTGACATCAGGACAGTTGATCGCTAATTTGTTAGATTAAGTTCTAACGATGTTTGCCTCTTTCAATTGCTTTACTGGTCAGGAAATAATTTTATTATTCTCATCAAATTAAATGTAAATTGAGAAACAAAGAGATAAGAAGTTGAGGAAGGGGCTCCAGAGACCTGACACTGAAGGGAAGAGACGACTGTGAAGAGAAGGGGATTGGGCTGCAGCTGAAAGGTAGGCAGACATGTTTGCCTATTACAATGCAGTCTCTTTCTCTACCTATATGCAACTCCATTTTTAAAAAATAAATGAAGGTGCTCAAAGAAGCCTTTGATTCATATTTCATATTTCATGGTTAATTATGAAAAATACATTTTATTTGCAACATTTATTCCTCTCAACATTATCTTCTATTTTTCAAAATTCCCTACTCTATATTTTTTAAAAATAACTTCACACTTTTTTCTTTTAGAGTTACAATTACTTTGAGGGAAGCATATGTTATTTATAAAACAAGTACTATTACAATGGGAAGAACCTTATAAATCACTCTTAGTGATAGTAAAAAAAAATGTGTTATTTTAGCTACTAAAGCAATTGGAAGAGGCATTTGTTTATGTTCAAGTCTTAAACAAAAACAAAAGTTCAATTGTCTAGATTAAAAATCTGACAATTACATGTGTGTATATATTATCCCAATTCCTTATTGAAAATCTTGAAATATTAAATAGTGATATTTCTATGGCAGATGATGGTAAATATATAAATGTATCCCAATAAAATTCATACCCACTAATGTTTATACATATTCTATTTTTCCTTTCTTTGGTTTATACATGAATATTAAATATTTTTGACTAACATATTTCTTTTAGAGTTCTATTTAAGATAAAAAACTTTTGGTTATTACCCCAATTTTAATAATTTTAGGAAGTTCAAGAAAACTTTTTATGCTTTTCTGTATAAACACACAGTTAATTTAACGATAAAATGTATTCACTGTAATAGTTAATCTGTGGATCTATAAAATGGGAGAAAATACTGCTTTTTAAAAAATAAGTGTTCTGTGATTTCACAATTTGGTGAGAGGGCTACTTCTCTGGATAAGACTTTCAGAACCCACAGGACAAATAGAGTCAGTATATATATAAGCAGCAGAAAAGAAATGATACAGTAATTCATGGCAAATGCCTTCATTGTAATTATCATAACCTAATTGAATGCATCTAAGTATTCTGGCTATAATGGGAAAAAAGTCTGTCATTTGGTTACCTGATTTTAGAAAAGGAACTATGACCATATACTGGGAAAAACTGAAATGAGAAGTTTTAAAAAAACCCAAAACTTTAAAATCTTCAGGAATTGGGAGCTTCTTAAAAACACTGTGTTGGAAATCCAAGAGAAATGGGCGACATTTATTAAGTAGTCTGAGCTATTTAATAAAATCCCTTTCCTGTCTAAGTTGTAAAGTGAAAGACAATCACTCTTTGGAAGAAAAATAAAAGGTATATGATGGATTAGCTAATTGAGAATAGAAGAGACCACAACATGTGACAGGTCATATAAATCTGAAACCAGATCAATCCATATTTCCTTAGATTTCATGTGCTTATTTTTGTGGAGGATACAAAAAAGAGGGCACATCCCCTGAACTAAGGGAATTTATTATCTATGGGAAAATGAGATGCACAATGGAAAACACTGAAGAATAACATGAGGTAATAGGGGTTTAAGAACATGATGGCAATATTTATTTCTATCTGCTGAAAGAAAGAAGTTTGCTCACTTGCAAGGGCAACAGCTGGACTTCTGGAAGAGGCAGGATTTAAGGATAGATTTTAATGTGAAGCATTTGGATTGATGAAAAGGAGAGGAAATAACATTTGAATGTCAGGATCAGAAAATAAATCAAAGAGGAAAAGAAACAGAGAGGGGCAAACCAAGAAACACATGCTTAACCGTAGAGAACAAACTGATGGTTACCAGAGGGGTGGTGGGCAGGGGGATGGGTGAAATAGGTGATGGGATTAAGGAGGGCCCTCGTCATGATGAGCACAGGACAATGTATATAAGTTTTGAATCACTATGTTGTACACCTGAAACTAATATTACACTGTATGTTAAGTAACTGGAATTTAAATAAAAGCTTAAAAAAGGAAAGAAAGAGCCTACAACCAAATAAAGAAAGATGAAAAGCAGGACATTATACAGAAAACCAGCAAATCAGTAGTCAGTTCACGACCATGTACTGAGTGTAGTATGTGCCCAGCTCATTGCTAGCTACAGTGGAGAAATATAGAAATAATTTCTGCATTTAAGAGGTTCAATTTCTTGTGTAAGAGATGATAATGATCTGCGAAGGTATTTGT
Source organism: Canis lupus baileyi (assembly GCF_048164855.1). Lineage (NCBI taxonomy): Eukaryota > Metazoa > Chordata > Mammalia > Carnivora > Canidae > Canis > Canis lupus. The sequence goes on from NC_132857.1 coordinate 6,114,292, forward strand.
ATCATTTTACAATATAATATAGACTTAGGCTGTGTGTTGCTTTGTGTGCCATAGCCCTACAATTAAAAGAGTTTAGGAGATGGAGGAACAATCAGGGTAGGAATCAATGGCTTTAGGAAGGAAATGTGGTTATCTGAGCTTTGAAAGATGGCTAGAGTTTGAATAGGTTACAGAACAGTGAGGACATTTCCTGAAATTAGGTAAATTTGTTATTTTGCAGCTCTTCTTAAGAGAGATTGCATATATAGTGGATCTGAATTCAGTTCTGTTAGAAGAGATGACTCCTTTTTGACAAGTTGATGCCAAGTTTGTATGTCCCAGGGTAATTGTGTTTGTCTTTTACTTTCTTTCTAATCATTATAGATGATGTTAATTGCCTTTTTGACCCTTGTGACAAAGGTATTTTAAAATGTAGCCTTGCTTCTATTGTTGAACTCAGCCTGAGAGAAATCATTGACTATAATCATTTGGCATTTTTTCTAATTTTTAAGTATTAAAAACTTTTTAAGAAAAAAAAACTTGTTCAGGATAATTTATTTTTACTATCATCTATTATTATTATTATTATTATTATTGTCATCACTATTATCATTATAACCTTAAAAATGTGTTTTCTGAACTGAGGCAAGGAGGAGATTTGGGGCTCTAAATACTCTTTATATATTCAATTGGTCCTTCTGTTTTTATCTCTACTTTCATACTCATTTTTAGAAATATTACCAATTCTTAAAGGTTTGGGGTCTTCTCCAGGATAACTAGGCTGCTTCTCATCTAGTGCTTATAGGTAATAATTTTTCTAGGAACTCATCTTTAATGTGCAAAGCAAGCAATCCCATCCATGCACTTTCTTATCAAATGCTTACACACCAATACTTGCCCTACCCTAAATCAACCCAGGGCCTCTGAGGAAGTAGTTAAGGTCAAATAAAGCCACATCGGTAGAGACCTGATCCAATAGAATTTGTGTCCTTATGAGAAGAGACCCAGAGTGTTTGATCCCTCTCTCTCCATGCACAAGAATGAAAGAAGCCATGTGAGAACATGGAAGGCATTTGTCTCCAACCTGAAAAGAGAGCTGTTACCAGAACTGTATTAGCTGAAACCTTTGCAGCCTCCATAATTGTGAGAAATAAATTCCTAATCTTTCAGCTAAAAATAAAATATGTTTTCAGTAAAATTTGACTGTAAGAGTTAGGCAGTGTGAACAGAAACGAATGAATATTTTTAACGAAATCTGAAATACAAATGCATTTATTCAACTTAAAAAGCATGGAATACCTAATTGTGTTCACAGCATCCCAGAAAATGCTCTCTGAAGGAAAGTGAGATTGGGGTCACTGAAACCATAGATGATAAAGTTATTGATTCATGAATGAACTAACATTCCATTCCTTTTTTTTTTTTTTAATCTTTTTTTAATTTTTATTTATTTATGATAGTCACACAGAGAGCGAGAGAGAGAGAGAGAGAGAGAGGCAGAGACACAGGCAGAGGGAGAAGCAGGCTCCATGCACCGGGAGCCCGACATGGGATTCGATCCCGGGTCTCCAGGATCGCGCCCTGGGCCAAAGGCACGCGCTAAACCACTGCGCCACTCAGGGATCCCTAACATTCCATTCCTAAGAGAATCTCAGATCCTGGGAAGTGTTTGGTCTTCTAGTACAAGGACTGAAAAAAAGAAATATATTACATTTGAATACCCCGTATTTCAATACGGGGTATTCAAATGTACATTGTATGTTCAATGTACATATCCTGAAGCACCTCTGATTTCATTCATTCCAGGGCAAAGTGAACCTGTTTCATGACCAGGGTTAAAATTGCTTGTGCTAGGTTAAAAATTATAGAAAGAAATGGTAACCCTCCCCTCCAACCCCAGGTAGGGTGGAGCAAGGGGGCAAAGTGGCAAGATGGGTGGGTTTATGAGTGATGGTGCAAAGGTGTTTCCCTCCCTTCATCACCACCTGATTGGCTAGGAGTGCTGGACAGTGACTGGATTTCCTTCTGAATCAGTGACTTGGACTTGGAAAGTGCTATGATCCTTTGTCCTCTCAGCTGTGACAAACTGCTAAATATTATGGGGCATTGACAAAATGTTACATAAATAGCTATGACATTACTTTAGAAATGGTCAGTTACAAAGCATCAAGGAGACCTTCATATTCTATTTATAGATGTATTTAGGATCCATAATTGAAAAAAATGATAGGCTTTGGGATTGGAAAGATTAGGAGTCAAATTCCCAATCCAGCACTTTGATCTTGACTTAGTGGTTTGGCCTCTTTTAGCCTGAAACTTTTGGGCTATTAATTGGTGTTAATAAGCCTGATCTCATAGGCTTGTTTAGAGAATTGCATCAGAGAACCAATGTGATAGTCTGTCTACCTTGGTGAATGCTCAGTAATTATTAGTTCCCTTCCCTTACTCAACAAAGTATAGGTCATCAAAAATCGGGATTGTCAGCAGAAGCTGAAGGTTACTGCCAACAAAAATCTAGCCTAAGAATCTTCTATAATAAGAAGGAAATAATATGACATAAAAATGACATAGGAAAAAGATTGGATTTAACTACTTTTGCTGCTCATTTTTTATACATCACTCACTTCCACCCAAACCTTTCGATACCTCAATGAAAGGTGAAAAGTGGTAATTAAATGGGAGGGGTTGTACTTTTAGTATTAAGCATGGGTAAAGCTTGTAAGAGCACAGATGGGATGAGTGTTAGGAAGCCTATTTGCTAAGTGGCTCACTGTGACGTGAGCTTTGGGGAGATGGTTCTTCCATAATTTTAAACAGTTTGCGATTTCCCCTTCAAAGCTGGATCTTCAAGGGGAGCTGAATATAACCTCTGTCTAATTCCACTCGGTATTTCATTTCCCTTTTGTTTGCAAGGTATTAATTATTAAATGTGGTTCATATTGATAATTATACTGCATCTTATTTATTAATGACTCACTATTAAGCTTAAACTTAATATCTCCAGAGGTTCTCAGTTCTCCATTTTTGCAGGTCATTGCTCTTTTTCTCTTTGTAGGACTGAGTGCTGAGAAGGTTTCAAGCTTTGGGGCTTAAGGTAAATGGGTCTTGATGGTGTGATTACCCATGACACAGTTCATTACCACTAATAGAGTCACCCATGCAGCCAAAGAGAGAAAAGAGGGCCTGCAAAATAGTGAACTAATAGGCAATAAATTATTACACCAGGGGAAGGCAATCATACATAAGGGCAGTAAGTGACCAGAGCCCAGTAGGAGGGTACATACTTTTTATTTTGCTTGAAGCATGTGTCTCCTTTAGGTCTTTTTTTCAGAAGGACAGACCTCATTTTCAAACCAAAAAAACTGTTTTTGATCAGCGTAGATATGGCGGGAGATACCAAATAGCCAAGGCAAAAATTGAAATTACTCTTCACAATACTGTTTCCTATTATCTTCATTTCCTTGTCAGGCTTCTTCCAAGTGGAGAATTATACTTGATTCTTTACATTCAAGGTTTTAGTGACAATAGATTGAAAAATTACACTATGAGGGGATAATCATTCACTGGCTTATCCCATATGGGAAAAAATATATCCTAACTTGCATACATTCTTAATATGGGTTTGAGAGATCTATCTATCTATCTATCTATCTATCTATCATCTATCTATCATCTATCATCTATCTATATCTATATCTATCTATCTATCTATCTATCTATATCTATCTATATCTATCTATATCTATCTATATCTATCTATCTATATCTATCTATATCTATCTATCTATATCTATCTATATCTATCTATCATCTATCTATATCTATCTATCTTTCATTTATTTATTTATTTATTTTCTATTTTAAATAAATAAATAAATAAAGCAATTAATTAATTATTTTTTGAGAGAGATTTAATTAACAACACCAAAACCCCATCAACTATAATGTCTTTGAGACCTGGGTCTCTCTCAGTCAGGAATCTCTCCCTCAGAATACTCAGAGCCACAGCCCCTTAAGCAGACAAGCTTTTCTGCCCTTAGGTCCCGAGAGCTGTCTAGTAAGTATTTTCCTGCTCCCAGAGCTCCCCTCTTTTGGACTCTACTCCCCACAACTCCAAAGTAGCCCCGTATTGATTTTTACCTCAAGTAACAAAAACTTCTTAATGAGCCTTTTCTGCTTCATAAGAAAGAGAGCTTCCCTGTTGCTCCAGAGCTCAGCTGAGATGCTAAAGCTCCTATCCATCCCTGAAATTAGAAAAACCAGTATCTTTCATCCAGGTAATTACATTTTCCAGCTTCTCACTTATGCTTGCTAGTAGTCATCCCCACTCATCCAAGGCAAGCCACCATCCATGATGGTTCTAGTTTGAACACCTTGGGCTACTTACATACCACTATGTTGTTGTTGGGGGTGGCAAATGGCTTGGTCAGGAATGGGAGTATGCATGTCTTTTTGCATTTTTGTTAAAGACTTTGAATATATATATATATATATATTAAAAATTTTTAATTTTAGAATAGTTTTAGAATTACAGAAAAGTTATAAAAATAGTTCAGAGAGTTCCTATTCATCCGTTCCCCAGTTTTTTATATTGTTAACATTTTATATTACTGTGGTACCTTTGTCACAACTAAAGGGCCAATATTAACATATTATTATTATTAACTCCACATTTTATTTGAATGTCACTAATTTTCCCCTAATGTTTGTTTTCTATTTCAGGATGTACTTTATATTCAGTTGTCATGCCTCCCTTCTCTGACTTTCTCTGCTTGTGAGGATCTAGACATCTTCGAGGAGTCTTTTTCAGATATTTTGTATCCTGTCTATTTATATTTGTCTGAGGTTTGTCTTATGATTAGACTAGGGTTATATGTCTTTGGAAGAACACTGCAGAGGGGAAGTGGCATTTCCATCACATCATATTGAGTATGTATGCTATCAGCATGACTTATTGATGGTGTTCATCTTGATCACCTCGCTGAGAAAGTGTTGGAAAGATTTTTCACTTTTCCCCTCTATTTATTTATTTACTCAATAATTTATTTTTATCAGCATCGTTAAGTTTTAATCACTCTTGAGTGCCTAAGCAATGTCTGCATGTAGTGACAGCTTAATTAATAAATCTTTTTTTCCTACTTTTTCCAAGTTTTTATTTAAATCCCAGCTAGTTAACAGAAAGTGAAATATTTGTTTAAGATGTACCATTTAGTGACTCATCACTTACATACAATACCCGGTGCTCATCACAGCAACACGGGGTTGGAAGGAACCCAAATATTCTCTTACAACTTCAACATTCAATCAATGCAAAAATCCTAGTCCCTCTATTTATCTTTTTACATCTATAAAAATGGGAAAGAGGGGATCCCTGGCTGGCTCAGTGGTTTATTACCTGCCTTTGGGGTGATCCTAGAGTCCTGGGATCAAGTCCCGCATCAGGCTCCCTGCATGGAGCCTGCTTTTCCCTCTGCCTGTGTCTCTGCCTCTCTCTCTCATGAATAGATAAATAAAATCTTTAAAAAAAATGGGAAAGAAAAATTTACCCTGTGGGATTGTAGGGTAGTGGTTAATGCAAGTACAGGTCCTGAAACATAGTGTTCTGGTAATAGTGGTTGATCTTATCTTCTAGAAATGTTTACTATCCACTTCAGAAGTTCGTCTATGAGAACAAAATTCTCAACCATCATTGTGGACTACATGTATAAATCAGATGCTCTTCCTTTTAAGAAACTGGGAACCAACTAGAGATTGATGTTCACTTTATACTTATAAAATACTTATAAAATCCTATTTTTCTCTGGCGGAAAAATAAATTCACTATTTATAATTTTCTGTTGATTTATTTAATTTTCCCACTTTGTACAGATTTGACCCATAGAGTTTTTTTCTTCTTCTATAGTTTGAATGCTAAAAAGAGTAAAATTGTAAATAGCTTTCTTATGGTGATATTAAAAAACATTTTCCTTCTTATATTAGAAGAATAGAATTGTAAAGATACAATAAGAGGGCTGTGTAGAAATAGTATTTACTGTGTTTATTTATTTTTTATTTTTAAATTTTTTTTCTGTGTTTAAACATAGGTTTTTTTGTTTGTTTGCAGTAATTCTAGTTGGAGTTTTGCAGTGAATTCATGTTGAAGCCATCAGAGAACATTTGGGTTCCTTCTGATCCTGTGCTTCTTTTCATTTATTGAGGACCTATTAATTAAGCTATCACTACATGTGGGCATTGCTTTAGGTGCTCAGGATATAGCAGTGAATAAAACAGACGATGATCCTGTTCTCATGACAATAATTAGGTAACAAAAATGTTAATAATACATATATGCTATATTAGGTGATGGTAAATGCTATGGAGGAAGGCTAAGGGAAACAAGGAATGCTGGGTAGAGAAAGGGAATGTAATTTGCTCTTTTATATTGGAAAGACACACTCACAGAGTGGTATTTAAGCAAAGACTTGAAGGCAGTGAGGGAGTGAGCTCTGCTGATCTCCGGGAGAAAAGCCTTCCACAGAGAAGAAGCAGCAAATGCAAAGGCTCTGAGATGGAAGAGGAAAATGAAGTATTTCAGGAACAGCAAAGAAGCAGAACTTTGGATATGGATATTTAGTATTCATGACCAAACTAAGACTTAAATTTAAAGATTTATACTTTAAAATTAAGTCATAGTTGTAAAGAAAGTTGAGGGACACCCGGGTGGCTCAGCAGTTGAGTGTCTGCCTTTGGCTCAGGGCGTGATCCTGGGGTCCTGGGATCAAGTCCCACATCAGGCTCCCTGCATGGAGCCTGCATCTCCCTCTGCCTGTGTCTCTGCCTCTCTCTTGTTCTGTGTCTCTCATGGATAAATAAATAAATAAAATCTTTAAAAAAAAAGTTGCAGTAGAGATATGTCATTCAGTTACTTTAACCTTCAAGACCTCTACTTATTCTGTAAAGATGCCTTCTTTTCTAACAAAATAGATGTACTAGAATATCTGAGATCCTTGTGAGAAGGCATTCTTAGTGTCTTTGCTTAGGAATGAGACTTTGTTTAATGTTGCTACTAAGATCTGATTATAGGCTTAAGCTTTATGAAGGGCTTATAGGGGCTTTATCTTTCCTATATTTTACTTATGTGATATCACTGGCCATGGCCTTCTTCCAATATGGTGCACAGATTGCCTTACCTTCCCCAGATTAACTGTGACTAGGTCAGTTTTCAATATCAGAAACAATGATATGAATACTAATATGCTCCCAAGAAATATATTCTTCAATATTTTTGAAAATAATAAAGAAGAGACTGATAGTCATGACTCCCATTTGGAATAAATTCAATGCTTTAAGTGTTTTGGTTTAAAAAAAAATACCTTAATTTTTTTTTTCTCAAAGCATTCACATAAAAAAGTATAAGCATCTTAGATAAAATCAAATATGTTATCTTTATCTTAATTCAGTGTTCACAGAGGCTGTTTTCATTGGACATGCAGTCAGATTCTGACCGTGAGGGAATATTATTTTGTACTTTGTGGAATCTACAGGGAGACAATGTTTAGATGGGTTATGCCTGCTGGGAGCCCTGTTGTCTTCCCTGTGGATTTCAGACACCCAGAGGGGTGTCTTTTTTGTGGATGATAATCATCCTGTTTAGATTGGAACAGTGTGGCCGTGTGTGTGTGTGTGTGTGTGTGTGTGTGTGTGTGTGTGTAATTGAATTAGTTTAGCTCAATAGCTTTTGTTGGCTTTAGGGTAAGACAATTTCTTGTGTGTTTGGTAATATTGATAATCAAATATTTTAAGATAATATTGGATCACTGAGGCTAGGTCAGAACTAGGTCAACTTTTTTTTGATCTAAAATATTGCTCTTAAAGATATTTCTGCTTCATCAATAGAGTTTCATATGTTTTTCAGATAATTTCTAAAATTTTAAACATAAAAAGTTAATAAATTTTGAAAAAGAGAAACAGTTATCCTAAAGCAAATATTTTTCAATAAAGGAGATTTTACCATTTCCTAAAGTGCAAACGTTCTACTATAACATGTCTTTGCATGTGCTTTACAGGCAAATTGGCTCTCTAGGGGAACAAAAAGCTCTGACTTATAGCATTTACTGATTTCCATGTTGGAGATACTCCCACTGTGGCCCATTTCATGCTACCAATAATTTAACGATTGGCTCACAAAAGTCCTGAAAATTTAGCAGTCAGCTTTAGGGATTCCATAAGAGTAGGTTCCAGCATACCTATAAAATATTTGCTCTTTCTCTCTGGAAAAATGAATATGGGACCTACCTTACTTAATTTTAGAACAGTTCATATTTTTTTCTTTCAACTATTTTTTATAACTCTTCTCATCTTGATTGGTTTTTGTTAGTTTAGCAAGGAAGGGCAATATTCTTCTGACTATATGGGAACTGAATGAAGTAATGGAACAGTTTTGACCTTTGGATTGTCCAATGACTTGTTAAATTAATTGCCATTGGTATAAGTGCACAAGGGATATCATCTTGATTTTTTTCCCCTAGTTCTTCTCTTGACATCCAAGAAATTTCTGCTTTCACTAGGCCTAGACTCATATCATCAGTATAGGACAATTTCAGTTACACAGAAAAAACAAACATTACCCAGATTTGCAACTCAAGGGCAGCCTGGGTGGCTCAGCAGTTTAGCGGTGCCTTTGGCCCAGGGCCTGATCCGGGAGACCCGGGATCGAGTCCCATGTCAGGCTCCCTGCATGGAGCCTGCTTCTCCCTCTGCTTGTGTCTCTGCCTCTCTTCTCTCTCTGTGTACCTCATGAATAAATAAATAAAATCTTAAAAAAAATTTGCAACTCAAATGCAGTGTTTTCTCAATCCTAATATGCCATCATTTGCAAAATGTGTCTTCGATTTATTAATACTTTTTGTGGAAAATAAATTACATTAAGCATATCTATCATTTATAAAATGCATTCTTTCTAGAAAGAGATGTGTGTGTGAGAATTAAGAGTATATATCTTGGAATTAAGGAAATGTGGGTGATAATGGATACTTTTGAAAGCTTTGGCGTGGTGTGAATAGAACTATCCCAGGACTACACTTGTTCAACTGGGGGAGGTAGACTTTCATGGAAACTCTTATGTCACAACATTTTGGATAGTGTGTGGGTTTCAAACTTCTTTTTTGCTATCTCCTATCAGAAAATGAGCTTTGCAACAATTTTCCTGTTCTTATCTTTCTTTAAAAATGTCTTGTACCTTTTTTAGATTAAATCGCTAAACAAAGTTGATGTTCTGACTTAGAAGCTCATGAACAGATGACAAAGGAAAGCAGTAACACTGACTTGATTATATTATCATCTGAACCAGAACCACACAATTACATGCGAGGAATTGGCATTATATTACCTTTAAGGTAAAACAACAGATGAAGAATTTACACTGGAAAATCTGTATTCCCTCCCTCTTTTTTTATGGTAACTAGATTTTTGTGTGACATGTTTTATATTCCAAGATTTTTTACTAACTTTTTTTTCTCTACCTTTACCTGTCTATCTCTATAGATTGAAAGATTAATCAATTTATCTATTATAGGATTTAAGGTGAATGAAGGAACAGAATTATAAATTGAAAGTCTAAAGCATAAAAACTATATTTTCTCTCTTACATATGCTGCTATTACTAATATCTTGTCTATTAATGATATAACAGTTACTTATATGGAATTCCTTTTTTTTTTTTTTTTTGCTCCAGATGTTTTTCTTAACCAAGAGCATTATTTGGCTATTCTCTAAATCTTCTGCTTATTTGTTGAGGTGAGGAGTATATTTTATATATACGTAATACTGACATAGTGAGGATTTATTTAAAGGAAAAAAAGATGAAAATTAGTCTAAACTCTTTTTATTGATAAATTTCACATTTATGAAGGCAAGGGATAAATATTACATGGTGAACACATTACTAATTAATTCAGTAAGTATGCCAGACCCAGGGTTAAAAAGATCAATAGGAGGAAAAACTTTCCTCTAAGATCTTAATGTGTTGTGGGAAATGTACTAAAAATATAGATTTCAGAGCTCTCCTCAGACCAAGAATATCAGAATCTCCAGAGGGTGAGCCTGAGCATATCTTTCCAATAAACCCACCCTTTTTTTTTTTTAGTGATTTTATTGTACAGTCATGTTTAGAAATCTCTAGCCCATACTGTATATGATCCACAGAATAAGTCAAATTAGCATTAGGGATATCTATCTTCCCTTTATCCAAAAGGCAAATAAATATATTCTCTCCTTTCAATTATTTTTATTCCAGCTTGATATTTTGCTACAGAGAAAAGTTCTTTCCACTGTTAACTCCATTCACAAATACTCTGAATTTCCACTCCCTGATACACTTCCCACTCTTCCCCAGTCCAACTGTGGGGAAACTGTTTTCAGTTGGAGAAACACAACTAGACAAAAGTAATTTATTTAGCCCTCAGCCAATTCTATATTGCTTCTTATGTTGAAACAAAGATCTTCATTTTTATTCAGTCTTCCTGCTGCTTCTGAAATTCTTTTTCTCCTTAATTTAATGAGCCCCTGCTCTACAATATGCTAAGCATAGTATAGGAGAAATATAAAGATGAATACATGTGCTTACATTCCACTGGGGGAGGCCAATGTGATTTAAATAAGTATGACATGAGGCAAAAATCAGATTCGTAATAAGCTGAATGTTCCCAAGTCCCCAGGGCTTCTTGGGTGCTTTTTCTTTTATGTCCAAATAAAACAATTCAAGATCCCTGCTCACACACCAGGAGGAGTTCAGTGTCATTTCTAGTGTTTCTAAGGCTTCCTGCCTGCTGGCACCTGCACTCTTTAGCAGATGCCCTCCTGCATTTTCCATGACTCTAATCTGATCGCTTTTCCCTGTTTCTTCCTGATTCTCAGGGCTTTTCTCAAAGTGTGGATATTTTCCCCTTATTCCTCAAAAGAATCATGAACATAAAGCTGTTGTGTTGGGCAACTGAAAATCTAAAAACAATGGAAGTTCATTATAGTTCAAAACAAGAGTCTATCTAAAATTGAATATCTTATCCCCAAATTATTTACTTTGGTCACACATTCCTGGTGTATTGAGATTACTCACTCATCAGGTATTTCTTTGCATCCCCGAATTCTCACATGTTGCTGGAATCACCCTCATACTAATCAAAATCCACCCCGTCTCTATTTCCTAAACATTAAGGAAAAGTTTCCATGTCACCAGGTAGAGTCAGTTGATGGTACTTAGTTATGGAGAATAAATTTGCCCATTTTATTTTATTATTTTATTTTATTTTATTTATTTTTATTCATTCATTCATTCATTCATTCATTTATTTTAAATTTTCCCCTTTTAATTTTAACCTCTCTCTTCCTGAGAGCCAACCTGGGTACAATCAATGGGCCCAGACAAATATTTTACAAACCAAGCAGTTTTCCTTCAGCTTTGCTTATAACAGTAGTGACTTTCCTTCAGTGTCCATTTTATTATAGAAATATAAACTAAATGCCATAGGGACGTGTAGCTTTGGGAATGATAGCTAAAACATATGACAGAGAGACAGAAAGAGAGAGGGTAGGGAAAGGGGAAGGGAGGGAGGGAAGGGCAGAGCAATAGAAAGAGAGAAAGTGAGCTTTTTGGTGGTCCCTGACCATCTTTTTTCACTATATTCCTAAATGCGAACATAGTTCTGGCACAAAATTGTCATTTGTTATATGCTTGTAGAATGAACAGATAACTGAATGATAAAAAAAAAAAATGTGTCTGGTTCCTCCAGCCATTAAATAGGAATACCAAATCATTTTTGAAGTCTGGGAGACATGGAACACCTGTGTGGGCTGAGAAAGGCTATGTGGTGGGGTGTGGTCATCTACTTAAGTAGGCAATTAATTTTTCAGCATAATTAGTTATTTAATTGACCATTCATGTAGTGTTAATGCATTTGAATTCCTAATTAATCTCCATTTTAGTTAAAGCATGTGATATCTATACCCCCCAGTGCTAGTTTAACAGTAAGTGGCCTTGAATTTTGAAGTATATGTGCCACTAAGAACACACACACACACCAACATACACACACGTTTACAAGAAAGACTAGGGAAATTAGACAAGTAAAGTCAGCCCTGTTGGCTTTTAGAGACTTAAAAAAATTATATGGATCTCATTCCACAGACTTTTATTAAAAAAAACATGGATTATGCAAATTTATGACTTATTTTTCTATTTTTTTTTCTGACTTATTTTTCTAGATCAAGCGTCACCAAATTTTCTGTAAAGGACTAGAGAGTAATTATCTTAATCTTTGTAGGCCATACGGTTTCTGTCCCAACTGCTCGATATGGAAAATAAGGGACAATGCTGTGCTCTGCTACTGCTGTACTTAACAAAAGCAGGCAGTGGGATAAACTTGCCCCATGGGCTGTAGTTGGCCAGGCCCAGCTCTAGACCCATTTGTGTGATTTATGTTCATCTGTTGCCAAATCGTGAGGCCTCTTGTTTTTAACTTTGCCTTCCTCTATACATATGTTCTTTTCTTCTGTCTTTAGATAGATATGGTTTTGTGATCTTGGAAAAATGTTTTTTTGTTTTTTTTTTTTCTGGTTGAGAGAATGCTATTCCAACTAAGAGATTATCTTACCTATCTCTTTCCATATCTGAAACTTTCCTCTTCTTCCAACATCTCTTCTTGCCTCATTGTTTCAGTTATTAGTTAGAATCCACTGGAAGCCAGCAACCTTGTTTTGTTTTATTTATTATTTATTTATTTATTTATTTATTTATTTATTTATTTTTAAGATTATTCAATTATTTGGGGGGGAGAGAGTGAATGCACATGTGAGTGGACAGGGAGGGGCAGAGGGCAAGGGAAAGAAGCAGACTCCCTGCTGAGTGTGGAGCCTTACACAGGGCTCCATCCCATGACTCTGAGATCATGACCTGAGCTGAAACCAAGAGTTGGAGGCTTAATCAACTGAACCACCCAGGTGTCTCAACAACTTTGTTTTTATATTCCTTTTGTACTTAGCACAATAGAAATTCATATAGTTCTTTCAGTAGACTTATAAAGTCAATTTTTTAATTGACGTATGACATGCATACAGAAATATGCACAAATCCTAAACCTACAACTTGATGAGTTTTCACAGATTTTTTTCGTTTTTACATTTTCATTGCCCAAATATTTTAGAAATAGAGTGATTAGGAGCACAGACTTGGGAGGCATATTGCTGGGTCCAAAACCCAGGTCTATCTACCAGTTACTAAGTCAATAACTTGTGGCAAATAATTTGATCTGTCTGTGCCTTGCTTTTCTCACTTGTATTATAGGAAATGGCACTACTGTCTATTTCAAATAGTTAATCCCCCATCAGCTTTATTGAGATGTTCCTGGCATATAATATTGTAGAAGTTTAAGTGTACAACATGTTGGTTCAATATTCTTATACTGCCAAACGATTACCAGAGTAGCATCTGGTTATTAGGTTAGTGCATCTATCACCTTATATAATTACCATTTCATTTTTGTGGTAAGAATATTTAAGATCTACTCTTAACAACTTTCATATATATATAATGAGGTGTTATTAACTATAGTCACCATGCCGTACATTAGATCCCCAGAACTTATTCATCTTATAGTTGTAAGTTTGTATCCTGTGATCAACATCTCTCCATTTCCTCTACCCCCAGGCCCTGGTAATCACCCTTCTACTTCCTGTTTCCAGGAGTTTGGCTTTTTTAGATTCTACATATAAGTGAGACCATACAGTATTTGTCTTTCTTTGTCTGGCTTCTTTCATTTAGCATAATGCCTCTGGGTGTATCAATGTCGTTGCAAATGGCAAAATCTCCTTTTTTTGTTATGGTTGAATAATATATATATTGTATATATAGCCATATCTTCTTTATCCATCATCCATCAATGGATACATAGGTTATTTCTCTATCTTGGCTATTGGGAATGATCCTGTGATGAACATGGGCATTCAGATATCTCTTTGAGATCCTGATTTTATTCTGTTTGGAATATACACCTCAAAATATAAATGCTGGATTATATGGTAGTTCTGTTTTCAATGTTTTAAAGAATTTTCGTATTGTTTTCCATGTACTTATTCATATGCTGATCAGCAGCCCAAGAGTGTTCCTTTTTCTCCACATCTTCGCCAACACTTGTCATCTCTTCTCTCGTGGGTTTTTTTTATTATTATTTTACCCATTCTAATAGGTGTGAGGTGATACCTCATTTATCTCGTGGTTTTGATTTGAATTTCCCCGATAATTAGTAAATCTGAATACCTCTTCATGTACCAGTTGATCATTTAGGTATCATCTTTAGAAAATTGTCTATTCAGTTCCTCTGCCTTTTTTTCCCTCTACCTATTTCTAAATCAGATTTTTTTTTTTTGTTATGGAGTTCTACAAATTCTTTATGTATTTTGGATATTAACCCCTTATCAGATATGTGATCTGAAAATATTTTCCACCATTCTGTAGATTGCCTTTACATTTTTGTTGTTTCTTTTGCTTTGCAAAAGCAATTTTTTTTTTTTAGTTTGATGTAGTCCCATATACTTGTTTTTACTTTTGTTGCTTATGCTCTGATGTAATAACCCAAAAATTGTTTCCACAACTAATGTTAAGGGTTTTTCCCCCTGTGTTTCCTTCTAGAAGTTTTACAGTTTCAATTCTTATGTTTAAGTTTTTAATTAATTTCAAGATAATTTTTGTGTGTAATATAGGGTGGGGGGTCAATTTCATTCTCCTACATGTGATTACCCAGTTTTCCCAACACCATTTGTTGAAGAGATCATCTTTTCCCAATGAATATTCTTGGCTCCCTTGTCAAGTATTAGTTAATCTATATATGTGGGTTTATTTCTGAGTTCAAAGTTCTGTTCAGTTGGTCTATGTGTCTATTTTTAGGCCAGGACCATACTGTTTTGGTTACTATAGGTTTAAAGTACAGTTTGAAATCACAAAGTATGATGCCCCCAACATTGTTCTTTTTTCAGGATTGTTTTGGCTATTTGGATTATTTGTGGTTCCATACAAAATGTATGGATTAGAATTTTGATAAGGATCATATTGAATCTGTAGATTGCTTTGGATAGTAATTTTTAATTTTTAAAACTTTAAA
Organism: Canis lupus baileyi; assembly: GCF_048164855.1. NCBI lineage: Eukaryota > Metazoa > Chordata > Mammalia > Carnivora > Canidae > Canis > Canis lupus. Next base: position 6,129,399 of record NC_132857.1, read on the forward strand.
GATTTTTAATTTTTTTTCAAGATTTATTTTTATTTATTTATGATAGACATAGAGAGAGAGAGGCAGAGACACAGGCAGAGGGAGAAGCAGGCTCCATGCCGGAAGCCCGAGGCGGGACTCGATCTTGGGACTCCAGGATCCTGCCCTGGGCCAAAGGCAGGCCCGAAACCACTCAGCCACCCAGGGATCCCCAATTTTTAATTTTTATATTTGTTTTTAAAATTTAAATTCAATTAATTAACATATAGTGTATTAGTTGTTTAAAAGGTAGAGTTCAGTGATTCGTCAGTCTTATATAACACCCAGTGCTCATTACTTCACTGCGCTCCTTAATGCCCATCACCCGGTTACCCCATCTCTCCATCCACCTCCCCTCCAGCAACCCTCAGTTTGTTCCCTATAGTAAAAGAGACTTTATGGTTTGTCTTCCTCTCTGTGTTTATCTTATTTTTCATTCCCTTCACCTATGTTCATCAGTTTTGTTTTTTTAAGTTCCACATATGAGTGAAATTATATGGTAATTGTCTTTCTCTGATTTATTTCACTTAGCGTAATACCCTCTGGTTCCATCTATATCCAAGTAGTATTTTGTTACAAATGGCAAGATTTTATTTTTTTGATGGGTGAGTAGTATTCTATAATCTATCTGTCTATCATCTGTCTGTCTGTCTAACTATCATCTACCATGTCTTCTTTATCCATTTATCTATCGATGAACATCTGGGCCCTTTCCATAGTTTGGCAATTATGGACATTGCTGCTATAAATATCAGGGTGAAGGTGCTCTTTTGCATCACTACATTTGTATCTTTGGGGTAAATCCCTAGTAGTGCAATTGCTGGGTTATGAGTTAGCTCTATTTTCAACTTTTTGAGGAACCTCCGTACTGTTTTCCAGAGTGGCTGCACCAGCTTGTAGTCCCACCAACAATGTAAGAGGGTTCCCCTTTCTCCACATCCTCGCCAACATCTGTCATTTCCTGAGTGGTTAATTTTAGCCATTCTGACTGGTATGAGGTGCTATCTCATTGTGGTTTTGATTTGTATTTCCCTGATTCTGAGTGAGGTTGAGTATTTTTTCATTTATCTATTGGCCATTTGTATGTGTCCTTTGGATATTTTAGCAATATTAATTCTTCAAATCCATGAGTATGGAATATCTTCCCACTTTTTTGTGTCTTCAATTTCTTTCATCAAAATCTTCTAGTTTTCAGTATAAAATATTTTCACCTCATTGATTAAATTTATTCATAGTTATTTTATTTTTATGCTATTGTAAGTGGGTTTGTTTTATTTCTTTTTCAAATACTTCATTGTTAGTATATATAAATATAACTTTTTTATATGTTGATTTTGTTTCCAGCAACTTTACTGAATTTGTTGACTAGTTCTAATAGTTTAAGTGGAGTCTGTGGGATTTTCCAAATATGAAATCATATCATCTGTAATCAGAGATAATTTTACTTTTTCCTTTCTAATTTCAGATGCATATTATTTCTTTTTCTTGCCTAATGGCTCTGGGTAGGACTTCGAGTACTACGTTGAATAGGAGTGGTGAGAGTGAACACTGTTGTCTTAATCCTTGTTCTAAAGAAAAAACTTTCAATCTTTCACTATCGAGTATGATATTAGCTGAGCATCTGCCATGTATTACTTTTATTATGTTGAGGTAAATTTCTCCTATACCCAATTTGTTGAAAGTTTTTATCATGAAATGATGTTATATTTTTTCAAATGCTTTTTCTGCTATTTTTGTATATTGAGATGATCACGATAGTTATCTTTTATTCTATTAAATGTACTATTTCACACTTACTGATTTTCCTATATGAACTGTCCTTTAGTCCCAGGGTTAAATCCCATTTGATCATGGTGTATGATCCTTTTCATGTGCTGTTGAATTTGGTTTGCCAATATTTTATTGGTAGTTTTTGAATCAATATTTTTCAAGAATATTGTCCTGTGTTTTTCTTTTCTTGTAGTGATTTTATCTGGTTTAAGTATCAGGGTAATGCTGGTCTCTTAAAATGAGGTGGGAATGTGCCCTCCTCTCCAACCTATGGAAGTGTTTGTTTCTGGGCTTTTCTTTGTTAGGAATTTTTTTTTTTTTTTTTTTTTGAGAGAGAGAGAGAGAGAGAGAAAGAAAGAATATAAGCATGGGGTGGGGGGTGTAGGGAAGGGCAGAAGGAGAAAGAGAGAGACAGAGAAAGAGAGAGAGAGAGAGAGAGAGAGAGAGACTCCATGCTGGGAGTGGGAGCTGGGAGCCCAATGCAGCACTTATCTCATGATCCTGAGATCATGACCTGAGACAAAATCAAGAGTCAGAGACTTAACCCACTGAGCCATGCTGGCAGATTTTTGTTATATATTGTTAGGAGATTTTTAATATATTGTATCTATAACAGTCTGTTTTATGCTAATATCAACCTATAGTTGATCACATATGAAAATTCTACAGTTTAACTCTTTCCTTTACTTCTGTCTTTCTTTCTTGAGTTGTTGCTTTGGTTTTTCTTTGTCTCTTTTTTTTTGAGATACAATTAACATTTAACATATGTTTTTGATATCACAATTTACCTCTTTTTGTATTGTGTATTCATTAACAGATTATTGTAGCTATAGTAATAATAGCTTTTCTAGCTATAGTTACAGTAGCTTTTATTCTTATGCTGTAGTTAGGTGGTTAACACACCGCGATATTGTGGTATTAGAGGATTCTGAATTTGACAATATACTTTTATCATGTATTTTTTGTATTTTATTTTTTAATTTATTTTTTATGTTTCATATTTTATTTTATTTATTTATTGTTTAAATATTTATTCATGAGAGATAGAGAGAGAGAGAGAGAGGCAGAGACACAGGCAGAGGGAGAAGCAAGCTCTATCAGGGAGCTTGATGTGGGACTTCATCCTGAGTCTCCAGGATTAGGCCCTGGACTGAAGCTGGCGCTAAACCACTGAGCCACCCGGGCTGCCCTATATTTCATATTTTAATATATAATTTGTTCACTTACCTTCTCCTTTTGAAGGAACTCATTGCCTGAATGACTATGCTAACATGACCATACTAGGCTGCAAGGGAGTCAGGGAAATGTCTTTTTATTGGATGATAAGTGCGCAACTAAAAATTGGAGTCCTGTTAATAAAGAAGAGAAGATGAATTCTGAGAAGCAGATAGCAGTCTCTGCCAACAGGGCTTATTTCTCTGATCCTTATTTTAAATAACACAATGGGACACTAGTATTAATTTATCTTATTTAATTTATTTTGGAGAGACTGTAGAAATAAGAGTGCTTTTTAAGGCCCAGCTGGGGACAACGAGTGTTTATTGAACATCATATTGTGTAAGATTCTGGGGATGTAAACAAGATATTGTCTCCTGCCTATCAGGTGCCTACAGTGCACTGGGGGAATAAATAAATACACAGTATTAGGACGATAGAGCTGTAATTGTATCTCTATGCCTGTTGATTCATGGATTGATGTATATAAAATAATTTTCAGTAATGTAGATTTAAATTTTGTTATTCTTTGAAAGTTGTCCTCTTTAAAAGGATAAAACTACACAAAGTTTAAAAAAGGATGCAGAGTTAAATAGATCAGTTCTTATAACATTTCTCTTGACATTTCAACATTTGTTTATTTTTGAAGTTGATAGCTATTGCTTTTCTTACACTCAACTGAAGAAATGTCTTTTCACATCTTTCTTGGCAAGTCTCAGAGTAACTCATATTTTAGATTAACAACAGTAATCATTGTAAGTGATTAGGTTTCCTGTTCCTGGGAATTTGTGAAACAATGAAATGACCCCTCTACTTTAGCATTCACACCTAATAATGAGAAGATTTCACACATTTGCTTTATGTTTGGCATATTGATTGATGTTTTCTTCTTAAAATCACTAAAGAGTTTCAGCTGTTAATGAATATATGTACTTTCTTCAAGTCTCATTAAAATATGATTTAAGGTCACAGATTTCATCACAAAAATTTTTGTACAACAGTGATTCTCTATCTAGTTAGCAATCAAGATTTGCTCAGTCAACTCAATCAGATAATTTAACATGGACACCTCTTATTACTCGCTGCTTCAGATCCAAAGCAGAATAGATATTATGGCTAGCAAGTTCCTTGTGCATGTCTTACTTAGTATATGGAAAGTCATGATTTTTGAAGAAGGAAAGACATTTACATGCAGCTCTCAGTATTGATATTTTCTATCTGATAATTTTGGAATTCAAAAAATGAAAAATATAGGAGAAATTATATAAGTACCATTTCAAAGGTTCTTTTTTGCTAGAGTGAGATGTACTAAACCTTTTTTATTTTCATCATAGGAGTCCTAAATTATGGAAACTGTGGAACAATCTATAGTATTACTAATAGCTACATATTTAAAATGTAAATCTTAAAATGTAATTCTTAATTTAAGTGCCATGTTAGAATAATAATTTTTTGGTTTTGGAATTAATATTTTTCTCTCCGTAAATACATTATAATTATTATTTTGCTTTATTTTTAAGCTTTTATATGAAGCACAGCAAATATATGCAAAGTAAACTATATAAAATTTATATTTATGAATACTTACAAATACGTATATTTTATATGTATATAAATAAATATATATGTGTATACATAGTATACGCAGTGAAGATGCATGGTTAATCAGCATCAAGGTCAAGAAATAGAACACTGTTAGCACTCGGAAGCCTGCCTTATGATCTTTTAATCAATATGCTCACCTTTTGTCTAAAAGATAACTGCTATTCTGACTTCTGACGTCATTATATAATTTTTTCTGTTTTTGAACTTTATATGTATAAATCGTATCTACTTTTGGCTTCCTCACCTTAATATTATATGTATAAAGCTAATTTATATTGTTTTGGTTTAACTGAAAGGCATTCATTTTTATTGCTTTATAGTATCCCAGTGCATTAATTGCAATAGTTGGATATTATAGAAATGTTTGACTATAGCAATTCTTAGCTATCATCTTCAAATATTACCTCTTACCCAGTGCCACTCTCTTTTCCAATTACACATATAATAGACCATATGGCTTTTTTACTATGTCTCTTATGTCTTCTATACTCTCTTCTCTATGTTCCATTCATTTGTCTTTCCATGCTTTCTGATGCTTATTTTCTTTCAACTTGCCTTATAGTTTACTAATTCTTTCTTCAGTTGTGTCTAATTTGCTGACATATTTATTTATTTCCTTTTACTTTCCAGGTGCAACATTTCTTTTTTTTAAATTTATTTTAATTTATTTTATTTTTTTAAATAATAAATTTATTTTTTATTGGTGTTCAATTTGCCAACGTACAGAATAACACCCAGTGCTCATCCCGTCAAGTGCCCCCCTCAGTGCCCGCCACCCATTCACCCCCACCCCCCGCCCTCCTCCCCTTCCACCACCCCTAGTTCGTTTCCCAGAGTTAGGAGTCTTTATGTTCTGTCTCCCTTTCTGATATTTCCCACACATTTCTTCTCCCTTCCCTTATATTCCCTTTCACTATTATTTATATTCCCCAAATGAATGAGAATGTATAATGTTTGTCCTTCTCTGATTGACTCATTTCACTCAGCATAACATTTCTTATTCATAATAACAGAATATTCCAAATATTGTAGGGAGCAATTTAGCTAGTGACACTTCTATTATATTAGCAGATATCAATGATCAATCAAATAAAAATCTATTCTCTAAATTGAAATTCTATAGATGCATGTAACTTAAAAAATGATGCTGTAAAAATCATGCTGTAGTTGCTGTCCAAACTGTGAAGTATTATGCAGCTAGTGACAATACTGACATCTATGTGATAGTAGTAAGAAGAAAATAGATGTAAGAAAAAGACTAACTTGTAGAGCAAAAGTTCATAGTTTTGTAAAAACAACAGTAACACATTCTAATACTTAGGAATACATTTTTATTATTTTATGTTAACACAGAAAAAAGTTAGGAGGAACATATGCCAGGCTATTGATATTGGTATCTTACTTAATGCAGATAATGGTATCTTACTAATTTTTTTCTAAAAATGAAGCACTTATATTTGTATCACATGTCTAAAGGAGCTACTGTTGTATTTCTGGCTTTTGAAAGTTTACAAATATATCAGATTAATCTTAAAAGTATTCCTTAAAGTCTTGGATAAAAATATCTTTTTTGTTAACATTTATTTCCATGAATATTTATTAGAATATTCTGAAATCATTGCATCAGATTTATTGTACAATTCTTACTTTTTATAGTACCACTCTTTTTATGTTAAAAAATAAACACTAGTCTCTTTACATAAACTGTAAATACTCTCAGAACAGCTGGGCAGATAGAACTCAACAAATATTGAGTGATTGATTAGACTACTTAACTAAAACAGTACAGATTAGCTTTATGTTTAAATTTATAATAGACAATGCAGAAGTTTAAAAAGAATAATCGCTCTGAAGAATAGAGAATGTGGTTAGGGTAAAATAACATTAAATGAGTTGTATATTCTGTGCATACAACACCATTTCTTTCATGTTCTTTTAGAGGCTCAATTTGTTAGTTTCCTTTTAGAAAGGGTGGCATAAAATTGTGGAAAAGTTAATTTCCAAATTCAATTATTTTTCTTAACTCTAACTTATTTAATTTTCTTTGCAACCCTGGGTGATTTTATAGTCCCCTGTAATATATATGGGTTTTCTCTGACTGCTGTAACAAATTACCATACTTGATAGCTTCTAACAATACAAACACATACAAATGTTATCATCCATCTATCTAGTCTCGTTTGGACTTCTAGAGGTCAGAGGTCCGACATAGGTCTCACTGGGCTAAAATCAAGGTGAGGCCAGGGCTGCATTCCTTTCTGGAGGCTCTAGGAAATAATGTGTTTTCTCACCTTCACCAGCTTCTAAAGGTTGCCCCACGTTTCTTGGCTCTGGCCCTCTTCCCTCTTGAAAGCTGACAAAGGCTATTCAAGTTTTTTTCACACTGCATCATTCTGACAGGGACGCTTTGGCATCCCTCTTCTACAGTTAAGGACCCTTCAGATTAAATGGCCCATCTGGGTAATCCAGAATAATCTCTCTATTTTATTTTATTATTTTATTTTATTTTATTTTATTATTTTATTTTATTTTATTTATTTTATTATTTTTATTTTATTTTATACTTTTTAAATAAATTTATTTTTTATTGGTGTTCATTTTGCCAACATGCAGAATAACACCCAGTGCTCATCCCATCAAGTGCCCCCCTCAGTGTCCATCACCCAGTCACCCCCACCCCCCACCACCTCCCTTTCTACCACCCCTAGTTCATTTCCCCTAGTTCATTCGTTAGGAGTCTCTCATGTTCTGTCTCCCTTTCTGATATTTCCCACTCATTTTTTCTCCTTTCCCCTTTATTCCCTTTCACTATTATTTATATTCCCCAAATGAATGAGACCATCTAATGTTTGTCCTTCTTTGATTGACTTATTTCACTCAGAATAATACCCTCCAGTTCCATCCACTTGGAAGCAAATGGTGGGTATTTGTCATTTCTAATGGTTGAGTAATATTCCACTGTATACATAGACCACAGCTTCTCTATCCATTCTATTTTAAAGCCAGCTGATCAACAACCTTAATTCCAGCTGCACAGTTAATTCCCCTTTGCCAAGTAAAGTGACAAATTCACAGGTTCTGAGGATTAGGATTTAGATCTCTCTTGGGGGGCCATTATTCTGCTTACCACATCAGTTTGTTGCATAAGGAACCATAGACTGAAATGGAATAGAGAGAATCAGAGAGATGATAAAATTTTTAAAAGATCACACTCTCAAAAATCAGTAATTCATTGACCATTTGGTTAAATTTTGCCCTCAGGGGAGGAAAATGTATTCCAAATTGTGGAATGAAAATAATCAAAATTTAAAAATGAGCTGATTGTTTACAAAGATATTAAATATAATTTGAGCCAATAGGACTTATAAAATTTACTTTGAGATTTTGGCATCAGAAATATGCATCATCCCAAACTCTAAAATTATTCATTTAAGCAATAATTCCTGCGTTATTGCCCCCTTTTAAACAATTTAAAAAGTAGAGATATTTGCCCTTTGAATAAAAGGGTGATTTAATTCAAAATGAGTCCTTACTTTGAAGTACATTTTGCTGGCAAAGAATTGCTACAAACCTATGTCTCTGAGTCCCAAGTTTTCTTATCTTCTCTGATCACTGGTTACTGCTGCAGGTGCACTGGGCGAGCCATGGTATGCTTCCTCCAGCAACATCTACACATTACTATGTATTCTTAAAGAAGGAGATGTTAAGCAACCCTGACCCAGTTTTTCTCTTACAAGAAATAAATAGATGAAAACTTCCATTGATTAAATTCATGAATGAGAAGGCTGTGCTTGGACACCATTTACACTCCTCAGAGGTCTGAGAAGTCTTGTTCATACCACACTTGGGAGCAGTAAGAAGAACAAGGGTGGGGGGAGAGTGCACGCAACTCGTGGTCATTGCACCTGTTATAGCTGTCCTCGAATCACCGACTTTATCTCTGTTTTATTTTCCTAATTTGAAAAACAGAGAGATTGATGACTTGTACCTCAAGTCATCTTCTAGTTCCAAAATTTTATGATTCAAAGAACTTTTTCTTTTTGAAGACTAAATTCTACTTAGTTTCAAAATTGACAGTTATGATCATAGTTATCTAAAGAATTCTCCTCATGATGACTATGTCATTCTTACTGATTGTCAGTGGGAAGGCCTACTGACTTCTCAGAAGCCGGTCATCTAGGAGGTATTCTTTTTCAGGTGAGAAAATCCTAAGTACATGGGGTATCCCTTAACACGTTTGAGCAATGGTCTTCTTGCAGTTTCATGGACACTATTCCATGCCCCTGCTTCCCTACGCTGGCTCTGTCCCTGTTGGCCCTGTGAGAAACAGCACCTACCACTCCCTAGAAGGATCTCTTCCCTGCAGGTCTTGAAGGACAAAATCTGCTTTCTCGGCTTGTTGCCTGTGTGTGCTTTTCCACAAAGGAAAACCAGCACATCCTGCCTTCAGGGCAGTATGGGTGTCTGTGTGAGAAAATAAACAAGGAAAAATTTTCAGCTTGTTTTTCGGAATATTTGTGTATGTCAGGGTCAGTGTCAATAAGTACATTTTATCTCATGAAAATACAAGCCCAAGACCCAAAAACCAAAACAAAAAAAGAAACTTTCCACTGTTCATGGAAAGAAACAGGGGGTTTTCCTTGTACTGGGTGCTTTCCTAGCATGGGAACCATGGGGGGAAATCTCGGCTTCATTATCTTTCTTGGAACCTGGGGAGAAATGTGTCTTTCCTACTTCTCGCGTTCATGTTGTCTTGCTCCAAGACGTTACATTCTTTTCTTTCTGCAGGTTCTTGGGGATTCATTTTGCTCTTCTCTCCTGCATAAAACAGCTGTTACTCACTTTGTACTTAGAGGATTCTTTTCTTCACAAATTTGACTGATAGGTGGAATGAAAATATCCTTTATAGTAACCATACAGTTATTCATTTTCTTGTTCAACTTAGAGCGTAACTCCCCAACTCCTTTGAGCCGTCTGCTCTCTCACTATGCTCCCCCTAAATGGGTTTCTATTCATACCTTAAATACGCCAAGCTCCTTTTCACCTTGAATCATATCTTGCACTGTTTCCACTGTCTGGATGGCTCTTCCCTTTTTCTGCTTGCAAGACTGACTTCTTATCCTAAATGCTACATTCTCAGAAAGGGCTTCCCTGACAACCTTGTGCAGGACAATTTATCTGTAGCCCTACAAGTTAGGGCCTTCTATATTATCTTTCACTTTCAGGTGCAATCCTATCAGTTCATAAGATCTACCGGGTTGGCATCTCATACCTGAACACTCATGCAAGGAAGCAGAGTCTGCCTGTCTGATTTACTGAGTCTCAAGTCTTTGAAATCATCACTGAATAATGTTACAAGAAGTACTCATCTGTTCCACTTAAAGCCCTGCCAGGGATTTTTATGACTGTAAACTTTTTTTTATCTTTTCCCTCTTTCCATCTTCAGTGACTCCGACCTCTCTCTCCTCCTCTTTCCAAATTAGCTTCATTAATTTCAGGAAAACAGCGGGCTTGCACCTCCACAAACTATTCTAACTAGGGCTCCGAAGTTTCTTCCCCTTGGACATGTTCAGAATTACCTCTATTTTTATGTCTTCCTGGTTTCCACAGAACACTGGACAGCACACTCTTCTGTCCCTTCTATGAGATAAGCCTGTTTTTCTGGTCGTGTGCTCTAACACATTAGGGAGGGATGTCAGGTTGTAAGCTTTAGGCCATTCTTACACAGTTTTTCCCTCCTTTAGGAACAGGTTCAGTCTTTTGAAAAAAACTGAGCATCTAAGGTGGTGTTTAAATATTACTTTCTAGGGACGCCTGGGTGGCTCAGCAGTTGAGCATCTGCCTTCATCTCAAGGTGTTACCCTAGGGTCCTAGGATCCATTTCCACATCAGGCTCCCCGCAGGGAGCCTGCTTCTCCCTCTGCCTGGGTCTTTGCCTCTCTCTCTCTCTCTCTCTCTCTTTCTCTCTCTCTCTGTCTCTCATGAATAAATAAATAAAATCTGTAAAAAAATATATCATTTTCTATACATCCTTCTTTACAAGAGCTCCCTGGAGACTTCAGAGGAATTAGCGTGGTCAGCAAGCTGTATCACAGTTGCATTCATGTTGTTTCCACTTGAACCTCTAACCAAGTGCTTTATGTCTGCATAAAGGCTTAAGAAAGAGACTGGAAAGCCCCCATTTTTATCTCCATCTCAGCTATCTGGTGTTTCCCAGGCCTATCCTGAGGCCTGAGGACCCACATCCAAACTCTTCCACTTGTTCTCAAAGAATGTTACAGTCATTATTTCAAAAATTCATTGCATCTATTTCTAGGGATGGTAGTCACTAGTCTGTTTGTAGATAGATATACTTCACATTCGAATGAATGACAACCCAAGATTATATTGGGACATTTTATCAAGCTCTGAGCTTTAATTGCCTTATTCAGCAAACCTGAAATTGGCAGGGTACAAAACATTAATATGTTTTACTTTTTCTCCTTGTCACCATTTAAAGAGATTTATGTAGACTCTAGAACTTTCCCAGTATCATAGAAAGGTCCAATCTGATCTAGAATAGTTTAGCAATTTAATCTGGTTTCTGATCTAAAACTCTCTTTTCTCCTCTGCTTACTGATTAGCCTAAAAAATGGTGTGTGAGGGTAGGGGTGGGAAAGCTCTGATTCTGAGACACTGTAATTCTTCAGCTTAGATTGGGCTGTTAAATTTATAAAAACTCTAACTAAACAAAAAAAGCAAAATGTCTAGTTATATTTGAGTTTTGGATAAACATATTATTTATTTATCCATGAGATATACACCGAGAGAGGCAGAGACACAGGCAAAGGGAGAAGCAGGCTGCCCACAAGGAACCCCATGCGGAACTCGATCCCAGGACCCATGGATCATGACCTGAGCCAAAGGCAGAGAGGCTCAACCAACTGACCCAGCCAGGCATCCCTGACATTCAAATTTAACTGGGCATTCTACATTTTACCTCGTGACCTTATTGTTATAACCTCTGGGTCTTCCAGAGTGTTGGTGCTTGGAAAAGGGGGAAGAGAAAAATATCTGTTGTGTAACTGAGCTCGTGATTAGCAATTTCTTCTTGATTGCTTCCTTTGGTTCTACTTTGCATCCCTGAGTGGCCGAAGATCAAATTGGGATCCTCTCACAGGGGCACATGCATAGTTCTTAGGAGTCTCCCCTGGCGACTTCCCAGTGTTCAGTACTCTGACCCAGGGAATGTGTTCTTGTGTGACCTCTTCTAAGTCCCCTCAGGTCCTGCCTCTGACAGGAGACCCCACAGTGTAAAGGGAAGACAGCAAGTCCACTGAAAATCAGAAATCCAAAGTCATTCAAAACCCCATTTCCCCTATTGACTGATATCTAACCCCTTTGAGTAGTTTTCTTGGAGACCGCCTCACTTGGTTTTGGTAGACATTAGTTTAAGTGACAATAAGAAATAGATATCTCATTCAAAATGATCAAGTGAGAAGTTTACAAAATTTCAAAAGGGACAAAATAACTTTCTCTTTACTTTCAATTTTTTTATATTCATGTATATATACCACATTTTGTAGTATTCATCTCTTGATGGGCATGCATTGATTCTATGTTGTAGCTATTGTAAACAATGTGTTAGGAACATGGGTGTATACATATCACTTGGAGACCTTGCTTTAAATTCTTTTGGGTGTATACTTAGAAGTGGAATGGATAGGTCATATGGCAATTTTATTTCTAATTTTTTAGGAGCTGCCATCCTGTTTTCCACAGTGGCTGCACCATTTTATATTTCTATCAACAGTGCACAGGGTTCCAATTTCTCCATGTCTTCACCTGTACTTTTAAATTTTTTTTGGTAGCCATTGTATGGGTTGTGAGGTGATATCTCCTTGTGGTTTTGATTTGGATTATCCTTAGTGATTACTGATGTTGAAGAGCTTTTCATGTGCTTGTTTGGTAGCTTGTATATCTTCTTTGAAGAAATGTCTATGCAAGCCTTTTGCTGTTTTTTGAATTGGATTGTCTGTGTTTTTGGTGGTGTTTTTGTAGTTTTCCAGATGTTCTGGATATTAATCCCTTATTGGATATATGATTTATAAATATTTTATACCATTGTATGAATTGCCTTTTTAGAAACAGGAAGTAAAGTGGTGGTTGCCAGGCAGTGGGAAGAGAGAGAAGAGAAAGTTATTGTTTAGTGGGTATAGGGTTTTAATTTTGCCAGATTTTATGTAAAAAGTTCTGGAAATGGATGATGGTGATGGTTGCACAATGATACAAATGTACTTGAAACCACTGAAATCTATACCTAAAAGTGGTTCAGATAGTCAATGCTGTGCATTTTACCACAAACAAGAAATTAGAAAACAAAGCCTCACCTGGGAAAACTTATGAATGAGAAAGTAAAAATTTAACTTGTTATAAAATAAACAATAAATTTCATTTATTATTTAAAAAATGACTAAAAAGATGTGCGAGGGATATGAGAAAATCAAAAAGAAAAAAATTCAATGCTTTTGAACCCTTACAGTCACTATCCCTTAGACCGAAATACTAGGTAGAAAGTGGTTCTTGAAGCTGGAGACAGCTGTGTGTAGAGGAGGTTGCCAAACATGAGTTGTGTCCTTCACCCGCTAGGTACAGTCAGCTCTTGGTAACACCATACCTCTCCTTCCCCTGCCAACCTCCTGTCCACTAGCCTCAAGAGTGGCACCAGCAACAGCCAGAGAGCATGAGAACTCATCCATGCAACCCACACTGGTCAGCCTCTCCAGGGTGGGGGTTTTGAGGGGTGGGAGTGAGTAGGGTGGGGTGGAGAAGGTTTGGAAGGTGAACCTGATGGGGAGAAGAAAAGCACATTACATTCTCTCCCTAGGTGCATGACTCTTGATTCTTCTTCATGCACTTTGAATTTTTTAGTCTGCTTTTATAAATGTCTGTAAGGGTGCGTAATGTTTGGAGCTACAGACAGAACCTTTAGTGGGCACATGGAGATGTGCATGTTGGCAGTCTCTGTAATGTGTGACATTTAGCTCTGATAGTCCTCAGCTTTGGCATATTAGTAGAAATCTCAAGCTATTGGAAGAGCTATTCAGCATCCTGATTCAGGTATACGTTAAATATATATATATATATTATTAACATGCCACTTGGAGGAAGATGGAAGTTTTGCGGAGACTGAAATTTATCTGATTTGGTAGAAACTCTTTACAAAAAGGGTACAAAACTATGAATACAAATTTAGCTAAGACAGAAACTATTGGTATAGAATTCAGAAACCACAACGCATTTCAAAAAGTTGACTAATGCCAAGGACGTCACAAAATCCCCATACCATTGAGATATCGAGCTGAATACTCTGAACACGTCTTTATGTGAGAAATATTATACAGGATTTTTTATAAAATATTGAAAGATAACTCAGCCCTTTCTCTCAGATAGTTGCTTAAAATTTGTTTTTATTGATATTTCCACCACTGACTATTGATACTATCATGCCAGTTTTTAGAATTTAAGAAAACCACCACAGTGTATTTATAATTGTGTACACGGATCCATCAAGCATGTTCTCAACATAGTCAATTCTTTTTTGACTAGATGTCAACGTGAATCCAATTCTCTGCTTACGATTTTAATTATCAAAGGATCAGAAAATTTCCTACAGTTCTACCTTCTGTGTACATTTCACATCTTGCTTCTTCTCTGCCCAAATGCTCTGGTTCCAGGTGCTATAGAATTTGCTCACATTATGATTTGATCTTTGAACCTGTATGTTTGTGTTAGGAAACTGGGTGTGTCGACATAAGGGTATGTTCTGAAAAGTCTCTCCCGGCTGGTGGTAACCTAACCATCTAACCACACATAAATGACTGAGAACCACAGAAATATATCTCATTAAACTCCATGTAAATGTGTTCCTGACTCAATTTCTATTTACTATATTTCAAACCTGCCTGTGATTACTCCAACTCCAGAGCAGCCCGGGATGGAAAAGAGGTGATAGTCTCTAGTGGTGGGGGCTAAATATCTTATTTGTACTAAATTTCCAAAAATTCATGACCACATAAACAGTTCTTTAGACCCGTTTAGTCAGTTAAGGGCCCTTGAAGCTTAAACCTCATTTGCTTCATGATAAACCCATCTCTGTTTCCCGATCCTTTCATCCTGGAGCACTCAAAGTTCTTCCTGTGTGGTTGGATGTGGTGAGTTCTCTTGTCACGCTCAGGTCATCTACTGAAATCCAGCGTCCTGTACTTCTTTGGCCTTTATAAAATAAGCTCTCTCAGGGAATTCGCATCTGTGAATATTGGGTCCTTTTGCTCCCCTGCTCCCACTCCCATAGGTTTTAGTAGGCATTTAGAAAGACAAAGTTATGTTTCATTTTTTCTCCAGGAGGCATCTCAGCTCTCAGGTAAACCTACAAGTATAACTTGATGCTTGGGGGTGAAGTCACCTGTATATTTGAGTCCTAATCTTCTGTTGTCCAGGAAACCCAGACACATGATTAACATAGGAAACCTCAGTTTGACTGGGATCAGGATGGCTCAGACATCTCTGCTCACTTGAAGACCATCAGTAGTGCCCTCAGAATAATAGTGGCCAACATTGCTTATATATTGCACATTTTTATATTAATTTCACTTTTAGTCATCTGGATGCAGATTTAAATCCTGAAATCACTTTTGGACTGCTGATAATTTTACCGTCAAGTCACTTAAATGAGCTGATGATGCTTGTAATTTTAAATGAGGCCAGCATCTAAGGAACCTCAGATTAAAATTGTTGTTTCTTTACTCTGCCACATTATGGATGGAATACCAAAGTCAAAAAGACATGTCTTCGATTCTGGGAATAGTATGTCCTCATCATATTGAATTCTGCTGCTGCTTATTTTGCATTTTTAAATTTGTAATTTAAATAGTGATATCATACATACATATGCAGATATGTACTGCATAAATGATATGCATATAAAGGATTTCTATTTTTTCAGGCATTTAAGCAAAACCAATATCATGTCCTTACTAGCAGTGTAGTCTTCCCATATAACTGGCTATACTAGTGTTCAAGTATTTAAAACAGAGATCAGAGTTAGATTCTAATACTTCAACTGTAACTTGAGACACATATAAATATAAAGTGAATTTATATGACTTCCCTACCAGGTTAAGTTTAGACTTTTTACTTTCATTGTCATGAGAAAAGAAGCAGCACAATGCTAGATGACAGCAGGGAGAGAAATTGGAATATAGGGGATGCTTAAGGCATATGATAATTATTAGCTTACCTGTAATGTATGGGTGTTGTGACAGCCTAATAAGGTGGAGTACATTAAAACGTTTTGGAAAATGTAAAATGCTATAGCCAAACATAATTGCATTTGTGTTTTACAATTCTATTTCTCTCTATTTAAATATAAATATTGACCCAATAATCTGTGTGTAGCAGGAGTTCTTACTTTAAAAATGCACAAAGAGGGATCCCTGGGTGGCGCAGCGGTTTGGCGCCTGCCTCTGGCCCAGGGCGCGATCCCGGAGACCCGGGATCGAATCCCACATCGGGTTCCCGGTGCATGGAGCCTGCTTCTCCCTCTGCCTGTGTCTCTGCCTCTCTCTCTCTCTCTCTGTGTGTGACTATCATAAATAAATAAAAATTAAAAAAAAAAAAAAAAAAAAAAAAAAAATAAAAATGCACAAAGATTTAAATGGATTAAAAAATTTCTTGGAAGTCTCATGTTTCTAATTATTCCCATTAAGTTGAATGTAGTTTTCTAAAAATAATTCACTTTAGAACCACGCAGATTTTAGCAAATAGTATGTTTGAAGACAGTTTTTACTGGAAAAAAAAATAAGGCCAATAAAGAAATACTCCTGAACAGGCTTGAATAAATCCAGTGGAATAAAATGCAAGATAAAGATTTAGCTTAGGTTTACCTTTTTCTCCCCCTCCCCATTCTTATCTCCCTGTTTGTTATAATATTGACGATGATATTTACCCATACATTTTATTAAAACTTTTTCCTCTACAATGGAGGCAGTGTACCTTTTCTTTCCAAACTCTAATATTCTGAATGAATTTCACAGGATTAATATTAGAAGAAATAAAGAAAAAAAACTCTAATGCTAATCATTATATATGTTGTGGCTCATAAACCTATAAATTATTAAACTTTCTGTTTAGCTTACAAACTTTGAATAACATACACACTATATAGCTTTTAGTGTGCAATATAATTAAAATATTTAAATATGAATGAATGTATATAAGCAAACAATAAATATCTGTATATTTGTGTATATATGTTTTTAAACATTGGACCATAAAAAGACTAGACCTCTATTTTGCTATCCTAAGATGATATCCCAGTTGTAACAATAAGGTATAGTTTATAAACAAAGCATTTTATTTATAAGATTATTTGAATTGTTAAGAAATAATCCCTTTGCTCAAAATTATTGAGGTATAACACCTGTAAATACTTTTTAAACCATAAAAAGTATAACAGAGTTGCTCTCACAGCTGAAGATCAAGGGCATGTATCAAACTAAAAAACAGACATCACATCTGATTTTTAATTCTAGCAAGACACAGTCCATATTTCAGTTTATGTCTTTTCTGATTGATTCAGCAGGCCTGATGCTGAACAGCATATAATATCACAGGCTTGATGAGGTGTGACCTGTCCTAAGGTCACTGAGTAAATGAAAAACACACACACACACACACACACGTACACAAACACATGCACATACGTTCCTAAATCCTGGGCTTCAAAATTGGACCATGTTACTTGGAAATATATTAAAAAATAATGTTGCCAAATGCTATGCACTTTTAAGGTTTACTTTGCTGAAAAGAATATTCTTTGGAATAAACAGCGATATTAGAGTCAGAATCAAGGAACATTCATAATAGGAAATATTGAATTACCGCAGTGCAGCAACCAATTTTGCATTTCATTAATGAAACAAAAGTTCCTTTGCTTTAAAATAGACAGTTGAATTAGATAAATATGTCATTTTGTTTCTAAGTCTAAAAGTCTATAAGTAAACAATAAAGATCAATACTGTAAAGGGATTAGCAGTAGAGCCAAATGGAGGCTTTCTTCTCATACTTTGTAATTTGATCTTTGTTCTGGCCTTTCTTTCCAATCATGTTTTCATTCAATGTATTAAGTATCCTAAACAGGAATCATCAAGCTTAAATCAAGCAAAAACTTAGTAATGAGATAAACCGGGAAATATCCAGAAAGGTAGCTGATGTGCTTATAGTCATATCATTCTTGTTCATTCTACTTTGAAAATGGAGTTATTTATATGTCAGTAGCAAATTCCTTAGCAAAATAACCTCCGAGTATGTTTTAAAGCAGTTGAAAGGGAAGAGCAAAAAATAATTTGATTTCCACTCTGTTATTTTCCCTTCCATTAAAAAAATCCATTAAAAAAGTGTTTAAAAGCTCTTGTTTTTGACAGCCACTGCAAAGGCAGATCCTATGGCTGCACTCTTGCATGACTGTCAGACAGCAGAACCCAGGAGGATCTGGTTGAATAAATCTCCAGAATTATCCAAAATGATTATTTGCAAGAAGTCATTTTTCCTCCCTGGCATCCTGGTCTTCAGTGTGGAATGACTTTCCTGTCTGAGTATGTTTTTTAAAAGCATTGATAAGCAGAGGTGATGTGGGCAGAGATCATTATAAAGAAACATAACCTTCATAAAAACTGTGCCAATATCCATACTTGGAAATGGGTATGATTTATTCTGATATATTTGTGTTTGCTTTCTGGTATGTCTCCTAGTTCATGCAGCATTTCTAAGTTGAGAGTAAAAAATAGAACCCCAGAAGCAAAAGGGAGGAGAATTTGGTAGGAAAATTTGCATCCTAGTAAATAGAGTAAAACTCCTCTGCCTCTCTGAAATGTATTTGAATTTTTGTAATTATTTTAAAGAAAGAGTTAATTTAAAAAAATACCCAATGGAAAGTTATGTGCAACATTTGTCCATTATCAGTTTTTTCTCCAAAATTTTCTTAATAAAGAGATTATTTTTCTATAAAGATCAAGGAAATACTTATAAAAACATTGAGCTGGATCATTTATGGAACTACTTAGAGTAGCATAGCTTAAAATACAATTTTATCAAGAATGTAGCACTGTAGCATAGCATTAATTTTCGATTATGAAAGTTTCACATACGGTGTATGAACATCATAGATATTAAATATACAGCCTAGTAACTAAAGTCATTTTTGGGATATTATTTCCCAAAGATCCAAAGATCCACCAATCTTTGGAAAATTATACATAATATTTAGGGATTTTTGATAGAATTTAGAAAGGAGTCTGGATTGTGTCAACCCACCCATTTTGTAGATGTGAAAATTGACATGAAGACAAGAGAAATCATACGCCTTATATCCCATTAGTACTTGGTGTCGAATAGGCAGCTGGGACTGTTGTTCATGGATCACACTCACTCCCTACCGCAGGAATCCTTCTAGGATGTAAGACTGACCCTGTAATATGCATCATATGTAAATCCACTGCTGGGAAATTTCTACCTAACTTCGTATTGAGAATGTGTGTAATATTTCACAGTCACTTTGATGTACCATAGGTAAAATATCTCATGATTCTAATGAAGGTTTTGATTCATGGCACAATACTTTCTAAATATTGAGGTGATTTATGATTTGAACATTGTGTACTCCTCGTGTCGTTGCACGCTCTACTTCAGTTATCAGACACACAGCATATAATGTATTAGCGGACAGAAGGTATGCTTTTGCTTTTGAACTTCACACCTGTTCAAAGGAGAGAAAAGAAGTAATTTCACAATTATACACTATTTAGTATAGTTAAGAATTCAAATATTGTAATCAAATTTTAAAAATCGTTTTGTTTGATAAGAGTATCATTTTGGGAACATATTGGCCAAATGGTAGCTTCCTGATGCAGGCATTGTCAGAGACTTACAATCTATAATAAACTGGGGCTTGTGGGGAACAGCAACTAAGACTTCACACAGTTGCTACTTCCTAAGAATTTCATCGAGAGACTAACAGATGTGTTTCCAAGCATACTTCTCAAGACAAAGGGGAAAAATGAAGAATATTAAGAGGTCAGGGATTATGGTAGTTAAGCGATTGAAAAGAGATGAAGTAAGCTTCAGAAAATAGATGGATGTTGAAACCAACAATTAGATATAAGATGCAATATGCTTTCCTGGCAGTTGTTCCAGAAGGAAGGAATAGTTTCTGCACAGGCTTAAAGGTCTCTGAAGCCAGGAAACGTATTGTCAGAAAGGGTACAAGATGGAGATCAGTGAGGAAAAAATATCATGGGAATAGAATTAGATATTAGGGAGATGTGCGTCCTCTATTATGCTCATGATTTCTAATTTCATACAATTCACACTAGACACAGAATTGTGGACAAGAACATGGATTCTGGTAACTTAAGATTTCTCTCTAACTTTAAAATGTGGATGATAATTCCACTTACCAAATAGTACTTTCTGAAATCTTAGTATGAGTCAGGATCTAAACATTTTATATACATCAACCCCATTAGGAAAGTTCTACTACTCATGTTATGAGGATTAAAGGGACAATTAAATGCCACGCACATATATGAACATAGCAAAATTGCCCAAAAATTAGTGGTTGGGATTATCTTAGTGAGATGGTCTTCAAATTAAAATGGATGTCACCTGCACCCCAATGTTTATAGCAGCAATGTCCACAATAGCCAAACTGTGGAGGAAGCCTTGATGTCCTTTGACAGAAGAAGGTATAAAGAAGAGGTGGTCTGTATATACAATGGAATATTCCTCAGCCATCAGAAAGCACAAATACCCACCATTTGCTTCGACGTGGATGGAACTGGAAGGTATTATGCTGAGTGAAGTAAGTCAATTGGAGAAGGATGAACTCATACAGGGAATATGAGAAATAGTGAAAGGGATTAGAAAGGAGGGAAAATGAGTGGGGAAAATTAGAGAGGGAGACAAAACAGAGGCTCCTAACTCTGGGAAATGAACAAAGGGTAGTGGAAGGGTAGGTGGGCAGGGGGATGGGGTGACTGGGTGATGGGCACTGAAGAGGGCACTTGATGGGATGAGCACTGGGTGTTATGCTATATGTTGGCAAATTGAACTTCATTAAAAAAATAAAATAAAATGGACATACGTTTAATCCAAATCTAGTAAGTCATTGATAGTGATATCGCCAATGTCAAGAGAGTAAATGAACAGTTACAGCTAGAATTATTTGTGAATTTGAGCTTCATTACAGTATCTGAAGATCAAAATAAATCATCCGATCAATGTCATGATGCTTCACATTTGTAGGTCAACTATTTTTATTTTTTGGTCTTTGTCTTTCAGGAGGTGCCTATTTTCACTGTGTACAGATAGGCCTTAAGGGTAGGTTTCTAATGAACACATTTCTGCTTTTGGTTAGTTGGTTCTGTTGAAAAGAAGTGTAACTCGTAATAAAATCTGTTAACATTCTGGTGGAATTTAGTTGATCCTTTAAGGATTTCCACTTCTTGCCCACAGTAGTTGTGACCGTCTTTTCTCCCTGTTGCAAGGCCTATCAGAAAATTCAATTGTCATAATGGAACTTTGCAGAAATCATTTGGGCCAAGGTTCTTTGATATGTTGGAACAGGTGCTGGTTCTAAGGGAGTGGAAATTAATGTCTTTAGCTGAAGCTGAGACTCGCTTCCACATCTCCCTGGTCTGTGGCATAGAGCAATTCGGATTAAGTACGATTGGTATACTGATTCTACTGGAAGATATATGAACTGGGGCCTCTATCAATTGCAAATGAAGAAAAGGGCAAAGGTCAATTCCTTCTGAATAGTCACCCTAGATAAGAAAGAAATAGATTTGTCTTCTCATGTTAGATTTTGTGGTTTTTGATTGAGGTATAATCCTTACCTTAAAACCCTTAGCTTTTTGTAGTTTTCAGATATCTGTATATTATCATTTAGTCAACTAAACAGTTATTAATCAGTAAGTGTGGTATGAAGTACATGATGAAGTGATTTGCCAATTAGGCACATGATTACTATCCTCAAGAAAACTATAATTGGGCAAATGTTAGGGATATATTTTAGATTTTTTTTTTTTTTAACTAGGGGAATGGTATGAATTCCTGGTTACAAAATATCCTTGGATATTTTGGGAAGTGAATTTATGCAATACATTCAACTCAACATAATGGTCTATTTCTGTTATGATTAGGTTGCACTGTTTTAGACATAATTATTAAAGATAACATGCTAACCTGAAGAGCATATTATAAAAGTGGAGAAGTAGAGGTCTGATGCTTTTCAGAAAGTCAAAAAAGGGAGAAGTGGGAATAAATTTTGAAAAATGTTTGCAAGACTAAAATAATCTCAATAAAAATGCAGGAATAAAATATAGGCTATGCTCCTATAAACTAGTAACCCCCTTGGATGCTCTTTCTGATTGAACATTTTTTCTTTTTTTAAGATTTTACTTTTTTATTCATTCAAGAGAGACACACACAGAGAGAGAGGCAGAGGTGTAGGCAGAGGGAGAAGCAAGGTTCCATGCAGGGAGCCAGATGTGGGACTTGATCCCAGGACCCCGGGGTCAGGATCTGAGCCGAACGAAGGCAGACACTTAACCAGTGAGTCACCCAGGCATCCTGAGCATTTTTCTTTAACAAGATGCAATATAGACATTGACTTGTTGGAATAATGAACCCCTCTAGAATCCACTGGTGGCGATTCAACTATTAACTCAGAGCATTATATGAGGTCTAGTATTACTCATCCTGAGGCGGCTTTTTCACACACAAGATGTTTTCTCCATTTTTATTTTAATTTCTAACTCAGTACAGGGAATCTATGTTAACTCAAGTGAGTTTTTTTCTACCCTTCTTTTGTTTTCAGTGTTGTTTATATTCTTTTGAGAGTGACTTTCTTCCAGATGTTAACTCAATAACTTAGTTTTATAAATCAGTTTCTACTTGGATACAACTTAAATTTTAAATTCATATCCTGATTATTTCTATGCCATCCCTTTAACAGCAGAACTGATGACCACCTTCTTCAGTGATATGTTTTGCTGCAAAGCTCTATTTCCAGTTTGTATATAAGAAACAGAAAAACAAAACTTTTGTCTTTATGGGAAACCATGCAGAATAGTAATACTTTCACACATATTTCAAATACGAATTTGTCTCTAAGGATTTAAAAAATAATGTGGTTTTAGACTTCAAGCTTCTTTGAAAATAATGTCTAGTCTCTTCTACAGTTGAAGAGGCCATATAGCAGAGTACCAAGAACTTAGACTTTGGAGGGAGACATCTGTAAGTTCAAAACATTCCCCATGGGACTTCCTGTCAGGTTCCTTAAACTCTCCAAGACCCTACTCTATCATCTGAAAATAGAGATTGTAGGATATCCTCCATAAAGTCATTGTGAGCATCACTTAGCATGAATTAGAAACCAAAGGAGAGACCTAATAGGACCTAACATTTTAACTACAATCACTCTAGCTTCTGTGTTTCAAGTTCTCAGTGACCTGTGAGAGTGATAGGAGAGATGATTTATTTAAAATCTTAAAATTTGTGGGGCACTTAGGTGACTCACTGCATTTAAAGTCTGACTCAGGATTTTGGCTCAGGTCATGATCTCAGGGGCATGAGACTGAGCACTGAACTGGGCTCCTTGCTCAGCACAGAGTCTGCTTGAGATACTCTCCCTCCCTTTCCTGTGCCCCTTTCCATGCTCATGCTCTCTCTTTTTCATATAGATAAATAAAATAAATCTTAACATTTGAAACTGAAGAGTAAATGATGAGAATAGTAGCACATATTTGTTGAAAGATGTACCCTCTGGTTAAACCTTGCATTGATTTATTGTTACATAATCTCATTTAATCCTCACTAATGTTAGAAGCAGTACATACGTTTTCCCCATTTTACAGATGGGAAAATGAGTTTATAGTTCAAGCAACTAAGATCACAGAGGTAATGAGTCACACGGAGAAGATTTGCTTCTAGAATCAAGACTTGAATATGTCTCTCTTCCTAGGACATTAGGTGAGATTTTAAAACCTTATGTGTGTGTATGGACTTATGTGTGTTTGTATTTGAAGTTTTCTCTTTAAATTTTATCTTCTTTATTCCATGAGGACTGTTATTAGTTTTTAATAAAATACATTAATGTCTAAAATACATTAGCGACCATGAGTACATGAGAATATCTTCACATTTCCACCTACTGTATTTTGTAGCAAGGACTGAAGGCTAGCAAACAGTTTTCTGTAAGTCATATATTACTTAAACTAATGTATGAACTCTCAGTAATGGGAAAATATGTAAAATATTGATTCTTTAATATATACTTTTTATGTCTTGACAGTTGTTAGCTAGTACAGGTGAAACAGACATGCTGGTTTTTGATGTAAAGTGTATTTTTTTTTTCATTTTGACACACAATTTGGCATCCTAATTAAGCCTTTCCAGGAAAACAGCAGATTTTGAAATGGATTGCAATGAATAGATGTTTGCCTTTAATCTAAACTTCTCATCTTTCAAATGTCTCTGCTCAGGCTCTAGTGATATAGTTAAAGTCCAAAGTGCAGTGACTGTTTACAAAACACTGAACATTTTTGGAGAACCCCTAGGAACTGGTTTAGTTTATGTCCTAGTGAAAGCATGAACTTAATAACCAATCATAGCTTTAAGCAAGTGGAAGGCATATCTTACTTTGCCTGTCATGCAGAAAGGTTCGTCTTTGTGTGCTCCCTCTGGTAGGCTGCATGATACCCGCCCCCCCCCCCCCCGCCAAAGATGTCCATATCCTAGTCTGAGCCTTGTAAATATGTTACCTTACACTCCAAGAAGAACTTTGAAGATGTGGCTAAGGATTTTAAGATGGGAAGATGATCTGGGTGTATGTAGGTGGGACCAGTGCAATCACAAGGGTCCTTACAGGAGGGAGGCAGGGGATCAGAGAGGAGTAGTAGATGTGAGGACTAAAGCAATGGAGTGAGACACAGAGTAGCCACGAGCCAAGGGAAGCAGGTGGCCACTAGAAGCTGAACAAGGTAAGGGAAATGGATTGTCTCCTGCAGCCTGCAGAAAGAACCAGCTCTGCTGACAGCTTGAGTCTAGGCCATTGAGGATGTTGAATTCACTTCTGGCCTCCAGAAACGTGAGAGGATAAATTTGCATTGCTTTAAGTCAGTAAGTGTGTAGGAATTTGCTACAGCAATCCTAGGAAACGAACACACTCCCGTATTCCCTCCAGCTTCAGTTCCAGTGTTCTCTTGCAAGTGAAGCTTTCCCTGAATCCTTTGTGTAGAATAGTCACGCTCTTCCTACCAACCCACCACCTCTGTGGCACCCTTCCTCTTCGTGTGATACTCTGCCGTTGAATCTCTCCTTGGTGCAGGGCCTCGTCTTGGAAGGCAACTCCATTTGGTTAGTTTTAGGAGTCTGTGAGGTGTGGGTAACTCAGCACAGTCACACCTTACTATGGTCCCCTTGTTCTCAGCCATAGACTGGAGCCTGCAGAACCCACTCGACATTTTGGTGGCTGTTTATAGCTGGCCCTACAGAGCGTTCCAGTGACTACTTCTGGGTAATATTTGGTTTCTCCAGTTCTCAGGGCCCTCAGAAGTCCCTTGTGCCTTGCCTCTTATCTTCTTAACAGTTTCTGATGCTATGTGGTTCGTTCCACGTATGGTGGCTTGCAGCCACTGACTAATATTTTGGGGTTTGTAGGGATACTCTGTCACTTAATTTTGCTGTTGATACCGTCTGTGGGTTTTAAGTCTTTGCTTGTTGATTATGGGGGATTCAGGGAGATTCCAATGCTATGCCTCCAATGCCATCTCTTCCCAGAATCTTCTAGTGTCATTATAAATATTCACAAATCTGGGAATGGAGCTCTTTGTTTTGTTTTTATTTATTTTTTTTTTTTGAAAACCGTTTTTGGAGAAACAAGAAATAACAATGATACATTACTTAGGGACTTTTGAAACTAGAATTTTTTTTTTCTTTCCTTATTTTTTTTTTTTATTGGTGTTCAATTTACTAACATACAGAATAACACCCAGTGCCCGTCACCCATTCACTCCCACCCCCCGCCCTCCTCCCCTTCTACCACCCCTAGTTCGTTTCCCAGAGTTAGCAGTCTTTACGTTCTGTCTCCCTTTCTGATATTTCCCACACATTTCTTCTCCCTTCCCTTATTTTCCCTTTCACTATTATTTATATTCCCCAAATGAATGAGAACATATAATGTTTGTCCTTCTCTGACTGGCTTACTTCACTCAGCATAATACCCTCCAGTTCCATCCACGTTGAAGCAAATGGTGGGTATTTGTCATTTCTAATAGCTGAGTAATATTCCATTGTATACATAAACCACATCTTCTTTATCCATTCATCTTTCGTTGGACACCGAGGCTCCTTCCACAGTTTGGCTATCGTGGCCATTGCTGCTATAAACATCGGGGTGCAGGTGTCCCGGCGTTTCATTGCATTTGTATCTTTGGGGTAAATCCCCAACAGTGCAATTGCTGGGTCGTAGGGCAGGTAGAAACTAGAATTTTTAATTGACATTTACTAAATAAACTATTGGCCCAGTAAAAACTTCTACTTAACACTTTCTTAGGATAGATCTCTCTTATTTAGAAGGAAAGTCAAAGCTATTTCCTTTACTATATGTTTGGCACCATGCTGAGTAATTGGTGCGCGTTTGGTCAAGTATTCTACATTGCCTTATGAGGATATGTTAGCTACATGAGACAGATAAAGAAATTTGGGCTGAGTATGTTTGGTTTGCTCAAGGCGCTCATAGAACACTGGTTTCTGAGTGTGATGCAAAGACAAGGGCTCCCAAGAGAGAGATAGTCAAGGTAGGACTCTCTAATTATAGTAGAGAAGATGTGGAGAAACAGGCAGAAAATTATTCCCATGGGCTGGGGAGTATGTTATGGGTTTGGAACTTTAGAAACAGGATGGGTATGTGAATGAGCAGGAGCTACTTTTGCTGGCCTTTGGGGGAAATAGGACACGGCTTTCTCATCCTAACTCCTGAGTGAGTGAGGCTGAAAATTCACTACCTGTCTTCAGTAGCACCAGGGTCAAGAGAGGAAAGAGTGCTCTGGAGACAAGACAAGGCCAGTATGCTTCAGATTGATACAACCTATTAGAAAACCTATTGATTTGGAATAAGACTACTCTTCCCAGAAAAAGCAAGAGATGCTTTGAAAGTTTCCATGCCAAACAGACAAGCAAAACAAAAACAAAATGAGACAAATAGACAAAAACACCTTCCTACACATACCATACCATCAATTGATTTTAGTTAGAAAATATGCCTTTGACCTTTGGGCTAGTATCAGCCCCATCCATACTTAGTATGTCTTCAGTGAGATTGCTTTTTTTCCCAAAACATAACAAAAATATTCAGCTAAAAGGATGGAAAGGGATGACCAAAGGATGCTAGCAATAAATTTTTCCTAATTTACCATTTTCCTAAGTGTGTTATTGGAAATGTTCTCTTTGGAAGACTCTGCATGCCACCGATTGCCTGTACTTCATCTTTGAAACCAAATTAATTTGGTTCTTCTTTCTTAAAATGCAAAAAAATGTACTGACTCTGTTAGAAAATGATATATAACACTAAGAGATACAATTTGAACCCTTATTTCTTTGGCATTGTGAATACCAAAACTTCAAAGCTATAACTGGTCAGATTTCCTAACATTCTTTTTTTTTTTTTTTTCCTATCATTCTTATCAAGAAATCCAAGACACCAAAATGGGCCAAATAACGAGTTATACACTGAATATTGCAGCTGGGGACTTCATTGAAATGGCTGCATTCTGACTTGATGTCAGTGGAAGGAAAAGGCCTGTTTGCCAAATTAAAACCTTGCTTCCAATTTAGAGCTTTGCAAATTTAAGTCATTGTCAATCATGCTGCATTTGAGTATGTAGTCCCTAAGCACAGATAACTACCTAGGTTAATTCAAAATTTCGAACACGCCCTGAGTCAGTTTTATTTTTCATCTTCCCCTCCTCTTCAACTTTCTCAAAAACACCTATCAGGTCTTGAAACTTTTTTCCTTTAACATTTTTCAAAAAGTATTGGTTCCAGATTCATTGACACTTTCCCAGGGCATGATATATGTTTTTGGTTAATTCCAGCCTGGCTTGCTTTCTTGGTTCTTTCCCAAGACATTGTGCATTTGATCATTGTAGAGTTGAAGGGGACAGACTGCTAGGTTGTAGTTTGCTCATTAACTTGGCCAATTAATCAATTCAGAGTTTCCATGGAAGGTAGAACAAATGTATCAGATTGATATGTTTTGTATGGTTGACACTTGAGTGGCTACTTTAGTTATTCTCACATTTACTATCCTCACTTTTTCAACCAACATCTCTCTACCAGTCACCTCCCCTGTACTCCCCACAGACTTGCACCATGTATTTAACTTCCAGGAGGCATAACTATGCCTGCATTTGTTAGGTTTCTGCTTGCCTGTTAGCCAAAGTCTTAACATTCTTTTTCCTTTGTCCTCTTATTGTGTTTTGCCATATATTAGACTTTTCATTACTATTTTAGAAACTAATAGACACACACAACACACACACATATATATAGTGTTAGATATAAACTTGTATTTATTGGAGGGAATTCTATGATGACCATTTTAATGAAACACTGTTACTATATGGCACTGGGCCAGAACTTTTAGACATATTTATTTCAGCACATTTTACCTTTCAATATTATTCCTTTCAGATTGATTTGTTTGCTTTTGTTTGATTTTTATTTACAATTATGCTTTCACAATTGTAACGAGGAGGAAAAAAAGAATCTTTTAGCTTCAGAGCAAGGAAAGAATTCCTCTGCAGTGAAACAAATGAATTTCTTGAGCATTGTGAGGGACCATTTGACTTCTGGAATGATGTATTTCATACAAGAATAGTCTAGGCTGGGGGGAGTGCATAGGTGCCTCAGTAGATTAAGCGTCCAACTCTTAAGTTCAGCTCAGGTCATGGTCATAAGGTTGTGGGAATGAGTCCCGTGTCAGACTTTGCTCAGTGTGGAGTCTGCTTCACATTCCCTCTCCCTCTGCCCTTCCCTGCTCAGATGCTCTTTCTCTCTCTCTAGTCTCTGAGGTGAATAAGTGAAATCTTACCAAAAAAAAAAAAAAAAAGTCTGGGCTAGGAGTGAGGCAAAGGCAAACCAGTTGCTCTGAATGGCAAAATAAGAAGTTTGAGTTTCTCTAGGCAGTGTGAGAGGGAGACAGAAGATGAAACTAGGTGAGGGAAGACAGGATAGTTAGCAACTTCCTATATGGAAGGAGGGTGGCCAGACAATGTCCCCAGTGTCAGGAATGGCTAAGAGATTTGAAAAACCAGTATGCCTAATGTTTAATTTCAAACTGTCCTCTATATTGCCCTGGTCGGTAACCCCCACCTCCAACTCTGATTGCACCAAAATTTTACTCTCGTCTGCTGGACACATGTAAATAGATAACTTTAAGTGGTTGTTATTTGAAAAGGTTAGGGCAGTGTCCAAAAGGGATGAGGTAAAGAGGGAAGGAAAATCAAAATAATAAGCAAAGGCAGAACAGGGATATAAAATTCAGCAGAAGTAAACAGTGGCAGTGGCAGTTGGCAGAAATGTAAGTGCTGCCCTCTTCTCCTGCCAAATCTGTAATAGACCTGAGATGAGTGGTTTGTCCAGCTTTGCTTAAGGGACAAGGCAACCTCAATACCATGGAGCATTTATTGCACTAGGGGCTGACTTTTGCATTATGGAGGGAAGATATATGATTCTATTAATGACCATGATACAGGTTTTAAATTGTGCATGTATGTGTACTGATAGCCACAGGAGATAAAAAGGAACACAAGGAGAAAGGTGAAAGGAAGTAGGAAACAAACAATGGGAGGGAGAAAAAGGCATGTCAAAGTTCTCCTGTGCTTTGAAAATTGATCCTGAACTTTCTGGTGATGCCTTTCTTTCCTTCTCCTTCTTCTTTTTTCTCTTCTTTCATTCTCTCCCCCTCTGTGCCCTTCTGCTCTCATTTTCTTCTTTGCAATAAAAGAGAACAGATTGAGAGGTAGAAGTGGCATGTGAGAATTTGGGGAAAAAGGTAGCTTTCCATTGGCAACTGGTTTTACTTTTGATACAAGGAAACAACCGTGTGAGTGCCCGGATGAGTCTTTGCACATTAAATGGATGAATGTATTTGCCAAAATTTGGAGATGGAGGCTAAGGATAGGCTCATTACTGAAGAGTAGACCAGGATGTGGGGAAGAAAGGTATAAGAGGGAGGAAAGGGCTGAGTAAAGTCCATAGGGGTACACCATTGACTTCCAGGGACAAGATGTTCTGGGCGGCTGGAACAAGGTAAGGTGATTGCTAGAAACTGAGAATATTCCTGTGCCTTCTCAGGAACATCATCCCTGACTCTCAGACCATCTCCCTGTCATTTTGACTCTCACAGAATTCCTTTTTAGTATTTATTATAAGTTTAATCAATTTATTAGTTGTTCCTTCCCTACTAGTTTGTAATCTTCATGAAAGTAGGGATTGTAAAGTGCTTACACAATGCCTGGACATAACATCATCATCATCATCATCCACTAGATATTCCTGCCTAGCGTTATGTGTGGCACACAGTAAATATTTATTGAATATTTGCTGCAGGAAGAACTGAATGGATAGAGGTACAGGAGGAATGCATAGACGGAAGAGGTCAACGAGTTAGATTAGGTCTTCTGAAGTGGATGGTCCCCTCTAAGGGCTGTATATAGTCAGGGATGGAACCTTGTATAGTATTTATATGCCTTCAAAGGATGTTCAAAGTGAAAAAGGATTTGTTTAGCAAAATTAATTCAAATATTTACTAACACAAACATATTTGAAAGATAATTCAGTTTTAGCAAAAGAATTTAATATTCCATTGGTTTTACCATTTATTTATAGTACTTTGCGACACCTGAGAAGGTGAGTCAACCAATTTATAGAAATTGCTTTGGTGAACTCTGGTCCCAAATTTTACATTGAGATTTTCATACACTTGTGGCTGAATTAACTTGGTTTGATTTCACAGTTCATTAGTTGTTTTGTTTAATAGATAAAGCATGTAAATTTATTTATGTTAGAGACAGGATTCCACCCTTCCCTCCTTTCAGGAATGCTTTTATTTTGTTTGCGAGTATTCTCTGGCAAATTTCTTTAATAAGCTTTTTTCCCCCCCCAGTATGGAGTATGAAGTATAGAGCTTCTAAGAAATTATTGTAGTGAAATTTGACATAAACCATAGTGTTGAGATGCTGTCAGTAGTAATGAAGGGTGTATCCTTTACAGACATTATAAGATTTCCCGCTTCTTAAAAGAACAAGGAGTGGAAATCCAAGTTGAGACTTGCCCATAGCTCTATTGTGATGACTCAATATCATGATTGAAATCAAGGCATACAATTTTTTTTTATAGCATCAGTTCTTGAAATGGAAATACCATAAGAATCATGGTAGTTCAGTTGTACCTATGACCCATATTTAAATGTATAAGTTACATTAACAATTTTTCTTCACTGCTTCTGAAATTTTCTCTGGAGCTCATACATTTTCAAAAAAATCTCACTACAAAAATTTGAAGATTTTAATTACTCTAAGTGTTCTGAAATTACTCATATAGGGATGATTTTAGTTTGTTTAGGTTTAATATAACTTCAACCATCTGTTATGAAAGAGTACTTCCTGCCATTCCCTGATGATTGATAAAAATTTATCTTATAGGAGGCTGAGTATTCTTCCCAAAGTCTCTTTCATGTCACAACTTAGGCTAAATTGAGTAAAATAATTATAAGCAAAACTGGATAATAATAATTATTATTACTCTGTGATTATTAATAATTACTTAGGCTAAATTGAGTAAAATAATTATAAACAAAACTGGATATATCGTACCATTCCAAGGATTACAATGATACCCTTATATGTGTGCTGTGAATTTTTACGGAGCTGATGGTGCTCACTGGACTTTGGGTACAGTTTGAGATGTCAAATTATTTTGTTACAAAATTCAATTAAATTTTATTGTTGAAATAATTCAAACCTACAGAAAAAGTTTAAAAATGTAATAAATACAGGGTACACAATCTGGATTCAATAGAATTTATTTTGCCATGTTTCCTTAAGTTCACACCTTATTTTTGTTTGAAAGAAATGAAATGTTAAAGATCTCCACAAAACCTCATCCTTGTAACCCCACTCTTCTGGAGTTAGCTATATCCTCATGTGTTTTGTTTTTTTTTTACTACTCATGGAATAGATTCATTAAAAATATGTAAAATTGTATTGTATGCTTTTAAAAATATTTATTTATTTGAGAGAGAGGGAGGGAGAGTGTGTGCAGGGGGAGGGGCAGAAGGACAGGAAGAGAATCTCAAGCAGACTCCCTGGTGAGCCCAATGTGGGGCTTGATCTCATGACCCTGAGATCATGACCTGAGGTGAAGCCAAGAATCCAACTCGCAACAAACTAAGCCGCCCCAAGTACCCCTGTATAAATTTTACATAAATGGAATCATACTGTGTATATTCTACTGCAACTTCCTTTTTCTCACGTAAGCTTATGTTTTGTAGCTATTAATGCAAGCAAATTTAGTTCATATATCTTATCAGTTGTATTAATTTTATAGGAATAAATTACAATTTATCCATTTCCTTATGATGAATATATGGGCGTTTCCACACTTTTATGGTTGTAAACAGGAGTGCAGGGAAAGATCCTTGTACTTATCTCCTTGAGCAGCTGTATGGGAATTTCTTTAAGACTAGATATCTGGAAATTTATTTATTTATTTATTTATTTATTTATTTATTTATTTATTTATTTATTTTTAAGATTTATTTATTTATTCATAGAGACACAGAGAGAGAGAGAGAGAGAGGCAGAGACACAGGCAGAGGGAGAAGCAGGCACCATGCAGAGGGCCTGACGTGGGACTCGATCCAGGGTCTCCAGGATCACACCCTAGGCTGCAGGCGGTGCTAAACCACTGCACCACCAGGGCTGCCCTGGAAATGAAATTTATAACTCATAGGGCAAGTGCAACTTTCAAGCGTTTTTAGGTATTTCTGCATAGTATTCTAAAGTGGCTGTTGTATGAATTCATGCTCTCAGATCAACATTAAGGTTATTTTCCCCACATCCTCACCACCATGTGGATGTTGTCCATCTTAAACATTTGTCAGCCTGGGAGGGGTGAAACATTAACCCCTCTTTATTTCATTTTCCTGCATAAAATATCTGGTTAAGATTTACTGCTATGAAAGCAGAAGATGCAGTTACTTTCCTTTAGGATCTCAGGCAGAAGGAATCACATTTATTATATTCCTGGGTTCATGATGCAAAAATCATTATCAGTCCATGCATAATCATATTTTTATTTCCCTATGTATGTATGAATAATGTCATGGACACCCCTGAACTTTTAAACCTCTCTCTTTGCCTCCTATGACCCTAAATTTTAAGGTGTTTATCATTTCCTCACTTTTTAGGAATTGTGTATTCATGTGTGTGTTTGTTTTTGCTTTTTGAACTTCATGAAGACAGTATCGGACTGAATGATTTTGGAGCCTTTATGCTACTTAACATTATGTAAGATCCATCCGTGTTCTTTCATGGATGAATAGTTTCTTCATCCTCACACCTCACTGTGTGAGTAAAACATAACTTTAAAAATATTCTCCATCAAAGGGAATTTGAATTGTTTGTAGTGTTTTGCTTTCTGATTGTTCTTGAGGACTTCTCATAGTGCTCACATGAGAACAGTTCTCTTAGCTAAACCGCTATGAGTAGAATTGTAGGTTGTAGGGTATGCATGTTGCCAACTCTAATAATCTTGGAGGTTTTTCTAAGACTCACCTGTAAAACCATCTTGATCTGTGTTACTCTCTCAAGCTTTTGCAACTCTCCAATTTCCTTAAAAGAGTGCCATTCAGATATTTTATGTCTTCACAAGTTAGTTTCGTTAGGCTAACGTTCCCTAATAATTTGTTCTAGGTTCTCATTACATTTGAATAAAGTTGTTGGTCATATTCACTCATTATCTTTTTAATGTCAGTTGCATTATTAGTATTCTGTCTCCTTTATCAATCATAGTATTTATGTGTCCCCTGTCTCTTCTTATCCCTCAGTGTAACCAGAGGTTCACTTCTATTTTGTCATCATTCAAAGATCTGATTTGCAGTTTATGGAACTTCTCTATTTCATCTTTCTAATGATTTCCTTTATATTCTTTGGGCTTATTGTTTGTTTCTAATTGTTTATGTTTATATGTTTACCCTTTTAATTTTTTAGTCCTCTTTTCTAACATGAGTTAGTGAGGTCACTAAATTTAAACATAGCATTTTGACTTTTATTAATCTCTACAAATCTTAAAATTTTTGTCACTTGTATTGTGACCAGTGAGTTCTTAATGAGCATTTTATTTTTCCTATGTGCAACCTCTAACTTAACTGTGTTGTGATCAGAGTACATGACCTATATGATACCTTTCATCTGAAAAGTTGTGAGATTTGTTTTATGGCCTAGTGTGTGGTCAACTGTGGTAATCATTACGTGTATATTCAAGAAGAATGTGTTTTTTTCTTCTGACTGTGTTTTGGACAAGACTATGTTAGCCTAGGGTGAGTGAGGAAGTTGAATGAAGTTTGTTCATGTTTAAGTGTAACGTAGGGTAACTTGCAATCAAATTGTAGATTGTATACTTCTCAGATTGATGAGATAAACCTAGGCCAGAGGAGATGGTTTGGGCACTTACCCAGATTAGTAGAATTAGTCTAGGATTATTTATACCAGGTGAGGTCTGGAGCATGGATGTCATGCTAACAGAAAGTCAGGGGGACCGCACTCATTCATATGATATGTTCTGTGACTGGTCAACTGAAACCTCCATTGCTGTTGAAGAATGTAGCCGAGATCTCTGAGGGATGTCTCGAGTGTATTTGCTTCCTTCTCTGTGCTTTAGGGAGGTAAACCTCATTCGATTTTTCCAAGTGGACTGGAAGTGGCACATTTATTCTTTGTCAGTAAAGTGGTTGTGCACCTAGCATGATGCACATTTTTATGTTTCTTGTCAGGTAGATTTTCTTTTCTGTGAATAGTCTGATTAAATCCTATCTTTAATTATTTTTCTTTTCTTATAGGTTTGCACATATCTTTACATATTCTGGGCATTAGGCCTTTCTCTTAGGGTGAATGTGAATGTCTTTCAATATGGCCTATTCTATATTCATGAAGATTATTAGAGAAAAATTTCAAATCATTGTGATAAATTTATAAATATTTTTCCTAGGGTTTTTTAAAAAGTATTTTTATAGTTCTATAACTGTTATTAAGAGAATACTATGTGCTAGGTCCTAGATCTCGGGGACAGAAGATTGAACACAGTAGACAAAGTCCCTACTCCCATCTCAACAATAGGAATAATTTGCATGATGACAAATAAAACAGGGTAATAATATAGAGAATATTGAGCATCAAGTATAGGGGCTAGTATTCTAATCTGGTGGCTAAAGAAGGTCTTTATGATAAGATGACATTAGAGCAGAGAACCTATTGAATAAAGAAGCAAGCCATGGAGATATCTGTCTTGTGTAAGAAATCTTTCACTATCTGGTGATATACATTCTCATAAAATATTTTTTTAAATTTGCTTTTCATTGTTTAAGGCTTTCTCTGTCTAAAGTATTTGTGTGTATTGTGTATGTGGTGTGTGTGTGTGTGTGTGTGTGTGTGTGGTGTGAGGTAGGGGTATAATTTCAATTTTTTCTGGCTGCGTATCTGTTCCTACACTGTGCATTAAACAGGCCACTCGGTCTCCTCTGTTCTGTAGTGTTACCTGTCAAATACCAATTCTCTCTATATAATTATTTTTTATTAGTGCTCTGTTCATTTCCACTGGTCTATTTGTTTTTGTACCAGTATCACATGAATTTATTTACCATGTTTTTGTAGTAAGTCATGATTTCCAGTTGGTTGAATTCTCTTCTAATTTTTTTCCAATGTGTTCTGGATATTCTTAGCTTTTCATCATAACATAAATTTGAGAATGAGCCATCTAGTTTCATAAAATGTTAGGTTTTGATTTTAGTTTGATACACAATTCATTGATAACTGACATCTTTAAAATATAGAGTTTTGCCATGCAAGAAGAGGGTATATATCTGTTTAATAAATCTTTTTTGTAAGTCTTTCAGTAAAGACTACATTTTTTCTGAACTTTGAACTTAGGATTCTGAATCTTTTAAAAAAATATTAATGATACTTTTTTTAAGAGGCATAACTTGGTATTTCACTTTTGATCATTTGCTAGATGGAAATAAGATTTATTTCCATATGTTAGCTTATTTAATTCTCTGCCACAGACTCATCATTTAGCAAATTTCAATTTATGATACTTTTTAAAGGATTATATTTTATAGTTGTTTATTGTTTATTTTTAAAAATGTAATCTTTTTATATAGTTATCTTATATCCAGAAACTTTCCTATTACTATATATATATATATATATATATATATATATATATATATATATATATATATAGGTAGGTTCTCTTGGGCTTTCTATTTAGATAGTAATGTCCTCTATGAATAACAAGGATCTTTAAAAACTAATTCTTATGCTTTTAATTTCTTTTTCTGGCCTTTTTGTGTTGGTTCAGAATTCCAATAAAATATTGACTAGGATATGTATGTGTATATTTAACTATATATGCATACATAAAAATAATATATAGAAAAGATACAAAATTTATAATTTTTAGCATCCAACTAATTACATAATTTAAAATTTGCACTTATTTTTCTATTGTTAAACTAAGTTTATATGATTTAGGTAACATGATTTGATCATAATGAATGGTTAAATACATTATTGAGTATAGTTTACTAGTTTTTAAATGATTTATGTTAATACTTTAGCATGTATTTATCTGTGTTTCAAGTAAAACTGAATCCTCATTTTCCTTGTTTTTACTGTCCTTCTATATTTTGATATCAAGATTATACTAACTTAATAAAGAGAGTTGAGATTTTTTTTCTCTCTTGCTACTTTGGGTAACAGATAAAGTATGTGTTTCTTTGAAAAATATAGATTTTTCCTATAAAATCACCAGTATGTTTTTTGTTCATTTGTTATACATGATTTTTTAAATTGCTAATTAGTTTCTAACTATTAAAAAATTCAAAAATTCTATTCTTGAGTGATTTTAGTGATATAGATTTTTCTAGAAAGTTGTTTCATGTGATTTTTCAGATGAATTTGGTTTGAATTTGTACCACTTTATTAGTTTTTAAGCCTGTATTTTGTTGATAATTATGACCCTTATATTTCTTTTACAAAGATTTACTTTACTTTGTCTGGTTTTACCTTAATCCATCCTGTCAAAAGTACATGTAGTTTGTCAGCTTTTCATAGAATCATGTTGTTTCTTTTATTTGTTATCATTTTTATACCGATTTCTATTGCTTCATTATCTTCTTTTTTCTAACTTCTTTGAGCTGTCTCCAATGTTCTTTGTTAAAAGTGTTGTTATTGTTAAAATAGGTATTCATTCATGGTGATTAAATATCAAATAGCACTAAAAAAGTATATAGTGGAAAGTTCTTTCCTACTCTGACCCCATCTGGTCAATTTCCACGTGAAGATTTTATACAGTCATGTTTATGCACACACCCATATAATTATTGTTCTTCCTTTATTACTTAATAGTGTATATATTTTAGAAGTCCATGTATATTGACATTAAGAAATTTGCAGGTTTTGGGTTTTTTTAAATAGCTGGCTTGTTTAACCATTCTAGTTTGGATGGGCATTGATGTTTTGAAACATTTGCTGCCACAAACTATGAAACAATGTTAATATTTTACTGTATTTAACTTATCTCTCTTTACACATATTTTTGCTGAACCATTTGGAAGTCAATTGCATACATCATGAAATATACCCATATATATATATATACCCATATATACTTTACATACATCTCTGAAGAAAAATTATTTTCTCCCAGGTAATCCTAATTTCATTATCACACTTAAGATAATTAAG
Source organism: Canis lupus baileyi (assembly GCF_048164855.1). Lineage (NCBI taxonomy): Eukaryota > Metazoa > Chordata > Mammalia > Carnivora > Canidae > Canis > Canis lupus. The sequence goes on from NC_132857.1 coordinate 6,167,138, forward strand.
AAAAATTCCATATATTATTTAAAACACAATTCTTATTCAAATTTCCTCAGTTGTCCCCAATATATTTTTTATATCCCTTTTTAAAAATCTGAACTTGAATTATGTTTCACAAATTACCTTAGGTTATAATATCTTTTAAATTTCTTCTAATACAGAACAGTCCTCCTCCTGCCTTTTTTTATATCACACTGAATTTTTTATTTATTTTTTATTTTTTTTTATTTATTTATTTTTTTTTTCACACTGAATTTTTTAAAAAAGCATAGGCTACTTGTTAAAAAATATTCTCTGATTATGTACATTTATGATTTTTGGGTTAGAATTCTATAGGTAATATTAGATTATCAGTATTGGTTGCATCAATAGGCACTATTGATGGTATCTACTTTGATCACTTAATTAAGGTAGTGACTGACAGTCACATCTCTGTGTTATAAAAGGTCTGTTTGCTTCTTTGAAAATTATAAATAATTTTTGGAGAGATAATTCAAGCTTATGCAAATATTCTCTTTTTCAACAAGGTTTTAACCTGTGGTTTTGAAACTCATTAATTATTGATCTGAATCAATTATTGTGTTGAATTGAAAAATAATTGATTTTCTAATTCTTCACTCCTTTTACATATTAGCTGTGATTCTTTAAAGAAAAACTTTCATTTTTTCCTGCCTCTCCCTTCTCTCTTTTTCCCCTAGGAAAACTATACTTATTTTTTTAATGATTTAAAAATTATTTTAAAAATTATTTTTCTTTCCAATCATTATTTTTCATGATGCTCAAATTATTCCAAGTTTGGACAATAAGAGCTGCTTCAAGAAAGCTTCTCTTCTTGACCAGCTCTACTTATTATTAAGCATATCCTTGATTTATGGAATTACATTTCTCTCAATATGAGTGGGCCTGAGCATCTTTTCATATGCCATTTGTACTTCCTTTTCTGTGAAGAATTTATTGATATCCTTTGCTAATTTTCTGTTGGGTTGGATATCTTTTTTCCCTATTGATTTGTATAAAATTTTTAAATTTAAACAATTTTAATATTTTGCTGTAATATTAAATAGATTATCACCATTTTCATTTTTGACTATGATTCTTTTGCCACACAGATTTTAAGTTTTAAAATTTGTATTCTTTTAATATTATCATTTTTTAATGGCTTCTGGATTTTGTATCACTTAAATCTTCTGCAGTCTTAGATTCTACAGGAATTCTACTATGTTGTTATAGGACTTCCATAATTCTATTTTTACAGTGATACCTTGGATCTATTAGGATTTTATTTCTGTTGTATGGTGTGTAGGACTGATTCAACTTCTTGTATTCTCAATGGCTATCTATCTTTCCTCACTTCATTATTGAATAGTTCATATTTTCCTCTCTAGTTTGAGATGATACTTTCATCATTTGACAAAGTTCTGAATGTATTTGGGTCAGTTTCTGGGTTTTGTATTCTGTTCTATTACTTTGTTTTTAAAATACTGATGCTTCGAAGCTTTAACTACTGAAGAATAAAAATACATCTTGATAGTAAATGCTCTTATTTTTCAGGTAAGAAACAACATTCTCATATAATTATAGAATTACCTTTTCTTGTTAAACAAATTTTTGGCATTTTCATTTGGATTGTGTTCTATTTACAAATTAATTTAAAAAGTTGACAGCTTTATATTAGTCTTTCTATCCAAGGACATAACATACCTTTTTATTTGCTTAAGCTGATTTTTTTTTTTCAAGCTGATTTTTTAAATACAGGCTTTCCCAATTTCTTGTTAATTTCAGTCTTCAGTTTTAAATTCGTTATTGGTATTATAAGTAACATAATTCTTTTTTTATTATTTCATATAATTGTTTTTATATATAAACACACATATATATGAAATCTGCTTTTCTATTCATTTGTTTTTGTTACCTTATAACACTTTGATTATAGTAGGAATTTTTCATTGTTGTTGTTAAATGTTTTGTTTTTGACAGGTAATTATAAAATAGAAGTTTTTCCTTCACTTTTTCATTTTTTTTAATGCTTGAGTTCTTTATCTTATCTGATTGCAATGCCTAGTTCCAAATAGATAATCTGAAATGATAATGGTGACGTGAATTTATCTTATTCCTGACTTTGAGGAATGTTTCTAGTGTTCCCAAATACCAAAGAACTTGCGCAAGGCAGGGCATCCCTTTTCAACTGTGTTTTCTTCTAGTTCACCTCAGGGGAAAGTCTTAGTAATTGCAATACAGCAGCCTGACAGTGGCTATTAGTATTCTACTTGGCACTAGTGTTGGGGTCCTTCATGCTATTTGACAGGTGAGTGAGTAAATTACAAATCTCTTTCTTAGAGTTTGCTTTCTAGACTACTTTCAGTATCAACCATCTTTGGTCATATTCTCCAGAAAAATACTGTGCGCTGAAGAATCACATGCAAATGATCTACTAAAGAATGCTTTAATGACTACTGGTAAGGGAATACAGAAAGCAGGTCAGGGAGGATAAAGAAAGTAAAGATACAATTTCAGGTAAAATCCCAGCCTGTTCCTACAGGAAGAATTCTTAAGTCTCTTAAATAACTTCTCTAAGAAAGGAATTATTTCATGAAAATTCAATAGGTCTTACATGTAAAATAAATGAGGCCTAATTTTTGTTTATTGTTATTGTTGTTTTGATTATTTGGGTCAAGCATGTCCTTGATTACCATTTTAAATTGTTATTCAATTTTTCTATTCATTCAATATTTTTATTTCTCCTTGTGCCATTTCAAATCCTAATATTTGTTTTCCACAAATATGTCCATTTACACTAGATTTTCATAGTATTTGCCATATAGTTGTCTATTATATCCCTTTATTATTTAAAACCTGTCTAGCTTTCCAAAATATTTCATTTTTATTCTAGGTTTACTTAATTTCCTAATGTTTCCTTATTCACTCTTGTCAGACTTTTATCTATATTAGTCTTCGCAAATAATTACAATTTGCTTGTGGGAATATTTTCTATTGCCTTTTTGTTCTTTCCTCACTTCTGGAATTATCTTCTTCCTTCTTTGAATACAGTCTTTTGCTTCCCAAATTTTGTGTTGGATATTTGGCTTTTTTGCCCTAAATTTTTCCTATTTTTAATTTTTTAAATAAAAAGTGTAATTCCAGTATAGTTAACATACAATGTTATATTAGCTGTAGGTGTACAATATAGTGATCCAACAATTCTATGCTTTACCCAGTGCTCATCTTGATACATGTGCTCTCAATCTCCTTTACCTATTTCACTCATCCCTCTTTCTACTTCCCCTCTGGTAATCATCAGTTTGTTCTCTATATTTACGAGTCTGTTTTTTGGTTTATCTCTTTTTTATTTTGTTCCTTTGTTATGTTTCTTAAATTCTGCATATGAGTGAAATCATACAGTATTTGTCTTTCTTGGACTGCCTTATTTCACTTAGCATTATACCCTCTAGATGCACCCATGATGTGGAGATGACATCATTTCATTCTTTTTATGGCTAAGTAATATTCCATTATATAATATATATAATATTATGTATATACTATATCATATATACCACTACATATATTAATGTGTATATATATTAATATACCTCCTCTCTTTTATCCATTCATCTATTGATAGACATTTGGGCAGCTTTCATAATTTGGCTATTGTAAATAATGCTGCAATAAGCATAGAGGTGCATATATCTTTTTGAATTAGTGTTTTCATATTCTTTGAGTAAATGCCCCGTAGTAGAATTACTGGATCATATGGTAAGTCTATTTTTAATTTTTTGAGGACCCTCCATACTGTTTCCCACAGTGGCTGCACCAGTTTGCATTCCCACTAACAGTGCATGTGGTTTCTTATTTTTTTGTTAATGTAACTTATAGTTTTACATTTTTTTCTTTATTTTCTTTTACTTTTTTCTTTATTTATTATTTATTATTTGTTATTTATTTATTTTTCATTTATTTATTTTATTTATTTATTAATTTATTTATTATTACTTTTTTCTTTAATTTTATTACTTTTTTCTTTAATTTCCAGCAATTTGTGTATTTTCTCATGTTTCTTCTTTAATGTAAAGATAAATTGATAATATATTTTTAAATTTCCAGTCATGCAAGGTATACTTTTTTAGTTTTATAATTGTTATTTTTAATTTTGTTGCATTATATAAAAGTGTGTTAGTGTCTGTGTTAATTATTTGGAACATAATGGGGTTTCCTTTTATTGTAGATATGGCTTCTTTTGTGAAAATTTCATATATACTTTAAAATAATCTATATTTTCTATTTGATGCATAGGAAGTTCTCTATAGAGCTACTATCTGAAGTTTATTAATCATATTCTTCAAATTTTATATTGTTTTGCTTATTTATCTGCTTGATCTGTTTTTGAGAGGGTATCATAAATTTTCAACTGAAATGCTTATTTTTTAAAAATTGAATTTTAACATAAATACAGTAAAGTGTCAAAATACAAGTGTACAACTGAGTGATTTATCACAAAGTTAAAATACTAATGCAATTACTACCCCCTATTTATGTGTGTTAAATAGCACATTACCAGAACCCTAGAACTGCCTTTCTGTCCCCACTCAATAACTAGAATCCAGTTATCTCCAAAGATAATCATCAGAGTTCTTACCCCATAGAATCATTTACATTAAATATGTAAACTCAATCATATAGTATTTTATTTTGCATTATCTTCTAATATTATTGAGAGTACTCCATATTTTTGTACATAGATATTGTTCCTTTTTTTATTTATTATTTTTTAAAGATTTTATTTATTTATTCATGAGAGACACAGAGCAAGAGAGAGAGGCAGAGACTCAGGCAGAGGGAGAAGCAGGCTCCATGCAGGGAGCCCAACGTGGGACTCGATCCTGGGTCTCCAGGATCATGCCCTGGACTGAAAGGTGGTGCTAAACCGCCGAGCCACCCGGGCTGCCCAGATATTGTTCCTTTTTTATTGTCTTGTTGTATTTCACTGAATAAATACAACAATATATCTATCCATTCTACTGTTTATGGATATTTGTGTTATTTTTGTTATTGGACATTATGAATAAAGCTACTATGAATATTTTCATCCATATCTTTTGGCACATGGATGTGCTGCATTTTTTGGTTTATATTCCTAGGGATGGAATATATTGGTCAAAAGGTATGTGTCTATTTAATGTAAGTAGATTTTACCAAACAACTTTGCATAAAGATTGCAACAATCTATACTCCCAGCATCAGAGTATAAAAGTTCTAGTTGTGCCACATTCTTTTTTTTTTTTTTTTTTTTAAAGATTTAGTTACTTATTCATTCATGAGAGATACATAGGGAGAGGTAGAGCCACAGGCAGATGGAGAAGCAGGCTCCCTGCAGGGAACCCGATTCGGGACTCGATCCCAGGACCCTGGGGTCACAACCTGAGCCAAAGGCAGATGCTCAACCACTGAGCCACCCCAGCACCCCAGTTGTGCCACATTCTTACCACTCCAGGTGTTGTCAATCTTTTTATGTGAGCCATTATCATGGTGAGAATTAATATCATATTGTGGTTTTAGTTTTAATTCTCCTAGTGACTAATATGGTTTTGCAGTTTTTATAAAAATACATTGGCCATTTTATCTAGTGTCTGTTAAAATTTCTTGCTGACTTTCTGTTAGGTTGCCTGTCTTATTCCTATTGATAGGTAGGAATTTATTATTTATTCTGGATATGGGATCTTTGTCAGTTGCAAATACTTTCTTTTATTTTATGGTTCGCTTTTACAATCTCTTAATCATATCTTTTGATGAACTGAAATTCTTGATTTTTTTATATATTTCAATGTATCTCCCTTTTATGATTGGTACTTTGTATGTCCCTTTTAAGAAATCCCTGCTTACACCTATTGAAGAATATATTTTATGTTTTCTTCTAGATCAGCGACGTATATTAGAGATAGAGTGTGAACCAGATTTTGTACCATAGACATAATTCTATTTATTTATTTATTTATTTATTTATTTATTTATTTATTTACTTACTTACTTACTTACTTATTTGAAAGAGAGAGAGAGAGAGAGAGAGAGAGAGAGAGAGAGAACACAAGCAGAAGGGGCAGAGAGAGAGGGAAGGAAAGAGAATGTTAAGCAGACTCCATGCCCAGCACAGAGCCTGACACGGGGCTCCATCTCGACCCTGAGATTGTGATGTCAGGTAAAATTGAGAGTTGGACACTTTAGGGACTGAATCATCGATGCCCCATAAAATTTTAATTTTGAATAGCTATGTTAAAAAAATAGAATGAAACAGGAGAAATTAATATGAATAATACAATTACTGACAAGGGTTTTTTGTTCTTTTTCTAAAAATAGGATTTCAAATTCTGTGGCTATTTTATACTTACTGCACATCCTAGTTGGAGTAGCCACATTTCAAATGCTGACGATCACATGTGTCTAATGACTATCATTTATCAGCCCATTTTAGAAGCTTTGACGATACACCATTCACATTTGGCTCTACCACCCATGTTGCTGTTTTCTGGTGTGACACGAGGTACCATACCTAACAAGAAAACTATGTAGCGTATGGGATTGAAGGAAGATCTTCAGGATCTAAAGCCAATCTGAGGTCCCTCCTTAGGAACTAAATCAGGCCTTGATGATTCTGAGACTTTGAAAGTGCCTCTCACCTCTGCATATTCTCTTTTATTTCACGAGGATTTACTCAACATGGCAAGGCACCAGTTGTTCTGGGTCACATGTTTACAACTTCCAATAGTTGAGAAATGATCAATCTAATCCTGTTTAGTAATGTCCTGGCTCAGGTCACATTCCTTATCCATGGCAGCCAGGAAAAGGATATTTTTGGCCAGGATGTTACATGCCCATATTTATAATCATGGAACAGAAATTATGACCAGAAAAGGGAAGCCACCACACTATATCACATCTGGTCCTTTCATAAGATACTTTCAGAGAGTGGAGGTGATCCCTTATGCACAGAGGGCACTAGATAAATATTTGTAAATAGCACTCATCTGACAGGAATGCGTAAAATGAGGTCTGAAGCAAGGGGAAGGATATAAATGCACTTGCTTAGAATTCATTTTTATGATACACAAATATTTGAAGACTGTAAATTCTGAGTTTATAAGTTTAGGACTGTTGATTATAGGGGTTTGTTAACATTGAAGGTAACTCAACATCTTCTTTGTAACCTGAATTTTCTGCAAATGTGTGGATGGTTGGGAGAGGTATGTGTGTCTTTGGGGACTAGGTGTGGCTTTGCAGAATTTTTGAATATGACTCTCTTACGGGATTGTACTATTCTTTTGGCCATTAGTGAGACTTCAAGTTTTCTTCAAAAATACTGTCTTAAATACTGCAAAGAAGGAGAATGTTATTTGGTATTGAAAGAACATTGTTTCTTCTTGTAGAATTTATCTCACTTCCTGTCTGAGTGGGGTCCTTAGTCTCAATTCATGAGTTTAGTCATTTAGCACCAAATGTAAAATCGAAGTGTGGTTCCATGTGAGGTAAGGATGAAAAGTTACTCCCTGGGATTTCTAGTGTTCTACTTTTTAACTTCTATTTCTTCAGCACTGATCTGTTCTCCTTTTAGGGAAACAGAGACCTCTCCTCTGACTTTTATGAGGGGAAGGACACTAGAGGGAGAAGTGAAGAAGAAGCTTCTTTTAGCTTCCTTTTTTTTTTTGAGGAGTATCAACACGATTGAATGAGGGACCCCACCCATTTTTACTTTATGAAAAGCATAACAACTGGGAAAAACTATTTATTTTGGCTGTATAAAAACCCTAACTTGGGATACCCAAAGCAAATTATCTAGGATTTAGGTGGATAATATAAAAAGGAAATGATAGAGGCTCAACTATTTGGATGGAAGAGCATGGGTATCATAGAATTTTCTCAGGTGCCAAAATAACAGAAATAGTTCTAATCTTCTCTGAGCCACTTTCCCAGCGAGTGTTTCTTGGTTCCTCGTGAAGCTCCCACCCACCTCATTCTCACTTCTCACACATAGTTTTTTTGTTTGTTGTTGGGACATTTAGAAGTGTATTTAATGGGATTTGTAAGTATAGCTGCAGGGTAATAATGTTCCATTCTTGTCACTGAATCTAAAACCACCTATGACCACAGCCCGAAGTGATATATAGGATTCCTTTTCTTTTGGTATTTGTTCTATAGACACTAGATTAAGAAAGTTAGTAGGGTTTGAAAATGTTTTATCTTTCTTACTGTTTTAAGTAAACATTTTAACCTTAGCTTATATTTCTAATAAATTTTATTTTATTTTATTTATTTTATTTTATTTTATTTTATTTTTTAAAGATTTATGTATTTATTCAGGAGAGATGCAGAGGGAGAAGCAGGCTCCCCACAGGGAGCCCAATGTGGGACTCGATCCCAGATCCTGGGATCACACCCTGAGCAGAAGGGAGATTCTCAACAGCTGAGCCACCCAGACGTCCCTCCAATTCATTTCAAATTTATAATCATGATATGACAATAGTTCATACACTCCAGAAAAAAAAATCATATGTATTATCAACGCCTTCCAAAACTATCATCCTATGCATTCCTTTTCAAGTTTTTGGTATACGCACAGTTTTTTATGTCCTTGTAAGCATTGCTTAATTTTGAAATGAACTTTTTTTTGGTAAAGTCAATGAAACAACATGCAAATGAAGATTTTGTATCTTTTACTTGGTTCAGGAGATCGCCTAGAGCCGACGAGAATCAGAAAATGGCTATTTTCTGGAGTCACGGTGATTTTTACATCCGTCACACTCAGGTGATGCTTTTAAATACACATATATTACAGGTTCCAAGAAATAGTTTTTGTTTTTTACTGTTGAGTAAGTCTCACTGTTGGCATGTGCAGGACTGCGGCTACACAGGCTCATTCTAGCTCTGTAAATCCTAGATTTGACTCTATTACTCAGAGACCCAAAATTAAAAAAAAAAAAAAAAAACTAAGCAGGAACTCTTATGAAATCTTAAAATCTTTTTTGCTGTGAACAATGCAGCTTTTTTGGGTTGTGTTTCATTATCAAAGCAGCTGCGTGTGCGATGTTTTACGGGTGAGTTAAAAAAAAAAAAAAAGCAAACTCCTTTACAAAGCCGTGATCATTTCCTGTTTCATTTTTCATTTTCTCTTCGAGTGAAGCGCTTTTGTCCCTCTCTAGGAGTTGCTTTAAATCTCTGGGAAGGTCTGTTCCGAATTTACTACTTCTGGATTGGTTAAGATCCCTTTTAAGTGTGTGCTTTGTTCTCTGAGAAGCTTAGGTCAGTTGAGCAACATGCTGCTAATGTTTAAAAAAAAAAAAAAAAAGAGCTGAGTAATGCTGGAGCCTTCTCATGTGGCTGATGCAAACCTGGAGAATTTGCATCATCATTAAGCTGGAATAAGTTGGTGTGACAGGCAGGAGCTTAAATACCAGCCCATGAGGAAGCGAGCGGTCTGTAAGGCTAGGGCAGCAGCAGCAGCAGCTCAGCAGCAGAGCTAGTGGGAGGTAGGGGAGGAGCGGGAGCACCATGAGCACACAGGTGTTTCTGAGCAGTAATTAGATAGCTGGGAGGGGGCAAAGTACCCCCTTGGAGTCCTTACCTGTGCACCCAGTAGCACTGAGACAGACAACCTGCAAGCAGAGAGGAAGAGATTTGGGTCAGTCCCCCCAAGAGACACCAAAGTTGAAAGTTGGGGGGGGGCTGTTTATTTTTTCCCCTCTGTTTCACTTTTCCCTGAGTGTCACTACCATGGTCAGGAAGCCTGTGGTGTCCACCATCTCCAGTGGAGGTTACCTGCAGGGGAATGTTAATGGGAAGCTGCCTTCCTTGGGTGGCAAGGAGCCCCCTGGGCAGGAGAAAGTGGTGCTGAAGAAGAAGATCACTTTGGTGAGGGGCATCTCCATCATCATTGGCACCATCATTGGAGCAGGAATCTTCATCTCTCCTAAGGGCGTGCTCCAGAACACCGGCAGCGTGGGCATGTCTCTGGTGATCTGGACAGTCTGTGGGGTCCTGTCCCTGTTTGGTGAGTGCAGCTTCTTCTCGGGGGGGGGGGGGGTGTTGCCTGTGGCACTGGGCGGTTGGCTCTCTGGGAAAGCAGAGGGTGGTTCTTCATGAATGTTTGGAATGAACAACACGGGCTACATCAGATTTTCTGAGGCTTGCTTCAGTTTGAGGGGACCCAAACACTGTCCGCTCCTGGCAGGACCCTGAGTGTCCAGTTGCTTCCTGCTGCCCTCAGCCTCTTTTCCTGGCCAAGACGGACTATTTTCTGACTTTCTCTGGGGTGGTGAGAGCCAAGGCTGACTTCTGATGACCCAGGAAAATACAGGCGAACTTTCTGCACCAGGCAGTTTGCCTAGTTACGCGCCTTGGCAGCTGGCACGCTGAATGAAACACCTGTGAAGTGAAAGCCGGCATGGCCTATTTAGACACAGAAATGAGTATTCAGCAGAAGTGTTACGGTGTTTTTATTGCCAAAACAAACCTGGGGAGGGGTGAGAATGGGGTGCGGTCTTTTTTTAACTTTTTCAGTTGGTGTGCTTGTCCTGCCATGATATTTTTTTCAAAAGTCCTGCCATGATAATATGTGTTGGTGGCACATAACTCGGTTCCTGTGATGAGTGGGACTATTGCAAGGGTCCGAGCATATTTCTTTCTTTTTTTTTTTTTCAATCTTTCACCTCTTCCTAACACCTGTAAACTTTTGCAATATAAATAGTAAAACTGGAATTGGGTGTTAGCTTGCCCTGCTTGCCCAGATCTGTTTCCTTCATTTATAGTTCGCTTGGTCCTCGGGGATGTAGATACCTAGTCCACTTGTCCACTGAGAGCCTGAACAGACCTAGAGGTAGAAGTATGATTCTCAATTATGCTTCAAAACCTAGATCTCTTGTGTGGATCTGCTGTTAATAGCAAAGAGGTAATAAATACCTTTCATGGGGTGGGCAAGTTACTAGAAAGTTACCTGAGTTGGTTATAAAGGTGACAAAAACTGGTGGATGCTGAAAAAAAAATTAAATTTGACTTATACTATGTGGTAAATGAATAAGACGTATTTATTTGCTCTTTTGTGGCAGGTAGTGTGTTTTAATGCTGAAAGGCCCTATTCTTTAAAGGTACTAATACAAAGCTAACTCTAGGGTTAAGCGTTTACTCTTGGCCTTACGTGTACCAATCCATTCATTCTTAAGGCCTTGTGATGTTTCAGTGAATTACTTTGGGTGTGCATCTAGAGAACCCACATTTCCATTATTAGGAAGAAGGTATTTCAAGTAAAACTTGTTAAAACAAAGCCTTAGTATAGAAAGATCTGTAGGAGAATTATTTTTAGGTTTTTACAAAGAGTTTGTGGTCTATAGGGTTCTGGTGTATACATTGAGACTTTGTGCCCCTCAGTCTTTAATCTTCTATAAATACTTGGTAAATTGAGAATAAATCAATGTCTAATAGGAAAAACCATAACCTATTTCCTGGACTTTTCATACTTACATACATGCAGCTCCCACTGTGTGATTTGATGTGTGTACACAATAAAAGGTTCTTCAGATATGGTAAAGGGGATTGTGCTTAGGATTAAACTAGTTAAAATGCTACTGTACTATGAAAATATGGTTCTGTGCGAGTAATTCAACTTAAGCAGACACTCAGGAAAAAAAAATTAAAAGGACTAGCTAAGGTTACACTTGAGTTGGTATCCTTTGATTGCTAATCGCAGGGAGCATACTCCTATATTAATCTACTTATCTGTATTTACATTTTATTTGTCATTTAAGTTCCTAGGAGCTTTTGACAGGAGCACCTTCCTAACAGGAAGCAAAGCAAAATGTAAGGAAAACAAATCCTTTCTCTCAAAACTCTAGAACTCTGGGACTAAGAGTAAAGAATCTGTATATTTGGTTTACAATTTTTTTTAAAGCCAGGGTCAATACATGGATTTTTACATCCTGTTTTGAACTTCTTTCATCGGGGTAAAATGGTTATGGAGCTTGAGACTTTTAAATGAAACTCTCATTCCTCCAGAACTCAATTTAAACCTAGGGCAACCATCCTGGAGTTTCAGCAAAGCGTACACAGGTCTAGGTATTGATTCTCTGGCAATAAATTCTGAGGTACTTAAGACTTTCCAATAACATTTTATATTGGAAGCTTTTTTTTTTTTTTTTTTTTGGCGCAGGCTACCAACGTGGCAACTGGTTTCCAACAGAGTGAATTGCAACTAGTTACGATTCATTACAAATAGGCCAGCTATATATTAGTGATCCTCAAATATCAACCTGCAAGCTAGTTACTTTAAAATCACCTGTACAAATTTTTAAAATAATGTATTTCTTTGGATCCCTCTCTTGGAGAGTCTGGACTTCCTTGGTAGAGAACAAGTGTGGGGTATGGCCTTAGAGTCTGTTCTTTGTGTTTAAATAAAACAATTTACTTCCAGGTGATTCTGATACAGAGCTAGGCTCAGGACTAGGATTAATGATACTCAGATTTCACTGAAAATCCAAATTTTACTCCTGTTGGACAGCTCTGCCTGAAGCTTTACTGATCAATAATAATTTCCCACACTTGTAGTCTCTGCAGTAGCTCCTCCCAAAATTGTGTTCCATTTGAGTTCTTGGTAGTATGAATAGAATTTTTCACATAGTGTCAAGATGTTTTTTTTTTTTTTTTTTTTTTTTTCATTTTCTTGACAGTTCATTGCTCAAATAGTAAGTATATTTTGTGAGGAGTTCTCTATGTATCAGGCCCAGTACTGTCCTTGGCACCCATTATCCCATGTATACACACAACTCCCTTATGGGGTAAGAATTGAGATCTCCATTTTATAGAGGAAGAAATGTAGGTTTGGGGAGGTTCTAGACCTTGTTCAAATCCATGTGAATTGTATTGCTGAGTGTTAAAATTGCTGTTTATCATGATTTTTACTTAATATACATAACTTATAGCATCTGTTTCTAAACAGTATGTTGTTTCAACTACTCAGAAGTGTGCACTTCAGAAAAAAAAAAATCCAAGAAAACCTTTTCTAGAAATAGAATATTGGGGTCAAAATTCATTTTGTCGACAAACCATATCCTACAAATTAAATGTGTTCTCGTGAGGCCTAGAGTCTATACTTTTCTGAAGAACAAATAAATCTTGTTAAATTTGATGTGCAACACAAATATCATTTATTAAAAAGATTCTTAATATAATGAGGTCAATTTGAGATAATTCCTTGTCTTGGTGTGTAGTTCCTTTAAAAATAGGTTAGTATGATTGGCACCTGTCTTCTCTTTTCCTCAGGGTTGAGATTCAAAATTCTTAATAGTATGATACTATTTTAGAAGTCTGTCTTTACCATTTCAAATAAAATTATATTGTTTGAATACAATGAACTGAATCTCAAATATGAGGAAGTTATAAGGGGATTTGGTGGCTTCTAACAATCAGATGACTGTTTTTTCTCTTGAAATAAGGACCTCATTCTGACCAAATGATACAGTAACATAAACATTATTGTATCAGTTCTTCTATTGGATGAGTTGGTAATGTGTTAATTATGTACCTTTTTACTATGGACATTTCACAGGAGCCTTGTCTTATGCTGAATTGGGAACAAGTATAAAGAAATCTGGTGGTCATTATACATATATTCTGGAAGTGTTTGGCCCATTGCCAGCTTTTGTACGAGTCTGGGTGGAACTGCTCATAATACGGTAAGAGCATATATTAGAAAAAAATTAAGGAAAAATAAATCCACTCATTATACCCTTCTTTAAATCATCTTGATTATTTTTGACTGATCAGAAATAGGCATGTCATGTGACCATGTTGTAAGCATGTCTATTTCAGGATTTGAAATCTGTGATGAAACACTTCTGTCAATTAATGTTTTTATTTATTTTATTTTATTTTTTTTTTTATTTTATTTTATTATTTTATTTTATTTTATTTTATTTTATTTTTTCAATTAATGTTTTTAATGCAGTTTTGTCACTGGCAGAAGTTCTCCATCCATGCCAGATTTGTAAAGTGTCTGATTTTCTTTAATATTCAATCATTCACTAACATTTCTAGAAAATATGTTGACCTGAAAGGATATGGAGCATAAAAAGCTACCTTAATAAATCATACCTTTTGACTGGCCAGGCAAAATTAAATGTTAAGCCAGTAGTTGGAGTTTTTCTTCTTGTGGATTGCATCATCATTTAACTTCACTCAATTGTGACTAGGAAACTTCTGTGCCTAACAACTTAGTGTGTCATTGAGTTTACTACTTTACTAAAGGAAAAAAAAAAAAAAAAAAGCCAAACCTTGAATGACTCACTTCCTCTTGTTAAGCAAATCAGTGAACTGTAATGGAAAAAAAAAAATTATATTGTTGTAAGACTTGTTCTCCTTTCTAATTGTCTGGGTTTAAAATCAAACCAAAAAAAAATAAAATAAAATCAAACCAAATAGTGCTAAGTCACTCTGAATAGCAAATTTCCTTTGCCTTTGTGGGAAATTTGTGATGTCATATGTGGAGTTTAGAGTATCACAGTTCCTTAAAGCTAACTCCTACCATAGAGTGTGACTTGCACATTCTGATTGTAGAGTTTAACAGAAATAACTGGAGAAACTTGCTCTTACTGTAAACTTATCAGACATACACAGCTGAGAGTTCCTGTGAGCTTTTAGCCTAATATTTGGGGCATAAGTAGCAAATGCAGACCTAGTAAGTATTGATTTAACACTACTCACGATATTTATAGTTGTGGGCATCTCTTTTTTAACAAGAAACTTAGAGTAGTATTTACTTCTATATGTCTGTTCTCATACTAGCCTATTCTGCATGATTTAAAACTTGTTATAGTGAAATAATGATAAAGAAGTATTCTGGACCTTTTCTAAAATCTGGGATTTGCCTGGGATGTATCACCTGCTCTTTTTTGATTTATCTGGATATTACTTTTCAAGGGTTAACCTAAATCCTATCTTTTCCACAGTTAATTTCCTGTTTTCGCTAGTTTATATTTATTTTCTCTCTTAATTCTTCTGAAAAAAAAATGCAGTCTCTCTTTCTTACTTGACATTCAACATGGTATCTTGTATTCTTACTTAATATTTCAGGTGTCTATGTTGTTTCCTCCGTTAAAACTCCAGGCATTTTAAATACATAAAATGTATTTTATCTCACACTTTTTTAAACCATTATACTCCTTAATCAGTATCCTGAGTATCATAGATAGTAAATTCTTTTTGAGCAGCAATGTATTTGTTGCATGGCTTTGGCTGATTGCTTGGCATTATGATAAGCATGATCACTCTGTTCATAATAGCACGGATACAGTGCTCATTCACTTATTTTTTTCATTCCTTAAACAGCCGCTGAGTGGTGCGTGGTAAGTTAAAGAGATCTAAAGTAGAATGAGCCTCAATACCTGTACTTAAAATTATGCTTCAGACTTGCCAGGGATAATCTGTAGTACACAGATTTCAAGAAAAGAAATATCATATATCAGTACATAGTGGGGATCATTAGATTGAATTCACATATTAACCATATATTCAAATAGTTACTGGGTTTATACTTAGGATAGATACTATATCAAATACTGGGGATAAAATAGTGACTAAGATGGACATAGTTTGGAACTCATGGAGCTCAGGGGCACATGAGGGAAATAGTTATCAATCAAGAAATCACATAGTAAATATAAAGTTGCTACTGTGATAAGCAGTGTGAAAGGGAAGCCATGAGATTCACTAAGAGAATGTACTTGGGGAGCTCTCACCTAGAGGGTTAAAAGAATTTCCTTGAGCAAAAATAGATTGAACAAAGATACGGGGTATAAAAAAAAAAAACTATCAATGAGTTAAAGGGGCTTCAGGCAAAAGGTATTCAGCTCCTTCTAGTTGGAAGAAGCAAACCAAAAGGAAGGGAATGCTTAGACCAGATGGAGCCATAACTGAAGGGTTTTTGCATATCCTGAGCATGTTTTGAAAGCACTAAAATGACGTGATCAGATTTTAATTTATACATTAAAAATTTGCAAGTGATGAAGAATTGGAAAAATCACCTTTTGGGGGTAGAAGAAGAGAGGGTCTTTAGGAAATGAAAATCAGAAAATGTATGGTGCTTTCTAGTATAAGCAGGGCAACATTGGAACATAATAGTTGTTAGTTTTCTGACAATCTAGGTATTGAACATGGGCACTGAGTAACTATGAGAAGAGAAGCTGAGAGCAAAGATTGGCAGGAGAAATTATATAATTCTATGAACTTGCCTGTGTATGGAAAGACTACGCATTTGTATAGAAATATAGAGTCACATGTCATTTTCTCATAGAAATATTAGAAGAATTAGAGTAGAATGCTTAGTTACCTATTTTACTATAGACCTGAACTTATTTAATTTTCTAATCTCATGCATGTTTTCTCAATTGTATAAAATCACAACAGTGTTTTTATTTTTCAACTTATACTCTGCATTTAAATGTTTTTATAAAATTAAGAATAATTACTTGGCTTGTCAAGTTTTTGTTGTACCAGAAAAATAAGAAGAATACAATGTAAGGACAAAAGTGTATATTTGCAATGAACACTTATTAATAATAATTTTTGAAGTTGAATTTTGTGTTCATTTTCCTGACTGTGCCCCCACTCATTCGATCTGCTCCCTTGACCCATTCATGCTGCAGCTGGAGTTTAGTTGTTGACTTATTGGGAGGACTGCTTCTTGTAAAGCCCAGCTTTGTCAAGATCTCAATAAACTAGATTTTTAAGGAAAAAAAAAAGTCAAATCCAGAAGAGCAGTGACAAAATTGATAGCACAAAGACTTACTTCCATGGACATGGGAAGTTAAAAATAGCCACTGAAGTTATAGGCAATATTTTCCTTGGAATGTCTATGACAACCTACTCAAATATGGAGTTTGGAAAATTATAGACTTTTATTTATTTATTTATTTATTTATTTATTAATAAAATATTTTATTTATTCATGAAAGACACAGAGAGCCAGAGACACAGGCAGAGGGAGAAGCAGACTCCATACAGGGAGCCCGATGTGGGATTTGATCCCAGAACCCCAAGATCACGCCTTGAGCCAAGGCAGATGCTCAACCACTGAGCTACTCAGACATCCCTAGACTTTTATACTTAGCATGTTCTTTATGTTGAATAACATTACCTCAAGTTAGAGAAAGTTCAGTAAAGATGCTACTTATATTTTCCTTTGTTAACCTAATTTTTTTTCCAGCCCTGCAGCCACTGCTGTGATTTCTCTGGCATTTGGACGCTATATTCTGGAACCATTTTTTATTCAATGTGAAATTCCTGAACTTGCAATCAAGCTTATTACAGCTGTGGGCATAAGTGAGTATCACTGGTACAAATATGAAAAAGAAAAAAAAGCAAAATAATTGATGACAAAATTTCTGTAGATTTTTTGCATGATGGGATTGCTGTTCACATCATGCTCTTTTGGTGTTCAGTTCCTTGCCCAATTTGTTTCAGAAAATAAAGAAAAGAATGAGGATTCAGAATGATCTCTGGTATTACATTTTATGTCAGTTTACACTGGGTCAATAGATATGATGGCTAATCTTTTGATATAGGCAAACAAAAACCACTTTATTAGTAAAATAATACATGAAGAGAGAATTTTACAGACAAAATCCCAATTATTTTATGGAGTTTTGAATTAGAAATTATCCTTCCTCCTTGATAATATGTTGAATGATAACTCACTTATCCTTATAGAGTGCTCCTCATGTGTTAGGTGTGTATGTTGTACTCAGACATTTTATAATGTTAGCAAACTGTCACTCCCAGTGTTACAGTTTTTGCTGTCCATTGATGGTCATGATAAAAATCTGCTTTTAATATTTGATTATTGGTAGCACTTCTCAAAATAGGTCTCCATATTAGGAATTTGTTCATTTTTATCAATGTGCTCAAATACTAGACATTTTTTTAAAAGACATGTAAAAGAGGAATATACACAACATTACATAAGTGGTATGAAGCCAAACCTTTGAATATTATGGAAAACAATAACTTAATTCTAGATGCTAATTGAGCCAATTTTAAGAATCAATATAATCATGTTTGATTAAGTTCTATTTGGAAATGGAAAATGACACAGGAATAACTGAATTTCATACCTAATGAAAAATTTTTCATTTATGTATCGTTATGGTATTTCAATAGAACACTGAACAATGCACATTTACTGGTAGGGAAGTGAGTGGCTTGTTTGCAGGAAATAACTAGGAATTCGACATAAAAATATCTCTAGTGTAGATACATATATTTTGAACATAGGTTCATTCTGGATTTTCTATCTTATCTACCAAACATGTACACACCATTATCCTGTGAAATCTTTAAAGAAAGATTTCTGAGTTCTGAAGGGGTGATGGCAAACTTAACTCATCATGGTCCCTAACGGACACTACAGATATGAGACTTAGGGACAAATCATCAAAGCTTTCCACACTTCAGTGTTCTTACCTGTAAATCCTGCAGAGTCTCATAGGGTGTTTTGTGAAGAGTAAATGATATTAGCTGAGACAACAAACATATAGTATTTTGGGTGATGCCTGCAATTTATTAAGAACAAATTACAAATAGTAGCTGTTTGTGCTCTTGTGGGAAAACATCATTTGAAGTTCCATGAGACCAGGGGCTCTTTCGCTGCTATATGTCTAGACCTTCACATGGTTTTTGTGTGGTGTTCGTGCTCAATAAATATTTGTTGACTCACTGATTTTGTGAGAAGACTTCTAAGAATTTTTCTCTAGTAGAAAAATATACTTGTTAAACCTGGAGGATTACACATCTCCAGTTTTCTCAGTAGGACAATGGCGGTAAATGAAATAGAGTTTGTTCAATGTGATCTTCAGATCTAATACCATGAGCTTTTGTGGGATGAACTATATTAGCATAGTAGTTACAGCTCTGGCTCTGAAGGCAAACAGCCTGGAATTGAAACTTATTGTGATAATTTCTTAGTTATGTGATTTGGAGCTAAATATTAAACCTTCTTAAGCATTACTTTTATTTATTGGTAAAATATCTGCGAAAATATAATCTGTCTTGGATGGCTGCAGAAAGATGAAATTACATCAGGTTTTTAAAGCCTTAAGCAAAGTGCCTTGCCTGTAGAAAGTTCTTGATAAATCTGGTATCCCACTAAGGGATTGGACTAACAGGCATTATTATAACCATGATATTTTTGTCCCTAAAATGACTGAGGCAGAATAGTAGCATGATTATTATATTCAAAAAGGAGATGGAGGTAATGTTTTTGAGAGATTTGTAGATTTACAATAGGAGTTTTAAAAGTTATCTCTAGTGTAGGCATGTGTATTCCTCAATTTAATTAAAAGAATTAGCAAACTTTCAGTAGATTTTATGTAAACGTTTACAAGTTCACAAATACTGCCTCTTTGGATTTCAAATGAGATGGATAATCATGACATAGTGCTATTTTGGTAAGGTCTGGATGGCTCTTTTTCTTTATCTCAATGCTATTAAATATTTATTTATTTATTTATTTATTTATTTATTTATTTATTTATTTATTTCCTCTGGTTGAGAACCCTTGCTTTATATCCAGCCAACTGTCTTTTCTTTTTAAAGATTTTATTTATTTATCCATGAGACACACACACATACACACACACACACACACACACACACACACAGAGGCAGAGACACAGGCAGAGGGAGAAGCAGGCTCCAAGCAGGGAGCCCGACGTGGGACTCGATCCTGGGTCTTCAGGATCACACCCTGGGGCAAAGGTGGTGCTAAACAGCTGAGCCACCCGGGCTGCCCCTATTAAACTTTTTGAAGGGAAAATTTGTATTTTGGAGGAGAGAATGGAAACTGTTAAAACCAAAATTTTAGTACAGTTATAGGTAAAGCTAACTAAGCAAGTTGTGCTTAAGCAAACTCCTGTAGTAGAGATTGGTGATAGAATAGGTCACAAAGCCTGAGTAAATCTTGGATGAACGTAGACATCTTCATCATTTTTGCCATTAATTATAATATTGGCTTACAGATTTTGATGTTCTATTTGCAAACTTGAGATTCTGAGGCAATCCATTCCTACAATCCGAAACAGTGAAAGAGAAAACAAGGTATTGTTAGGACTCAGTGGTAGGTAATATAAATCAGTGGCTTACCTGGGAGAGTGAAACTATCTTCTAGAAGGATTTAGCTTTACTGGAGCAAAAGGGTGGACATGGAAATGCAGAAGGAGAAATTTACCTGGGGGCAAATCTCTCTTATTCTGTATTGTTGAAAGTGAGTATGGTGATTTTCTGCCTGCGAAGGGTGGAAGGTTAGTGAGATGTGGAAAATAGAGTTTAATGGCACAAATTGCTTCCATGTCTTCCTTGGGGAAGGAAACAGTTTGTGATAGTTTGAAGTCTCTAGTTCAAGTGTAGAAGAAGAGCAAACCTGAAGGATCTTGTCCTAATCAAGTCACAGAAAAAAAGGAATTTCAAGCTTTGTGAAATGTTAACCAGTCACTTGAGAAGTGACGATGGGTTAGGAATAGGAAGTTACTAAATGCTAATTTATCTGCACTTTGTTGAAAATACTTGATATCATTTCTGGCAATTTAATAAAGAGAAAAAGTTTTTGCTTATGCAGAATCCTGTTCATTCAGGTAAACATGGCAGGCACAGGGAAATCTAGCTGGGAAATCTTATCTTTTCACATTAAGTGTTCTCCTCTAGCCCCGTCTGGACATCACACCTATGCAACATGAGCAAGTTTCACTGTCCACGTAGCTTTGTAAGCATTGAAGGATGCTCAGTCCTTACAATGGTATCCAGTCTTTTGTTCTGGTCTTCTGAAACTATTCCCTATACAACTATACATTTAGATGGCAGAGCATTATAATAAAAATACTTTTTTTTTTCAAAATATGAAATCTACCTCGAGATCCATTCCTAACAATCTCTGAGTCTCAATATCCTTTCTTGATTAGTGTTTATGGGTGAGTAAGGAGCCCCAGCCTGCTTCTCATACCTTGTGGGAATAATTAAGAGGAAGCAAAGACAATCACACTTGTGACTATATTATAAGAAAAAAGTAGGGATCCCTGGGTGGCGCAGCAGTTTAGCGCCTGCCTTTGGCCCAGGGCACGATCCTGGGGGCCCGGGATCGAATCCCACGTCGGGCTCCCAGTGCATGGAGCCTGCTTCTCCCTCTGCCTATGTCTCTGCCTCTCTCTCTCTCTCTCTCTGTGACTATCATAAATAAATAAAAAATAAATAAAAATAAATTTAAAAAAATAAGAAAAAAGTAGCCAGTTCCATTACTGTATCACTGTTCTTACTTTTCCCACATTATTTTCCTGGTGTCATTGAATTACATGAAAGAGAATCAAGGATTGGTTCTGGGCTAGGATTTCGAATATAGCCTGTGGAGTGGTTTTGCCCAAATATTCTGAAGTCTGGCTCCACCTCTTCCTTTTCGACCACACCTACTTTACCAAGACAATGAATTCATAGGTAGAAATATATGAACACTGAAAAACAATAACCATATCCTTCAGGGGAACAACAAATAAAATGTAGGATCAAAGTATCCTAAAATCCCAGCCAACATAAACATGAACCTTGGCAGGGAGGCAGAGCCACCAGGAGTTTGAGAGAACTAGTGAGATCATCTATGTCTTTGGAGCTACTTCCTCATTGTTACCTGTGAGCTAGGGGTAAAAGTGTGGACTCTAAAGTCAGTTTACCTAGGCTCCAGTCCTATCTTTATGCTTACCTGTGTGAATATAAACAAGTTAAATACTATCCCAGGGTTCAGGTGGCCATTTGAAGAATGCAGACAATGATGGTGACCCCAACATAGAGAGACGAGGATTAAATAACATTATCCATATAAAGTCTTTGTTCAATGTCTGCCATTTAATAATCCTTCACAATTATTTAATGCTCACCATTTTTATTCTCAATATCGAGATCCTAGATATAGACCATCTCTCTTTTTTTAAAGATGTTTATAGCTGGAGGTGTTTATCCTCTCGGAAATCAAGAAACTCAGGAAATGAATGCTAACAAAGGGAAAGGTAACCTAGGCAGTTGTTCTAAAGAACTGTGGAATGAGGGACTTTAACTCACCACATAGCATCCCTACAGCATCCATATATTTTATCAATTTAGCATGAAGCAGTCAGAAGTCAGAAACCAGGGAGAACCTAAACCTGGGAGGACAAACTAATATATCCAAGCTTAGTAATCTTACTCAGCAAATCCAAAGACAGGCTTGAATTCTAGAAGTGCAGAAACACTTGTTGGTCCTTCAAATTTCCTAAACAATCCTCTTCAGAAACAGCTCCATTCAAATATGTATTTCTTATCTCCCGGATTTATACATATAGCTTTTGTGGTTGTGTTTCAGTTCTTAGAAAACTGCACTATAAATAAGTAAATAAAAATTCTATGTCCCTGTATTTTATTTTGGTAAGGAAAAAAAAAACAAAATTGATATAAAGAGTTTTTAGCATGTAAAATTTACAATTATTATTCAAAGGAGGTAAAGCTAGGTAGGACCACAGAACTTACTCAGATTTCTTTTATTACAATGTGGGTAGTTAGTCTATAAAAAATAGAGTAGATATTATTTGTTGCAGAAACTCAGAAACCCCGCGCATTTAGTGAATCCCAAAGCCCCTTTTCAATATTGTTGGATAAGCTACATATGTAGACTTAAATTTCTGTGTAAAGACACGAGATGAAACAGCACTTCTAGTAACTTGAGGAACTTTACCGTGCATCTGTACTGGCTTCCTTGTTACTTGGTAAGTTGTATCCTTCAGGGTCATTTTTGGTGTACCAAAAAATGAGTGTAATGTCTGGATATTCAGATAAAGTGGGGTTTTGAGAAACCTTTAAGAGGAATCAGTTTTAACTAGAATTTTTACTTTACCTGCCTGAGAGGAAAGCAAGGTAAGATTATCAATTTATAATATTTACTGATTTTGTCTTCCGTTTTTCTAAGAAAACTTTACAAAATAGAAGAGAAAACCCCCGTATGCTCATTTTTTTCTATTTCAACAGGCATTAAGACACACTCTGTTTGAAAGTAACAAATCCTCTTTCTTCTCAATTATAGAAGTTCGCCAAATATGAATGCTTCTTTGTCTCTCCTCTCTCCTTTCTCTTCCTTCCCTCCCTCCCTTTCTCCTTTCTCCCATCCACCTTTCTTTTCTCCTTCCTCCATTTCCTTCCTTCCTCCTTTCTTCCTCCCTTCCTTCTTTCTTTCCTTCCTTCGTTTCCTTTTTCTCTTTCTCTTTGTCCTTTTATCCTCTATAAAGAGAAAAATTGGGGAGTACTTTCAGAAATAGTGTTTTAGGTTTTAGGAGCTCTATTTAAAAGAAAACAGTGCTCTTTTGTTGGTAGTAGGAACATGAGTCCAATTTTTTTCAGGCCAATGCTGGATCTCCTTAACTAAAAAAATCATGCTTTTTATATGATGACTCATTTATCACAGAATCATTTGCATAAAAAAGGAAAGAATAAGTGGATGATGAAGTGGAGAACAGAGTTGCATTAAATTATTTTCAGTATGTAAGTGCTTTATATTGGAGAAAGAAAAAGAATTTTATTTTTTATCCTTCCTCTGATAAAGTAATGCACTTTGCTATTAACAATAGCAAATGCTATTAACAATAGTCCTGCCTTTTAGCTTCAAGCACAGGTAAAATATTTCCCTAAGCCTCCCGTGGAGATTATTTGGGGTTCCAGTCTTCCCTGATCATTCTCAATCATTACTCCTTTGAAACATTTCTTCATTAGTAGCCCCCTAATTAACTTTATATGGGATCTTCTGATCCCTTATTTTCCCATCTTTGACTTTTTCAAAAATGAAAATTGTTGTATTGATTTTTCACTAAAAATACTGCATGTCTGTTATTAGAATTATTATATGCAGGAAAAGAAATAAAAATAGAATATTCAGTATTCTATCATCTATAGATACCTTCTATAGATGAAGTGTTTGTTAGTGTTTTGATAAACACTCTTTCAGATTTTTTCCCTTCATTTCTTTCTGTCTTTGTGTATTCATCTATCCATCCATCCATCCATCCATCCATCCTTCTCTCCGTAACTTGCTGTACTGGTCAGTAATATATCATGAACATCCTTTCATGCAATACATATTTAACTGTATCATGATTTTAAATGACTGCATAGTAAATCATTAAAAAGATATACCTTAATTAGCCTTCCTTTAGAAGGCTTCCTTTAAAAAATTAAAAAAAAAATTTGCTTGCACTAATTCTAAAGTTCTAAAATGAGCTAGTGATTATACAAGGCAATGGAAACTATGAAGATAAGGGATGATTGTATAATAGGAAAACTTCCTATTGCAACTAGAACGATAAAAACCGTGTTTTGTTTTGTCCCCTGAGAAGTATGTTCATACAATTGGGTAATTTGTTTAGGAGGGATATACTTCTATAAAAGTAAAGCTTATAGATAATAACTGCAAATGTCAGGTATGAGCAGCTTTGGGTAGGGATGAGGGGGTGTGTAAATACTTAATATAAACTTCTGGAAAGAGTATAAAGTTGAAATCTGTGGTTTAGAAGAACCTGCAGAAGTCATTCCAGCCAAGTATAGGAGGCAAGGTCTTAGAGTATCACCATTAATTTCATGCCTTCTTGGCTGAAGTTAGTTTTTTTAAACTGAGGATTCATTTATTCAACAAAATTGTGTTGATTAGCTTTCTGGGCCAAGCATGGAGCTGGACACGAGCATACAGGGATAGAAAATGCTTGTTCTATCCCTAGGGTTCTCATGGGCTACCACTGGGGGAAGACTGGATAGTTGAATGCTTCTTAGGAAACTGCAGACGGCGTCATTAAGAAAGGGAAATTCTGATGGCTTCAGAACCAAGGTGTGTCCTAGTCCGGGAACTCTTTTGAACTCATTACTTATAACTTTTTTCCTAAGTCCCCAAACACATCTCAGAAGTCTATATTTTTAAGGTAGGTTGAAAGTCAGTCCTTCCGGTGCTAATTGGAATGTAGAGAGGAAAACCAGAGTGCTGGCTAGGGCTAGTTCTGAGAGTGAAGAATAAGGTACTAGACAACTTTTTGACGTTTTACCATTTCTTGAGTGATTCCATACTGGCAGGTGCGTATGTGTAACATCATTATAGGAGGAAATAGTTGCCTGACTTACCAAGCTGGAGAGTCATATTCAGCAATTTGATTGCATATTATGATGACTTCAGGATTTGGTTAGAAGGTATTTATACCTGATTTTTAGGAAACTACAGTATATGCCCACTCTTACTGACATATACAAGGACCGAGAGATGAATTTTTACTGTCCAGGGTTTTATCTAAGCTTCTTCAACTTCAATGTGCATAAAAGTCACCTAGACATCTTGTATTTAAATCTGGGGCAGTGCCTGAAATTCTGCATTTCCAAAATGCCTCCAGATAATGCCAACTTTGCTGGTTAAATGGATGGCACTTTGAATAGCAGGGACCTAAGGTGTCTTCATGCCAATGAGAATTCACCTTTTGTAACTTCATCTATTTGTTTGCAGCTGTAGTGATGGTCCTCAACAGCATGAGTGTCAGCTGGAGCGCCCGGATCCAGATTTTCCTAACCTTTTGCAAGCTCACAGCAATTCTGATAATTATAGTGCCTGGAGTTATGCAGCTAATTAAAGGTATGGACTGGAAAGTAAATGCTTTTTAAAATACGTATCTGCTTTTGATCTTTCCTTGCACTAACTTTCGCTTGTCCTAGCAGAATCCCTTAATTAGTCTCGTTTCTGGAACTTAGACTCTACACTGTCATCTAATTGATTTGAAAGACTGCTGCATGGTGGTGGTGGGGGGGGCGGTGCATTGGTATTTACAGCTGAATGGCAGCAAGAGAATTAAGACTGGCCAACCAACAAAATAAAGCATCAGTGAATTCTATCCATATAAACTCTTTGGAGTGAGAACTTGAAGTGGAAAAACAAATCTGCCATTAGTTTTAACTACTGACAACTATACCTCTTACATTTACTTTAAACTAGTTCATTAATATAATAATAATAATAATAATAATAATAATAATAATGACTAAGGAGAAAGGATATCTGGAAAATAATGAAAGATGACCATAATTCTTTTACTCTATGGCTATAACTGCTTTTACCTTGAGAATAGAGTCTTGACAGAAGGAGAGATTATATGGGAAGAGCATTCCTAAAAACCAAATATTATCTGATAAAAAATGTTGTAAAAACTTAATTTTTATTGTTACATTATCTTTAAAGTAAAACATTCATTTCTATGGATATGTAATATTATTTGGGGGGAGTATTTGCCTAATAGATTTGACTGTTTAAGAGGAAAAGATGAAATGGTTGAAGAGGTGATGTTATTTAGAGTTTCAGTTATTCTAGGGAAGAAGGTACATGTAATTGCTTGAATCCAGTGGAACTTGTTGGAAAAGTATGAGATCCAGGTGAGTTATTTAATTAGCAATGGACTTAACAGTAGAAAATAGGAAAGTGAGATGGAATTGTGAAGGAGTGACATAATTTAGGAATGTTAAGTATTTAATGTTTACATTGATATTGTCCATTCCAGGAAAGGGAATTTATAGAGAAGTGTTATGAAGTTGTAGGAGAAGAATTACACAAAGCAAAAGGAAATGCCCAAATCCAGCAAAATCATCACTGATGGTAGAGGCCTCAAACAATAACAAACATTGAAAGATCCGTCACTCTGTAGCTAGGGAAAAGGAGCTGCTATTGTCCATTTACTAATGGAAGATCTTAGAACTCTCCTGGCTAAATGGTTGAATCAAATCCAACAAGTTCAGCCAACTCAGAGTAAACACAATAAAGATTTTAATGCTATGCCCAACACCAAAGAGAAGACATGAGCTTGCTCTTCTAATTCACATTGGCCACCACAGAGCTGGCCTGCTCATTTTATCTGATCCATTATAAATATAGAGAAAATAACCTGTTTTGTTAGTGCTTTCTTTTTCTGGCTAACTCTTCAGTCTTCTCTAAGGAGTTTCTTCCATTTTTGGAAAGTGCAGAGACCCTGAGTCATTGACCCTACTTTAGTTCTAGTTTAGGTTCCAAAAGATGATATACTGTTCCTTAAAACTACGTTTTTTTCTTTCTTTTTGATGTAAAACTGTAGTCATTTTTTTTTTTACCACCTATTTATATATGTATGTGAGATGAGGTGAAGTTTTCCAAACGTTATTTTATTGGAAATTCCTTAAGAGCAGAGATCATAATTTATCTTTTGGATCTTTTTCAACACTTAAAGTAGAATGATTCTTTAATTAATATCTATGCTATCAGTGCTTAATATGAACAGGCTTCCTTTTATAGCTCACCTAATAGAGAAATGCAGTAAGAATATTACCACATTTAAAGTGAATTTTAATATTTTACAGAGCATTTTTAGCAAGTAAATTTACTCTATTAGTACAAAGTGTTGATTTTTCTTTCTCTCTAACTTAATCACATATTTTTCACATTAATTTGAAACTCCAGGAAGAGAAAAGCTTTACTAATACAGAGTGTGCATTTATTTCCACTCTAATCAGATCCTGAAAACAGTTGTATGTTCTGTATTTACTTATGAGGATTTGTTAAATTTTCCTTTGACTATTATGACTTTCATATTTCTGAGACTTCTGTTATATAGCCAAAATATCCCAGATGTTTAGGAAAGCCTCTCTTTTGTAATACTTTCAAAATGATACTTTTTAGGATTTCTGCTTTAGGACCTGATCTTTAATAAACGTTGGTTTTTCTTACTGCTTATTCAGTCCTGTACTCTTAGAATATTATCTCTTTAGGCCAAGGAGACCACAGGTCATGAGAAAAGAATATTCAACAGATGTTTTTATCTGAGCTCCAGTATTTATATTTCCCTTCAATGAGGCACAGAGATGTTTTAGTAAAACAGGCATTTCTGAATTCACTGTG
Source organism: Canis lupus baileyi (assembly GCF_048164855.1). Taxonomy (NCBI): domain Eukaryota; kingdom Metazoa; phylum Chordata; class Mammalia; order Carnivora; family Canidae; genus Canis; species Canis lupus. Next base: position 6,195,108 of record NC_132857.1, read on the forward strand.
TCATTTCTTTTAAAATGAACTATATTTTGGAACTGGATACTTTGAGGGAAAAATTATTTAGTGCACAACTCAACCTTCTCTATTTTTTATCTCAAAGCAGATTATATTAATATATATTGTTGTCTGGGCAACCCAGGCAACTACTGAGATTTCAGTGAAGAGAGAGGTTCATAATCACATAGATCATCCACCTCTCCTATCCTTCTTTTATTTCATTAAGTGAAGACCAATTTTGAAACAAAGTCATATTTCCTGTTTGGGTGATTTCATTTGCCTTTTTCTTCAGAAAAGAGACACAGAAAAGGAGCCTTCAGAAAAGGGTCTGGCTGTGCTCCAGTGAAATTTTATTTACAAAAGAATCTTTGGAAGGGCAGATTTGGTCCATAGGACTTTCCAACCACTGAGGGTATTTAATGGACTACAGGGGAAAACAGAGCAGAAAGAAAGTTAAATGATATGTGAAGGTGGTTCTTGGGTTTTTTGCTACCTCCTCATTGACAGTAGACCTGTGGATATTGTTTTCCAAGTGTAGAGGCCAAGGGCACTCTGCCTCAAGATGTTTATGCCACTTTGACATAAACATTATTTTGAGTTAAAAATAATCAAAACCCAGCAGATTCAGGAAAAGCTCTTTACCTCTCCTCAATTGCCTGCATATGCCCAGAAGAGAGCTATTAACAGATTCCTCTTTACCAAAGAAATTCATCTTACACAATAGGGCAACTTTTGTTTTCTAAAATCTCCTCTTACCTTCCTGTTAATGTTCTTTCTCCTCTTTGTATCCTCAGAAACTCACCTTTCTTCTTAGCTCATGTAACTCATATTGCCTCACTCTCTTTAGAATTTCCATGTCTGTGGGAGTTCCCCATACATATGCTATTAAATTTGATTTTTTTCCTGTTAATCTGTTTCATGTTAGTTTAATTCTTAGTCCAGATAGAAGGACCTTGAAGGTCAGAGGAAATTCTTTCTCCCCGACATGAGCATTATATTATCATTATTTAAAAGAATTCTATCATACTCCTATAAACCATATCTTACAGAATATTCTTTAGCCTTTTTTCATGCTCAAACTTTTTAAAAGTAGAGGCACACTCAAGGAATTGCTTTGCTCTTTGCAATAATTTTATTACAAGAGAAATGTGAAATAGTGTTAGTAGGGATCAATATACTCTTGGGACTCCTCCTCTAGACTGGATACAGTATTAATAGATGAATCCGGCAATGAGCAAGGAGTGAGAAATCTGGACCTGAAACGGTATATATAGTTCATCCCCAACCTTCCCATTTCTTTCTCCATGTTTACAGTTAAAGAATGAACAATAACCAATTCTTTAAAAAGTCCTTAAATCTTTCTGTTGTCCTTGCAGGGCAAACACAACACTTTAAAGATGCTTTCTCAGGAAGAGGTGCGAATATTATGGGGTTGCCACTAGCTTTTTATTATGGAATGTATGCATACGCTGGCTGGTAAGTTGATATCTCTAGATCTAGTGGTTTGTATGGTTTATTAATTCTTTCATGTACTTTGGTTAAGTGCCAAGCAAGGTGCTAGACAAGTGTGAATAGCTACAATCCAGCACAATCTGCTTTACTTGAAGTGAGAAAGATGGTGTGGCTCCCTCTATCAGGCCAATTACTATGTATATGATTTAATGTAAGTGTGACTGAGTCTTTCAGTCAAGTCAACCATTAGATTTAGCCTGATGTTATAAAAAAACAAACACATGTGGGTCTTCATGTTACCAAAAGATCTACTGCAGCCACTAACTCAGAAAACAAATGGGTAATTCTTGGTGCCCATTGCCAGAGCCAACTGCTCCATCCTGGGGAATCCTGAGGGGGGCTAGACAAATAGAAAGTACAGCTCCTGGCTGGGCTTGCCAATGCTGATGCTGAATAAACTCAGATGAACTTGTTGCTAGAGAAGCCAACACCTCAAGTGATGAGGGTTTGGAAAAGGGAAAGAGAGAGATTTATTTCAGATGCTGCCAGCTGGGGCAAGTGGCAGGCTCAAGCCTTAACAATCAACCTCTCTGCCTGTAAGATGGATGCTTAGAGTTTTATAGGGTAAGGTTCGGGGGTAAGTGCAAGAGAGCAGACAGGGTGCATGTAATCATGGATGGGGTGGGCATGTGTTCAGCCTATGATTATGCATAGGGAAGGGGATGTGTGGGTGTGGTCTTCTAGGCATTCTGTTGCTATCAGGGTTTTTCTGGTCCAGTGGTTAGTATGTTCGGTCATTGTAAAATGTCTCTGTGCCTCAAGAAAGTGCGATAATAAATAAGCACAATGGGTTTTGGTTACAGCTCGAGTTAAGTGTTCTTGTCTATTTCTGGTTTTAACTGTTAGAGTCTACAATTAAGCAAGAGAACTTGCTGACATTAAGAACCAATACAAATCACTTATAAGTCTGTTTCAGTGAGGACATAATAGTGCCATGAGAAATTAAAGATTAATTCTTTGCTGTCAAAAGGCCTTTCACCTGAAGCTCCAAGGTTGTTTGTGAATAGTAATTAATTGATTTTCTCTACTTTCCCATGAGAATGAAATAATTCAGATATAGGAATAAGTAAGATGTTCCCAGGAGGTAAAAATGATACTCTAAAAGCAGGGTAGGAAAAACTAAGATAATGAAATCAGGTATAATAGATAGTTTGTTATATTTTAAAGGCTCTTACAAATTCCTCAAAATTTCCTCAACATTTAAGAACAAAATATGCAGGAAAGATGATTAAAATCACTATGATATGGTATATTTCCTTTGTGTATGTTCAACTGTGATAACCATTCTGGTCGGAGCATTAGAATTTTATATTTATGCCTTATTTTATTCAGAAGCTTGAATAACAATAATCATGGATAGAGTGGGATTTTTTACTAGGTACATTTTATTGCTCTAATATTCAGTGGAAATGACTGTTACAAGAAAGCTACTGGGTAGAAAAGTATTGTTTAAACATCAAAATCATTGTAGTAACATTAAATTTCACTGTTTTGGGGTACTTAGTAGCAATATATCTTTAGAAAATTATTTATGAGCTAATAGTTGTACAGCTTTACCTGTGAGAATGGTCTATGAACATAAAGATAGTATCAGGAAACCACACTAATATAAAAATTATATAAATGCATTTGATATAAATTTTATTTACATCTGCTTCTTTAGTTTTTAGAATCTTTTCTTCCAGTGAATGCATGGAATATAAAGATATATTTCAAAATAAATGAAGTATTTACCTTATTGATCTCATGGAATTGTGAAAACATAGCATTAGAGGAAAATTAGGAGGGTCTAAGAACTTAAAATTTTAACCTAGTTTTTGAAGCAAAGCATGTTTGAAAGGCATTCGAAGATTGTAGCTCTAGGCAGTATAGTGTGGAATATTTGTATATTTGAGAAATATTCTTATAACCATTGTCTGTAAGTATTAATCTTGAACCACGCAGTATATTTGAAGTCTTTTTAGTTTTATCCAAATCACAATGTGGTGCTGGACAGAGAGAAGAACAGAATTGTGATCACAGGGTTAGTAGCAGAATCAACTATTCTATGGCTCTTCAGCTTGGATCAAAGCTCTGGTGCCCTGGGGCAGCAGCCAAGCTACTGGAAGGGTAACCCAGAGACCAGAGTGAAGTGGGGAGGTGGTAAAAGCTTTCAGCTAGAGCCAAGTGTTGGGAGCCCAGCAATATTCAATCAGAAATGTGGAATGTGGAGATAGTCACAAGGGAGATTTGATTAATTCTATTGAATAAAGTTTCTTTTGCCTGTGAGTACCATGCATCTGTTCCCACGGAATCTTAAAATATTCTTGTATCCAACTCCATCTCCCACTACCGGCGCCAAATATTCAGGTCACTAGCATCATGGAGAGCAAATCTCCTCCACTTCTGTAGGCTTTTGAGGGCTGATAGATTTTTCCATTTTTTTCACTCTTTTCATTTTGAATTATCTTATTATCTTGATATCTAGTTTTATTGATGCTGAACCTAAAATGCCACTCTTGTTAAACTGATTTTAAAAAATAATTTAGGTGACATAGATAAACTTTATTTAACAATTCATGAAGTGGGCAGTCTGCTTTCAAGTGTCCAGAGAACTGCAAAATGGGATGGAAGACAAGAAGCTTTTTATAGGAGGAGCTTTTACAGAATTATTTCAAAGAATAAGGGACAAGGAAAGGAAAAATAGAAAGGAATAAGGAACAAGGAAATAAGCATAGATCCTAGAGTTGGTGTTTGGGGACTAAATGGCCCCATTTCGGGCCTAGACATGTATTTCAATGCTCTGTTTATAGCGAAAGTGGGGTTTAGATGAACTTTTGTTTATACTTTTACTCATTTGATCCTTCTCTCTATTCCCTATTTTAAAGAATAGAAAACTGTTTATTTTCTCATGTTCTTAACGGGGGTTCAATTATAGTACTGGAAATGAAGGCCAGGATTTTAAGTGGAATGTTATCTGATACAAGTGTCTTGTGTAGAGACAGATAAGTAACTGCTTTTCTATAACAGGGCTGTTCTGCTACCTGAATGCTGCTTTGTGGATAGGTAGAAATAATGTGGTGGTTATTCTGTGGCCATCAGTCTTAGAGAAAGGAAGCCATGTCTAGAAGAAATAAGCAGTTGGTTCAGAGTTCCAGAGGAAAAAAAAATTAATATCTGATTGAAAATGGAACAAGATGGAGATTAAAAGAGTTCACAGAGAGGGGTATTTATTCCCTTTCCAAATGTGATCCTGCCTCTCTGACCTCTCTGTTGTTCACAGTATCATGACAAAATTAGGTGGTGGAGTTATAAATGGGGCACTGTGAATGGGTCTCCACTCCCTGTGCTGCTGCTGTGACAACGTTTGATGCAAACGAAAAGTGTGTGTGTGTGTGTGTGTGTGTGTGTTTGCAAATAAGTCAGACAGAAGCAGCTACTGTCATCAGAACTCAACCACCTAGGGTGTAAGTAGAAGCAGCAAGACCTTTGTTGGCCAAGAGGCCTTGCTCTGTCAGCAATTCAGCTTCTACATGGTGAATCGGAAAAAGACCCTGCCAAAACTTGGGTCTGAATAGAGTAGGCTTTTGGCTATGAGGAGTGCGGGACCTTTTTAGAATGATGAAAACTCCTTCACAGAAACACGATTGGGGGAAAGAAATCATTAACCCAGCCAGGTCACAGAGTTGGGGCAGAGCAACTTTAATATTATTGCCAATGTCTGCATTCAGAGAGATATGTCTGCCAGTCTTCCTTCTGGCCCAAGGGAACTCAACCAATTTCAGTCCTATATCCTGATCCAAAGCTGAATATTGCTTGGTGGGTTTTTTTTTTTTTTAAACTGTGTAATAGAAAGTTTTTCAGTGTCTTTTTTCTCCCTTTTAAATCCTATCCTCAGTGGATTTAGACTTTCTAAAGCACCTGCTGGGATTATTTTGTACCATTGTTGTCAAATCTAATCTAAAGAATAAGCTTCTTTTTAAAATAATTCACATAGTTGGGTACTGGAATGCATTGCCAGCTTTGTGGTGCTTGTTATACACAATTATGGAAAAGCTGAAACAATAGATCTTGTGAACATTCTCTAGAGGCCTTGAGGAGATGTAAAGCAAGGAGAATGCTACAGACTCATTGCTGGAGACTAGGAGAGCATAAAGGTGTATTTCCCACAGGATGTCAATGTTTGGACCAAAATAAGAAGCTTTCTCCTTCACACCCCAACCCTGCCCCAAGCCCTTTCCTTTTCTCTATTCTCTGGAGCTATGGCAAATATTTGAAATTGTGTTCCTTTTTTCACAAATATTTCCTCTCTTGCTGTAAACATTGTTGGAAAAGACCAGTTTCTGAAACAACTGTTGAGAAGGACCTGGATATTTTTGACATGAGAAACTGGGAAACATTTCTGAGTGTGTATGTGTTCTATTTGATATTTTGGGTTTCTTTTTTCTTTCTTTCATTCTCCCCACACCCTGCATGTTCTTCCTGTATTTCCCATTGCTTTGGCCTTATAACAAACACATGAAATTGCTTAAAGTGCATATCCCAGATATAAGTATTGATTGTTGCTTGCCTTCCTGGTATAACTACAACCTTTATTTTTAGAAACTTACTTTCTAGTCATTAAAAAATATCCTTGACTGCTAACTTTTTAGATCACCTTTCTGCTACTGTTTGGTCAGCTATTCAAATGTTTCTACTTAAGACAGTACTTAAAATATTAGATGTCTTAACCTTGTCAAAAGATAAACTGAAGCAGGGCACCTGGGTTGGTTAAGTGTCTGATTCTTGGTTTCGGCTCAGGTTGTGATCTCAGGGTCCTGAGACTGAGTCCCGAGTCAGGCTCCATGCACAGTGTGGAGTCTGCTTCAGATTCTCTCTCTCTCTCATTACTTGAAATAATAAATTAAATTAAATTAAATTAAATTAATTAATTAATTAAATCCTTAAAAAAGATAAACTGAAGCATATTAAAATTGTTAATTTTAATTAAGAGTTTATTTGAGCAAAAGTTGATTTAATCCGGCAGCATTTAATTTAGCAGATAGAAAGGAGCTCTGAGGACTGTACAAAATGAGCCTTGTATAGGCAGAAGGGAGGGGAACAAAGACGTTAGTGTAGGCAATAAAACAGGTTGGTTTTGACAAGGTTACTTTCATTTAAGCAATAGCGGGACCTATCAGGTGGATTACCTAGCTAGTACTAATCAAGTGACTCCTGATTGGCTTAAAATACCATTACTGGGAGAGCAGAAACTATTATTGTCTTGGTTTGGTGTTGGGGGCTTAGCATAAGTAACTCTATTTTGGACTTGCTGTCTAGTTTTTAACAACCATGAACATCGACTTCCTACTTGTGAATTTAGATGGGTTATTATCAAGATGAAATAAGACATAAGACAGGTATTCTCTTTCTTGTTTTAAATTTGAGATACTCTAAGTATGTTAAAGTCTTATTGGGCTAATATTCTAACCAATTGGTTTTAGGTAATAGAAAATTCATATTTATAGACCCAAGCTTCTGTGTACCCATGTAATGGCTGTTTTACCTTCTAAAGAATAATAAGAGAACAGAAGAATATTTTGAAAACATGCCTTTTTTATTTTGTGGAAATGGCCTAGCTTATCAAATGAAATGTCTTTGTCTTTATATGTTTCACTCTTCCATTATGATCCCTTGGTTTTCCCATCTTCACAACTCAGCCATCTATGTATGCTTATTTGAGGATGGAGTCTGCCTCAAATGTATGTCTTAGAACTTTGAAAAAGAACTGTAAGCACTTTAATGAGTCGCCAGCCATCCATTTGGATTAGAAAAATAAGGATGCAAGATGGCAGACATTTCTAGGTGGGATAAGTAGCATCACAAAGTAAAAGAAAGGAATCTGTATTTCTCTAGGGCCATAATTTTAGGGTAATATTTGTAATCCTATGAAACTTGAGAGTGAAATATTGTGTGCCTAGAATGCTTTTTATGTCATGTAAGGAGCCAGAAAAGTGTTTGGAACTTGGGAAACTTTTCCAAAATGTTTTGCTCTTTAGTTACCCACCAATAGTGTAATGATTAACAATGTGTCAAGAAAGCAACTTCATAGTCTTATGATTTGAGGTTATTTGGATGGGCATATACCAGAAACCAGTGAATTGAAAGGAAGAAGTGCAAACTGAGAAACTGTTATCTTTGATACCATTGTCAGTTCTACTTGCCCTTTTGTGTTTATATATGGCCAATTCCCTAAAACCGCGAAATGCTATTGTCAGACTTCTCTTGCCCTGCAAGCTCTGATTGACTTGTCAACACAACTAAAATCTGGATTCCTGGAAGCCAAAGGCCATCTGGTACTTAAATTCTGTTCTTATGACTCCTGCTGCACTTTGCACTGCAAAATGATAAAGTGTTGCTCACACCCCTGTGCTCATGTGGTATACTCAGTCTGGAATGTTCTTATACCACTTCACTAGGGCTTGATGTTAAGCATTTCTGAAGACTCAACTTGAATGATGCCTTCTCTAGAAAAACTTTCTGACTTACCAGTCAGGGTTAGACCTCACCCCTGACTCTCATCGTGCTCTGTGCATGCTCCGGCACTGCTGCTTGTGCTGTGTTGCACTATTCTATTGGCCATTCTATAAACTATGAGCTCCTTGAGAAGAAATACTGTGGATTTCCCACTTTGTTTGCCCCAGTCACTGAAACATGATAATCTCCTATATTGCTGGGAGTGAAAAAAATGAGAAAAAATTGTTTGATAGTAAACATACACCTACCTCATGACCCAGTGATCATATTCTGAATATATGCTGAAGAGAAATGATTGCATGGTCCGCAACAAAACATGTACAGGCATATTTGTGGTATCTATTCATAACAACTCTAAGTTGAAAGCAATCCAAAACCATCAACAGAATATATAGTGTAATAATATGATAAACAGCATCAATAAAAATAATGAATTATTGCTACATATAACAGCATGGATGAAACTCACAAACAAAAGTTGGGGAAAAAAAGCCAAATACAAAAAAAATAATTATTGTATAATAGTAATACAAACAAATATTAGTTTATTGTGATGAAACAAGTAAAACTAATTAATCAAAGGTGATAAAAGTCAGACAAATAGTTGCCTTTACAAAGGAATGAAAGAGAGTATTGGCTGCTAAGGGCCATAAGGGAACCTTCTAGGGTTCTAAGAATGTTTTAAATCTTGGTCTTGTAAGTTCCATAGGTGTATAAATATCTAAAAATTCATCAAGGTGTAGATTAAGATTTGTGCACTTTACATTCATATGTTATACCTATATACAAATATTTAAAAAAATAACTATACATAAGGTTTAATAGAAAAATGATTTGTGGGAGCTTTGATTGTTGGAGATTTTTATCTTACAATAAGTATTTGTTTTTAAATTTTTTATAATTCTTTTTTTTATTATTATTTTTTTTAATTTATTTTTTATTGGTGTTCAATTTACTAACATACAGAATAACCCCTAGTGCCCGTCACCCATTCACTCCCACCCCCCGCCCTCCTCCCCTTCCACCACCCCTAGTTCGTTTCCCAGAGTTAGCAGTCTTTACGTTCTGTCTCCCTTTCTGATATTTCCCACACATTTCTTCCCCCTTCCCTTATATTCCCTTTCACTATTATTTATATTCCCCAAATGAATGAGAACATATAATGTCTGTCCTTCTCTGACTGGCTTACTTCACTCAGCATAATACCCTCCAGTTCCATCCACGTTGAAGCAAATGGTGGGTATTTGTCATTTCTAATAGCTGAGTAATATTCCATTGTATACATAAACCACATCTTCTTTATCCATTCATCTTTCGTTGGACACCGAGGCTCCTTCCACAGTTTGGCTATCGTGGCCATTGCTGCTAGAAACATCGGGGTGCAGGTGTCCCGGCGTTTCATTGCATTTGTCTCTTTGGGGTAAATCCCCAACAGTGCAATTGCTGGGTCGTAGGGCAGGTCTATTTTTAACTGTTTGAGGAACCTCCACACAGTTTTCCAGAGTGGCTGCACCAGTTCACATTCCCACCAACAGTATGAGGGTTCCCTTTTCTCCGCATCCTCTCCAACATTGGTTGTTTCCTGTCTTGTTAATTTTCCCCATTCTCACTGGTGTGAGGTGGTATCTCATTGTGGTTTTGATTTGTATTTCCCTGATGGCAAGTGATGCAGAGCATTTTCTCATGTGCATGTTGGCCATGTCTATGTCTTCCTCTGTGAGATTTCTGTTCATGTCTTTTGCCCATTTCATGATTGGATTGTTTGTTTCTTTGCTGTTGAGTTTGATAAGTTCTTTATAGATCTTGGAAACTAGCCCTTTATCTGATATGTCATTTGCAAATATCTTCTCCCATTCTGTAGGTTGTCTATGAGTTTTGTTGACTGTATCCTTTGCTGTGCAAAAGCTTCTTATCTTGATGAAGTCCCAATAGTTCATTTTTGCTTTTGTTTCTTTTGCCTTCGTGGATGTATCTTGCAAGAAGTTACTATGGCCGAGTTCAAAAAGGGTGTTGCCTGTGTTCTTCTCTAGGATTTTGATGGAATCTTGTCTCACATTTAGATCTTTCATCCATTTTGAGTTTATCTTTGTGTATGGTGAAAGAGAGTGGTCTAGTTTCATTCTTCTGCATGTGGATGTCCAATTTTCCCAGCACCATTTATTGAAGAGACTGTCTTTCTTCCAATGGATAGTCTTTCCTCCTTTATCGAATATTAGTTGCCCATAAAGTTCAGGGTCCACTTCTGGATTCTCTATTCTGTTCCACTGATCTATGTGTCTGTTTTTGTGCCAGGACCACACGGTCTTGATGACCACAGCTTTGTAGTACAACCTGAAATCTGGCATTGTGATGCCCCCAGATATGGTTTTCTTTTTTAAAATTCCCCTGGTTATTCGGGGTCTTTTCTGATTCCACACAAATCTTAAAATAATTTGTTCTAACTCTCTGAAGAAAGTCCATGGTATTTTGATAGGGATTGCATTAAACGTGTATATTGCCCTGGGTAACACTGACATTTTCACAATATTAATTCTGCCAATCCATGAGCATGGAATATTTTTCCATCTCTTTGTGTCTTCCTCAATTTCTTTCAGAAGTGTTCTATAGTTTTGAGGGTATAGATCCTTTACATCTTTGGTTAGGTTTATTCCTAGGTATCTTATGCTTTTGGGTGCAATTGTAAATGGGATTGACTCCTTAATTTCTCTTTCTTCAGTCTCATTGTTAGTGTATAGAAATGCCACTGACTTCTGGGCATTGATTTTGTATCCTGCCACGCTACCGAATTGCTGTATGAGTTCTAGCAATCTTGGGGTGGAGACTTTTGGGTTTTCTATGTAGAGTATCATGTCATCGGCGAAGAGGGAGAGTTTGACTTCTTCTTTGCCAATTTGAATGCCTTTAATGTCTTTTTGTTGTCTGATTGCTGAGGCTAGGACTTCCAGTACTATGTTGAACAGCAGTGGTGAGAGTGGACATCCCTGTCTTGTTCCTGATCTTAGGGGAAAGGCTCCCAGTGCTTCCTCATTGAGAATGATATTTGCTGTGGGCTTTTCATAGATGGCTTTTAAGATGTCGAGGAATGTTCCCTCTATCCCTACACTCTGAAGAGTTTTGATCAGGAATGGATGCTGTATTTTTTCAAATGCTTTCTCTGCATCCAATGAGAGGATCATATGGTTCTTGGTTTTTCTCTTGCTGATATGATGAATCACATTGATTGTTTTACGGGTGTTGAACCAGCCTTGTGTCCCAGGGATAAATCCTACTTGGTCATGGTGAATAATTTTTTTAATGTACTGTTGGATCCTATTGGCCAGTATCTTGTTGAGAATTTTTGCATCCATGTTCATCAGGGATATTGGTCTGTAATTCTCCTTTTTGGTGGGGTCTTTGTCTGGTTTTGGAATTAAGGTGATGCTGGCCTCATAGAACGAATTTGGAAGTACTCCATCTCTTTCTATCTTTCCAAACAGCTTTAGGAGAATAGGTATGGTTTCTTCTTTAAACGTTTGATAAAATTCCCCTGGGAAGCCATCTGGCCCTGGACTCTTGTGTCTTGGGAGGTTTTTGATGACTGCTTCAATTTCCTCCCTGGTTATTGGCCTGTTCAGGTTTTCTATTTCTTCCTGTTCGATTTTTGGTAGTTTGTGGCTTTCCAGGAATGCGTCCATTTCTTCTAGATTGCCTAATTTATTGGCGTATAGCTGTTCACAATATGTTTTTAAAATCGTTTGTATTTCCTTGGTGTTGGTAGTGATCTCTCCTTTCTCATTCATGATTTTATTAATTTGAGTCTTCTCTCTCTTCTTTTTAATAAGGCTGGCTAATGGTTTATCTATCTTGTTAATTCTTTCAAAGAACCAACTCCTGGTTTTGTTGATCTGTTCCACAGTTCTTCTGGTCTCGATTTCGTTGAGTTCTGCTCGAATCTTTATTAACTCCCTTCTTCTCTTGGGTGTAGGATCTATTTGCTGTTTTTTCTCTAGCTCGTTTATGTGTAAGGTTAGCTTTTGTATTTGAGTTCTTTCCAGTTTTTGAATGGATGCTTGTATTGCGATGTATTTCCCCCTCAGGACTGCTTTTGCTGCATCCCAAAGATTTTGAATGGTTGTATCTTCATTCTCATTAGTTTCCATGAATCTTTTTAATTCTTCCTTAATTTCCTGGTTGACCCTTTCATCTTTTAGCAGGATGGTCTTTCACCTCCACGTGTTTGAGGTCCTTCCAAACTTCTTGTTGTGATTTAGTTCTAATTTCAAGGCATTATGGTCTGAGAATATGCAGGGGACAATCCCAATCTTTTGGTATCGGTTCAGACCTGATTTGTGACCCAATATGTGGTCTATTCTGGAGAAAGTTCCATGTGCGCTTGAGAAGAATGTGTATTCAGTTGAGTTTGGATGTAAAGTTCTGTAGATATCTGTGAAATCCATCTGGTCCAGTGTATCATTTAAAGCTCTCGTTTCTTTGGAGATGTTGTGCTTAGAAGACCTATCGAGTATAGAAAGAGCTAGATTGAAGTCACCAAGTATAAGTGTATTATTATTTAAGTATTTCTTCACTTTGGTTAATAATTGATTGATATATTTGGCAGCTCCCACATTTGGGGCATATATATTGAGGATTGTTAAGTCCTCTTGTTGAATAGATCCTTTAAGTATGATATAGTGTCCCTCTTCATCTCTCACTACAGTCTTTGGGGTAAATTTTAGTTTATCTGATATAAGGATGGCTACCCCTGCTTTCTTTTGAGGACCATTCGAATGGTAAATGGTTCTCCAACCTTTTATTTTCAGGCTGTAGGTGTCCTTCTGTCTAAAATGAGTCTCTTGTAGACAGCAAATAGATGGGTCCTGCTTTTTTATCCAGTCTGAAACCCTGCGCCTTTTGATGGGGTCATTAAGCCCGTTCACATTCAGAGTTACTATTGAGAGATATGAGTTTAGTGTCATCATGATATCTATTCAGTCCTTGTTTTTGTGGACTGTTCCACTGAACTTCTTCTTAAAGGGGAATTTTAAGAGTCCCCCTTAAAATTTCTTGCAGAGCTGGTTTGGAGGTCACATATTCTTTTAGTTGCTGCCTGTCTTGGAAGCTCTTTATCTCTCCTTCAATTGTGAATGAGAGCCTTGCTGGATAAAGTATTCTTGGTTGCATGTTCTTCTCATTTAGGACCCTGAATATATCCTGCCAGCCCTTTCTGGCCTGCCAGGTCTCTGTGGAGAGGTCTGCTGTTACCCTAATACTCCTCCCCATAAAAGTCAGGGATTTCTTGTCTCTTGCTGCTTTAAGGATCTTCTCTTTATCTTTGGAATTTGCAAGCTTCACAATTAAATGTCGAGGTGTTGAACGGTTTTTATTGATTTTAGGGGGGGATCTCTCTATTTCCTGGATCTGAATGCCTGTTTCCCTTCCCAGATTAGGAAAGTTTTCAGCTAGAATTTGTTCAAATACATATTCTGGCCCTCTGTCCCTTTCGGCGCCCTCGGGAACCCCAATTAAATGTAGGTTTTTCTTTCTCAGGCTGTCGTTTATTTCCCTTAATCTATCTTCATGGTCTTTTAATTGTTTGTCTCTTTTTTCCTCAGTTTCCCTCTTTGCTATCAACTTGTCTTCTATGTCACTCACTCGTTCTTCCACCTCGTTAACCCTCGTCGTTAGGACTTCTAGTTTGGATTGCATCTCATTCAATTGATTTTTAATTTCTGCCTGATTAGCTCTAAATTCTGCAGTCATGAAGTCTCTTGAGTCCTTTATGCTTTTTTCTAGAGCCACCAGTAGCTGTATAATAGTGCTTCTGAATTGGCTTTCTGACATTGAATTGTAATCCAGATTTTGTAACTCTGTGGGAGAGAGGACTGTTTCTGATTCTTTCTTTTGAGGTGAGGTTTTCCTTCTAGTCATTTTGCTCAGTGCAGAGTGGCCAAAAGCAAGTTGTATTGGGAAAAAGAGAAAAAGAGAGGAGAGAAAGAAGGAAAGAAAAGAGAAAGAGGAAAAAAAAGGGGGGAAGAAAAAAAAGGGAAAAAAAAGAAGAAAAAGAGAAAGAAAAAGAAAGGAGGAAAAAAAGGGGGTGGGGGAAGGAAACAAATCAAAAAGCAAAACAAAACAAAACAAAACAACAACAACAAAAAAAGAACCACCGGGGAGTATCTTCTGATTCTGTGTACTTTAAGTCCCTTGGCTCCCCCTGGAAGTTGTCAGTCTAGCTGGTCTTCTGGGGGAGGGGCCTGTTGTGCTGATTTTCAGGTGTTAGCAGTTGGGGGAGCTGCTGTGCCCCTGCCTGGTGCAGGGCTCAGTGGGGGTTGTTTACCCCGTGAGGCCGCAGGAGGAACAGCCCCAGTGGCGGGGCCAGCTCTGCAGCCCTGGAGTCAGCCCCCGCAGTAGCTCCGGAGCTCTCCGTCTGCAGGGCCTGGAGGCTCCGGGGCGGGGCCGCTGATCTGCTCAGCTGGGGCAGGAGCGTCCTCGCTGTCCTGGGCCCTCCCGGCCTCTGCCTGTCCCGGGGGGAGGCCGGATCCTGGGCTGTGTCCCGGCGCCCTGTGCTCCGGAGCCTGAGCTGGTGGATTCGCGCTCCCGCCCCGCAGCCCCCTCCGCGGAGCCGCCGCCCGAGCCCCCCTGAGCTGCTCCTGGAACCGCGCAGCCCCCTCCGCACGGAGCCTCTTCCTCTGCCCGAGCCCCCCGAGCTGCTCCGGGTCCCGCCGGGCCCCGCCGTGCCCGCTGCAGCCCTTAGGGAGCTCGGGGCGCATCTCCCGGGGCGCAGGTGTCTGTTAGTGTCCCCGGGAGCCCGAGGGCATCCCCGCCCTCCCGGGTCCTGCTCCACCTCCCTGCGAGCCCCTTTCCCCCGGGAAGGTCGGTGCAGCTCCTGCTCCTCCGGGACGGGGCTCTCCTGTCC